>NC_134455.1:332111146-332736146 GCF_047948215.1 Lycorma delicatula | reverse complement strand
TTTTACAAAAAAATTTAAATACATTAATTTCAAAAAAAACTGTAGTTATCACTTTTCTGCTTTAGATTTAACAGTTCTCAATTATTTTAGAAATTTATTGCAGTCAAATGTTGCGTTAATTCTATCTAAATGGCAAAGTCCTATAAATCGCATTTGTATGTTTTAATATAACACTGATTCCCCAGATAAGTTTCAATTTTGCCCATCTAAGCACCCTGGAGAGAAAATTGGCTTAAATTTATTGTCACCTGCATTTCATGATATCATTATTGCTGTTAATATTTAACTTCAGACTATCACCTGGAGTACCTCAAATATGCTTTTCATACTAGTATCAAAATATGGTGAAAAAGATATCAAATGAATCTTCTGATAATTTTCTGAAGACCCATGATATGTCTCTTTCTGTGACTCTTAGCGATTTACACTCTTATAAGGTTTACGCTTATTTGATTGTGTGTTTGATTTTTGGTAGCCATTGTAAGAATTATGTATGTTGCTTGTATGTAAGAGTATAATGTCATCAGTGTAGCAGTTTTAGCATTATATTTTGTCTATTGGCAGCTTTAGCATAATATAAGTATATTTTAAAGCTATTATAAAGGTTTCAGCTTGGAGATGGAAATAGTGAAATCCATTGGTAGTTCTGGTTGATTATTATATTTATTCTTATATGTGAAACTATTGCTATGTTGTGATTCGTTTTAAGATTATGATTTCAATTATATTGTTTTGTGTTTAAAAATTGTAATTAAGTCTTTCAAAGTGTAGTGGAAAATTTTGGTTTATTTCTTGTATAACTTGTAGTTTAAAGACTGATTGGATGACAAAAAATGTCAAAGAATTATGCAGTATATGTTCATAATTAATTTTATATTCTTTTGGTAAGGGAAGTTCTCAATTATTTAATAATATTCTAAGCTGTGGTGAAAATACATTCTAATAATTAACATTTATAAATAATTATGAATAATAGTTACAATATTAAAAAATGTAACTATTAAAATAGGTATTTATTATTTACAGCAATATTATTATAATAAACCTTTACCAAGCGACTATAGCATAAAAAACTGTACTTTTTACTTCAAACACAGTTAACAGATAATGAATGATTGTTTATCACATGTAAACCCCATAATATATAAAGTAATTACATTAAAAGTTATTTAGTTGACCTTTCATGCGCCTTTTTTTTATATCATATGTAAAAGATTTCAGTGTTACATGATAGGTAAAAATGAAATTCTTTATTGATATTAACCCTTAAATACAAGTAGCAGTGGATCAACTCATACTGCTTTAGCTACTAGTTACTAGCATGAAAATTATTAATAAATCATGTTTATTTAAAAACCTGTTTGATAAGTACTTGCACAGTTTCAAAGCTATATTTCAATTTTAGCTGCCAACTTTCTTTATAAAATTAAGTTCACAAAATGTTGACCTAAACTCTTATTTTTATCTACATAAAATATCAAATCATTTTTGTGTTAATAAATCATAACCTTATCATTTCAAATTAAAAAAAAAAAAATTATAACAGGTGTTCAAATTTTTTATAATTGATGATTAAGTAAAATTAAAAATTCTAAGGTTATATTTCAGGCCTTCTTGCATATACAACACTTTTGGAAAGCTGAAAAATGAAATAAATTGATAAAATAAAGTAAAAATTATTTGTAATCATTAAACTCTATTGAACACCAAATGCAGATTAATTACACTGCCCAACAATGAAAATGTTTCGAGCTGAAAAATAACTCATTCTCATGTATGTATCTGCTGAATTCAAAAATGACCGATTAGCTCTTGGTTTGAAGATACAAGACATGTCATTTTTTACCCAATCTACATTTTTAGTTTGGGAGTAATTTTGTTTTTGGAGTTGTCACACCTATTAAATGACAAAACACAATGTTCTCCAGCTGTTTGTAGGTTATAAACATTATTACTGTTGTTGTGACTGTGAGTTTCATATTGTTTGTGTTGTAATTAGTGCAGAATTTCTGGTTTTCGAGTGCTTTTGAAGTGAAAAATTTGTTAAATGAAAATGCCACGAAAATATGCAAATTCAGTGAATAATTTTTGCTACATTTGTGGTGAAATAACATTTTCATCACTGAAACGCAATCTGATGCCGGCCTCTTGTGAAGACTGCCATCAGCATTATTTTGGTATGAAGGTAGGGTACCAGGGTAGGTCATGGGCTCCACATATATGAGTGTGTTCCAACTCTTGTTCAGTTATACTACAGAATGGCTGAAAAATAAAAAACGATCTATGGCTTTTGCTGTGTCTGTGGTTTGGTGGGAGACTACAAACCCTACAGATAACTGCTATTTCTGCTTGACTCCACCTGTAAAATTAGGATTGTCAATGAAGAAAAGAGGAGCAGTTCAATACCCTAATCTTTCATCTGCTATTTGACCTATTCCACATTCAGATAGTTTATCAGTTCCTACTCCATCCCAAAATTATGAGCTTGAAATAGAAAATGAAGACAGTGTGGAAGAAAAAGAATCCAACAAGCCTTTCACAACCCATGACTGATTTTGAAGAAAAAGATGATAAACCCCACAGACTGAATCAAGCGGAATTGAGTGATCTTATTCGAGATCTTGATTTGTCAAAGGAGAAGGCAGAACTTCTAGGGTCAAGACTATAGCAATGGAATCTTCTCCAATGTGATGTCAGGGTCTCACAATACAGACATCTTGATAGGGATCTACTTTCTTTTTTTCTTTTTTTTTTTGAGAAGAAAAATAATCGCTGCAACGTTAAGGCTAGATGAGATGTTTGAATTTGAATCATGATCCAACTGAATAGAGGCTATTCATAGCCTCTTCCAAGCTTAGTTTGAAAGCTGTATTACTTCACAATGACAACCGTCTATCTTCCTTTTATTCCTGTTGGTTATGCAATTCACATGAAGGAGACTTATGCAAACATGGCAATCCTAGACTAACATCAAATATGCTGAACACAAGTGGAAAATCTGTCACGATCTAAAAGTCATTGCTGTACTCTTAGGAGTGCAACTGGGATACACTAAATACTGCTGCTTTTTATGTATGTGCGACAGTAGGAATAGGAAATCACATTATATTAAGCAGACTGGCCTGCAAGAGATCTTAACTCTAGCGAGAAAAATGTTGTTGCCAAGCCTCTCATGGGCCTAAAAGATGTTCTTTTTGCATCCCTTCATATTATAAAGCTGGGTTTAATGAACAATTTTGTCAAAATTATGAACTGAAAAGGCCTTTAAGTACTTAAGAGACAAATTTCCTTTAAAAGAGACTTTTCCATTAAGTGATGCAAAAGTTAAGGAAGTTATTTTGTTGGGCCAGAAATTCTACAATTTGTAAAGGATCCTGCGTTTGATCAAATTTTGGACGGGAAAGAAGAGGCTTGGGAAGCCTTAAAGGGAGTCATTCATGGATTTTTAGGCAGCAAAAGAGAAGAAACTACAATCAGTTGGTGACAGTACTTCTGCAAAATACCATCAACTTGGATGCAAAATGTCCCTTAAAATCCATTTTCTCCACTCATACCTGGACTTTTTCCCTCCTAATTGTGGAGTTGTCAGTGCTGAACATGGAAAAAGATTCCATCAGGATATTTATGTAATGGAACAAAGATATCAGGTAAGATATGGTAAGATAATTTATTAATTATAGAGAATCATAATTATGTTGTTGTTGGAAAGCAAAACATAGTTTTTAAATGTAAAACGCAAAATATATGTAATTGTTGGATTTGTAAAGTGATTTATAGATTGAAGTCTTTTGGTAGCTGGACTGAACAAATGGTAAAGATATCCATACATTTGGTTTTTGTTGAGGTCTGACTGAAAAATACACTGAAGTACTCCAAATTGATATTTTTTTTTTGTTGGGTGAAAAATGCTTTTGTGTTATCATTGCCGCACCTCACAAAACAACAAACAATAAAAAATAAAAAAATAAAAATAACATATTACAATAATTATTAAACAGTGGAATACAGATCCATGGCCTTAAGATACAAGATATTCAATAGTATTGTCATATTGTCTGCTAGACTATCTTGGATATTATCTTCTAATTTAAATTTCTGCCACAATGCTGCATAACACACAGTCCACAAAGATGAGGTGTATCATTAACTGGCAGTCGCAGTGAAGACAAACTGTTGCATCGATCTGATTCATTAGGTGTCCATGAGTAAGGTTTATGTGTTCTATTTAAACAACCTCCTCTTGATGGCTATTTCCACATGAAGAGCTCCATGGAAGCACAGAGTCCTGGATGCGATGAAATTTATTTTCTGTAGCAGTTCAGTCACCCTGCCATTTTCCTCAAAGAGTATGTTTAGTAGAATTAATAAAATGGTAATAGTAACATGAATGGTGAAAAATGGTTGGCTACATGCCTCTTTAGCTGTGAAATCTGCAAGTTCATTACCCAGGATTCACCATGGAGACCGAACATGTAGGTTTTGTCATTTACAACAAAAGCACATCCAACAGTATCTTTCTGTTTTGATCCATCTGTGTATGATAAACTGCATCTGGATTTGTCCTGGATAGAAATTGGTAAAAATCATTTGCTGAAAGATGATACGTATTATTGATTTTTTATTATATGCTGAGTCATAATTAAAATTTATGGCGTTGAGTTTCCATGGAGGATATGAACAGGGATAGGTTGGGAAAATAGGTGTGTCAAAATTTAAAAGGTACGGTAAATTCCAGTATGAACACCCACATTTGCTGTGTAATGGCTGGTTTTCATACCATCCATTTTTGAGGATAAGTTAGGGTTTGTGAGGACTGCTTTAAAAACCGGGTGATTTGGTTGCCCTTTAAGATGGGCAGAGAAAGATGCTAACGGCTGGTCCCGTCTATACCAAAGTGATGGCTCACCGCAATCAAGTATGCTTACAACAGGGCTTGGTCTAAAGGCACCTGTAACAAAACAAAGAAAAGCATAATGTACAGTTTCCAGCATCTTAAGCATGAAATGATGTGCTGAAGAGTAGGCAATGCAACCATAATGCAAATAGGACCAATTTAAAGAATAATAAAAACAACATACATGATCAGTTGGCTCCCCCACTTGGTGTAGCTAAGGACTAGTAGAATATAAAATTTTTAAACATTTAACTTTTAACTGTTTTATATGTTTGATCCATGTAAGACGACTATCAAAAAGCTAACCTAAAAATTTAACGTCAGGAAAGACAGCAATTGGTCTCTATTGAAAAGGATTTTGTGGAATAAAAGAGTCTGGTAGGTGAGAAAAGACAACACATTTTGTTT
The DNA here is from genome assembly GCF_047948215.1 of Lycorma delicatula. NCBI lineage: Eukaryota > Metazoa > Arthropoda > Insecta > Hemiptera > Fulgoridae > Lycorma > Lycorma delicatula. The sequence goes on along the minus strand of NC_134455.1, from coordinate 332,730,844 downwards.
CCTCAGGTGAGAATGTGAAACCAGTGGCCTTGGACTAAGTTTCAATGCAAGATATAGTATTCTGCAGTAGTCTCACATCTGTGGTTGTTCAACAGGTCTTGATATATATATATGTATATAGCAAAGTCATCAACAAATAGATAACATGAAACAGGTGGTAGCACACATTTAGTAATACTGTTGGTGGCTATAGTAAACAAGGTGGCACTTAATGCACTTCCTTGAGGTATTACATTCTCCAACACAAACAAATAGTTCATTCATTTAAGAAACTTCTAATAAAGGCAAGCATATTGCCCATGACTACCCTTTCTTTAAGGGTGTTTAAAATACCACAATGCCAGGCCAGGCCATGTCATACACTTTCCCAATGTCAAAGAAAGTAGCAACGAGTTGCTGATGGATCAGAAAAGATTTTGAATAGTTTTTCCAGTATGGATGGAAGGTCGTCCTTGGCAGAAACCACATTATTCTGGAGATATCAGGGCATGTTTCTCTAAATACCGTGTAAACCTGTGATTCACTATTCTCTCCATCACTTTGCACAAAATGCGTGTCAAGGATATAGTAGGGTGGAGTCTGACCTGGAACATACTTTGGAAGAAAGTAGGAACATACTTTATCTCTACCAAGTTTAAGTACTGGTTTAACAGTGGCTTCCAACTAGATGGATGGGAAGACTTGCAAGGAGAATAACATAAATATATGATAGGTGATGTAATGCCGAATTGGGAAGGTTTGAGAGCATACTGAGGTGATGAGGTGAATGTTGTCAGGTGCAGGGGAGGTGTCACATGAGTTTTTTAATAACATGACCTGCTGAATGTAAAGGGAGCATTTAATTTGCTAACCGAATCGCCAACTTTAATGGTACTGTTTCCATCTGTATCTTTTATCTCTGAAATTTGTAAGTATATGATGAAGTTGGGGACAACAAACGAAAACAATCTGCCAAGTTAAATCTGCTTTCTGCGACTGCAGAAGATGACGTAAGAAGTTCTCCTTCATGATTAAGTCTGAAGATAGACTGTTTCTGAGATCCAAAAGTTGCATGAAGCTTCACTCAGTAAAAGTGTGAGTAGTGCATGAGATAGTGTCTGTGTAATTCCTCCATGACTTTCTTCTAGCATCTATAAATACACGACAACATACCTCTCTAGCCTTACAATATAAATTTAGATGTTCATTTGTAGGTCTGTGGTTAAATTTATGCAGTGCCTTCCATTGTTTTCTAATCGCATTTTGGCAATTATCATTCCACTAGGGAACGGAGGAACATCTTGGATTTCCTGATGTTTGTAGAATGATTGTACTAGCATTCTCGAGTACCAGGGAGGTAAAAAAGGTAAGTTAATCTAGGGAATCAGCTGTGATGGAAAGAGCTGTTGATCTATCATCATACTATGGTGGAAAGGCTTTATGGTAATCGTTCCAATTTGCTGTTTCTACAATCCATCTACATGGTCTTTTGTTCACCGTGGTTCACGAGACAGTAAACGTTGTGGTCATAAGGAGACATTGATGTTAGACAAAGTATCAGAAGATGATGACAAACATGAATGATCCATCATTCAGCAGGCAGAGGTCCAAGTCTTGTCTCACTGTGTGATATTTTCTAGAGGGTAACATACTTTTGAGCCCTGTAAAATATGGTGGGCATTAAAGTCTGATTATTAGTGACCGAGATAGAATTTGCATGAGGAGATTTTGTATATCTAGATTTTTGCATTGAACTCCAAATTTGGTGAGATATAGGTTGCACATGTGCAGTTTGAGAGAGACAGAGTTTTTATGGCGACTGCAAGGATAAGGATAGCTAGTGGTAACCTTGTAGCTGATACTCTGTCCTACATGAAGGCAGCAACCCCACCACTCTCTCTTCTGTCTATGTGACAGTTTTATCTTTCACAGAAATAGTGCCTTAGTGTTACTGCATCTTGTTGCAGGTGTGTTTCTTGGAAGCACATTTAATAAAAATTCTTGTGCACCCATCAATACTCTATCATATTCACTGGATAATGTTCATAAATGAAGATAATTATAGATATGGAATTACAGATGTGTAAAAATTTAATTATGGTAATTCGTTTTTTAATTTTAATAATCTCTGATGCCCTGGAATTGAGCAGTTCCTCAATCATAACCTCCAGTATATGAGGTGACGGTGGGGGAGATTTTGGAAAATGGGAAGTCAAAGACGACAACCCGGAGGGGGTATTTATGTGGGTTCCCTTAACAAGGAGCTTATTAGACGACTTTCTGCCAGCTGTATTTGCTCCTGCCCATAAAGGCAAAACTTTAGGGAAAGGAGCTTTCAGGGGATCCCACTAATATTGGTTTCGCTGGCTGCAACTACTGACTTCTTCTTCTTCATCTTAGCTCCAAGATAATGGCTGTTAGTGAAGCAACTTGATCAGATAACATCTAAACAAATTTTTTTAACTCGCTGCAGGATTCACACTATTACCTGCATTTTCAGGGACTTGTCCTAATATAGTAGTGGCAAATGAGATGTCTGATTTAACCAAGTTACGTTTTGGTCATTAACCAAGTAATGATGTTTTATACTCTCTTTGTTTGGCTGGAAACCTGCTTAGTTCAAATTTTTAGAATTGCCTTCTCTTCTTTAAGAGTTGGGCAATCTCAGGAGCAGGTGAATGTATCCATTGCAGTTTGCACATATTTCATCCTCTTGGAGTTACTGTAATTGGGATCTTTAGCACATCTTTCAGTTTTTGAGCAAGATGTTGTACTGTGGCCGTACTCTTGACATTTGAAACATTGCCGTGAGTTGGGAATGAAAGGTCATACATGAATCAAAAAGTAACCTAGTTTTATTTTTTTTGGTGGTACGGGAAGGTTGAATGTTAATATAAGGGAAAGTGTAGTAGGTTCTTCCATTCCACTCTGGTGTTTCATTATTTGCTTCTCCTCTACAACACCTTGGTGACAAAGCTCATCTTCTACTTCTGTAATGTCAATGTCTAAAAGATCCCAGCAAAAAATTACTTCATGGCTTGTATTTAAGGTTTTGTGACATATTGTATTTATGTTTATACTGCCCATGTGGTGAGACATAGAGAGACCAACTTTTTCATTGTTAAACATTTTGATTAGTATTGTTCCATCTCTTAATTTCTCTGTTCTTTGAATTACATGATCCTGTTTCTACTTTGTTGATCAGGAAAGGACCTTGTGAAGGGAGTCACTTTGCTGAACTATGAATCTTACATTTTTAATTTGTGGACAGGATGCATCACAATTTATATTATCTTGTATGGAACTGTTATTCTCATCAGACAATGCTGATCAAGGTCTTTTCACTAGCTTATTATTGGTGGTTTTTTCAGGTCGCCCACCAATAATCATAGGGGTTTTTTCAGGCCTAGTAATGTTGGTCCCACAAATACCGGTGAAATACAGAACTATCTCTGCAGAGTGCATGTGTACAGAGGCTAGAGCTAAATATAACTGGGTTCTCCCAGCTGCCCAGAGAACATCATTTGAAACTCATTATGTAGAGCCATCTACCCATTGGAATGATAGTTTTCACCTTGGGTTACGGTTGCATTTTGTGTCACAACACCACTGGGGGTGTGTGTGTGTGTATAAGAAAAAAACAGTGTAAGATGTGTGGCTATGTAAGGGTATATGTTGTAATTTGTGTAGTGTATGTTCTTTTTTTGAGCAAAAGGTTCAGCAGCAATGTGCAGTAGGAAGGAAAGCTGCATAGGGTAGGGCCTTGGAGACACCAACCCAAAGTTTTAAAGTATAAGATTCCCCGTTGGGGATTTTGAATTGATGAGAATATTAATTACTTCTTGCTTTATCCCAGTAATTTGAATTAAAAATATTCTACCATTATGATTGTATACCTCCTCTTACTTTCACAACAGAACAGTAGTGTCGTCTGTAGTGGTGTGCAATGTGTGAGGCCATGCATTGTCATGTTCCAAAATTATGAGCATGGTGGTCTTTCAAATCCGACATACTCATTGTCTGAGGTGTCTTAACGTAATGTTTGGAGTCCAAACGTTACATTATGACGTTAGGGTAACAGATACTCATATAAACATGTTTGGCATCCCAAAACACCATCAATAGGAGTTTCTTCACAGAGGCTTGAGTTTTGAATTGTTTGGGTTTTGGCAATTCTTAATGTCTGTATTCCATGCTTTGTCTCTTTTTCTTCCAGGTTGTAGTGATGCTCCCAACTCTCATCCCTAGTCCCAATATTGAAAAGGAAATTGTTTCCTTCGGCACGATAGCCCTGTAAAATTTCTTCGTGTTGACATATTTAGTAATTTGTGTTATGCTGGGACAACTAAGAAATTTATTTGCATACGTTCTTATTTTTGCATCACCTCCTAATACAAAACAACTGTTTGGAAAATATAAACACTACTTTTTAGAAGATTTTGCAAATAGGCATAAAAATAGCTGTACACCAAATTGTGAACAATGACAAAACTGACACTAGAAGAAATTAACAACACTCTAAAAACTAACAGTAGTTTGACTAAAAATACTGTCTTTCAATGCTATTATTTAATATTTCACTAACTCCAAATACTTATTTTGATACCGTTTCAAAAAAATAAAAGCTTTCGAAATTGCAAGTAAACTAAATCTAGAACAAAAGCAGCATTTGAAACTATTATGTCTGTCAGAATCAAGAACTTCACAGAGATCTTTTTTCCATGATGTTGTTTGAGGCAGTGGAAAAAATTTATACAAAATTATTCTTAGTACTCTTCGCTTTCCTTTTAAATCAACGGGAATCGATGCTAATCTACTTGAAGGTGAAAAAACATGTTTCAATCAGTTCAATTAATTTTCAGTTTAATTAACTGAAACCTCCACTTGATATATTAGGTTCAACTCTTTTGATGGAGAATTAGTTTGATCATGTAAAGCCATAATTTGGAGTGAATCTACAATGGCTCCCAGTTTTGCTTTAACTGCAGTTGATCGACTACTGAAAGAAATTACGAAAAATCAGATTCCTCTTGGGGTTGGTAAGGTAATTTTACTTTGAGATGATTTTAGGCAAACTCTTTCTGTTATCAAACATGGTAACAAAACAAAAACAGTCAAAGTGAACATTAAATCCCATCAACTATGGGAAAAATTTTAAATCTTAAGGCTCGAAAATAATGTTCGCTCAGTTGATCTCACTTTTCAGCGAGTGGCTGTTATGGCTTGGCAGTGGTGACGATTAAACAGTTGATGGTTTACCAGAGGAAATGATAGATATACCTTCCTGTTTCTTATTTGATGGAGATATAGCCAAAAAAATTTGGTGACAATTTAAAAAGTTTCAGAATATTATGAAATTACTAGAAAAGCCATTCTTTGTCCTAAAAATTTTCAAAAAGATGTAGACAACATAAACAAGAATGTTCTAAAAGAAGGAACAGCAGGCACATGTTTATGTTCATATTCCATTGATTCTGATGAAGGAGAAAATACTGAAGAATTCTGTAAAATTTCTAAATATGCATACTTCTTCAGGAATGCCTCTTATGAACTTGAATTTAAGATAGCAGCTGTCATTATGCTTTTAAGAAATCCTAATCTAGAATGAGGTCTATGCAATGGAATAAGGTCAATTGTCAAAGAACTAAAACCAAATTTTATTATTGCAGAAGTAATAACCAGTTTGTCATCTGGTGAAATTATTTTCATTCCCCGAATTGATCTTGCACCTACTGATACCAACCTTTCCTTTTTACTAAAAAGACGACAGTTTCCTGTAAAACTTGCATTTGCAATAATCATAATCAATAAATTGCAAGGTCAAACAATGGAAAAAGTAGGTATTTACCTTCCTGAACCAGTATTTGGCCATGAACAGGTGTATGTTATGTTGTCATGAGTGTGAAGATTCGATGGTGTAAAAGTTCAAATCATTCATGAGCCAGAGCTGGGCAAGTTACTTCCAGATTCCGAAAAACATTTACAAATAAATATTGTTTATATTGAAATTTTCCAGTTTTACTAAATTACAATGTTTTGGAGTTCAGATATAAATTAAAATTTAAGTTAATGAGTGATGTAAGGCATTTAAATTAAGTAAAACAGTGTGCAAAACATTTTCAAAGATGGGAAGGAAAATGTTTTAACATTGAAACTAAAGAATAGCATCTTTAGGAAAGTCAGTAGCCACTTGATGTTATGCTTTTTCTGTTGAAGAAGATAGCATATATTGTAAAAAATATGGATGAAATGTAATACTCGTATATTGCGTATTCTAGTGCCCATTGTATTTTTTCTTACAAGTCTTTATTGCTAGTATTTAATTAATGTTATTTTAAACCACATAATGAAATGAAGTATTAAAAAAATCATTTAATTTAGCGTAGTAAAGTTGTATTTTATTAATTGCCAAACAATTTTGATTATGATCAAATGATTTTTGTAATCACATGTGTAAATACTTGTTAGTGAATATTTTGTTAATCGTTAGTTATTCTTTTTTTAGGGCTGTTAACATTGATTCGCTTAAAAATAAACAGTCAAGAAATTGTATCTGAGCGAGCTAGTGCGAAGATAAGAGAAACGATTGTTCGAATGGGGTTTTTCTCACTACTTATTTTTGTTATAGCTGTTACATCTTTTGTTTGCCATATCTATGAATTCAGACATTCCTCATCATGGAAAGAGAGTTTTCGTCGGTATATTGTGTAAGAATTTTTTTTATACATAATTATTATTACAAATTTTTATAAATTTTTGTATAGTGATGTATTATTCTATTTCTTTATATTATTCTTTTAACTCATTAACTGACATAGAGTAAAAATTATTTCCAATGTCATTCATACATTGACATGCAATATGCCATTAAAATTCAGCATCATTTAAAACGTTAATGTTTGTATTAATTCTTTCATTTAATATTTAAAATTTTTCACAGTAAAACAGGAAATATTTTTTACTATTTCAAACATATATACCTAAAATAGGATTGCTTCCCTCAAACTTTGTTTTTTCTAATGAAGAAGAAGGAATAAACTTGGTGAATAAAGTTAGTAGATTGATTACATTACTGTGTTCTTTTAGTTATTCATACACGTGTTGAAAAATATAATAACTAAAAGTACTAAATGAGAAAAATTAGTGAAAGATAAAAAACAAAATGTATTTTATCTGAAATTATTTTTATTCATCGTACAGAACTATGTTGCACATTGTAAGGTATTCTAAAGTCATTATACTTACTGTTATTTAAATTGTTTTTTTGATGAAATGTTTGAAAAGATTTATTTTTAACCAAATTAAGTATAATTAGTTTTTTTTTAAATATTTTGACTGCCTGTGTTTGAAATCAGTCTTATTTTATTGACAGTTCATGGGTTATTAAAAAATAAAATCTTCTGAATGATTTAAATGTACTTTTACAAATTATGTATTTACTATTTCACAGTGTAGCAGAATAATACAGTGTACAGTTTGTTATCTTTAATAATCACACTTGATTAACTTGCCTGAATTGCAGTTTTAATTTATTTTGGTGATTTTTTTTTTTGTATATGGTAAGTTTGGTCTCCAGTTGCAATTGTAATCTTCACTTATTTTATAAAAGAAATAAAGTACATGTAAACGAACGTAATAGTATTTAGTAAGAATGGGAGCATCTTATTGCCAAATTGAAATGGGAGAGTGATAATTGCATCAGTATGTGAAGCCCAGGCACATGTTATGAATATGTCATCGTAGATTTTGTAGAATTAAATTATTTATCCACAGTAACTTAATTGACTTGGAGCACCCTTTCTTCATCTCTTTTGCTCAGTGAAATTTTTATGTCAATTCATTAGTTAATGAAATAATGAAGACATTAGATAATTACTTTTTTTTATTTATAGAAAATTATATAATTTTCAGAATGCGCTTAATCTCTCAACAACAGTTGTTCATTGGATTAACATAATTACTTATGTTTCTTAATATCTCTTAAAACAAACATGTAAGATATATTGTAAAAAAAAAGATTTTTTTTTTTTTTGTAAGAAAGATAGTTTTGAAATGAAATTTGCTGAATCTGACTCAGGGAAATCAGTTAACAGAAAACTTTTCATTCATTAATGTAAACTTTTTTTTGTTGAAGATGAATTATAGAAAAAAATTATTTATATATATATATATATATATATATATATAATATTTAACCAACCAAATTTAATGTACCAAATTAAAATTTAATCAACCAGTAAATCTTCACAACTACATACATACTTTTTTTTTCCAAGATCCTTCCATGAAGCACGGGTGAAAATTTGGTTGCAATTCTACAAGTAGTTTTTTTGTTTATCCCGAACAAACAAAAACCCTCTTCCTATTTATGTAATTGTATATGTATATATATATATATATACACACACATACACACACACACACACACACACAAAATTCATCTGTTTGTTTGTTATCATATCACGTGAGAACCAACTGACTGATTACTTTCAAATTTTCAGGATACATTCATGCTATCCCAGGGAAGGTTTTAAGTCAACAACTGAGCCCTAGCTCCCTTGAAGGTTAAGATATTGAAATATTCATTATTTCTTTGCCCTCAAAAAGGGTGAAGTTGTGAATTAAGTCCTTTTACTTCATTATTATATTTCTGCCACCATGGCAGAGAAATAAGTTATGAATCTTTCATCATCAAAGGTGTGCCCACTCTTTTCTACATTAAAAAACTGATTGTAACTTAAATTTTCTTTTGCAGTAAATTCACTGACATCTTCAAATTCATTGGTTGCTTCTTCATTACCTCTTAATTTTTTCTGTGGTTGGTAATTTCATGAATGCCTTGGCGGTGTTTAAAGCTAGTTAACTATCCAGAAGACGCTTTAAAATTTCCTGTTAAACAAAGTTTATTAAGCAAAAAATGTTCCCTGAATTGTGTAAATGGGCCCAGATACTGGATTATTCTGAGCTCATTGTTGCATGATTCACTTTCTCATGTTTTTACGTTGCTTCATTCCACTGGAAGAATCTGAAGCTGATGAAAAAGCAATCAGTTTATCTATATTTTTATGAATATCATGCAGAGTGTTATTTTCAACATTATATTCTATGGAATGTTGCTTCATGGTTAATCCTTTATTGAACTTCTCTAAAATTTCTGGTTTTTGCTGAATTGATAATACAAAATGTGTTCCTTTATTGCTCGTTGTAGCCGTGGAATGTATATATCTAGAGAACATGTTTTATGTGCAAAATAAAAAAAATATGAATGGTTGTATGTACAAATTGTTTGAACGTGTCATGCAAATAAAAACAAAGGTCAGCAGTAGAATAGAGCTCCGTAACCAAAGTTACGTTCTGTTCAGATGTAGAATAGAGCTCTGAATGTATAGCATCAACTAAATCTATGTCATGGATTATGCTGACTCATCATTAGTTGTGTTGAAAGACATAGTGCATCGACAGAAACCTACAACATTTTGGACGACTGCTTAGGAATGGATGGGTCAACAGATACAGTGCTTGCAGATTAATTGAATGTTTCATAAATTATTGTACAGCATTATCATAATAAAAACAAACACACATTCAAGTAGTAAATGAATGATGGAGTAAAACCTATCACAGAACGATGAAAAAGTTTATATTTTTAGCTTTTTTATAAGTTTTTAACATTTTATTTTTTCTCCGAGATGCATTGCGGTTATGCCACAATGTGGTTAAGCTTTTTATGGATAATTGGGAGTTGGTTGTATTATTATTATTATCTTTTATGACTGCATAGGATCATTTTAGTCCATTATCCAAGTCTCTTTGATGGGACTGTTTGGGTCTTGTGATCCTCCAGTACTTTTTCATACATTCCAATGTTTGTGCCCTTTCTAGTGTTGAAAATGTTCATGTTGTGAGTGTTTTTGTTCTTGTTTTTTTTTTGTTTAATTTTTTCTTATCTGTGTATTGTCTTCTGGTGTAAGGTCAATTTCCTTCAGATCCTCTTTTATTTCTGATCCATTTGCATCTTGTCTTTGTGTTTTTTGAGTCAAGATTGTACTGTACTAGCTGTTTCAGAAGTCTTCAATCTTGCATCCTCGTGATATGTCCAAAGAAGTCTAGTCTCCTCTTATGCATGGTGTCACTGATGAGTTCTAACTCTTTGTACATGACTTTGTGGGGCACAATCTGCCATTGCCCATCTTTCTGGTATTTTTTATTGATGTAGATTCTTCTAATTCTTTTGATTTTCTGGAGTCTGTCTGTCTTTGGTTGTTCGTTCATATGGAAGAGTGTTTCTGCTGCATAGATGGCTTCTGGTTTTATAATTATGTTGTAGTGTCTTATTTTTGCATTTATTGATAGCCATTGTTTATTGTAAGTGTACCAGGTTAATTTTTGAACTTTAGCTAATTTGTTTCTTATTTGGATTAAGGTTGTTTATTTTTCCGAGGTATTTAAGTTGGGTTACAATTTTGATTTTGTTACTGTTTATGTTTACTTCTTTTAATCATATTGGTTTTTGGGACAAAATTTCTGTCTTTTCAAATGATATTTTGAGGTCAATTTTATTTGCAATATTTTGAAGTTCTAATATCTGTGATTTAGCTTCATCGATGTAGTTTGCTGGCAGTGCCAAGTGGTCAGCCAAACCAAGACAGTTTTGTTTTGATTTTCAGCCTATTTTTACTTTTGGGGGCATTTTTTGAGCCATTCCCTCATTACCATTTCTAGAGCGCATTTGAATAATCGTGGTGAGAGTCCAGTTGGCTGTATATATAAATATATATATACATACAGAGTGATTCAGGAAGAAAAGTAAAAAATTTAGCAACTGATTATAGAGCTTGAAATAAGAAAAAAAGTATATATAAACAATGTCCGAAGATGCTTTGTTATTGAGTTATGGCTAATGAAAAATTTCACTAGATTTCAGTTACCATGGTTAATTGAGGTCATACTCAAATTTTTAAGGTTTTATATAAGGTGGTAAACGTGATGGTTTCTTATATTTTTTTAAAATAAAAAATCGAATAAAACAGGTCCCAAAACTCTACTCTTGTAGTTTTCATCATATCTAATATAAAACAGAAAAATTCAGTGACAAAAAATGCGTTTAAATTTGAAGTACAATAACTTTGTTAATTGACCAATAAATGCATAAATTCTATTATCAGAACTTGTAAGGAATCTAAATTCTGAGAAAATTCATGTAATAGAGTGTATGAAAAAAATCAACCTCTGTTGTTAAAAACAAAATTAAAAAAAAATGATCTGTAAAAATTTAAAACAGCTGTTTTTAGTACAATAAATTTAGACCTTTGAAAAATTAGAATACTTTTTTTAATTTACTTAAAAAGTATTTACTTAAAATACCTGTAATTTACTCACTGTAGTTTATATTACTGTATTAATTTACAATAAATTTTTTAAAATTCCATCATTGACATCGATGTACTTGTAAACTCGTTTCCTTACATTTTCTTTTGCCAGCCTAAAAATATATCTTTACATTCCTTAATGAGGGCAGCAGCATTGAGAATATGAGCAATCAGTTCATCGTGTGTGTCTACGTTTTACTTGTATACCTCGCATTTTATGCATCCCTATTATCAGTAATCTAAAGGAGTAAGGTCTGATGAGCTAGGTGGCCAATTTACCAGCCCTTTATGTCTAGTCCATTTATTAGTAAATTTTTCATCTTAAGAATTGTCTTCATTCATGAAATATGTCTGTGTTCCATCAAGTTGATAGTACATTTCAATTTATTTTGCCAATAAGAAATTTTCAAGCACTGTAAGAAATTCATTGTTTAAACATTCTAGATAATTTCTCCTTGTGACATGATGTTCTAGTATGAAAGGGCCTATTAATTGGTTGTAGATCATGCTTCATCAAACGTTCACAAAAAATCATTGCTTGAAATCACTGCTGTTGTCTGGTATGGTCACGAACTGGAGGATGTTTGAACTTTCTAAACATGATAAGGATGCAGTCCATGAACAATTAATGTCCTCTATACTGTACTTTTTGGAATTTTGTATCATGTAGAAATTCTTTGCAAGTTCATTGTAGGAATAAGCTATACCATGTGAAGAATGTTTTCTCTTTCATCACCATGTACCGGTTTACGTGCAGATTAAACATGAGCTCTGGGAAGTGTACCATTCTCATGAAGATTTTTAAAAATTCTACAAAATACTTTACGGTTTTTTATGCATTTTTTAGAACCAAGAATTCAAATTGGAATTTCTCTTCTTTAAATTCAAATTTAATTGGAAAAATGTAGGTACAGTTTTAGCGTACAACTAACAAAAACACTACATAACTTGATTCTCAAAAATAATTAAACACAATCAAAACTATGTCAAAAACAACTAAACCGCCTTATGTTTATTATTAACACAAACCACAATTTTATGACAACAGTGAGTATTATTCAAATTAATTTCAAAGTATACAGTTAGCGTTGCTGGCTTCATTTATCAAAGGTCTAAATTTATTGTATTAAAAACAGCACTTATCAATTATACAAATTCATAACATTTCGCTATTAATATTAAGTTTTATTTTTAATGATAAAAGTTAATTATTTTTTGTGTTTCAAACACTTTATTACATCAGTTTTCTGAGAAGTAAATTCTCTTCAAGTTATGATAATAGAATTTATGTATTTGCAGTCATTTAACAAAGTTATTATATTTCAAACCTAAAAAAACATGTTTGTCATCAACAAGTATTTCTGTTTTATGTTGGATATAATAAAAACTATGGGAGATTTAGTTATGGGACTTGTTTTTTTTGATTTTCTGGTAAAAAAACATAAGAAACTGTCAAGTACCTCTTCTATAAAGCATTTAAAAAATTTCAGTATGACCTCAATTCAACAGGGGAACTGAAAGCTGGGCAAAATTTTTCACTCATCATAACTCAATAACAAAGCATTATCAGACATATATTTGTATGAACGTTCTTCCTTATTTCAAGCTTTAAAATCGGTTCCCAAATTTTTTCCCTTTCCTCCTGAATCACTCTATATATATTCTAAATAAAGTTTTTTGAGAATATTATTTTCTTTGTTAGATTATTTGTAAAAAATATTTGAAGCATAATGAAGTCTTCTCTGTTAACTTCTCTGTTAAGTCTTCTCTGTATGTATTATGCTCTGTAATGCTAAAGTAGTTGTGTTATCTGGTTATAGTCAGTGTTAAAGTACTAAGATTAAAATTTAAACTGTGGTTTTTCCTTATCCTTCCATACAAATTTTGGGGTTTTTCCTTTTTTATCAAAGAACAGCAAATTTTTTATTATGTTGTGATCTAAATGAAGTATTTATTTATTATTATTTATTAATTATGACAAAAATGTGCACTCACCAAATTAAAAAAGTGTAATATTTCTGTTATTTCATTAATTCTTCCTATTAATTGAATTGAATTAAAATATCATTTTACTGAACAAAAGATAATTTTCAAGAAGTTATTGGTAATTTCTAATTTAAGTATGCTTGTTAAACTGGTAACTGAAGTCATGTTTTGCTCACCTCTGTGAGGGACAATTTTATCTTACATATAATTTACATAAAGTATATGAGATAAGTATAAAGTTCATTATGCAGTTTGGACTTGCACACTTTATTTTATGTACTGGATTCTAAAATGTTATTCATCAAAAAAGAGCACTGTTTTCTACTGTTCCACTGCAAATGCATCATCGGTTTTATCCCATTGTAAATGCTTCTTGCTTATTGTTGCAAAAAGCAGTTGCTTTATCATTAATATGTGTGCTTTTCAACCAATATCCTAGTCTTTTTTTAACAATATTCATATGGATATAACACCTTTTTTATCATTTCTCTATTTAAATCTACAGCAACTCTAGGATTCATTTTGGTTTTTCTGTTCAGTAAATGGTCAGTCTGAGGAGTTGTTTTCCTTTTACAAACACACATCTTCCTTAATTTTTGGGAGAAAAAAACAATATTTTTAAACTGCTTTAAAATTCTATTTACAGTAGCCAACATACCTTACATTCTTCAGCAATCATCAAATCATCCTCTGTGACATTCTTGTATGCTGAGATAAAGTAATAATTTTACTATGTTTTTGAGGTGTGTCCAACTTGTTTGGTTAATGAATAACAAGGTTAAAAAACTATTGCACTATAATGTGGGATGTTCATACAAAATGAATTTTATAATATTAGAAATAGCTTGAATCCTAATGTTACAGTTTATACAGACAGCTCTAGAAAAATTAATTAGGTTGGTTGTGGTTTTGTAGTTGGCAACAGAACACACATGTTTGGCCTTCCCAGCATTACCAGTATTTTTTTGCAGAACTGTATGCCATTAATAAGGCCTTAACAAATGGTTAGCTGAAAATTTAGACATGTTCTTGTTTGCTCAGATTCCATGAGTGCTTTACAGAGAATTAGTGATGTATACTCCAGACACCCTGTTGTTTGTGAGATTCAGTGTGTTATTTGCAAATGACTAGTTGTAATGCAACAGTGAGCTTTTGCTAGACCACCAGCCATATAGGAATTTCAGGCAGGCTCAGTTGGCTCACTCATGGATATCTGAAACAGATGCACCAATTTTTTCTCGCTATGACTGCTGACTGACAGTGGATCACATCCTTGTGGATTGTATCTGTTATGCGACATTGTGTCACAAGTCCAAACTAGTGGCTAACATGCAGACAGTTCTAGGGAATAGTGAACTGTTGTTATCTCCTGTTTTATGATTTCTTCGGGCCGTCCATTTATATTTAAATATATAAATTACTGAAGTTTGTTCCAAATATTCATGCCATTTCCTGTAATGCAGATTACGATTTTATTTTTCAAGATATAATGTGATATATCTTTATTTTGTTATTTTGCTTTCAGGGTGCGTTAAAGGCTTTTAATTTTAGAGACTTATTTTTGCATGTTGGTGTTTTTAGTTTTAAATTATTTTTAACTGTCCAGTTGTAAGAACGAATATTGTACCCGGGCGATGATAAGATGAAAGTTTTTTGCCCTGAAAAAAAAAATTGCCAAAACACAGGAAACAAAATACAATACACTAAACTCACTGTGCACTAACTGTCTGAGAGATTACAAGTAACAAGAACATGTGGTAAGAGCAGCTGCAGGGTTGCCACCTGTCTGTTACAAAAATATAGCAAATTTCCCATAGTGTGTGTGTGTGTGTGTGTGTGTGTGTGTGTATATATAATATATAATATATCTAATCTGTCTTTACAAATAATGGTCTGGGAAGCCAACAGTAGGATGCTTGTTCTCAAGATGGAATAGGTATTCAGACATACATACATACATACATACATACATCCATAGCAAATTTTAATCAGATGAAAAACTGATGATACCTGCTGTCAGAGTTCACTGCTAATATTTAGGGTAAGCAGTGTAACCTATAGAAGTGGTCTTGGAAATAAGGATAATCAGTTATAAAAAATAAATCTTAAATAATAATTAAAGAACAGAAAAATATTAGGACAAACAGTCATAAAAATTTTAGACCTTTTTCTCAAATATAACATTACAATATCAAGTTTTATGTGAAAAAAATTAATTTACTTTCAGAAAGAAACAAATGAATTTAAAAATTCTCATTTTGATGTTTAATTTAATTTGAAATTTTAATATTAATTTAGTCCCTATTTACCAGACTGAGAATTAATCTTTGAATTTTCATTATAAACATTAAGCATTTAACATAAAAATAAATATTAGTTTTAAATCATATTTAAAGATGTTCATTTTATTTTATTTTTGAACTGATTATTCAACAAGGAAATAATTTCCATTATGTAAATAAATTGATCTTAAGGTAGCTTAGTTAAAACTAGAATGATAGATCAAGTTAGCATTAAGTTATATGTTCTATTATAAAAATCTTATTCCAACAGAATACTGAATTTTGACTAGCTACAAAAGAGATTTCCTTGATCAAACAATCCCACTTACAAAACGAGCTGAGTAAATACTCTCTAAAAGTATTTAGAAAGAAGGTTATTTCTGCTTATTTATAAAATTAGTTTATTTTATTAATGTGTTTTCAAAACCACATTTCAGTTGTAAAGGAGGAAAATTTTACATAAATACTTTTAATGTTCAGCATTAAAAACCATTGAGCTACACTAATAACTGGAAGTTAGTTTTTCAACTGAAACATTTTAAAATAAATTTCTGATTTTCATGTTAGCATATCAGCTTTTCTTATAGAAGGTCATTTTTTTATTTATAGTCAGGCTTAGCATTTTTCTTGTGCTACAAAATTTACATTTACCCGCTACAGGCTTCAAGCTTCTCTGTTAAATATATCATAAAAAAATATTTAGTCCTTACAAGTAAACAGTTCATCCTAGAATATTGCTAATCCTTACATTCCATTTATAGAAAATAGTTTTAAAAAAAACTTTTTTATGTAATTCATTAATTTTGCATGAATAAAATTGTGTTTTTTGTTCTTCATTAATCATAATGTGGTGATGTGTATATTATATGCATTTTTTTTTAGTTGTAGACTTGGAGTAAGTGAGTATGAATGTCGCTTAGAAACTAGACCTAGTCTTGCAATTTTGCAGCTCCATATATTGGCACTGTTTGCTACAGGTGTCATAATGAGTTCTTGGGTTTGGACTAGTTCTACTGTTGATACATGGAAGAGATTTTTTAAAAGGTATGTGTAATGGTTATTTTGCATTTTGAAATTAAAATTGATTGATTTTATGCTATTATATTACCATAGCATTTTAAGGATGTAAAAGTTAAAGAGAAGTCCAATAATAAAATCAGTAGTTCCATTTTATCTCTACGTATTGTGTTCTTTTTGAGTGCTTAGATTTAGAAACTGAACAGAGGATTATTCTGCCTGATTAATTTGTATTTAAAATAAGAAAAAAGTTTACATGAAAGCATTCATTGTAAATAAAAAGTACCTGTAATTTGTATCGATTAAAAAAATATCTAAAAATGTATTTGTGGTCTATATATATGTAAAAATAATTTGAACGTGGTATGTGTTAAAAAAACGGGGTTGATTCTTTAAATAAATTAAGTCTTTATGATCTTGCAATTATAATTATTTTTATTGTAACTGTAAATATATTCATATGTATAACATTGTTAATTTTACGTAAATTTATTGTATAGTAAATGTAATATCATGTAATGAGACTTGTAATAGGCTCATAGAAGATTGGAATAGAACTGCCTGAATGAAGTGAGGAGCTGTGTTAACTGTATGGAGTCACTGAATTCGGTGGATTCACAGTCTGTCAGAATCCGACTGTGAATCTGACCGAAGCTGAAGATCTTTAAATGTTAAAGATCCTAACTTAAATGAAAATTAATGTTTCTCATTAATAATGAATTTTAAATAACATGAATGAACCTAAGTCTATATATACTGCTCGCCAAAAATCATATGATATATGAATTAAATTATTATAAATGATAGATAACATGAATCGTATGATTTTTTTTACGATTTTAATTTTTTACAATTGCAATTAAGTTACATAAAAGGTGCAATTTATAATGAATTATTTGAACTAGTAACAATAAATTTAGTTATATATATGGACAATAACAAGATTAACATATTGTTAGAATAATAAAATTGAGTAATTTGCTTTTTACACAATTGTAATTTAACTAATACAAATATGTAATTAAAAACAATATTTATAAGGTGTTCAGATACACTTTTTAAAAATACAATCGAATGAAATTAAAGAAAACAAGCATATGAAATATTTAAATTGATCAAAAATATTATTAAAAAAAATATATATATTATTTGAATTAATCATCTGTGTTCGGTAACAGATATCATTTATGAATAGGTCTTCTTAATTGACCGTTAGCTGTTTGCAAATCAACAAATCTTATAAGATTGTCAGAGCCCGAATAAACCTGGGTGATAATTCCATGTTTCCGATGCATGGGTGGAGGATTTTCATTAGTAAATTATACTAAGTCTCTAACACAAAGACTACATGATGGAAAACACCATTTATTGCGTTGCTGTAAATAATGTAAATAATCCTTTGACCATTGTCTTCAGATAAATTGTACAAACTTTTGTAGTAGTTGTCAGTAGCCTAATCAATTAATTTTGGTAATCAGGATCAGGTAAGGAAGTGAGTGGGCATCCAATAAGAAAGCGTCCCAGTGATAGTGGTTCTAAATCTCTGTGATCATTTGAAATAGGGAAGAGAGGATAGGAATTGAAACAGGCTTCAGTTTATGTCAAAAGTGTATATAATTCTTCAAGATTAAGAATGGTTTGTTCTGTTACATGATGCATTTGATACACATGCACAAAGCATTTGATATTTATCATATGCTTTTGATTGTGCTTTCCCATAAATCACCAAAATGGGGTGAAGAGGGAGGAATGAAAGAGCAAGAAATACCTTCTATCGTAGCAAATGCTCCAATGTCAGATTTTAAGTTTTCTGAATTTAAAAATCTATACAAATTATAAAGTATATTTTTGGCAGTACAGAAATTGGAACCGTTATCAGAAAAGACGAGTGGGAATGCCCCTAGTTGATATGAATCTTTTAGTGCTGCTGTAAAAGACTGTGAGATGAGATCAGAAACTAATTCTAAATGAATATCTTTAGTGGTGAGACATATGAAAGTGCTATATAAGATTTGCTTAATGTTTTAGACCTCTGCCTGTCATGACGAATCATAACTGGACTGCCATAGTCTACTGCACAAGTAGAAAATTGTCGGGAAGAAATTACTTGATAGTTGACCAAGCTGTTGTGGTTTGGTTTTTGCAATTGAAAGCATGTACATTTACAAATGATGGAGGAAATAACTTTCTTGCCATTTATTTTCTAATATTTCTGTCATAATGAATGTTGAATAAGTTAAACACCAGCATGGAAGAGTTGCAAGTTTTTAGCATTAATGATTAGTTTCGTGATGTTAGTATTAGGATGTTTCATTTGGTAATGTAACAGAGTGTTACAGTCTGCCACCTATGTGTACTAAGTCTGAATTATCCAGAAATGGATCAAGTGATATAAGTTTGCTTTGTTTAGAAATAGTTTGATTGTTTCTAAGGTTATTTAATTTGTCACTGAAATGCATGTGTTGTGATTGTTGAATAAAAAGGTAAGGGTGTGGTTTAGTTCCTGAGTAGTTAAAGGACCAGAAATTCATTTAGATTGTTTTGGTTTGGCATTATGAATAAATCTGAAACAAAAACTAGAAGTGCAAATTACAGTATGTAGTGATGAAAATCATTCTGTGTAATCGAATACAATATTTTATGCCACAATGATTGCATAAAATGTTTATGTGAGAAAACAATGGCGTGAGTAGTTTGGAAAAGTAGCTTATCTGAGGAATTATTCTATAGAACTCCTAAAATATGCAAGTTCTGTATTTGATTTAAAGGAATGCAGAAGTAGAAATGATGTTACTATTAGAAAACCATTTATGGAGTGAAAAAACCATATTTTAATAATTTAGAAATATCAATTTTTAACTGAATAACTTCATCAAAGTTGTCTGAACGGGTTATGAAATCATTTCAAATGAACTTGCATGCAAGCAGAAATTCATTTTCATTTGCAATTTGAATTAAACACCGTGTGACCAAATATGGTGCACAAGTGGTCTCATACGTTACCGTATGTAATACATAGTGTTTAATCTCCTGATCTGGAGAATCATGCCAGAGTAACATTGTAAATTGGAATCACTAGATTTAACTTATGTTTGACGATACATTTTAGCTATGTCGGAAGTAATAATGTAATTATGGATTCTGAATCTAAGCGATATGGAAGTTAGATCTTTTTGAACTACAGGTCCAACTATAAGAGTATCGTTGAGGGATAAACCCTTAGTGGTTTTGCTGAGCCATTAAAGACAAATCAAATTGTAGTTAAACTGGATGTTTTAAATACTGGATGGTGAGGTAAATAAGACGCATTTGATTTGCTAATTAAATTATTGGAGTTGAGTAGTGATATATGTTCTAAATCTAAATATTTCTGTATGAAAGCGGAATAGTCTTTTTTAAGGTTGGAATTTTTGCTTAGCTTTCTTTCCAAAGATAAAAAATTGTATTTTTAGCATTGATAAAGGAATGTTATTAGTCTTGCCTGATAACGACACGACAAATTTGTCCTGATTGTTTTAAGTAGTATTGGTTTGAAAATGTTTTTTACATGTTGAGGTTTCATTGCCTGAAACATCAGTATTAATTTCTTCAAGTTTCCAGAAATTCTCGAGTATAATAGATAGATTTTTATGAGTGTTACATTCAAGGAAAGATACATACGACATTGTTGCCCTCAATTTTATTAGGAAGGTGACCACTAATTATATATCCTAATTTATAATAGGATATATGAAATTATGAATGAATTTCCCTGGCAGGATAAGATTCAAGTAATATTGAGCTCCTATCAAGATGTCAATATTATTTGGTATATTGAAACTGAGATCAGCCAGAAATATATTATGAGGTAATTTGAAGTGAGAAATGTCAAATGCAGATGAAGGAGACTTGTCAGTAGTATCTGGTAAAACAGCGCATTTGACCTTGAACAAAAAGTTTTTATAATATGAGTGTAATGTAAGTGTAACACTGTATTTGGATTGAACCAATGAATTATTTATGCCTGAATTGGGTAGATTATTTTTATTAAGTTTAAGACCTAATTTGCAGGCAAAACTAAGTATATAAAAACTTGCTTGTGAACCAGAATCTAATAGTAATCTACATGAATATTTATTACCATGTATATCAGTAGTATTATATACAGCTGTTGACAGTATTATATTTTCATTTGACTGATTTTTAAATGAATAGTAGGTTATACTTTCAGGCTTATTGCATTATTCTACCTTAGAATGATTAATTTTGTCATATGAATGAGTGTATTGTGTTTCTTACCACAAATGTTACATAGACTCTTTGAATAATATTGATTAATAGAATGGCCCTTACATAAACAATTACTACAATTATTATTTCCCAAAAAGGTTTTACAATTACCTATGGACAAATTGAAAAATTACTTACATTGATATAAGAAATAATTTGAATTACAAAATTAACATTGATACAAATTGAATTTCGCATAATAACTAACATAATGTCTTTTGTATTGTTTATTAGGATTTAAATTAAAACGTTTGGTTAAAGATCTGGTTGTATTTTATGATGTTGTTCCTTAGTTTATTGTATTCACTTGCATGGTTGAGGTGGATGTATTAATATTTTTTTAAAGTTGTCTAGAATTAAGAAATACAATGAAGTCTGTAAAGGTGGCAAACCTCTCATTTGACAACCTTTCCTTCCATAATCTTGAGGTGTTATGATCCAATTTAGATGATAGAAATTTGACTAGGATAAATTCATATGTATTAACAGGAAGTTGCATCGCTTTAAGTGAGTTCACATTTGAGGAAATTTCTTTAATAAATTTGGACAAACTATCTACAGATTCTCTTTTTATAGAATCTGATTTTAAAATGTGTTGAGCAATTATATATTTGTCAAACCGCACCTTTAATAATTATAGATCTACAAGATAATTTTCATTTGGTATTAGGAGATCTTTAGTAATAGCTAGAGCTTCATTCTTTAAAGAAGAATGTAGATAGTGTAATTTTTGAACATTAGTCAAGTCACCTTTTTTATGAACTAAATCAGTAACTATATTAAAATAGTGCTGTCACTCTTAACACATTACCTTTAAATATGGGTATATTTATAGGTTGTAACTGAGTTTGCTTAAATGATGTATTTGTATTAATTTCTTGATTAGATGATTTTTGACTATTAATTAAATCCTGCAATTTGTATTCTATAGTACACAAGTCTTCTTTGACTTGTTCCCGATCCAATGATAAAACATCATCCAAAACATAATTCAAGTTTTGATTGAATGATGTCATATTTGCCTTGGAAATCAAGAAGATTCATTCCTTAACTTAATTTGTAAGGTGTGACTATCACCTTGTGAAGAATCAAATTTGTCAGTAAATGTGGCAGTTCTAGTTATAGAGACCTTTATTAACCCTCTTTGTTTAATTAATTGTTCCTTTTCCATAATAGTGATTTAAATTAATATAAATTAAATGGGAAATAAATTAAATGATATTACAATAATGATGATACAATATAAATTAAACGTAAAGTAAATTAAGAAAGATGTTACATAATGATGTTGTAGAATTAGACGTTGTGAATCCCTTTATGCAGTAGATTGTTGAATATGAAGAATCTTGAATGATGTTTCTTCAAATTGTAGATTTATATATATATCTGCATTTCTGGTAAGATTAAATATATATCCATGGTCGGAGGACCAATAAAAATGTATGTCAAAAAATGGTACTGATTCTTTAAATGAATTAAGTCTTTATGATCTTGCGATTATAATTATTTTGGGTGCAATTGTAAATATATTCATATCTATAACATTACTAACTTTATGTAATTTATTGTGTTAGTAAATGTAATATCATGTAATGAGACTTGTTGAGTCCTTGAGACTTGTAATAGACTCGTAGAAGATTGGAATAGGACTGCCTGAATGAAATGAGGAGTCTGAACTGAGGAAATGTGTGAACTGTATGGAGCTGCTGAATCTTAAGGAGCTGAAGGTGAATCCAACAGAAACCGAAGATCTTTAAATTTGAAAGATCCTAACTTAAACAAAAATTAATGTATCTCATTAGTAGTTAATTTTAATTAACATGAATGAAACCTAAGTCTCTACAGTATGTATTACACTGTGAGGATCATACATTAACACGATATGGATCATGTACTTATTCTTTGGATGAGATTTGATGAGAAAAAATTATACCATGAGATATAATTTAGCACAAATATAACAGAAATGAATAGTAATGAAAATTAATATGAATGTCTTTAAAAGCTTTTTAATTGAATAAAATATAGAATCATTGTAATAAGGATAAAATCAAAACCTAAACCGACAACGATTGTTAACGTCTATATGCCTACAAGCGGCCATGATGATGATGAGGTAAAGTGTGTATACGAAGAGATTGATGAAGCAATTAAACACGTAAAAGGAGATGAAAATTTAATAATAGTTGGAGATTGGAATGCAAGCATTGGAAAAGGCAAGGAAGGAAATATAGTGGGTGAATACGGGCTGGGCAAAAGGAATGAAAGAGCGGACCGACTTATAGAGTTTTGCACGAAGTATAATTTAGTAATTGCCAACACCCAATTTAAAAATTATAATAGAAGAATATACACTTGGAAAAAGCCAGGCGATACTGCAAGGTATCAGATAGATTATATCATGGTTAAGCAAAGATTTAGAAATCAACTCGTTGACTGCAAAACTTACCCTGGAGCAGACATTGACAGGGACCATAATTTGGTGATAATGAAATGTAGATTGGGGTTTAAAAACCTGAAGAAAATGTGTCAGATGAATCGGTGGAATTTAGAGAAGCTTGAGGAAGAGGAGGTAAAGAAGATTTTTGAGGAGGACATCGCAAGAGGTCTGAGTAAAAAAGATAAGGTAGAAAATGTAGAAGAAGAATGGGAGAATGTTAAAAAGGAAATTCTTAAATCAGCGGAAGCAAACATAGGCGGAATAAAGAGAACTGGTAGAAAACCTTGGGTTTCAGACGATATATTGCAGCTGATGGATGAACGTAGAAAATATAAGAATGCTAGTGATGAAGAAAGTGATGAAAGAAAAGGAACTATCGGCAATTATGAAATGCTATAAACAGGAAGTGCAAACTGGCGAAAGAAGAGTGGATTAAAGAAAAGTGTTCAAAAGTGGAAAGGGAAATGAACATTGGTAAAATAGACGGAGCATACAGGAAAGTTAAGGAAAATTTTGGGGTACTTAAATTAAAATCTAATAATGTGTTAAACAAAGATGGTACACCAATATATAATATGAAAGGTAAAGTCGATAGATGGGTGGAATATATTGAAGAGTTATACGGAGAAAATGAATTAGAAAATGGTGTTATAGAGGAAGAAGAGGAAGTTGAGGAGGATGAAATGGGAGAAACAATACTGAGATCTGAATTTAAGAGAGCATTAAAAGATTTAAATGGCAGAAAGGCTCCTGGAATAGACGGAATACCTGTAGAATTACTGCGCAGTGCAGGTGAGGAAGCGATTGATAGATTATACAAACTGGTGTGTAATATTTATGAAAAAGGGGAATTTCCATCAGACTTCAAAAAAAGTGTTATAGTAATGATACCAAAGAAAGCAGGGGCAGATAAATGGGAAGAATACAGAACAATTAGTTTAACTAGGCATGCATCAAAAATCTTAACTAGAATTCTATACAGAAGAATTGAGAGGTGAGTGGAGGAAGTGTTAGGAGAAGACCAATTTGGTTTCAGGAAAAGTATAGGGACAAGGGAAGCAATTTTAGGCCACAGATTAATAGTAGAAGGAAGATTAAAGAAAAACAAACCAACATACTTGGCGTTTATAGACCTAGAAAAGGCATTCGATAACGTAGTCTGGAATAAAATGTTCAGCATTTAAAAAAAATTAGGGTTCAAATACAGAGATAGAAGAACAATTGCTAACATGTACAGGAACCAAACAGCAACAGTAATAATTGAAGAACATAAGAAAGAAGCCGTAATAAGAAAGGGAGTCTGACAAGGATGTTCCCTATCTCCGTTACTTTTTAATCTTTACATGGAACTAGCAGTTAATGATGTTAAAGAACAATTTAGATTCAGAGTAACAGTACAAGGTGAAAAGATAATGATGCTACGATTTGCTGATGATATAGTAATTCTAGCCGAGTGTAAAAAGGATTTAGAAGAAACAATGAACGGCATAGATGAAGTCCTACGCAAGAACTATCGCATGAAAATAAACAAGAACAAAACAAAAGTAATGAAATGTATTAGAAATAACAAAGGTCCTTCTTTGTTATTGAGGAGAAAAGATTATAGAGGTAGAAGAATTTTGTTATTTGGGAAGTAGAATTACTAAAGATGGACGAAGCAGGAACGATATAAAATGCCGAATAGCACAAGCAAAACTAGCCTTCAGTCAGAAATATAATTTGTTTACATCAAAAATTAATTTAAATGTCAGGAAAAGATTTTTGAAAGTGTATGTTTGGAGTGTCGCTTTATATGGAAGTGAAACTTGGACAATCGGAGTATCTGAGAAGAAAAGATTAGAAGCTTTTGAAATGTGGTGCTATAGGAGAATGTTAAAAATCAGATGGGTGGATAAAGTGACATATGAAGAGGTATTGCGGCAAATAGATGAAGAAAGAAGCATTTGGAAAAATATAGTTAAAAGAAGAGACAGACTTATAGGCCACATACTAAAGCATCCTGGAATAGTCGCTTTAATATTGGAAGGACAGGTAGAAGGGAAAAATTGTGTAGGCAGGCCACGTTTGGAGTATGTAAAACAAATTGTTAGGGATGTAGGATGTAGAGGGTATACTGAAATGAAACGACTAGCACTAGATAGGGAATCGTGGAGAGCTGCATCAAACCAGTCAAATGACTGAAGACAAAAAAAAAAAAAATTGAATAAAGTAATTTTAATTTTGTTGGATTTATTTTAATTTAATTTTGTTAAGAAGTTTTGTTGTTGTTAATTCTATCTTATCTTCTTAAATTACTGTGACAACCTGTCCGTGAACATTGCTACATCTGTAAACATAGTATATACATTAACAGTAAATTTTCATCAGATGGTAAATTATGACATCATAATAAAAAAGACCACTTTCAATCTGACTCCGTTACAAAAATAGAGTTCATTGAGTTCAGTCTGAAACAAGATATTTTTAGAAAGTTATTAAATGCAGAATCCACTTTGATGCCTATCTGTAAATCACTTTAAGGATTTTAGAGAATTGTACTTTAAAAGACATCAAAAATAGAATGGCCTGTTTCAAAGGAGCTTTTTCAGGTAGAAATCTAGTAAGGTAAAATGTATATTCATTTAAGAATTAGAAAGAAAATTGTGATATATTTCTATGAAATGTAGTATTTTATGGCACTGATAATTAACAATAAAAAAGGCCAGAAATAAAACCGGTAGAGACTTCAAAAAGGTGTTGATTGAAAATTAGATTGATTAATGAAGTTCAGCATGAAAATTTTGAATTGAAGAAACAGATAAGTGATGAGCAATCCAGGTTGGTCTAGTGGTGAACTCGTCATCGCAAATCAGCTGATTTTAAAGTCGAGAGTTCTAAGGTTGAAATCCTAGTGAAGGTAGTTAGTTACTTTTATGTGGATTTGAATACTAGATTGTGAATACCGATGTTCTTTGGTGGTTAGGTTTCAATTAACTACACATCCCAGGAATAGTCAACCTGAAACTGTACAAGGCTCTTCATTTACATTCATATACATCATCCTCTGAAGTAATTACCTTAACACTGGTTCCAGAGGCTAAACAGAAAAAAGTGATGAGCAAAATTGATGTTTCCTCTAAAAAGAAAATCAAGGTTGGAAGACAGTTTATTAGGGCATCCAAGAATTAATAATTGTGTTATTGAAGGAAGTGTAGTGGCTAAAAAAGATATAAAGATTTCAATGTATTAATATTAAATGAGGATGATATGGTGAGAGAAAAAAATGGAAAATAGAAGTACTGGAGAAAAATATCAGCAAGATACAAATGTAAAAATAAATATAAAAATTTGTAAATTTTTATTAAAAATGCAATCTCTCTCTGAAAGCTACATTTTTTCATTAATATAGAATAATAGGGAATTACCAAATATTTACAATAATATGGATAAAAACTAGAACAGAATTACTTCACTCACAAGCTTTTAAATTTTTTTAGAGTAGTTTAAGAAAATTGAAATGAAGAGTTACATACTTTTTTTGTATTTTAGCTTTTATTTGATTGAATATCTTAATTGAGGAATATATTTATACAAATCAGTAAACAGATGTGTCTTTTTTCCCTTACAGTGATCTTTGTAAGCTATAAAATATCTTTGAAAATATAAGATTTTATTATTCTTTTTTGAAAGTTTGTGTTAAGTTGTAATAAATTAATGTTAAGCTATGTAACTAGCCAAAACAGTTTCTTTTGAAATAATTTTTTTTCAATCTTCTGTTGATTATTGGTCTTACTGGCTAATGTAGATAGAAAATTTAGTTTATTTAATTTTATCAAATTTAGTCGCATTATATAATTTAATCCCATTGGCTAGAGTGTACTAGTAACACAGGTACCATAGTACCATAGGTAAC
The DNA here is from genome assembly GCF_047948215.1 of Lycorma delicatula. Taxonomy (NCBI): domain Eukaryota; kingdom Metazoa; phylum Arthropoda; class Insecta; order Hemiptera; family Fulgoridae; genus Lycorma; species Lycorma delicatula. Next base: position 332,703,610 of record NC_134455.1, on the reverse strand, counting down.
ATAGGATTTCAAATAAAGTTTACCTTTATTGACATACACAGCTTCACAGAATGGTTGATAGGTGAACATAACCAATAATTTTTTCTGAGTGGTTAGATCCCTCTTTTTCCATTCTTCTCTAAACTCCAAAATCTAGTAAATGTAATTTAACCAAACTTATCTTATTTGTGTTTCTAAAGAACATACTTTTTTGGTGTTTCAAACTTGGTTTCTTATATTACATATCAGTTTACTTTTTTGCATATCAGTTAAGTTTGAAAATATTTAAAAAATAATGTAGATATAGCATATCATCATTAATTTTTCAGATTCTCCAATGAAGAAATTGAGGAGCATGTTAAAGTAAAGAAACATAAATTAATAGCTAGAGCATTTTCTAAACGAAAAATGCTTAATAGCAATGGGCGTCTTTCTATTAGTATTCATAATACATATCAAGATCCTGTTGGTGAGTTTTCACTTATGTCAGAAGACACCTTTTTTCTTAATTAATCATATCTATCCATGCAATTTTTATTTACACTTTACATTTTTATTAAATTGATTACCAGTGTAACAAATGTTTAGCTTTATCATAATTCTCGTAGCAATTAAACATTAACTATTACTTTATACTTTTATTGTTATTGTTTGTTATATCTTGTTTGTTACTTAATGCTTCTTATGTCTTACTTATTGCTGAAGTGTTTTTTGTGTTATAACTTTGTTAAATGGCAAATAAACAAATATCTTTATTCAAAACAATAACATTCTAATTTGTTTAAACTAAAACATTTTTTTTAGTGAATAGTCTTGTTATAGATTTTTAATTATTTATACAACTAATGTTTTTGAAGCAGGCCTAGATTTTGAGTTGAATAGTTTCGCTTCAGGTGAAATATTCTCTAGCTTTAGTTCAACATGGGCTGCTGCTTTACCAAAGCTAGTCACTAGAAGAGGTGCTCTCACTGGCGTGACAAATTCAAATTCTAGTCAGCGTAGAAATTCTGTTGATTCTGAAATCAGCTACAGTGTTCGCAGGTAAGCTGCATTCATAATATATTATCTTTTTCATAATATATTATCATTTCAAATAAAATCTGCTTTTTACTAATTTTCAGAAATTTAAGTAGCTAGGTTGAAAATTTTGGTAGAATTTAAAAAAGTATTGTAGTTTGTTTATTTAAAAAAAAGGCTCACCCTATTTCAAACTAAAATTTTTGTATGTTTACAATGTGTTTCATGTATTTTTAATTTTATCTGAATTTACCTACTTTATTGGAAAATAGCAGTTGACTCACCTCTGATATCCATTTTTCCCCTTTTGGTTGCATGCTGGGAATAGAGGATGAAAATGATTTTTTTTTACATTTTGAGGTATGAGGAGTATGAAAATATCATTCACCTAAATTGGGGTTTTTAATTAACCCTAATTTGGGTTGTACCATTTTATATATATATATTAGCAAAACCAATAATTTTTTACTGTATTTGTCCATATACCCATCTATTCTAATTGCCAGAGACAAAAGTATAAAAATCAGTGTGTATAAAACACAGTACAGTACTGTATATGTGGCTAGCTTCATAACAAACATTTTTTTAAATATTTATGACTACATATTTTTTATATGTTTATAATTTTAATGTTTTGAATTTAATGTGTGATTTTTTAAAAGAAAAACTGATGAGGGAAACCCTGAAAAGCTCTATTATGAAAAAAACAATAAGCATAAAGTAAGAAGCATTATTGAATTCTGTACTCTTGGTGAAACTGTTTTTATACTTTTGTCTTATAAAAAGACAAAAAAAGATGATTATATGAAAGATGATTTATATCATCTTTTTGGTGATTGAGGATACATGATCTTTACAGGAGTTATTCTTTATGTCACTCTTGCATCAAAATTTGTTTCTTTAGGTATATTGGTTTAATAGCATATATATATATATATATATATATATATATATATCGGCCTAAGTATAAAATTTTATGACTCAAAAATCTCCAAACTGTTAAATCAATTTATTGGAATATAGATGTGCTGTAAAAGTGTATATGATGTTGTGCATGTGAAAATTTGATGAAGATTGTTTGAGTTATGCTCAATTTAAGGTCAAAAAGAAATTTGAGGTTATGTTGACTGTATAGTGATGTATTTTTAAAATGCCGTTGTACAAATAGTCACAGTGATGAATGAGTTGAAACTTGATGCTTGTATGCAGAGTCTACTGGTTAATCAAATATATGTAGTGTGTTGTACTCTGAAATCAATGTGTTTCTGACTGTGAAATAGTAAGGGCATCAGAAACAAAAGTCACTCTTCTTGTGCAGAATTGTGCAAGTTTTTTTATTTATACATGGATCATGAAAAATATTCAGAAAAAATTAAAAATCCATAATAAATGGTACACTACTGTTCCTTCAGTTAGCATTTTTTTAATATCAAAAGTGATGCACACAGCTCATCCAGGACATCAGTTTGTTAATTGATCAAGCTTACTTTTTTTATTTCTTGTTAATATCAAGTAAACATTTTCCAGAAATAAAAGTGGACTTTGTTAAATGGAAATATTCATTTTTTTAATAGCAGACTTGGAAAGAATGTAAGGAAGTTCTTATGATTGTCTAACTGTATGAGTGTCATAAAGTTCTTATTATTTATATCATCTTTATTGGTGATTGAGGATACATGATCTTTACAGGAGTTATTCTTTATGTCACTCTTGCATCAACATTTGTTTCTTTAGGTATATTGGTTAAAACTGTGGAACCATTTCATTTAACAAAATGAAAATACAAATGTAAACTAAAAATTATTTTTTTAACTGCTGTAACAACTGTACTTTTAAGCTCTCAAATTGGAATTTTGTTGATAAACTCAAAAAAACATGTGAGAGTATGTCTGCTGAAGAAACTCTGTATGTCAATGTCTTATGCTTTAATAAATTGCAAAATAATAAATTTAAAAAACCTATGTATCAGATTTTTCTAAATTTGCTTTTATGCACTTAACTTAAGTTGTGTATACAGTGTTTCATAGGCAACATTTTTAAATTTTTTTCAATTAAAATATTGCCAGGTGGTCTCCATGTTAATACTGCTGGAGTCTGAATGTTTGGATTCGTTTACATTAAGGAAATTCAATTTGCTGACTTGACTTATGCTAGTGTCATTAATAAAACTGTTGTTAAATTACTACTGAACCAACAACAAGTAAATATTTTTTAGTGAAATGAGTGAGAAAGTTTATTAACCTAAAAATAATTGCAAAAACAGTCATTTTTCTTTAATAAGTATCAGAAAAGAGTTCTTTTGAATTAAAATTTACACACTCCTGACTGAGTAAGATATAAACATAGGTATAATTAATTGTTAATATATTTTTGTATAATAATTACTACATATACCTGTGTGTGTGTATTTATATATTATACATATATATTAATTACAAAAAAAAACAAACAAAAAAAACAACTGAATATTGTAAAAAAGATTTAGGATATGTTAAAAGAAATAAGAAAACAAGTATTTACATAAACTTGTAAACTACTACTACTACTAAGTCTATTTAATTGTTTTTAAAATTATTTATTTAAAAATACATTAATTTCAATACTTGCAAACAGCTTATGAACTTGAAGAAGAAAAAATTCGAAATGATTCAAGATCATATGACAGTTGGATGGTAGTGATGAATATTCTGGTTCCCCTTAAAAGTGGTGGAGTTGAAAAAAAAAACACACAGGAAAGGAAGAATCCAAGAATGTAAGTCAGAAACTTGAGAAACCTACAAGGTTCAAGTAGAGTAGGGAAGAACAGAAATAGAGCTTCCCCAGGTGAAAGAACAAAAGGGTAAAAGAGGAAGGTATGTAACAGAACAGTTAATGAACTGATATAGCAATCCAATCGGGGATCAGAAAGTGGAAAATTAACTACCATCTTAACTACCATAGCAGACAACAGAACATTGCTGATGTTATTGTGCTATAAATCAGATCTATGTCTTGCAGAGTCAGGGAAGATGTAACACTTTGCTAATCAGTGATATAATTGAAGTCAAGAGTTGCAAGGAGTAGAGCTTACAAAGAGGAGTGATTATACATTTTGAAAAGTTATTTCAAAGACCTTGTAATATTACAACATGGAATGATGATTTGGAAGAAGCAGTTCAGCAGGGATTGTTCACAAAGAATTCTGGTGGGTCACTTGTATAGATTGTCGATTGGTCAATTGTACTTGTTTCTATATCTGAATCTGCTGGTAGAGGCCAACTAAAAGCATATGTGGGTGATGTCCAGCTTACTGTAGAAGCCAATTTTAGGAGGTAGTTAGAAAATCTTAGTATAAAAACATTAAGTATAGGATAATTAAGCTTGCTTGATAAATTAGAATAGAAATAAACAAAAAATGAAAAAAATTGTTAACCTTAGATGTAAGAAACATCAATTTCTGTAGGGCTGGTGATAAGAGCCGGCCTTCATGGTGAGAGTGGTAGTATCTCAACCTTTCATCCGAAGGTCCCGGGTTCGAATCCCGGTCAGGCACGGCATTTTCACATGCTACAAATCATTCAACTCATCCTGTGAAGGAATACATAACGATGGTGTAGGAGGTTAAAAAATAAGGTGATAAGAAAATAAGAAAGTTAATAATGTCATAAAGCCAAAGCTAAAAATTTCTTGTGATTGATAAATCAGAATCCATTAAACAGTAATACTGATAGCATTATTTCAACGTCAGAACTGTATTTTTCTCCAAAAATATAGGTATTTTTAATAAAAGAATAGACTCAAGAATAGATCTCTGAAGGTATTTAGATCATTTTATTAAATTTAATTTAATTAAAGTTTTGAACATATAATTAAGATGTACATATAGTTGGTAAAATGAATGGAAAAAAATAACATTAAAACAATTGAATGTAGAACAATGAACTGTTATAGTCTGTTAAATGATGGAAGATTAAAATGTGAATTGTAGTGGTTGTAATATTTGTAATCTATTATGCATTTAAAGTATAAAAGATTGATTTAACAGCATGTTAAATAGTTCAGCAGACAAAGCCAACTGACTAAAATGTACTCAAGCCAAGATTAACTATGAAGGGGGAAAAATTACATATATTACAACTACTATTACATCAACCGTATTATCATAATGTTTATTAAATAAAAATGCAAATTTAATAGAAGCAACCAATAAACATGGCCACAAAAGGGAGATTGCCTGCTGCAAAAATAACTAGCAAGATTTCATGGTACTTTAGCAAACATATATATATATACACATATGCAAACAGCAAACATTTACATATATATACGAGGGCAATTCGGAAAGTAACCTCCAACCTTACTCACTACACAGGAAGGAGTGAGGGTAGCACTACCGTCTTTGGACAGATGTGCATGTTGAGGCCAGTTGGCATCCAGTCATAGCAGTAGCAAGGTCATGCGATCGCTCGTTAATTTTCTGTGGCTTGTTAAAATGTGTACTGCAATAGAAAACCCCCAAAGTGCGAAGTTGCGCTGTTATACGATTTCTCACAGCAAAACAATATTCAGCGGCAGATATTCATCGGGAACTTTGTGCTGTGTTTGTACCAAAGATTATAAGCAAAGGAGTAGTATGCAATTGGGTTCGTTCAATCAAAAGTGGACGAAGAAAGGAGTGGCTGTCTATCTGTGGTCAATCATGAAATGGTTCAAAAGATTGATGCCAAAGTCCGTGAAAATTGACGTTTTACCATCTCGGAGCTTTCCAATAAATTTCTGCAAATTTCCAGGACTGTTTTGTTCAAGATAGTGAAAACTTAGGCTACCGTAAGTTCTATAAGGAACAGGTGGGAGATTTTTTGCAGCTCGAATTTCTAAGTTAGTGACTAGATACAGTAAGTGCCTAAATTTAAATGGTAATTATGTTGAAAAGTAGAGGAAAGATGTAGTTTTAAGATGTATATAATAAAATATATTTACCTACAACTGTTTTTTATTTAAAGCCAAATGGAGGTTACTTTCTGAAGGCCCTCGTTTTTTTTCCCAAGAAAAATGTTTAAATTAATAACTGATTCTTTCACATTTACTACAAATTTTAAGGTATTTTTGAGTATGAAAGATATGATCTCCCCTTTTACATGCATGAAATGAAAAATGATAACAAATGAACATATTTGCTTTATAGTATAGCTTATGAACACTGAAAAGCTACTTGGACTTGCCTCCTCCCCATTGGGTACCATATTATCACATAAGTAAAAAATAAATGTTTTTTATTGCTTTATAGAGTATCAGTTGAATCACGTCGCCATTCATTAGATTCTGCTGTGTCAGTTCAGGTGGAAGAACGTACTAGGACTTTACATAGTGGTTCACATAGATCAAGGCGTAAACGGCAGCATAGAGATGGTAGAAGAACACGACATAGAGTAGCTTTGCCTGCATCTTCTAGGCATGGAAGTACAACATCTCAAGAGAGCCAGTTAGGTGCTCAGGTTAGTTTACTATTAATATTTTATAGTTTAGTATATTGAAAATGCAAACTATTAGTTTAATTATACTATGCAATGGCATTATGAATTTTCATATTAGAAGTAATAAACTATTAATCAGTTAGTGTGTATAGCGTACTCCTTTAAAGCATCATCTTTATTCATCAACATTCTACTAAGCCAGAGTTGGTTTTGTGTATTTATAGTACCGTGCACAAATTAGTCTGAACATAGGAAATTTTTTGTTTATTTCTATGTTATGGCTATACTGCTTGACCACACCCGTTCTTTAAGTTGTCTATTTAAGATGAGGTAATTGTTGTTTGGTTATTTAGCAACTTTCACGTTATAAATAGTGTTTTGTAAAGTTTATTTCATTTTTTATTACAAAATCATTTTTTCGTATATTTTGTTCTGTGTGTTGAATATAATGGACATTTGAAAATTGTTTCTCTTTCTGAGTATACCAGTATTACACAATGATAAATAGCTTCTGAGTGGAGTGTTGGACTTGGGACAGTGAATGATATTTTAAAACAATCACCTCAAAGGAAAGGCAAATTTGACTAAAAGAAAAACTACTTCAACAGAGGATCGGTTATTTGTGAGAAAAAATAAACTTGCGCTTAAATCGCTGTGGATTTAAATCAAGAATTAGCAGCCAGTGGAACAGATTTACATATGACAACTGTTAGAACCCGACTTCTTGTAGCTCTATGGAAAGCTTATTGGCCAGCAAAAAAGGAGCTTTTAGCTTAAAAGGAGCAATGTTCAGAAAAAGGCTCTTGTGGGCCAAAGCACATGCTAACTGGATTAAATAAGACTGGAAAAATTTGACTCTGACAAATCACATTTTTATATTCAGGGGCAAAGGGTTCCGAGCGATAGAAAAGCGTCACATGGGAATACATCATCAGCTCATATCCAACAATCGGTTAATCATCCCAAGAAAAAAATGCTTTGGGATTGTTTCACATTGAAGACCCTTGTTCATTACTTTCAGTAGATGGTATGGTGCAGTTGTGAGGTGCAGTCTGTGATTCATTTTTTGTTGGCAAAAAACTTAAAACCAATAGAAATTCATCGGGAACTATGTGAAGTGTACGGGAACAACGTAATGAGTGAAAGTTCTGTCAGGAAGTGGTGCATTCAGTTTAAAAATGGCTGAACAAACGTTCACGATAAAGAGATGAGTGAACGTCCGAGCATTGTGACTGACGATCTGGTCTCCAAAGTTGACGAAAAGATTCGTGAAAACTGGCGTTTCACAATAACTGAGCTTTCTCTATGTTTCCCACAAGTTTCACGGACTTTATTGTTTGAAATTGTTTCACAGAAGCTAGGCTACCACAAATTTTGTGCAAGATGGGTGCCAAAAATGCTTACAGATCACCATAAAGAACAACGAATGGGGGCAGCTTTGATGTTTTTGGAGGCCTACCACAGTCATGGAGATGCACTACTGGATCGAATCATAACAGGAGACGAAACCTGGGTGAAACATGTGAATTGTGAGACAAAATTACAGTGCATGGGGTGGGGGTACACAAGTTCCCCTAAAAAACCAAGGAAATGTCTGCAAACTTTGTTGGCAAGGAAGATTATGGCAACAGTGTTCTGAGACAGGCAAGGTGTTCTTCTTATTGATTTTCTCGAGCATGGTGCAACAATAAACTCTGAGCTGTCCAAAACAAGCGCCAAGGAAAATTGTCATCCAAAATTTTGCTTTTGCATGACATTACCCGACTTGACACGGCAAACCGTACGCAAGAACTCTTGAACTTGTTCAACTGGGAAGTTTTTCCTCATCCCCCCTACAGTCCAGATCTTGCTGCAAGTGATTTTCACTTGTTCTCGAAGATGAAGATGAAGATGAAGGCTAGCAACACAGCGTTTTGACAACGATGAGGAGCTCCAAGTCACTGAGTGGTTGAGATCACAGGCGGCAGAATTCTATGACACAGGAATTTCAAAGCTTGTGCACCGCTATGATAAGTGCCTGAATTTGTATGGTGATTATGTTGAAAAGTAGTATTTTAGTCCCTCTTTCACATGTATATAACAAAAAGTTTTTCTTGTACTTGGTTTTTTAAAATTTCAAAACGTTCCTTACTTTCTGAATAGCCCTCGTAGTTAATGTTCTTTTTATTTTTATTACATTACTCTTTACAGTTTTCACATAACTCTTTTTTTTTTTGTAAAATGTTGATTATACTCTGAAGTCTGTGAATTTTTAAGTTTTTCGACGATATTGCATTTTTTGAATGATACATTTGCATGTAACATGCGGTTTGGTTTTTCAAAGTAAGCTCATTTATAATCATTACTCTTTCTCACCACTCTCAATTTCGGGAATACCAATAAATGAATCTTCAATTTTACTGGTTGTTTTTGAATTCTTACTTGATTTATTTAATAATTATTATTACATATCACTAATTAATGACATTTATTTAATTTAATAACTTTTTCTACTTTTTATTTTGTCATATGGATCTTTTTTAAATTACCATAGTTTTTATCATACGGGCAGAAATGAGAATCACTTTTAATGACAAGATATCATCAGATTTCAGATCTATTTCATAATCCTTTGGAAAAAGTGATCTAAACTCACAAGGCAAGAAGTGATGTTCTACTTTCCATCCCTCCTGCAATCATGAACCCATTTCACTTCAGATTTTATCTCAAAGAACTTTTTGATATGACAAAGCTACACGTCAAATTTCAATAAAATCGGTTGGACAGTTTTTGCACAATAATTTGGTCAAAGTTTTGATTTGCAACCGAATATATTGTGTGTAAAATCTAATAAAGGTACTTGTAATATTAATAAAGGTACTTTACTATTACATGTAATTAAAAAATTATAAAAGATTGTGAAATATAAAAACCTTTTATATAATTGTTGCAGTTACTTTATAATAGTTTTTTTTTGTTTTTTGTTAATTAAACAATTGTTAATTCTAATTAATGTTGCTTTGTGAAATGCTAGCGATATTTGTATTCTTTATTCCCTGCACTTTGTTGAAAGTAGTTTAGTAATTTTTTGGGCCACTGCTCAGCCATCACCATAGTAAAATATATTTCTCATCTAATTCACAGATTCTTTGACTTCTTCAGTTGTTAGTTCTACTGAAGTTTTCTTTTCTTCATCTTGTTTGACCAGATTGTCTTACTGTCTTCTTGTTTTCCATATTTATCAAGATTCATCATTTATAAAACTAGCTGTCTCTAAATATGTGTTTTTTTTTGGGGGGGGGGAGGGGGAGAAGTGGTTATAAATGAATTGAGCATTTACAACAGAAGTGCTCATAATAATTCAGATGCTACCTTCTTAAACCATTTTGTTAGTGGAACCACCTCAGTATAGGTATAAAATGGTTAGCCATTTTATCAGAAAGATTTAAGGTTTATTCTGTGTTTGCCTTTATTGTAGTCAATGATAGTAGTTTATCAGTTCTATCAACCATTCTTTTCCCCTGTATTTTCCTTACCTTCTCTGTAGTGTAGTATTTTGTACTCAAGAAATAAATCTCCCACTTATCTTTCTATTAAATAACAATGTCACAATTAAGTTTTAGTATTTCATGTTTTTTTTTTTTTTAATTTTCTGTTTTGTTACATCTCAAGTTTTTTTTAGATTTCTTGAGTATACCTATCAAAAGTGTGTTTTTTCTAACAACAGTTTCCATTGGAGATGAAGTAAAAAAATTAACATAACTGTAACTGTCTCTTAAAAGATAACTATTTTTCAGCTAGTTCAAAAACAACCTTTTCAGCTAGACATCTTATATTTCCATCAAATTTTCTTGTGTGTACGGATAATTGCAAATGTATCCAAATTGCTGTGTAATCCTCTTAAGTTTTATTAGTTTACACAGAAAAAGATGACATAGTAAACAGAAAGTAATAAGTGAGCAGTGGTAATTATCAGTCAATAGTTAAGTAGGCAAGATCTTTATTCAGATATAGCAGCAGAAGTTATATTTTCAACATATATAAAGACTGATCTCCTGTAATTCAGTTATTGTAAAGCAAAATCTAACCTTAAAAAAGTTACGGAAGCTATAGACTCGATAGAAACGTTCTGTAGCTATTATCATGAAAAGTACAAAATTTGGAATAGTTAAAGAAAAGCACTGCCTACCATTTTTGAAATAAATGGTAATTTTAAAGTTCAGTACAATGCCAATTTTTCTTAAAAATATTCATATGATAAAATATATCAAATAAGAAATATTCAGAATAAAATTATTTGCTAGTTGAGATACTATTTTTCTCTCTTGCTTCAAACTGGACTAATATAACAAAAAATTATATTAAATAAGTAACTGACAGAAACCACCCATAAAAGATAATCATAGTACCACTATATAATGAAAATTACATTAAAAAATGAATTAGAACAAGCTTCTAGAAAAAAGATTAGCATTAAATTAAAAAATACATGAGCGATTTAGATCGTCCAGAAAGATAAAGACATTTTTTCTTGGTTAGGAGTATGTGTACTTTGATCAACAGGGTTCAGTTTATAGTAATGGTTAGTGTGGTATAGAGCTAAACATTTTCTGAATTGCAACTGGTTTTACAGCCTGTTCAATTTAATATATTAAAGTCTATTGTTAGCATAAGCTGCTCCATTATTAGCAAAGTAACAAATTTCAATATTTGAAATAGGTTTCCATCTGTAATATAATCTAAGGTATCAGATGATAATCATACTAAATTCTAGAGTCTCAGTAGTTTAAAATTTTATGATTTTTAAATCCCATGAATACTATTTTTACAAAAAATTTCCATTTTTCATTTGTGTTACTGTCAAACCATTTGCTTCTAAGTAAATTTTCTTTCTTCCCAATGAATTGTGCAGTATGTCTGTTGATTTCTGCTGCAATAAATTTCAAAATTTCATCATCAAAACATCTTTTATATATTTTAAGTATTGTTAAGGCTTTTGCATTTTATGGGTTACAGTGAAGGTAGGAATAAGATTCTTGCCCTGCAGATTTTACATGAAGAGACAGTTTGTTCTCATCTACTTTTTCCCACTCATCATCTTTTGTTTCTGCCTGTTCTTGTTGTTCCCTTGTGCAGAACGCTGCACAGCAAGCACTGAACTGAATTTACCATCTTCTAATGATATGTTTGAAATATTTTCAGATTAGAAACTCAGATTTAAAGGAAAAGTATAAACTGTATTCCTCACCACAGATAATAATTCTTCATCAGTTAGTTTCTTCTTATACAAATGGTGTGTACCTATATCACTGCTTCCAGCGTAAGGGTCCACAAGATCTATGATAATATTCTTTTTTAATAATATTAAGTGCAGATGTTAAAATAAAAAAGCCGGCGACTTAATTATATTAAATATTTTCTTTGGTCTCTTCCCATACTGTAAGGAAAGTGAGAATTGAAGTGTTCACCATTGCTCTTAATCATTGAACAGATTATGCTATTATACATCAGTATATCAAATCATTGAAATGCAGATGCTGTTCAGCCTTTCAGCCTTACATAACACACAATCAGTCTGTTCATTTCAGGGATTAACTGTATAATGAAACTACTCTTTGAAAAAATTGCTCTGACTAGTCTTACCTGACCTCAGATATTTTACATGTATTACAGCTATAAAGAAGATAGATAGGTTTGTAAAGCAACAGATTCCTTTACCATTTTCTGTGGATATCATTGCATTATATACACTGCCTTCTCTCAGAGAAAATCAGTATCAAAATATTGATGTAAAAAAATTGTTTCCTTTTTTCAGTTCATCCAGTTAAATTCTTTTGATGCATCAGTGAGTAAATACAAATTTTACTGTTTATAGGCATGCATCCCTACTAATCTGAGTGAGATTATATCTTCTCTGTTGTGTTTTTTCTTTCTAGCATAAGAACATTGTTCTGTAACTTTTTGTCGTATATAAAGTACATGCTGTTTCATTTAAATGTTTAATATTTTGCACCCTTCTTATATATTTCTCTAAAATAATTAAAACTATCACACTTACATGACACATTAAAGTTATCACATTTTATATTTGTCAACATCTTGCTAACATTTCGGTTAAAAATACCTTCAAAAATAAAATAATATATAAAATACTTGTACAATTGAACATTCTTTCTTCAGTTTTAAAGTTACTTGTTAGAGACTAGAAGAAATATGATTTCCAATTGTAAGAGAATGGAGAGATTTGGTGAAATATAGTATATTTTATGAAGTTAATAATTTGTCAGCTCAATTATATTCATAGATTCTCAAAAGTTCTCATTAGATACAGTTATTTTATTTTATTGATGATTTGGTGCAAACAATTCCCGTTTTGGTTTACCCTTGTAGGTCACTTAAAAGGAATTTCACTGTATTTGAGAGATATAATTTTCTATAGCTTAGTGAAGAGACAGTTAGTTAATTTCTAATTGATACCGATTCTTTATTTCTTGATATTTTTGAAAGTAATGGTGTATTTTATAATTATTGTAATTAATTATAATTCTATTTTCATATTAATTTGTTTAGATTCTTTTAAATGAGCACACTACAATTTGTAGTTTATGTCATTCACCGGTGAAACATTCTATAGTTTCTTATAAGAACAGAAGATATAGTGCAGGCTTGAATGATAATCTACTGATATTAGTAAGAAAGTTAGTTAGCAATTTGACAACTGCTAAAAGCTGTAATAACCCAGATCATAATCCTGATTCAAGTGCTGAGGAACAGGTAGATAAATATTCAATTATGTGGCACTATTTCAGTCACTGTATGAAGCAACTACACCATTTTTGTTTTTTTTAAATTCTTGCTCTTATGTGAATGTTGTTTGCTTAACTAAAATGTATGTTTATTGCTTCTGAAAATGTGTTTAATCACCTTAAACATTAGTTAATTACTTATTGTTTTTTTAGCTGAGTCAACAGAGATTCAAAAAGGCCTTAACCACGAAAAAATTCACTACAGCAAATAAATTATTAGAGTAGGTTTGGAAAAGTATGTAGAATAAAAGTGTGGCCTAGCAGACTTTAGCAAAAACTATTTAATTTGTTTATTAACAAATTAAGGAAAAATCTTTAGTGTTTCACCAATAGCGACCTTATTTTTAATCTCATGTAAAAGTAAAAAGCACCAGTATATAACTGAGGAAATTTTGCATAAAAAATTTTTCTGGTACTTTTTTCTAGAAGCAAAACAAAGGGCACTAACAAATTTTACAATAAGCACCAAGATCGCGTTATGGTAGAATAGCTTGGAAACTGGGTTCTTAACCCAGTTTTTTCTTTAACCTTCTTGTATACAGTAAGACTAAATGGATAAATTGTTAATTTATCCATTTAGTCTTACTAAAATTAAGAAATTATGGATAAATTGTTAATTTATCCATAATTTCTTAATTTTGCTCGTAGAAAAAAGTGTTCAGAAGCTTTTTTATGCAAAATTATTGTAATTTTCTACTGGTGGCATTTATTTCTTAAAAAGATTAAAAATAAACAAAATATTGACAAAAAACCATATTTTTTTCCACAAACAGCAAAAAATTTGCAAATTTTTGCAAAATCAATCAAATCTAAAGTTAAATATTGATAAATCACATATTTTTACATAAATCTACGAAGTTGCATAAAAATATCTGATTTCATTAATTTTTGTAGCAATTTGTTTACATTGTCATTTTCATGTGTTTATGAATTATAGTAATATTTACTTCCTAAAAGTCATTGAAAAATTAAAGTTTTTGGAAACCATCTGTGCCATCTTAAAGTACATGTTTTACCTTACAATTAAAAATTAAAATATTTTTACATTTGAAAAAACAGAATTAATAACGATTGGTTTTGAGCGTTAGCCAAGGTAAAAAAAACACGCTTTTTCTAAAAAATTCAATTTTCAAATGTTGATAAATAAATAATTAAGTAAGATATAGAGATATCTGTTACGGAATGAGCAGGTAGTTAGCTCAAGAACAGAATGCTAAATTGACCTTTTCATTTTTTGCAGTTTAATTTATTGTTATAGGCGTTTTATCAAAAACTTGCAAATTTTCACAGTAGACCTGGATTGACGGGCAATTAGAAATTAAAAGTACTTCAAAAATTTGATTAATTTATAGCCTTGGGTCTTTTAAATCCATACCTTTTTGAATTTTTGAATTGTCTTAAATAGAAACAGAGTTATGGAAGTTTATTATTGTGTACCCTCAAGTTATGTTTCCTACGTATAATAGCTATAGTGTGATTTTGCTACTTATTATAAAATTCACTAGTGCCCTTAATTTTACTCATAGAAAAGAATACTCGAGGTTTTTTTTATGCAAAATTTCCTGAGCTATCTATTGGTGCTTATTATTTTTACATGTGGTTAAAAATAAAGCTGCTATTGGCAAACAAACTTTTTCCTTAATTTGCTAATTAACAAATTAAATAATCGCCGTCTGGTAGGGTACACTTTATTCTACATATTTTTCCAAACCTGTTCCAATAGTTTATTTGCTGTTGTAAATATTTTTGAGGTTAAAATCTCTATTGGCTTAGCTATTTGTAAGCATTAATGTTTTGATCTGAACCTTTTTAAGTATAACGAAAAAGCTGATAATTTTATTTTCTGATAAACAGATATCTGAAATTATAATTCTTATTTGTTTGTTTCTTCCAGTCTGAAAATTTTCCTTGTCAAATATTTTATTTAAAAATACTTTATTGGTGAAATTGGTGCTCACTGCTTTCAGCAAACCAATTTTTTTTTTGTTTACTCTTAATTGTTAATTACAAATATATGCTACACTCAGCAGTCATTAATATTTTTTCATTCATTATATACAACTAGGAAGCAATGATTGTTCGGTAAATGTTTCAAAGTAGATAAGATTGTTCTAATTCATGGCTGTATATTTTCAAATATTATTAGTCAGTTCAATAGATATCAGTATTTAAGAGTATTAAAATAGTCAATTTTTCTTGTATCAAGATTATGTATTCATTAATAAACCTATCAGCAACTGAAACTATAAACGTAATGGACTCAGTTGACTGATTTTATAATAACATTCAATCTTTAACATATAAATTTCTTATATTTAATGATGTAAATATTATTACATTGAATAATTGATTAAATGTTACATTTTAATGTTGCAGTTAAATAGTTTAGCATGATATCTAATTTTTTATTAGTTTAAAATTATAACCCGACAAAGCAATGAACTAACCTGAAGTTTCACAGCAACATCTTTGATGTAAACTTGCACAAGAAAGAGAAGGTGATATCTTTAGTAGTACAGTAAGTTAGTTTTAAATCTGAAGATTCAGTTTAATGCTAGTTATACAAGGATATTATTTTGTAAAAAAAAAAAATCACTTAATAAACAAACTTTTAATTTAAATTTTGTTTAAATCTTTAATGATTTAATATTAATAATAATTTTGTATTTTTTTTAATCAATTTTTAAAAAAACCTTATATCGTTAAATACAATTTATACAATAATACAGTATTTATAGTATGCTGAAAACATAATTTGGATTAAGAAATATTTTTACAATAAGAAACAAAATTTTAAAGAAAGGAATTATCATTTCTGGGAGTCTGCCAAATTCTCACTCGGAATCTTCAATTGGAAAGCGGAAATTCTATTTCTAAGTCATTTGCATTGATTGATATCAGCGTCACTGTCAGAAATTCCATCATCAATTCCAAAATTTTTATAATTTCTTCATTCCATTAATCCACATTACTTTACCAGTCTTCTGTTGCTGACTGACAGCATCCTCAGTAACACCTTTTAGTTTTGTATGATGAAGTTTAAAAATATTTTTGTTTTGAGTTTGAAGTAATATAATGAAATCTATTTCGTTATATTATATAAAGTTCAAAATTTATTATTAACTACGTAGTGTTAACTATGTACTTATTTTTCTGGGACAGTCGTGAACTATTGATTCCAATTTTAAAAAAAATTTCTGATGAAAGCCTAATTCTTGTGGTAAAGGGTATGAATTAGTTTTGTTTTTCACCTACTTGCAAGTTTACTTTTAAAAGTTATTTACAACTGTAAACAAAATGTAATATGCATTTCTGAGTTTGTTACATACAATTTCCAATTTGAATTATTATGTATTACTAATTAATATATTTTATTATTAATATGTTTACGTTCAAATATATTAATCCATTTGTTTTTGTGTTCAAACTGCTTGCAAGATATATTGCAAGTTCTTGGACTTATTAGTGCCAAAGAGATTTGGGTCCCGGTTTCCTTCAATTAATAAAAAGCAAAGTATTAGAAACTTAGCAAAGAAAGTGCATTTAGAAAGTAAAAAGATAAGAAACTTAATTTTTCATTATGTTGATTATTGGTTTTTATTATTTCATTAAAGTGTTTGTTTAAATGTTTAACATAATTTGTTGAAAGCACCGAGTATTGAAGTTGTTCTGATTATCATAATACTTTGTGTGAATCTGTTAAAAATTGTGTTTATAGCTGTGGTAAAATTCTCTGCTTATTTCCTATTAAGGATAGGAAATAAACAGAGAATTTTATGTTACAACTATCTTTCACTTAGTTAAAAAAATAACATTTTGAAGTATTTTATTTTAAATTAATTAAGAGAGTTTTACACTCTGTTTCATTTCTTCTGTAAAAGGTAATATAGTTTTTTTTTCAGTTTCATAAAAGTTTTTTCCATTATTATTTGTTAAAACTTTTTTTTTTACTTGGATACTAGTTAATGAGCACAAATAGGTGAAGGAAAATTGCTTATGTTAAATACATAATCTTGCATGAATCACTTGTAGTGATAAGAAATTAACATTTGCGAGTGCATGCAGTCTGTGTTGGAGTTAAATCAGATAAGATGGCAGTTCACTATTTTTGTAAGTAATTAATGAGATATGCTGGATGTGATACAGGAATTGATAAATATTTCATGGAAAAATATTGTGCAATGGCTGTTGCATTTCCCTAAGTTTACTCTTGTACATTAGCCAGTAATGTACAACTGTATTATTATAATATAATGGATGAAAACTTGTGAGTTATATTTTCATCACAGTGCTGTATGCTGTTAGTAAGGCCTTAAATATAATTAGCCCACTATTTCGACCACCAACTCTTGCCTTTGAGATTCACTCTATTATTTCTGAAATGACTCAGTATAACACAACTGTGAGCTTCTGCTGGATCCCTAACCATATTGAAATTTCAGGCAATGAGCACAATGATAGTGCGGCAAAAGAGGCTTATTTGCAGCCTGGTTTCACTAATTGCATTGTTTCAGACAATCTTGTTTATTTTCTAAAGAGGGTGGTTTGTGATAAGTGGCAAAGTAAATGGAATGCTACAATCAACAATAAACTTCACCCAGTAAAGAACACCGTATCACCATGAAGCTCTTCATGCAGGAATAACTGTCAAGAGGAGTTTATTATTTTCCATTTACGAATAGGGCACACTAAACTTATTCATAGACAACTTATGACTCAGACTGATGCATCCATTTGTGTTGACTGCTACTGTCAGATAAAGGTACCCCACATCCTTATGGACTGTGTCTGTTTGTAGCATTGTGTCAGAGATTTAAATTAGGGGCTAACATTCAAAGTATTTAAGGAAACAATATAATGCTGTTATCGAATGTCTTGCTTATTCCTTATGGCCATGCATCTATATTCCAATATTTGATTACTGTTATAGTACGTTTTATATATTTATGCTGTTTGATGTATGCCAGGTGTTAATTTTGTTTTAATTTAGATATTTAGTATTTTTATTTCATTGTGGTATTATTTTGCCGGTAGCAAATGGCATAGGCACTTTACATTTATGCTGTACTGTGTGAGAAATATTTCTCATTGTGTTATTGTGCATTTTAATTGTTAATTTTATCTGTTTTATAATTAAAACAGATTATTAATTTAATTTTTAAATTTGGTATTGTTAATTTAAACTATTATTTATTGGGAGCTAGAACCGATTCTTCATTGTGCGTCCAAGAAAAAGAAAAAAATGAGTTATTTCTATTGATTGTGTTTCACGAAATCTAATGACAATAGTTTTGTAATTGTTTGCAGAATTTTCTTTGTGCAGGTATTTGAGTCTGTTGTAGTAGAATACATACTTTGTTTCTTTCTGTTTAGAGTTTAGTGCAATTTTTGTATTCTGTAGATGAAATTTACTGTAAAAATCTTATTTGCTGACAACATACAGATGGAATTTTCAGTAATAGTGTTTTTAGAAGTGCTAAACATTATGGTACTTTGAATTCTTCAATTAAGATAGAATTTGTACTTTTAAAATTTTTTTTGTTTCTTACAAAATTCACCGTCTTAATTGAGAGTGTTAGTGGAATTGTTTGTTCCCTTTTGAAGTGTGTAATCTTTTATTGTGTATTTATTAGGTCGTTGAATAACATTTTTAGCTTGAGAGATTTAGGTACTGTGCATATGATGCAATTTTTACTAAATTAATGCATTCCATATGAGTTTATCTTATTTTCTTGAAACTAGTAAAAATATAATTTTAAATAATGTTTAGTCAACTGTTTTGAATTTTTGAAGTGAATTAGATTACTTATAACCACGTATGGGTCATATTAGATTTGCTTCAAAGTTTTTTTGGTTTTTTTTTATCATTGTTGTAACTTTATCTAATCAATAAATTGTTTTAACAAGGGCATTTAGAATTATGTCATTCATACAGAGCCACGACCTGTACATTCAAAAGTTTGTTATTCAAAATAAAGTTAATGTATATTTTTGTATGTATTTATTTATACAGATGAGCATCATATAGTTTAAAATCATCATGCATATGGGGTTACTCATGGCTTTCTGGTATATAAACAACAGCAGCAGGAATACTATTGTGACTCCCCTATAATAAGAAAGTTAGGGTTTATATTTTGCAAACATTTCAGAGAGAAATGTATTATTATGGACTGAAATTCATGATTATTTTACTTTTATTGTTTTCTTAAAATTGACCACAGTGCACTTGAATTAAGGTAAAGGTAATAAAGATTTTAGCCAATTGAGCCTGCTTTGCTCTACGTCCAGTTTCTTCAGAGATTGTTTCTGGGCGTGCTGAGTGTTTTAATGCCATTGGATGTGGACAGATGTTTGGTTTAGATGTTGAGGGATCTTTGTTGTTGATATGTAAGCTTATGTTTGTTCATGTAGAAAGTTGTTTTATGTGCTTATTTAAGTCGGTCAGTTGAGTCTAGTATTTATGTATAAGATTTTCATGTTATTGGTATTTATGGATATGTGATGTGTTTCAGTGTGGTGTGTTATGAGAATGCATTTGATGGTCAAGTGAAGTGACTAGGATAGATAAAGATTGGGTTATAGGTTTTTGGATTCCACGACTCAAATAAATGAAAATGAAAGAAAAGGATGGCCAAAATTTTGACTCATATTATTTTTTTGCAAAATAAAAACTTTTTAAAATCAATTTAGGAGCATAAATATTTATTAAGTATATTCTGTGAATATTTTTTGTAATTTGATAGATATAAATGTCTAGTTCAATTAATATGGTACACAGTACTGAAAAGTGAAATAAGTAAAGTCAGTAACTACCTTTCTGGCCAAATTCATCAGTTTCTTTTTCCAACACTTTTATAGAGCTTAATTTCTATTGCAATAGATTTTGCTTTTATCTGAAAGTATGATATTTACAAAAATCTGATTGTTGGTGGTCATATTTTCCAGACGATGACCAAGTAATATAGGTCATGTTTCAAAATAGTATTTAATGTTATGTTTTCAAATAGTACATATTTGCTAGTTGTGCAGAATACTATTTGTTTGGATAAACTGATGTTAATATCTTTTCCTCATTGTATTTACAGTATTGATTTTAGACTTGTTTAAATTGCCCCTGTTCATCCAGTAAATTGAGTCTCTTATACTACGTTGAAAGTTATTTGTGGTATAATTATGATTTTCTAATGTCCTTGATTTCATCCTTTTTCCTTATTAATTTGACTGAAACAAAATATCTCAAAAAAGGATGTTAAAAGTTGTTAACAATTAGTTAATATTTGTAGTTTTTTTTGTTTTTTTCTAAGATAATATTAGATGTTATATAGTCTTCCCAAATTAAAAAATGATAAAAAAAATTTTTAAATAAGAATCAATCTAAATCAAGTTATTTAAAAAAAAACTAATTAAAAAGAATAATTTTTTTACAAAGTTAACGACAGTATTGAGTTGTCTATTAAAAAAAATAACATATTAACATAACTATTTTTACACTACAATTTTTAAGCACCTGAGTTTGTTTGTCTTTACAAGTTTAACTTTATATCTATCAGTTAAATTCACTTGTCTTAACAGATCGACATGGTGGTTACCTAGTTGTATCAAATTCTTGAAAATTCACTTGTGTTTATAAAAACAATAAATATATTTACATTTCTTAAAAAATATGTTACTGTAATCTAGTAGGACCCATCTAATTCTCATAATTATGTTTCAGGTAAAAGCTACTGATACTATTCATTACTGTATTCAAAAGTGAATTATAACTTTCAGATTCCCTTTTTTTTGTGTTCAGTTTAATGATTTTTTGTACTCCTCTTCCTTTACCAAGAGTTATATAATTTATAACATTGTGTGTGACTGTTTGTATGAAAATTTATTAGCAGTTAATAAATTTTATCTGCTTAAAACATCTGGCAATCAACAATTAAGAATTTAGATTTTGGGCTTGTCAATACTGGATAAGAAAACGGGATAGGTGGTGAGAAAGGACAATTTATACCCAGAGAAATTGGAGTTTTAGATGAAAACCCCACTCAGAGAAAAAGATTAAGACTCCCATCAGGCTGGCAGTGTTCATCTATTCATACTCTTATCCCTCAGAAGATTACTGTCAGAGGCATTTTTACATAGATGGATCAGTGAGAGAAACTTTGCATTAATTAGATTACATATGAGGGTCATTTAAATAAACACTGGAATTTTGCCATGCGGGCTGAGGAAGAGCAGTGAATATGGTAGGGTGCTGTGGGTAGTTAGTTGGATATGTGTGGAGGGGAGCAACTGGCCTGTCATGCCATAGTCACATTTCCACGTCAGTAACAGCATGTCTTGAGTGGGAGGTACCATCATCCATTGCACAACAAATTTTAATTTGATTTCTTGCTAATGAAGGTGTCAAAGTCTTCGAAATTTTGACTCTATTTTAGACACAGCTTGGAGATACACTACCCTGTCAAAAACTCAAGTGTTTGATTGGGCCAAAAATGTTTGAAATGGCGATAATGCAATGGAGAACAAAGTCACGAATATCATCCAAAGACCAGCATCAATGATGACAACATTCAGTTTGTGACTTCGTGTAAGGTGACCATCAGATAACTGTGATACCAGAAATTGCATCAGAGGTGGGCATAAGTGTTAGAAGTGTGCATATAATGTCTTGGATATAGCAAATTGTCACGAGGTGTATTACACATCTTCTCATTGAGGCACAGAGAAATGTCCCGAAAGACATCTGTTGTCAACTTCTGAATCGCTTTGAGGAAGGAGAGACATTTTTGGATCAAATTGTTACCTCTGACAAAATGTGGGTCTACCACTACACCCCAGAAAGCAAAAGAACAAGTTGGAGTAGATGAAAAGTGGTGAGGAGGCACCGATCAAGGGCCAAGAAATGCTTGATAGCTCGAAAAGTTTTGGTAACTTTGTTTTGGAACTCAAAAGGTGTGACACTGATTGATTTCCTGCACAAACAAAAGACAGTAAATGCGGCTTACTACTGTCGGTTGTTGGATGACGTCAGGGCTGCTTATTGCCAGAAATGATGCTGATTCAATTAGTTTGCAACAAACGATATCTGCAACTGATTTGTAATGTCCTCCTTCTCCACAACAGTGCATGGCCATATACAGTAGCTCAGACTCATGATAAACTCACTAAAATTCATTGGACACCTTTTGAACACCCACCATACAATCCAGACTTGTCGCTGTGTGATTTCCACATGTTTGGTTTGCTGAAAGAAGCTTTAGGAGGGGATAAGTTTGAAGATGATGCCGCAGTTGTGCATTATGTATTCATTAGTTGAGGTAGTCATTTTGTATTTTTGATGCCTAAGATAATTGATGATTAGGAAGCTGCCTCTCCATTTAAGAAAATGTATTTCTGCTGAAGGAAACTATGTAGAAAAGTTAGGTAATTTGTTTGTAATTTTATCTAATATCAATAAAGCTATATAAACAAATTCCAGTTTATATTTCAATGACACTCATATGTGCAGCATCTAAAAAAAAACTTTTCCCCAGAAATGACAGTCTACAGTTACTAAAGGACAAACATTATCATCCCAGCAATTTTGTTGTATACTGAAGTATCCAACTAAAACATCACTCAGGAAAATTAAAAAATGATGTAAAAAGTGATTTTAGATCTCCAATATACTGAAAATGCCCTAACGATGATTTGCACATAGCGACATCATGGAAATTAACATTGAGTTACAAAAATTATCTTATGAAACCTCTATTATTATTTTATGAAATACCTTGTCAAGATACTCTTATATTGTTAAATTCCAAACATGAACATTTTCCTAAGAGCATTTTTGATTGTTTAATTGTATGTTAATTGCAGTTCAACATTTATTTTATATTTGTTGGCTTAGTTATTAATCTATTTTTTTCTTGTTTATTTAGATTCTGTCTGCATTGAATGCTATTGGTAGTGCTGAACAGCCACCAGTTCCTTCGCTTTTTCCTAATCTCAATAGAAGACCAGGAAATGCTGGGTTAGATGGTAGTCTAACAATTTTAACTACTAAATTATTTGGAAATCTAACTACACCTTTGAATTACACTGTACCAGATCATACTCCAGAATCTAGTGGGGAAGAACAAGTGGAAGAAAAACAAGATAGCAGTGCAATCCCTCTTGAAGAGAAACCACTAAATTCTTCATCACAAGATGAAGATGATAGTGAAGGTGGAGGCCATTTATGGTAATTTATTATTAAAATAAAGAAAAATGTTTAACTCTTTTAAGACTTGCATTTTTCACTTTACTCTTACTGGAGATAAGACATTTTTCAGTTTTTAAAAAGGTGTTTTACAAAAATTAACATATTCAAAACTATATGCTCAAATTGTTTTATTATATTTTTTTTTTGTGGTAATACCAAGTTTTACTTGTTATTATTTGTTACTACAATGAATTAATTTCATTGCCAATTTTGCTTAAAAAAAGATGAAACAAATTTTACTTCATCCTAATCCAACAACTGTAAAAAAATGTTTGGGATAACTGACATTTTTGTAGATAACTGTATCCAATTTTACTGTATTACATAAAATTTCACAATAAAATGCTCAAAAATAAATTTTTTACATGGAGTTTTAAAATTCCATGCATGCTATATTAAAGCTGAATTGAAAAAATCTATTTTACTTTAACTGGTCATCCAATATGCTTGCAATGTTTTTTTTTTTTATTAATATTTACAATTTATTTGTGCAAAACTTAATAAAAATGTACACTAACCAAAAACAAAAATTACACTGTTTACAAAAAAAGATTATCTTCAGATACCATATTTAATTTTTGCTTTGAATTTACTACCTCAGCGTCAAAAGAAATTCTGGTTAACACAGCCCATGTGCATCTTATATTTGTTACAGATTATCCTACTTCTCTTCCTCTTGCCTCTTTGTTTTTGACTAACTTTATTTACTACAAATACAGCACATATCTGCCATTTTAATCAGAGTTCTCATGCTGCATTATATTTACCTTCAACCCTCTTGGTCGGTCTATTTTTACCTAACCATTCATCAGTAACATTGAAAAGAAACAGGTATATGTTTCCTGATTTGTCTGTGTTTAATGTGCGTAGTGGAAAATAATTTAAAACTAATGTAAATATTCTGAATGCAACTTTTTTTCAAAATTTGTTGCTCTAACTTTCATCAAGGTGCACGTACAATATCATATCTGTAATACCAATACTTGCATGTGTGAATTGTAATTATTTACTATGTCTGTTTTTTTCCCTTCCATGTTTAGTTCTTGCTTCTTTTGTATTTCCTAATTTGGAGTTGGAAGAAATAAAGACTCCCAGTTTTAACTGCATTTATTTTTCTGTATAATACTTTTCTCCTAATGCTTATTTTTGATGGATATAATTAACAAATGTTTGTGGTTTTTTCCTGATAGTTACAGGGTAGAAGGAATTTTTACTATAAAAATAATTTATTAAAGGTATAATAAAGAACTGTGCTCTGCAATATTTTATTAAAATTTAAAGAATAACAGTGTTATGCCATTTATAATGAAAATATTAGAGCTTGGTATTATAAAAGTAAAATAAAATGTGGGATGTAAAGGTAATATACAGTTTATTATTTTGGATCCTGGTCTTAAAAAGGTTAGATTATTTATTTAACACTCATCATACATGTTCACTTGTTTCATTGAGGTTGAGGATTCCAACACTTGAATTATATAGTTAATATTTTGCTGTGAAGTGTTTAAAATTATATTTAAAAACCTAATTTGTTGAATAAACACAATACCTTAATTTACTTATTTTTCCTTATTTATATATATATATATATATATATATATATATATATATTTTTATGTCTTGATATCACCTCATAAGCGTGAAGCTTGTGGTTGGGATATGGAAATGGAATTTTGTAACATTTGAAAAATGACATGCCTGACCGGGATTTGAACCTGGCACCTCTGGATAAAAGGCTGAGATGCTACCACTCCACCCTAATTTTTTATAGGTTTTCCAAACTTTTTTTTTTATTTTGTTTTTATTTAGCAACCTGTAGTAGTCCAGCGTTTGACAGTAAAAATAGAGAATTACCTCAGAATTCTTTCGGACAGCATAGATTTTTATGAAAATTTGTAATTAAGCTTATTTAACCCTCTGCTTCAGAAGTTATATGTTCCTGATGTGTGCTTTTTGTTTTTTGGGGTGAAAACTACCCCTTGTTAAAAAAAATTCAAAAACCACAGACTTAAACATTTCATATATTGAAATCATGTTTAAATATGTAGAATAAACATTCTTTTATATTGTGGATTATAATTTACTGTGTTTTCTATGTTTCAACCCTTAGAAACCACCCCTTATAATGTAATAAAAAAAAATTAGTTTTCAACAATTAGAAATGTTTTAATGGTGCATTTATAATGACCTTTTACTGTTTATAATATAATTTATGATTTATTTCAACATTTCAACCCTTAATAACCACCCCTTATGAAAAAAATTGTTTAGATTATAGATGTAAGTGTTTTGTAGCTCAAAATCATTTAAATGTGTAGAATTAACATTGTTCCATATTCTAAAAATAATTAATATTTTTCATTTTATAATGAAAATTAAATTTCTGCTCGTCTATTAAATGATGAATTTAAATGAATTTACTGATGAAACATGAATTTGATGTACTTACATTTTTATTAATCAAAAAAATAACTTTAATTCAATAATTTGTGAAAGGTAATATTAATGAAGTGCATCACGTGTTTATTTTTTCGGTTTTGGAAATGTACTGACTACACCATATAAAAGAGACATTCACGTATATATACATATACAATATACCTATACACATCTATATACACAAAGTTCTATCATCCACAGCAGGTTTTCGCCTCTGGTCTGCTCTGTTACTTTTGTTCTACCTATACTTTCATCTATACATAAATTTCTCTCTCTCGCTCTCTCTCTCTCTCTCTCTCTCTCTGTGTGTGTATGTGTATGTACACACACATATAGATATGAGTGTACGAGGATATACTTATACATATGTAGATACACTTATATGTGTTCACATGTATTCATAAATGCTCCAAAACTGTTAAGAATATAAAAATTTACATGTTCTGAAAATTTTCCCAAAAAATTTGACTGGTTTTTCAATGATAACTTCCTTAATTTTTAAGCTATACAATCAATCAAAAAACAGTTTTGTAGGGAATTTCAAGAGCTACAAGACATATAAAGCACAGATTCCTTAAGCCCTTCATTTTTGACATTTTTGAGTTTAAAGGGCTTGGGGAAGTTGATCCTCGGAGTCAAATACAAACTTCTAACAGTGATGTCGCTCTCAATTTTTATCCTACAGAAATAAAAAAAATAAATAAAAACTTTCAGTAAAAAAATAAATAATTTTTTTTACTCTAGCATTTTTTATATATTTTCTTTAGTTTTAGAATTATTATGAAGAAAATAAATTTTTTTAAGAATTAAAAAACTTTTTCAAATTTGAATCAACCTTTTTTTCAAATCTAGGCATTCCAAACCAGTGAAATTTCTAGAACATATTGTTATTACTTAAATAAAGTAAATTGTAAAAGGATTACTTTCAATTCAAATTCTTGCGGAAAAATCATTTGTTTCATTGCTGATTTTTTTGAAAAAGTGAGACAACCGTTTTATTTTCATCATAACTTTGTTAAGTTTTCATGCTAATGACTTTACCAAAGCTAATTTTAAAGGTCTTTTCAAGTACTTTGAAAAATATCCCATAAGTTTTCCTCAAGAAATTTTCTGTAATGTTGAAAGGTTCGACTTCAGTTTTCAGTGAACAAAAAGTTACCTTCAATGAGGCATAACTCGGTCTGTATTGCATCTACAAAACTTTCATATCTGCATCCTGTCGTGGTGTTTTTCAAGTCGAGATTGTACTGCACTAGTTGTTTTAGAAGTCTCAAATCTTATATTCTCATTATGTGTCGAAGAATCCTAGTCTCCTCTTACATATGATATCAGTAATGGGTTCTAACTCTTTGCACGACTTTGTTGGGTACGATTTACCACTGCAATGTTTTGAAGTTGTAATATCTGTTTAGCTTTGTCAGAGTCTACTAGCAGTGCCAAGTGGGCGAAACCAAGACAGTTTTTTTTTTTGACCAAATTTTTATTTTTGGAGGGCATTTTTTGAGCTATTCCCTCATTACCATTTACAGAGTGCAGTTGAATAGTAGTGGTGAGAGTCCATCACCTTGGTGCAATCATGTTTTGATCTCAAATGGTTCTGAGAGTTTGCCTCTGAATTTCACTTTTGACTTAGTATTTGTGAGTCAGTTTTATCATGTTTATTAATTTGAGATGTAGTCTGAAGTGTCTCAGAATTTTTAGTGGTGATTGTGGATGCAATCATATACTTTCTTGAAGTCTACAAACATTATCACCATGTCTCTACTTTATTTTCTGTTGTAATCCATTATTGGCTTGAGACTCATGACCTGGTCTGGACAGCTTCTCTAGGGTTCTTTTACTTGTATTCTAGTTCTTTCTCAAGTTGTATACCAATTATGTTGAGGATGATCCTCGAAAGGATTATGTATGTTGTGTCTAAGAGTGAGATTTCCCTGTAGTTGTTAGGGTCTGTTTTGTCTGCTTTCTTGTGTAGTAGGTGGATGTGAGTTATCACCAGTGTTCTGATAGTTCTTTGATCTAGATGTTGACAAGCTGTTGATGAAGGGCAATTTTTGCTGTTCTTCCTGCTTATTTCCAAATCTCTACAAAGGTCTCATCTCCTGTCGCTTTGTAATTTTTCTTCTCATCCAGTGCTTGATAGTCCTCTTTTACTGTGGTAGGGTTGATTTTTTCCGGTGGTGTTGTTATTGGGTTACTGGTATCAAAGTTTTGGAGTTCTGTTAGTTCTTTGCAATTTAGGAGTTTGTTGAAATAGCTAGGATTTCCATCTTTTCTTTTGTCTTTATAGTTATGAACCAGATTATGGTTTTCATCCTTTATTAGTAGGATTGGTAGATTCGTATTTTTGGAGTTGTGTTACAAAGGTTTTGTGGTAGTCTCTCAACTGCATTTTGTTGAAGTCTTCTATTGATTTCAGTATGTCTATTATTTTCCTTGGGTTTGGTTTCTTTTCTTTGTTTAAGTAGATTTTGGAAGTATGTTTCTGATTTTTTGATTGGTGTAATAGCCATACTGATGTTTCTTCTCTACTGTTTTGTTGCATTTGCTGTTCCACCATTAATTTTTTTTTACAGTGTTTTATTAGGGTTAGTTCTTCTGCAATCTGTCTAAGGTTGTTAACTAGGTCTTCGAGTTTATCCATGATTGTTATCTTCTGTCATTGTTATGTTGTTTTTTTTTTAAAGAGAAAACAAAGAAAGGAAATATTAAGTTATGCTGTATTGAAATTGTTTTGATTTTTTATGAAAATTATCTGGTAAAATATTAAATTATATATGTTATCTATAAATTTTTGAACACTTTTACGTGTTAAGGATTTAGTGATGATAATTTTTAAATGCTTTTTGACTTTAATGATAATTATGGTACTTTTACTGTAGCATCCACTTATTACTGCATTTTACAACTTCTACATTACTGTTGAGATATCTGATACTGCAAAATCTTCAGTTTTTTATCATGGTTCTTTCTGCAGTTAATGAAACAGGCATTAAATGTGTATACTCATTATATCTACAGTCTGTCAATATTAAAACTATGAGGTGTAGGTTTTAGTACTACCTTGTGTTAAGATGAAATGTATTTAGGAATATTGTACCACATAACATAGTTTCAAAACAATGTCTTCATTTTTCTGAGTACTGCAACTTTAGAAGAAAAGGAAATACTGAAGTTTGGTCTTGATTAGTATTTCTTATGATTAGTACCTATGTATATTGCTATCTTTAATGTATTTTTTTATGAAATTAACTTTTTATGTCTCCATTCCCATTTATTTATCTACTTAAATATTAGTGTTTCTTTACTTGGAAATTCTCTATTACTCCTTTGGATATAGTCAACTCTGTTTATGTTTATTGATTTGTAGCAATATTTAACAATTTATAGTTCAACTAATGATGAAAATCATAATTTCTTGTTTGCCATTATGAATTCTACATATACTCATAAAAGAGGTCTTTCGTATAATAATAATAATTTAATGTCTCTAATAAAGAAGTCTCAATAAATATTAAACTGTACTTAATGAAGGCAAACAATTTCTGATCTATTACAAGCCACTTCTGTAAAATTCTTTAATTTTACATAAGGGGGCTCCCATATAATTTTAATTATCTCTGTAACTTATTAGCAATTTTTTTTTACATAATCACTACATAAATAACAACAGTCCAGAAAGATAGTTTTTATAATAAATCGCATTCAAATATAAACAAAAGGTTACTAATGTGTAACTAATCATGATTGCTTTCCACCAGATATGCTACACTACTCATAAAAACCATCTCTTTGATGGCATAATATGCTAGTAGGAGAGATTTAAATTTAACATGTAGATCAGCTTTTAAAGTATTTTTTGTATGTAGTAAAGTAAAATGATGATAATGAATCGGTAACATTTTAAAATTTATTAACAGATTCTTTACTTGAAGATATTCAGTACAGTTTTTTCAAAAAATTTCTTATTTTTTGTATAATTATTTGAGTTTATTTGAAAACTGAACTTTTTATTCAGAGCATTACAGACTGCTAACTGTGTAGTGTTGAAATCAGATGGACAACTGCAAAAAAAAAAGAAATGTTTATACTTTAACAGCAGTCCACATTTTGCTCTTATAATTTCAGAATATTTATTACCTTACTTCCAAAGTGATAAATGATCTTAAAATAAAGGTTTTGACTCAGGATTGCATTAAAATAAAAGTTTTGGTTTTGACACAGGATTACATTAGACAATAATACTAAATAATATTACCGATATACATTAATGTAAGTCAGTTTACTGTTGTTTATAATAATAGTTTTTAAAGCTTTATATTGATTTCAAACAGTGTGTAACATTTTTCTCAACATGTAAAATTGAATTAAAATTTTTGAAGAGCTGGTAGAATTTGAATCTAAAACTACTATGCAAAGATGTACTGAAGACCAAGACGTATATGAATCAGAATAAATCACTTAGAAAATTAGATTAAATCGAGTCTTTTAATCACTGTCTTCAAAAAGGCATTGGTAATAGATTAATTCATGTATTAAAGCAGATGCATAAAAAAAACAAATAGTAGCTGTGCTCTGTCACCAGCAAATAAGTTCCTTATTACATTAGTGAATTTGTCATCTGTTGGTTTCCAAATAAATCTAGGTGATCATATTGGTGTTCATCCAAGTATCTTAAGTTTCACATCTCTATGTCTATGTTCACATAATTGATCTAGAGACTGCATTAAAAATAATGAACTTGTCAGATAAATGGATGCCGTTGGTGTTAAGGCAATTGAATTTATCAATTATTAGTAGAGCAATAAAAATTAGAATTGTTTTATTTAAGTTTTTTAGATAAATTATGATTATTTCTTTATTGAAGTGAACTTACAAATAATTATAGTAGTATTATTCTTTTGAATTGTTATTATTTTCTTACTTAAACACAGCATCTATTGTGATTGTAATAAAACAGGTAAAATAAAAATGAATCCTGTTTTCTCTAGATTACTTCTTTAATTATTAGCATTACTTTATGGCTGTGGGATTGATGTATTTCTGCACAAAGAAAATGAATCTTTTTTCTGAGCAATTCCTGGTGAAAATTTTATGCCTTTTATAGAATAGTAATACTTCTTGGGCTTATGATGTGCATTAGAAATTAATTGTTTCAAAACATTGTTGTTAATGTGACTTCTTTAAAACATAAAAGGTATTTTTTTTGTTATCCTGACCCTGTAGGGAAGACACCCTCCACCACCCCCTCTGTTCCAAGCCCTTATGGGTTTCACTGGAGGTCATCTTCAAAACCTCAGTTTTTGAAGTATTCCAGTCTGCCTCAGTCAAGATGCCACCGATGCGAATGCCACAAGTGACATTCCCATCGGTATGCTACTAATTAATGAACTCAAAACAATCAGCTCACCAAGTCTTAAGCCAGACTGAAAATACCTGACTAACAAAGGAATTGAACTACCTACCCGTAGAAGGCAAAAGTGAGTTCAACACACAACACGCGAAACAAAAATATTACATGGAACAGTAACACTGAAACAAAACAAACATGTACAACAACAACAACAACAAAAACATAATTTATAAAACAAAACAACACAAAAATAGAATAAAAGAAATCGAAGCAGAGCTCTAATCCCCTCAGCAATAAAATCTTTCAAGAGTTTTTTTTAAATATTTTATTAAGTTATCCTGCTTTCTTAGTAAAGCTTAAAAGTGAAATTAATTGAGCCAGTGTAAATAACAGAGCTCAGTTTAGCATTTTCTTCATTCTATCAGTGTATTTATCTTCATTGTGGGTATACCTTACCACCAAAAATTTAAGGGTTATTGAATCGAGTGTGAGAGTTTTGTAACAGGTACATAAACAGTACAACTAAAAATTTTATGTTAGCTATAGCGATCTGCTTAAAAAAATAATATCTTTTGTTATTGGGCATTCTTTTATGATAAATCTTCATAACCAGCTAGAAAGTTCATTGGTGCCACATTTTGCTAGTGATTTATGTCAGAGAAAGCAGTAAGTAACCTTCTTTAATATTACAATGGTGAAATTATAAATGCTAAATAGCGCTTGTAAGAAAACTGGCTGACTTGTCCACATATTATCTTCATAACTGCTTGTAAGTCGAAGCAGCAAACTGGAGTTTTTCTGTTTCATCATTTAAAATATTTCTTATTTTTTCTTCTCAGCCGGTTGTGTTTTTCATTAAATATGTTTCACTGAAGTAAAAGTTTTATATGACACTACAGACATTCATCCTTTTGGGGCTTTGTAAAGTTTATGTTAAATTCAAAATTGGATATATGATCTTACATATGCTTTGCTAATAACTTTTTTTTACATCATTTAAGTGTCTAACTACAGATTTTAAAATAAATGTGTAATTAAGAAATTTATTACTTTTAGCATTTTCAGCATATTTTGGTTGATCTTGATCGTTGAATTTAAAATATAGTTTCATTGTTTCTCAACATTCTGTAACTACCAGAAAATTTTATTAATAATCTACCTTTTAATTTGTGAGAGTTATGCATTTTAAATTTAGCTTATCATAATGAGCAGATTTAATGATTGTTCAGCTAAAATATTTCCTACATCATTAATGTTTGTCTGTCTTAAATTTTTCAGCAATATGTTTAGCTCAGTTTTCTGGTCTATGAATGTGTAGACGTGTACTGACTTTTATTTTTTGAATTATATTGTTTCTCCTGTATTATTTAACAGTTTATTGCTGATGTCATTCTCCTGTGATGGATTGTACAGTCTCAATATTGACAATATTATTGTGATTTAATTGCCGTGATTCTGATCCTGCTAATGCTTCTTGACACTTTCATTACCATTAAAATACATCTTTTGTTCAATTTTGCTGCTGGAAGCTGATCTATTTCATCATTGGTAATACTAAAGTTACCATTATCATTTAATGATTTTCATCATCATCATTATAAACCATTACAGACACCTCACCAATTACATGTGTATTGATAGGTGTAGATGTAAGCAGTTGTACTTATTATAAAAATAAAATGTTAATTCATTGAATAATACACATTTTTTTTAATAATTATTTATTTTTCAAACTAAGAATACGCTTTTTAAGACAAACAATACAATATTATTTACAATGTACAACAGAGTTACAAATTATACGTAGCTTATGAATTAAATCTCCACTCCCAAGACTTGATAATGTACTTGTTTTAAGTACCTTAAACAAATATAAATGTCTCAAAGGGAGCAAGTAAGTTTAAAATATAAAAAAAACAGGTATGAATGTGTTCTAGCAGATATTCTACATATACATATAAGATGTTTTTGGCCTATAACTACGGACCAGATTTTCTTAAAATACACACTACCCCAACACTCAATTGAGATTCAACCAAAACCAAGTAAAGCATTTTTAGAACATCAACTGGACAGAAATCTTGAAGATAATAAAACTTTCTCATGTAACAAAACATTTTATTCTTTAGACTAAGAATAAGTTTTTCCCACGAAAGATTGCAATCAGTAGTTAACCCTAGATATTTCATACTATTGACTTGGTCAGTACTATCACAACTATACTCAACTATTCTATAGCAAGTGCGATTATGATAATTCACCATGCAAGTTGCTAGTTTTCTCACCCTTTAACTGGAAAATTATGTATTTGGAATTAGATACATTTAATGTAATTCTGTTTTTGAACCACAGTGTAATTTTAAATAAGTCCTCTTCGATAGATTTCAAAACTCGATCAAAACTTTTCTCTATAAAAAAGGGCAGTATCATTTGCAAATGAGGTCAAATAACCTTGAAATCTGCCAGAACAGAAGTCATTAATATAAATTAGGAACAGAATTGGGCTCAAAATTGAATCTGAGGAACACCAAATTCTATTACTCCCTCTTACTGAGCATGCTTTTAATTTTAACCTTTTGAGTTCTTCCCTTTAAATAGGATTCAAACCAGTTAAAAAAGGCTAAATCCTTTATACCTGCTTGCTCCATCTTATTTAATAATATATTATGATCAACAGCATCAAAGGCCTTTGTATATTCAGAAAGAGGGTGCCAACTTTAGAATCTTCGTTGATTCAGTTTACCAATTGAGACAAATTTAAGCAAGGCATTTTCAGTGCCTACATTTTTCTGAAAGCCAAATTGCTTAACACTGAAAAAATTATTTTTATTAAAATGTTAACCAGTCTTGACTTTTATTTCCAGAATCTTTGAAAACTGTGAAAGCAGGGCTATGGGCCTAAAGTTCCTGACATAATTACTATCTCCTTTTTTATAAATAGGAACTACCACTGCTTGTTTAAGTTTATCTGGAAGTTTACCTCACTGCAGACTTAAATTGCATAAATACACAAAGACATGAGAAATATGTTCACACATGAATTTTAGGGCATATAAAGAAATCTCATCAAAACCAGATGACATTTTGGTTTTCATAGACTATAATTTTTTCAATCTCGAGATAATGTGTAGCCTCTAGGAAAATAGTGGCTTCAACTTCGGTTGAAGTAAAAATATTAATTCTGTACTATAATATTCTCAAGAGGTGTTTTTAATTTCTTTGCGATTCCTAACAAATAGTAACTGAAAATATCTGAAACCTTTTGAACCTCATCAACTATCTCTGGCTGTTTATCTCTGCTTTAATTCTGTCTATTTCATATTTTTTATTCTTTTTACCTATTAACTGAACAATTAGTTTCCTCTGTTTCATAGTATTACCAGTGTTATTAATAAAAAAATTCTAAAATATTAGACTTCTTTGTCATATATTCTTTATGTAATATCTTTTTAAATCTAAATTATATGGTTGATTTTTAACTTTTTTATACAATAAATTTTTTCTTTTAATTTTATTTAATAAATTATCCGATACCGAGGATCTAATTTTGATGAGATTTTTAGTTTTTATTTTGCAATCTTTGTTTTTTTCAGAGCGTACTTTTAAAAGTTCATAAAAAACTCAAAAGCTCTGTCTACGTCTTTTTCATTAAATACTCTATTCTAATCAGCGTTTAAGATCTCATGTTTAAACCTAACAAAATTAATAAAACTATATTGATATAAAGTGTTACATACTGAATTTTCTTTACATATAAGCTTTTTAATATCAGTCCAGATAAGTATAAAGGAATGGTCTGTGATGCCAGCATGTGTGTCATAAGCAAAAAAACAGAAGACATTTCTTTGAATTGTTTACATTTAATGAAAATATTATCTATAGTGTTTGTTTCCATCCTTGCAGGGGTGTTGACCAGAGACTCCATACCATATAAATAAAGCAAAAATTTATATTTATTAACAATATTGTATCCCTCTAAAAGGCTCAAATTTTTATCTCCTACAAGCATTGTTACAGGCTTACTATCGTGGATATCTAAGAAATTACATAACTCAATAAATACTTCCGCTGGCGACCAATGATATGTATAGAAAGCAAAAAATTACAAACATAGTTATCAACAAACAAAGGTGAAGAAATACCACCAGCCAGTAAGAAATTGGTCTCTTTGACCTTGACTAGAATGTCATTTTGCACATACAATATTACATCTCCAGCTCTATAAGTTTCATTACATTTGGCATAATAATTATATCCATCAATCTGATAATTATTTAGTTCATCTTAAATCCATATCTCAGTTAATTATATTATTTCAGGAAATAATTTTAACACAGTAATTTCATTTAAGAATAAATCAACATTTTTACACATGCTCTTATATTTTGGTTAATTAGAAATAAAGATTTTTCTTCCATAAAAAGAAAATAATAATAAAAAACTTAACAAAACACTTTAAAGAAAAAAGTAAGTAATAAATATCTTAACAAAACATATTTAAATTTATCCACATCATCAACTGAAGTAAGCACATGTGCAGGAGCACCATCACCTCTACATAAAAAAATTCTTCTGTTACATACTCACATTTACTTGAAACCCTTTTCCTTTTTCAATTCTCTTTCCATTGAAAACACTTTCCTATGATCAGTTGAAAGATTTTCACACACTGGATTATCGTTTGGCAACCCCCTGGTTCTCATTGAGAAGTTCCCCTTGATACATCCCAACCCCGTATAGGGAAGCACCCACCTTGTGATGTTACCGGTCGCCACACCAGCCCCTCCTTTCTGAGTCTTGAGGGGCTTTACCAGAGGTCGTCCTTAGACCCTCTAACTGATTACTTCTCACAGTCATCAACCAGGCCGTGGTCGGGATGCCACCGATGTAAATGCCTTGGCAGACATTTGGATCAGTAAAATACAAATCAAATTTTTCCTTTACGTAAGCCTCAAACGAACATCTTCACACCCAACCTAAAATGATTCCCTCAAACTAACTAACCAAAATCGCGGAAGTGCGCAGCGAACCAACCCTGCGCCTAGTCCAGATTTGACAGCACTGTTTGTAACTGTGAATGCCTCAGAAAACGAACAAGTTTAAAGATAAATCAGTGCTACACTTATACCAATCAAAATTATGTCTTATGCAACATAGAATTCAGACCTACACCCAAATAAGTCGACCAATTTAGATCACCTAACAAGGGGGAACATAACCTCATTCCAGTCCGCACAGGAGTTGGGGACAAATCCCGCACCCCCACCCAGTCCCATCATGGAGTCTCGCATGGCATTACCAAGTCACAATCAGGACCGCTACTGGCAGAATGAAGCCATGCCCCCGGTCACACGGGTTACTGTACCGTGGCAGTGCGGCCACCCCTACCAGCAGGAGCCGCAAATCAAATCACAAACACCAATATAACTGTGGCATGATGCCAATGTGCCTACCTGCAACCAATCCAATGCCTAGGCCGGAACCCTAGCCACCTGGGGTCCTACCTCGATTAAACTCCTCTGCAGACCTACACATCGTAAGGGCACAAAGAAATCCAACCACTATAGACCACTGCTTGCGGATCATCCAGTTAATTCGGAGATCCAGAAAGGAATGTATTCTCTCAAGTTCCCTAACAGCTCGTAAACGTTCGACCTCGTATCGGGAACAGACATAGAGGACATGGTCCACTGTATCATCAGTCCCACAATCCAGGTTCCCCTTGATACACCTTCTATTTAAGATGCATCTACTATGGATCTTCTGGTAAAGCGAACTATAATTGTAGCTGGTCTTTTTTGGGTTCTGTTAGTTAGCCTATGGCACACATCTATGTCGGTTTCAGATATTAGGTAGTCAAGAGCTTTAGCAACATTTTGAATTACTAAATTTAAATTTTCATTTTTCTCTTCGAGTATACCATGTATTTCTAAATTATTTGCACAAGAATACTGTTCAAGTTCACTTATTCTGTTAAGCGAAATTAGATTATCATTCTTTTTCATTTTTAGCTCACGTTTTACAGACCACTCGGTTATTACTTTTCCCTGAACTAATCTTCTCAAGGAAAGGAAATAATGTCCTTTTCAAGTCTCCACATGTGATTGTTTTCATTTCTTATTAAATATTTTTTATTGTAAAAATAAAAAAAATTAACCAAAGCTAATCTCAATTCAAGCAAACCAATTCATTAATAAACAGTGTAAATAAGTTTATTATTTAAAGCCAAGCCTTTAAATAATTGCCTTTCCAAGTTGCTGGTCCAATTTTTAATTTAATTAAATTATATCTTTATTACACATTCCGTTTGTTTTTATGTCTGAAATTAAATCAAATTTTAGGAAATTTTGTAAAGTTTTTAAGATATGATTAAATTTTTTGGTAAAATTAGTAGTTTTTGAGATACTTGCAAACTTCTCATTTTAAATCCCTTTCTCAACACTCAATCACCTAGTGACTGATGTATAAGTTTTGTAAGCAAAGTTTTTGCACAAGTTAGAAAACGAGTTTTTTTGAGCGGGTTAAGGAAATTATTGCTGCAGCCTCAGAGGTGGTGAAACATGCTCATGTGCTCACCAGTGTATGTGTGTATGCATTTCTTTTTAAGGCTGCAGAAGCCTGTGCAGTCAAAGTCTAGCAGACATAACATTAACAAACGATGTAGAATGATTAATTTGCTTGCCACTGGATAGCAATAAGTATCCAGTGGCAAGCAAAATATGTTACTATACACAAACTAATTTCACTTACATAACTTAATGTATTCACTAGCATTCTCCAGAATCTTAATAAGCGAGTATAACTAAATGTTAAACAAAAAGATGTGGCTGTTAATAATTTATTATTACACCTCTATTTATTATAGTATTAAGTTTTTTATTGATTTGTGAGTGTATATTTATACATATTTATGAAAAGTCATAGAAAATAGACTTAAAAATAAGTAATTTATTTTTTTTTTAATTTGTAAATGTTGTAAAAAAATTTGAGTTTGTAAATTTAATATAAGACTGACTGTTTTTGTTCAGTTAAAAAGTAATTTTTAGATTCTTGTAAATATTTATCTTAGAAGTTAGAGTGTATTTTTATATTGTGATTTACCACTTGTTTGAATATTGTATATTTGATTGATTTATCATTTTTGAAGACATGTTATTTACATGCTTTCTAATTAATCTATTGTATTATTTATAATGGAGCCTTCAATAAATTTTATATTTTTAGACATTACTTATTTAAATTTATTTGTGTATTTGATTTGAAGAATCACTTAAATATATAAGTTCTATCATTAGAACAAATGATTAATTAGAAATAAATTATTTAATGAAATGTGGATTTAAATATTATCTTGAAATACTGTATATTACAATAATCTGATAGCATAATAAAATATCTCTGTGATGCTGTAATTCTTTTTGTTTAATTATTTAGCTTACTTGATAGCTTAATTATTATAATTAATACAGATCAGAAAGGTTTCTATTGTCACAAAAGTAGAAAAACTTAAATGTCATGTTGGATGCAGCTAGCAGTGATATTTTAATTTTTCATTATGTAGCAATTGTTACAACAATGAAATCTTCTTCTAAAATTTTATATATTAAAAAAATAACTATACAAACACATTGGCTATTATTGGATTATTTAAAAACAACTCAGCATTTTACTGAACTGTTATCAAGGGTGTTTAGACTTAATTAAATAGACTTTTTTAAACACTTTTAAAAAGTTCTTTTTTAATTTAGTATCACTAATTAGAAATTATTTTCTTAAAAATTAATTTTACCTGAATGCTTTTCCTCAGAGTATATAAAGAAAAATATTATTTTTTTCAATTCAAATTTTTAATCCTCAAAACTTGTTTTGTTAAATAATAAATTGGGAGCTCCCCATTAGGGAAGGAATTTGTATCATAATATTAGAAATTAATATTTTTACATAAAAATTACAAATAAGAATTCATAATTTTGGTTATTCTTTTTCAATAAAATAATATTATTTTACCATAAAAATACAGACTTAGGTTAAAATGAATGAAAGCCAAAAATGAACTGCTGATTTTTTTTTTAGTATTCTTGTGTGTTCTCATAGATTATCTTTGGAAAAAGACAGAACTGTCACCAGGAGTATTACACTTCACCACTGGACTGAATGAAGGATGCTATTCAGGCTAAACATCTACATCTACCCAAAAATAAAGTGCTCTTTCAGCATGATAATGCGCTTGCACACAATTCTTTGGTTGCTGCAAAACTACAATCTACATTTTGAAGTATTTTCATATACACCAAATTCATACGATTTGGCTCTCATTACTTCCTCTTCCTGAAACTGAAGAAATGGTTTTCTGAATGAAAATTCACTTTGAATGGATAAGGCGAAAGTAGTTACCTCTGCTTATTTTAAAGAGTTTGACAAATCACATACACTGAGAGTAAAAATTGTAAAGTTACTGGTAAATATATCAAATTGCAAGGCGTCTTCATTGAGAAAAAAAAAATAAACATTTCTAAATAATCTTGTTTTCTTTTTCAAGCTGAGAACTTTCTAAGCAAGCATCATATTACATAAATTAACTAAACATGTTTATCTTAACACATGATTAGTTAACCTAGTTTGTTTTTACATGAGGCAAACAAATTCTCTATCACCTATTCATCTAAATAACTCTTTATTGGGAATTTTATCTACCTTTCAACATCCTTCTGTAATACCACATTTCAAACAACTCTGTTCTTTCTGTTTTACCTGTTGTTCATGTATTTCCATGCTTAATAAAGTTCTTCATGCAAACATTTTTAAGAATTCCTTTCTAATTCTTTGATTTGTATTTAATACTAGTTTGAGTTATAAACACTCTCTTTACTTATCCCAGTCTGGTTTTTAAAATTGCATATTTGTCAATCATTTGTAATTTTACATTTCCATAAAGGGCAGGCAGGAGTAGGTTTCGTAATTAACAAGAAGATACAGAAGAGAGTAGATTATTACAAAATGCATAGTGACAGAATCATTGTAATAAGGATTAAATCAAAACCTAAGCCGACAATTGTTAATGTCTATATTCCTAAAATGCCCATGATGATGATGAGGTAGTGTGTATACGAACATTGATGAAGAAATTAAAACATAAAAGGGGATGTAAATTTAATAATAGTTGGAAATTGGAATGTAAGCATTGGAAAAAGCAAAGAAATATTGTGGGTGAATATGGGCTGGGCAAGGCAAAAGGAATGAAAGATGGGACTGACTTATAGAGTTTTGCACAAAGTATAATTTAGTAATTGCCAACAACCAGTTTAAAAATCATAATAGAATATACACATGTAAAAAGCCAGGTGATACCGCAAGGTATCAGGTAGATATATCATGGTTAAGTAAAGATTTAGAAATCAACTCGTCGCCTGCAAAACTTACCCTGGAGCAGACATTGATAGCAACCATAATTTAGTGAAAATGAAATGTAGACTGGGGTTTATAAACCTGAAGAAAAAGTGTCAGATAATCGATGGAATTTAGAGAAGCTTGAGGAAGAGAGG
Organism: Lycorma delicatula; assembly: GCF_047948215.1. Classification (NCBI taxonomy): domain Eukaryota; kingdom Metazoa; phylum Arthropoda; class Insecta; order Hemiptera; family Fulgoridae; genus Lycorma; species Lycorma delicatula. The sequence continues at coordinate 332,662,802 of NC_134455.1, read as the reverse complement.
TAAAGAAGATTTTTGAGGAGGGCATCGCAAGAGATCTGAGTAAAGAAAATAAGGTAGAAAATATAGAAGAATGGGAGAATGTTAAAAAGGAAATTCTTAAATCAGCAGAAGCGAACTTAGGCGGAACAAAGAGCTGGTATAAAACCTTGGATGTCAGAGGATATATTGCAGCTGATGGATGAACATAGAAAATATAAGTGATGAAGACAGTAAAAGGAACTATTGACAATTAAGAAATACTATAAACAGGAAGTACAAACTAGCAACAGAAGAGTGGATTAAAGAACAATGTTCAAAAGTGCAAAGAGAAATGAACATTAGTAAAATAGACAAGAGCATACAGGAAAGTTAAGGAAAATTTTGTGGGACGTAAATTAAAATCTAATAATGGTTAAATAAATTTGGTACAGCAATTTACAATACAAGAGAAAAGGTTGATAGGTAGGTGTAATATATTGAGTTATTCAAAGCAAATGAATTAGAAACTGGTGTTATAGAAGAAGAAGAAGAGGAAGTTGAAGAGGATGAAAAGGGGGATAGATACAATACTGATATCTGTGTTTAATAGAGTATTAAAAGATTTGAATGGGAGAAAGGCTCCTAGGATGGACGGGATACCTGTAGAATTACTGTATGCAGATGAGGATGCAATAGATAGATTATACAAACTGGTGTGTAATATTTACAAAAACGGGTAAGTTTGTCAGACTTCAATAAAAGTGTTATCAGAACAATTAGCTTAACTACTCATGCATAAAAAATTTTGACTAGAATTCTGTACTGAAGAATTGAGAGGAAAGTGGAAAAAGTGTTAGGAGAAGACCAATTTGGTTTCAGGAAAAGTATAGGGACAAGGGAAGCAATTTTAGCGCTCAGATTAATAGTAGAAGGAAGATTAAAAAACAAATCAACATAAATGCCATTTATAGACTTAGAAAAGGTATTTGATAATGTACACTGGAATAAAATGTTAACAGTTTTAAAAATTTAGGGTTCAAGTATATAGATAAAAGAACAACTGCTAACATTTGCAGGAACAAACTGCAACAGTAATAATTGAAGAACATAAGAAGCAGAAATAAAAAGGAGTCGGACAAGGATGTTTCCTATCCCTGTTACTTTTTAATCTTTACATAGAACTAACAGTTAATGACGTTAAAGAAAAATTTAGACCTGGAGTAACAGTACAAGGTGAAAAGACAAAGATGCTGTGATTTGCTAATGATATAGTAATTCTAGCCGAGAGTAAAATGATTTAAAAGAAACAATGAATGGTATGGATGAAGTCCTACGCAAGAACTGCTGCAGGTAAATAAACAAGAACAAAACGAAAGTAACAAAATGTAGTAGAAATAATGAAGATGGACCACTGAATGTAAAAATAGGAAGAGAAAAGATTACGGAGGTAGAGGAATTTTGTTATTTGAGAAGTAGAATTACTAAAGTTAGACAAGACAAGAACGATACAAATACTGAATAGCACAGGCGAAACAAGTCTTCAGTCAGAAATTTGTTTACGTCAAAAAATTAATTTAAACGTCAGGTAAACATTTTTGAAAGTATATGTTGGAGTATAGTTTTATACAGAAGTGAAGTGTGGATGGATGATCGGAGTACGAGAAGAAAAGATTAGAAGCTTTTGAAATGTGGTGCTACAAGAAAATGTTAAAAATCAGATGGGTGGATAAAGTAATGAAGAGGTTGCAGCAAATTGATGAAGCATTTTGAAAAATATATTTAAAAGAAGAGACAGACTTATAGGTCACATATTAGGGCATCCTGGAATAGTCGCTTTAATATTGGAGGACAGGTAGAAGGGAAAAATTATGCAGGCAGGCAATGTTTGGAATATATAAAACAAATTGTTAGGGATGTAGGATAAAGGGGGTATACAGATATGAAACGACTAGTACTAGATAGGGAATCTTGGAGAGCTGCATCAAACCAGTCAAATGACTGAAGACAAAAAAAAATATCTATAAATAATGAAATTTCCTGTTTCTGGTATAAATATGTTCAAATACCTTAGCATTTTAATTTCTCACTATTCTTCTTTCTTTCAGTTTGCATAATATTTGCCTTATTCTTATTTATTTTCAGACTGAAATTGTTTCCTAGGAATAATTCCATGACATTCAGAATTTCTTCTAAATCTTTCATATCTCTCAAAAGAACATTACCATCAATTATTAATGTCTTGATTTTTTCTCCTTGCATAGTTATTCAATGTTTAAATTTGTCTTTTAATTCCTGTATTACTTTTTCAAAACAATAAACTATAATGGAACAGGTACAGACTATATTTTCTCACTTCATTTGTTACTGGAGCTCACCTTTCATGATGTTATTCATCTTTCTCTTCTCATCATTTGGGGAGAGAAGAGTTATATTTACAATCTAATACTTTGAGATCATAATAGTTTTAGAATCCAATAAAGATTTTATGCCTAATTTATATTAATGTTTTTATAAAGGAAAATTCAAGAATTACCAAAATTCACTTAATTATGTGCAAGTTGCTGTTACTGCTTTAGATGGTGTTATCAACTTGTGCTTATGTTATTGACAAGCATGACTCAATTTTTTTCTACTAATCTCAGATTAATATATTCATGATTTATACACTAATAATACATTTAACCAATTCTAAAATAATTTAAATGGTTTATCTCTAATGGACTTGCACTATATGAACCTGGCAAAACAGCTCAGCATTGCCATCTTGCAGTATGATGTATTCTTTTACAGTGTAGGATAATACCAATTTTGCTTGTTCTCCAAGCAAACCGAAAGAACTTTCTTGGTAGACGACCAATAATTTAAAAGAATGTTTCATACTTAACATGGCACAAACCTCTGGGCAAATTTGCATTACATTCTCAGCATGATACCATGAGAGTGATTTTTTTTTAACTTTATGGTGGAGAAATTACCTAAGAAGATTGCAACGAAAAATTTATTATAACCTTCCAACATGAATTGTGAATATATTCATTATTACTTATTCAAGATTACAGAAATTCAATGCTCTGTTGACATAAATGTAAAAAGTACAATTAAACTGAAAATACACATATAAGAATGATTATACTTTAAATTTTATTTGTGGTAATAAATCATTACAGTACAAAAAAATATGTTATAATAACAGCACAAAGCTATGAACAGCCAATAGCTAATGTAGTGATATCAATAGCTCAGTAAATGAAACCTATTAAAATGAATCTTATGAAAGTATGTAATTAATTATTTTTTATAAATCAGTATATAATAGATTTATTGAACCTTTTTTGCTTTATTTCCCAGTTACAAAATCGTAGGTGATATTAACGTTTGTAATCGATGGCATATTATAGGGGAAGGTAGTCAGATCACCACCTAACCACAATTAGTTAAAACTCTGATCCTACTACATCTACCTCTTGCCACAATTTTATAATATATTGTTATTTAAGTAGAAAAAAATTCTTACATGAAACAGACTGAGAATTTTACATACCTATGTAAAAACTGTCTGTGCTTATCAGTCATCTGCCCACCATGTACAATTGTTGCTTATCAATGTTTTAATCAAACTGCCTGCTACTCTTACTAACCTAATCCAAACCACTTGCTAACCTAACCTAATCCTTCATGATGATAGCAACGCCACCTCCGTCTAGCGCTTACATCATGTTATGACCTTTTGGACATAGGCGATGTTTTGATAGAACCCCGGCCTCATAAAGAACTGCATGGCAATTGCCAAATGTTCATTTCATGCAATCTAAATTAGCAGCACAAAACTCTAAACCGATCTAATTGAAGTGAAATACTAACTAGAATAAAAACAAGAAGTATTGATAAGATATCAGTTGAAAGATAAGTTCTGCTGTCAATAGAGATAACAATTATCAAATCGTAACAATTGTTTCACTAATTTTAAAATATGACATTTAAGTAAATAATACATAGCTAACATGTAAATTGAATACTACTTACTGTTTGAACTTGTTGCAATAGAAAAATAGATGGTGGGCAGATACTTAAGAACCAAACTGTCAAACCAAAAATTAATTTGTAACAAATATCCTACCCACATTAATTCATTCATTATCAGCAACTACTGGCTTTAGTCACTGTCCCCCATGATCACTTTACTTATAGTGCAAACACAAAGGTGACTATAAAAATTATATACTTTTGTAATGGGGCATAAAGCCGTCACTGGTGATAAAATTAAAAATGTACGTGAAAGTGTGTAAATCAATTTTAGACTAGTATGTAATGTTCAGAAACATTAAATGGTTCTGGAACATAAATTTATATAAAATAAACAGTGTTTAAAAATTACTTACCATTATCATATGTAAATTTATTTACTAGAGTGCATGATAATTCAAATACTCTGCAACTAGTTATTTTATTGGAATTTAAGTTTTCCAATAATAGTAAGTAGAATTATCTGGTAATTTTGAGCAATTACTTTACCACTTCAATTTTGTTCACACTTTAATTTACCATAGTAAATATGCTTTCCATCAAGAAAACAAAAGATCTAAATGTCAGGAAGCAGGGTTGGATAACGGGTGACCTGTGCAAGGTGAAAGTCTATACCATGCAATCAGTTTTATGAGTTATCAACACCTGTTCAGTGAAGAGTGGTTAGGGATAAATTACAAAGGTATAGCAATACTTAACACAATCTTACAGGACACTTAGCCAAATTTATATTTAAACAAAAATATAGTCAGTACAGAGAGACTACACACATGTTTTATGCTGTTTGTTATATGCATGACAGATAATCACTTATGAAGAGCAATATGTTATCTTCAATGGCTGATGCAGAGTCCAACTTTGACTACTAAGGTATTGTTTATTCTTCTCTTAATCCTAATATCTCCCCACACAATAGATTAGCATCTGAACAGGTCACAACTCACAAAACTGATTGCTAATTGAAAAGAGTATTGATAATAGATAATAAGGCACAGAGTTTGACCTTGCACCGACTGTCTGACATCTATATCTTTTCCTGATCCTAAGTATATCTACTATGATATGCTTAGTAGTAAAAAAATTGAAGGCGATCAAGTAATTTTTCAGAATTTTTAAAAAAGATTGATTGTAGTATTTGAGTTCAATGTAACTATTTGTGGAAAGGAAAATAAGTTTTTTGTGTTCAAATCTTTTATTAACTTTATGGTTTTCCTTTTTTTAATTGATGATTTTCTTCTTTATTAGGATCAATAACAAAACCACCACAAAATATATAGTATGGAGCAGCGCGTGTCAATAAAATCCATGACTGATTTACAAAAATGAAATGTTCCTAAATATTAAGTAAGGAACAAATAAATCCAGTAAATGACTCATGAAACCAAAATCCATAAAATGTATTTTGCAAAATAACACTTTATAGAATTAAAAATAAACAAACACTTAGGCTATCAAGAAATAAATGAAATCATAAATAGTAAACATAAAACTGAATTACACAAGCCCATTTTTCCTACAACTTAAACCCTGAATGAATAGCAACAACACCAAAAGTTATATTTTCATACGTCACTTGACTAAATCCAGCTGACTGTATCATCGCTTTGAAATGTTCCTGGTTGGGGAACTGGCGAATGCTCTCTACTAAATATTGATATGGCTTCCACTCACCAGCAATTACTTGTCCCATCACAGGTATCAACTGAAAAGAGTATTGGTCGTAAACCCACTGAAGAAAATCATTATTTACATGGCTAAATTCTAAACACATAAAACGTCCTCCAGGTTTTAGAACTCTATAAGCTTCATCTAAAACTTTATCTATATGAGTGACATTTCTAATGCCAAATGCTATAGTGTAAGCAGAATATGTATCGTTTTCAATGGGCAACTGTTCCGCATCGGCAAGCAACCAATCAATATTTTCACCAGTTCTATAACCCAACTTCTCAGCCCTTTTCTTACCTATATCCAACATATGCTGATTAATGTCTGAAACAGTAACTTTACCCTTTATTTCTTTGGTACTAGGATTAGGTGACAACGTATTTAAGTATTTCAAAAAGCGGAAAGCAATGTCTCCTGTGCCTCCTGCTACATCTAAAAGATGAGTACCGTGGGTAGGGCTTAAACGGGCCATAAATATATCCTTCCAAAGTCTATGTACGCCGAAACTCATGGCATCGTTCATTACATCGTAATTTTTAGCAACCGATTCGAACACTGCATGCACTTTAGATGATTTCTCTCTCTCATCAACAGTTTGGAAACCAAAGTGAGTCTTATTCTCATTAGAGTCGTAATTACTCAATGACGATTTACACCTACACAAGTACTTATTAATACGTTTACTGTTAACACGAAGTACTTTTTGAATGAACATGACAGAAAAAAATGAAAATAATTAGCAATCAAACGATTTTAGCCCCACAACTCACATACTGCCAAAAAAGTTTTAACTCGTATAGGTTATACAAAAACTACTAAGATTATAATATCCCAACTATATTTTACCTCATGGGGGACATGTTATTGAAAATAACTAAGTAAATTTTGAGATAATTGTTCAGCTTTGTAGTAGTACAAATGCAGATTAGAGAATTCTTTTTACGTTTAGAAAAATAAGTGGACAAATAATAATACACATACGGTCTTTTCGGTGCAATACTGAGTAAAAATGGTGGTTTGTTTAATTTTCACATTTTTTTAATATTAAGATTTTTTATTAGATGAAGATAATCTATAAAAATTTTTACGCAGTGTACAGTTTGATATTCAAATATTTTTGATATTTATTTTTAAAATGTAAGTTTTTGGTGTAATACAATCTCTTTGACAGATTTATTTGTTCTCTCTGTTAGCAGTCAGTTGTGGATAGGAGGTCCGTTAGATTTGGCGGTTCATGTTTATGCATGATGGTTATCCAACGTTGAGTGTTGTTAAAATTTAATATTTAAAATGGAATTAATTGATGTATTTGGCAAGTTTCAACTTGAACTATTACCGGTTGATTGGGTTACAGAGATCTGGAATAATCAGTTTGCAGAACCGGCTGATTTACCTGTAGAATATGAATTGCATTTGGAAAATATTCCAATTAGACAGTTGATGAACGAAACTTGTGCCTGTGTGAAACAGTGGTTAGCTACATCGGAATTATGTAGTAGTGTAATTAGTGAAGTAAACCATTCGACTAGATTAAGTGATGTTTCTTCATTGTTGAGAAGCTGTTCTACTATTTCTGCAGGAAACAAATCCTGGCAAAACTTACTTAATTTAAGCATTCAGCATAAGCCATTATTATGTCTTCTTAGCACATTTATACATCAAGGAAAGATTAATTCCTTAGATGAAAACGTAAGGCAAGTATGCTTAGGTGCTACAAATCTATATTTCATTCTTCTCTCCATTCCTGGTAGCAAAGTGTATAATATATTTAACCCTGTTTTATATGCTCATGCTGTTGAGAGTCTGAAGATGTGTTCACTTCTTGATTCGGGAAGTAATAAACAGACAACAAGAGCGAAAACATCCAGAAGAAATACATGTGATAGTGATAGTAGTGATGACACAGAAAATGAAGTTTGTATCACAGGCTCCAGTAAAGTAACTCTTACCAAAAGTTTAAATATATTGTTAAATGATATGCTTTATTTATTACAGCGATTTCAATTAAAACATGAAAGAGATTCTTTGATATTAACAATTCAAATTCTTGTCCTTATGACGAGACTGGAAAAGAGAGTGTCTAATTTCTTAGTAAATTCACCATCACAGCCTTCAACTACTTCATTAGCACATAATGCCTATATTGTATTAAGGAATCTCTGTGATCCAGAACATGGTGATGTTCAAGAAACTGTTAAGTTAATTATGCGAGAACTTTTACCTAGCATTTTTATTGTTGATCAGCGTGGTTCTTTAATTACTGCCAAAGAGGCTGTCATTATTAAAGATCATTCAGTACTTTTTATTAAAAAATTATTGATGTCTATAAAAGAAAAAGCGTATGTGGGTGTAAAAGCATTAATTCAACATTTGTGTGTGAGATTACCTGATAGAGCAGAAGCCAGAGCGAAAGGAGTACAGATAATTTATGAAGTAATGAGTGTATTACCATATAGTTTCTATTCAGAGGTTGTTGTTTGGATTATGAAGTTATGCCATAATGATGAAGTAAAAAACAGAATCACTGGTTTAGAACTGGTCAGCAAACTCTTGTTTACTGAAGAGAAATTTTCTTCTGAAGCTGATGATTTTCAAACATCACACAATTCTTCAGGTAATGTAGGGAATACATTGTATATAAGATATTCTCTATTTTCTTCTCATAAATTCTTGTTGGCTGTTGTCTTTTCACGTTGTTTAGATCTGTCTGCTACTGTAAGAGCTAAATCTTTATCAATTATTGCAAGTGTTGTTTCTTCAAATAATCCAGGAATGAAACAAGAAGTTGAATCAATATTTTTACAGCCATTTGAAAATACAGACCTGACTGAAGAAAGTGACTTGTATAAAAAGGAGTTTTTTGATATGCATAAATTTTTGTTGCATTTTGATATAGAAGAAGCTAGAGAATTTGATCCATTACCTGGAGTAAAAGCCATTTTCGACATGTTGGAGTTGTTTGTTGAAGATCCAAAGGTATTTGTGAGGAAATCAGCATTGCAAGTTCTAGCAAATGTATTTTTGCTAAGTAGCAAATGGATGACTGAAAAAAGGCTTGAGGTTAGTGTAGTTTTGTGTTTTTTGTATCATAACTACATTTTCGTAATTTAAGTTATTGAAATGCAGTCTTGCTTTCATTCTTTAGTTTGTACTTTTGTATTGCTTGCATTATTTTAGTGTTATGCATGTGAAAAATAATTACTGATGTATTAAATATTAACAAAAGAAGTTTCTGTGTCGGCCTTCCAGTTCTGTGATAACAGTACTGATTGAACTACAGCACAGTAGTAACACAAACATTAAAATCCAAATTTAATTTAAATAGTTTTGATCAAATTTAAACTTTGGATTACAGTATTACAGAACATTTGGCCACAGTTCAGTCTAATCAGATGCAAGAAAGTTTTTAGCTATGAATTATTTTCAGTTATTAATGTTAATGAAGTTTAACTTCAACAAGAGTTCATCAGTCAGTTCATCCAAATCCAAAAATTTAATTTATGTGATAAACTGTGATTAAAACAAGTGAAGTAAAAGAGTCTTTACGGCTGTATTTGTATAACCTTCAGGCTCTATTAATAATTTAACTAATAAAAAAGAAAATTTATCTATAACAGTAGACCATATACTAGTTAGCCAGTGGCACGTAAACAAATACAATAATCATTTTTTTCAATGAATAATTGAATTTTCTGATTAGAGTATCCTTGTTTTTAATCTTAAAATGTGTAAAACCGGAATTTGTCCATTGTACTAGTATTCTGTAAAGAAGTTTAATCTATGGTATGTCTATGTATTGTTATACTGCCTTATGTTTCCATTGAAAAATTTGTTTGTGATATTAGTTACTTGTGCAAATATATTATTTTATGGGACAATATAATTATTTTGTTGTTCAGTGTGTGTGTTTACATATCTGTGTTTTAGAAAGATTTCTGCCAGGATATTGTAAGTGAATCTAAAATAAGGCTATCAGTTTATTATTGCATGTTAAAGATTATATTATATTTGGTTTATTCTGTTTTTTGTTGTTCTTTGAAACATTATTTTAATTTAGTTTTACAATCTCATATCTCCTTTACTCCATTATGTTTTTAAATATTTAATGAAATTTAATTCAGAATATAGTATTATTGGTAACAGGTGTACATTATATTTGAGCAAGTAATGATGAATTGCAGTTGTGACAAAGAATTGTAGAGTTTTATCAGTTCTTCTGGTGGATTTATGTAGGAAATAAGTATCATGTGCTAATTACTTCTGTAAATTTTGTTAAAAATCAGTACATTGAAACTACCTGTTGCTGAATTGCTTTTTTTTTATATAGAAATTTATTGTATTATCAAATTTGGCTTCTTGCATGAACAGTCATTTTGCTACCTATTGCCCTTGGAATTTTAAAGCTTTAAGGTGAACTGCTGAAAAATCCCTTCTGAAAAACGCAACAAAACTACTTTTGTGATAACCTGATTTCAGATTTGTTGAGTTCTGAAAGAATCATCATAAAATTTTGGTTATTTTTGAGTTGGTAATTTTGGTTTGAGTAATTTTGGTTTTTTTTTGAGTTGTACAAACAATTGTCATTAATTAATATGAGAGCTATATATCTTTGATAGTAATAATTTTGTTTCAGGTATTAGTGTCAAAATGCAGAGATATTTCAGTGTCTGTGCGTAAAATGCTTGTACAATGTCTGACTGAATTGCTTGATAGATATCCAACACATCCCAAACTTCCTTTGTATTGGGTTCGAGGTGTGCTGCCACTTCTTGCTGATCAAGAACTAAAATCACAAGAAAAAGTTCTTGAAGTAAGTTCTGAATTAAGTTGTATTAATTTTTCAAAATAATATTATCTAGACTAGTTTTTAACTAATTTTAGTGTTTGTTCTATTGTCCTAAAAAATAATGACAATTGCTATAAAAGCAAATGTGCTTTTATAGTAAGTCTCAAAATTGAGACTTTTGAAAAAAACTATTGAAATGGAACTGGAGGAAGCTATACGATTTGTTAAGGGTATAATTTTATTCCATAATATAGTTATTGACTTGGAAGGTTCAAATTATACAATGCAAGGGTTTGAAAACCATTTTTGATACCAGAGTCAGTGTCCATATGAGGACGTACCTAAATCCAAAAGCGGAAGTACAGTTAAAGCAATGCAAATTAGGGATTCTTATAAAATGTATTTCAATGAGTCAGGTAAATTCCTTTACAAATTAATTGTTTGAATTTATTTTAAAAATATGTTAGATATGTATTAAAATTTATGTAGCCTATAGTTTTTGATGGCATATGATAACTTATTATCCATTAACTTGATTCATAGAGTAAATAACATTTAGACTTCATTCAATTACCATAATTATGAATTTTCATCTGTCTTTTGTAATATAATTATCAATCAGTATTTAATGTGCGTGTATTTTTTATCATTTAAGTGCAGTGTAAATCTATTTTCATATTCTCAGGCAACTTTTCTAAAATTTCTATTATAGTCATGATTGAAATTCTTGTAGCGTAATCTACTAAGACTTTTTGTTTTGTATATGGACATTTTGTTTTAGTATATGGACTCTTATAATTTTAGGTTGTTTTATGTAATATATTGGTAAAAAAATTTCTCTACTTGCATTGATGAAAGAAGAAATTGAACAAAAAGTAAAGGATATGAACAGACTAATAGACTTAATGAAAGAAAAGTTTAATGTTATTACTTCACGAAGAAAAAAATACAAATTTTAACCATAGTTCCTGCTTCATGGACAGAAAAAAGTTAGTGAAGAATTCACTGTGAGTGAGTATACTGCATGTAAGGCTAAGGATCTTCTTTAAAGATAAGGGTATAATTGCACCACCTGAGCCAAGAAAAGGACATCCATTCAATGAAAATGTGATTAAGCTTGTCAAAAGCTTTTACCAAAGTGGTGAATATTCGCAAGTCTTGCCAGGTGCTGAAAATAAAATAAGAATTGCAAAAAAATGATAAATGCAAAAAGTGTTATTGTTAGGAAATTTGAATGAGCTGTATTCCGCTTTCAAGTTTAAACACCCAGGTCTTAAAATTGGACTGTTCAAGTTCTGCATGCTCCAACCAAAATGGTGTGTACTAGCAGGTACTGCTGGTACACATTTTGTTTATGTCTATATTCATAAAAATGTTTCACTACTGTTTTACGCTTTTTCAGTCAAAGAAAACTACAATGAACTAATTGAGAAGTTAGTATGTTCAAGAGACAGAGACTGTGTGTAATGGCACTGCTCAAACTACCCTTCAAGTCACAATCTAAAATCATTCATTATGGAGAAATTCGAAGAGTGGTTTCCTAATGACGAGGTGTCATGTTCCGCTTGGATATCTACTGACAGAAATCAACAGGTGCAGTTCACCATAACATTAGAAAAATATCTGGAAATCTTAGTTGAACGCCTAGAAAAACTAATACCTCACTCTTTCATTACAAAATCTCAGGCCAGATATTTGAAAAAAATCAAAAGCAATCTGAAAATAGATGAAGCCATTGTTCTTATTGATTTTAGTGAAAACTATTTTTTTTGTTTTGCAAAATGAAGCCCAGGGATATCATTGGACAAGCAATTGCTGTTCCCTTCATCCAGTTGTGATCTACACATGTCATGACAACGATGAAGACCTAATAGTTTTTAGTTTGTGCATAGTGTCTGATGACTTGGAGTGTGATGTACCATTTGTTCGTGAAACACAAAAGGTTGTTGTTGAATACTTGAAAAATGTTTTCCAGAGGTGAAAAGCATGACTATAGTGATGTATGTGCAGTACAGTATAAAAACCTTGCTACATCTTTTTTTGCCGTCAGCTATGGGAAGTCACCTTGTGACGGTGTTGGTGGCACTGTCAAGTGCATTGTGACAAAAGCAAGTCTTCAACGTAGTCTTGGTAATGGTATTGATAATGGCCCAAAAATTCTTTGATTTTTGCAAGACAAAAATAAAAAATAAAATTCATAATGATTAAAAAAGAAACTATGATAAGTAGCATGCTAGGCTCGTTTCTCCAAAGCAAAGATAGTTCCTGGGACACGTAGTTTTCACCACCCTGAACACAAATCTGTAGGCTCAATCGCAGCAAAATGTATAAGTTTTGATGAAAACTTCTGCACAGTTCTCAGTTCTGGAGAAAACCCATCAGTGAAGATGTCTGATGGTGTGCACAGCTACATTGCCTGCACTTATGTTGACAGTGGTTTTTTGGATTAGTTTTATCAAAACATGAAGATGAAAATGAAGGTTAACATTAAAGTTAAATTTCTACATCCCCACAGGCCTGCTCCCTCTTTTCACTGGCCCTCAAAAGAAGATATTTGCTTGATTCTTCTGAGCAACATAATTTCATGTGTCAATCCCGTCACAAAAGCATCCGGGAGAATGTTTATTATTTTCCTGAGAGGGAAATTAGTTCAATCAACCTTCAGTGCAACAAGATGTTAAAACAAACACAAGTCCGTAAATAACAAGGTGTTGGCATTTTGTTCAAAACAGTTTTATTGTAAGAAACATTTCTGTAATTCCACTGACTTAACAGGTGGAAATAGCAAATGAGCCTATGTCAGGATTTTTGGAAGACTTTGTAAGTTCTTCTTTTATATACTGATTTTATTCAGTTGTAACTTTTAAAGTTTAGTTAAAATTAAATTATACACTTTCAGGTCTTAATGTTTAAAAAATGGTACTTTGTAAACAAACTTATACTGTATATGATTTTACGTGCTAAATTAAATACAGTAAGTAATGCATAGTTTAGAAATGAACCATAAATTGGTTTGTACGATCTTGATACTATCTCGAGTTACATCATATTAATGTGAATTATTTGTCAGTTGTTTCATTATGTATTAAATGTACTGGCAGTCATAAAATTACAAATTTTCTTCCAGAAACTACTTGCTCGTACTTTTAGGATTATATATATATATATAAAAAAAAATATTTTGGTTACTGTAGTGTCTTTTTATCTTTTATCTTAAATTGCATTTAAAAAATTTTTTTCTTCAAAAAATTTTTGAAATTCAGGTTTGAGCTTATATCTACTGCAGTAATTAAGAAATAAGTTGCTAAATGGATTTTTACCTTATTCTGTATATTTTTTGAACATTTTTTGTGAAAAAAACCATTGTGATATGATGAAAATTGACAGAGTTATGAGTTTTTTTACTAAATTAACATTACAATCACTAAAAGCCTTGGAAACAACGAAAACTTATTTTTTAACAAATTAAAAAAATGAATAACTAAAAAGTATTTAAGTTATCAAATTAAAATTTTACATGGTTAGTAAGAATGGCAAATAGAAAAAATAAAATTTTCATGACATTCTGACCCATGGTTGCATTTTAATTTTTAGCTGGACGATTTGAAACGGACTGACCCTAAGACATGTCAAACTTGTTAACCACCAAAGGCCATATTAAGTATTATATATTAAATTGCAGGCTGCAAAGCAGAAAAAAAAACAAATGGAAATAAAGATGAAGCATAACATTCTAAACAAACCAATACATACAAAATAATAATATACAGAATATAAACATATTAAAAAATACATATGTATATAGGAACATTTATTTTTTTCAATTTAACATGATTTAAATAAAATATATATATTTTTTTAATAAACTTAGCAGTGTTTTGCATTAACCAAATCTTCAAAATTTGGTTGAATTTGTTGAGCTGTAGTTATTTTTAAAATTGTTTGCACATGCTTGTCTGTGAATCTTGATCTTACCGCAGTTTTGTTTTTTTTAAAGTGGAAAGTAGTTGTTCGCACAAATATGTGCTACCAAACAGAGATAAAATATGTTTAATTGCTAATAACACATTGGGAAATTGCTCTGGTGATAAATAATTATAGAAATGTGGAATCCCAACATCCATATATTTTTGTTTGAATACGGAATCGCACTGAATTTCAGTTAGTTCCAGTTATAAATTTTCATCAAGTTTCAACATCAATGGACAAAGCAGAAGTAAAATTGAAATCGATTTTCACATTACTTAAACTCCAAAAATCTTCTTTGGAATTCATTTTCTAGCAATTTAATTTCGTTGGCATATTCTGAAAACTTCAATTGTGGTGATTTTTTTTAATAATGACTAGCAAGATTCAGAGTGAGATAAATTTTGTTTTTGAATTTATTTTTGCCAGAGTAATAATTTCTGTTTGAAAATGTTGATATTGTCGAGTCAGATGGTAACCACATGCTGTTTGCTTTGTAGTTTGAGATTAAATTGACTAAGGTGATTTCTAATGTCAGCAGTAAAAGCCAGATCTTTTATCCATTGAACATCTTTTAATATTTCACATTCATAGTTTTTGGATTCTAAAAAAATGATATTTTCATTCAGCAATTGAAAGAATTGCTTTAAAACTTTATGAATGGAAAGCCATCAAATTTCTGTGTGATAAGGTAGATCGGTGTATTCACTTCCTATGTCTTCTAGAAATTTACTAAATTGACTGTGATTAAGTCCACATGCGCAAATATAATTTACAATTTTAGTAAAATTTTTTAAAACATGTCAATGTTTAGTACTTTGGAGCATTTACAATCAGTATTTTGCAATACAGTTTTTTTATACACAGCTTTTTTCAAACTAATTTTGTTTCATTAAGGAATTTATACTTATAATTTTAATTAAAGAATCCAGTATTGTCAAAAGTTAAATAAATGTATTGGTTATCAAACTTGGCGGGCTGCAGAACAGTTCCTGGCAGGCAGGCTATATGCTGCATGCAGGCCGTGTGTTTAACATGCCTGTTATAGGTTAATAAATAAATCTGTAAAACCAAGTGTTTATTTTTTACTACTACCAAATCTTCCATTTATTGATATATCTAGGTGTAAATGAGTATTATTATAAAGTTATTTTCTTTTTTTTATTCTTAAAAGTAGCCTGCAAATCTTATGTGATGGCAGGGCTTATTGTGGATAAATAATATATCACTGCACAATAGTAATGAATTAGTTAAACAACTGTTGGTCCTTGGTTCCTGAAACATTATTAGATACAAGACAAGATGTTGCAAGGTAGATTTAATTATGATATTCATGTAATTTTTAAATCTATTTAAGTGACGACCATAAAAAATTAAAAATAATGGTTTAATATGTACACTATGTAAATAATAAAGCTTAATCTTTGAGTGCTTTGAAATTATTATTTTAAAACCACTGGTTTTTAAGTGTATCACTAGGTTCAGAAAATGAATTTTTTGTATAACTTTCCAGTAGGGCTGCAGACTATATGTTATTAGGGCTTTAGAATATATGTAAATATATCTATTCATTTCAGTTGTACTTTTATAGCAGAAATTTTTGTGGCAAACATTCTAACAGTAAGTATGTGTTAAAAATATGGACAGTATACTGAGTTTTTTTAAGAGAAATGATTCAGGAGATGGTGTTATTTTTAACTCTGTGTAGGTTGTTTATAAAGTTATCTATGTTAATAGTACTTGAATTTTCTATCTTGATAATTGTCTTTTGAGATTTTTATTATCTGATTCTGAATAATCATATTACAGGTTTTGGAGTGTTTGATCCTCAGAAATTTTGTACCTTTTGATAAAATGAAGACTCCACATCAGTTTTTGCCTTGGATTTTACTTGATTTAATTGGTGAACTTAAAATGAGGAAGCTTTTTGTTTTTGCTTGTCACAAGTGGACACTGGATAAAATTTTAAAGTGAGTAAATATTTATTTATATAGCAATCACAGAAAAGGATTTTTATATGGAAGATGAAATGAATAAATTCAATTTACTATTGATTATGAATGATGCAACAGATGGTTGAAAATAAAGACCAGTTAATGAAATATAAACTGTTTACATCTGCATCTGTAGAAACATTTACTGTAATTTATATAAAAACTAAATTGTATTTATTGCAAGTTATTTACTAAAAGAAAAATAACTTTAAACCATAAATTAATTATACTTTGTGTAAAATCTGTGGCGATGGAAGTGAGCTTACCCCTTTGAATCCCAGTGTTCAGTTTTTAAGACGTTTATAAAATTATTCTTAAAGAGTATAAATTATGCTTGGTTTTCCTGTTATATAATATCAAAATATACAGAAAGCCATGTTCTTTCTAATAAATACATGATTTTTATTCATTTATTATACGTATATCAATGATGATTTGGTAGGCAGTGAATCATATGTTTTTCAAGTGCGTTTACATCGTTTTCAGTTTAGGTTAAGATGGGTTGTGTTTACACTTAGTTTTATGCTTTAGTTTGTGCCTTTTGTTTATAAAAAAATTATGTTTTTTTAATGATGACTTGCTCATGTTCACCACCTAGTGACAATGCTGTGAGATGAGTTTTAGAAGAAGATGATTTTAATGACGTTTTATCTGATGTCAGAATGTAAACAGTAGCGATGTATATGATACAGATGTAGATCTGACATATGGTCCAGTAAATGATCTTCCTGTCCTTTCAGCCATTAAAAATAATATTTCATTACTCTTTATTGAGTCAGATGATGGTGATGATAGTTTTTCAACTAGTGTGAGTAGCAGGCCTGGGCCTAGGGGTCAACCTTGCAGTTAACTAACTAGTCATAGTCACAGTATCAGTGATTCTTCATCTGATGAAAGCAAGTGGTAAAAGTTACTTAGGATAATGTTCCAGGTTTTCATCATACATTTACTTGGAATAAAACATGGTCCTCCCTGTAACTCATCTGCAGTTGCACATTTCAAACTCTTCTTCACTACTTCACTGTTAGAAATGATGGTAAAGTACACTAATATATATGCTGATAAAATTATGTCTCCTGCTAATTTTGAAAGTCTGGAAACAGGAAGATATAATCTTAGATGGTGGACGAATGTTACAGTTGCAAAAACGCAAACATTCATAACCATTCTTATAAACATGGGACATATCAAGACAGCCACTATTGCCAGTTATTGGTGGACCAATAAAAACCATTGCTGCCAATGGTTTGACAGAATACATAATCAACCATTTTCAAACCATTTTGAGATTTTTTCACATAATTGAGACCACAAACTTTTCAAAACTTAACAAACCCAATTAATTACAACCCATGTGTATGAATTCAACTGCACATTAACCATGCAAATAGACTTTCCAAACATTATTATACACTAGATACACCAGGAAAATATTTGTCAATAGACAAAAGTATGATTCCTACTAGCTGAATCAGCTAATTCGTATCAGCTCATTTTGAAGTTGAGAATTCTAAGGTTCAAATCCTATTAAAGGCAGTTACTTTTATACAGATTTGAATACTAGATCATGGTTAACAGAGTTCTTTGGTTGTTGGGTTTCAATTAACCACACATCTCAGGAATGGTTGACCTGAGACTACACTTCATTTACATTCGTACATAGCATCCTCATTCATTTTGTGAAGTAATACATTATGGTGGTTCTGGAGTCTAAACAGGAAAAGAGAGAGGGTGTTTTTATTGTCAATTGGTTGGTTTCCAGTGAAGAAGGCCCAAAAGAAGGGATGGTAGAATGTTACTAATAAGCCTACTATTATATGACAGTATAATGATTATATGGATGGTGTTGATGTAATTGACCTAATGTTATATCAATGTCTCAGTATATTGTAAAACAATTAATTTTGGAAAAAATGAGCTGTTAATATTTTTGGATAATTGGTTTTAAATGCTCTCATTTGTATAAAACCAATATAGACAACTTATTGTCTAGATTACATTTTAAACTTCAATTAGTTAGATGATTTGACTGAAGAATGGTTGAATTTAAAAAACAGAAACTGAAACTTCAAGGTGGCGATGAGCTTCAGGTGGTGGCTGTGTTGACAACAGTGCTAGTACTGAGGTACTTTTTAAATAAATTCCTCGTGGGAGGAAGAACTGCTGTGTGTGCAGTGCTGTCAACGCTAGAAGTGGTGGTAAAAGAAAAATATAGACATATACGTTTGCAAAATGTAAAAAAGGCTTGCATACAAAGTATTATCCCTACCAGAAATGTTAAATTTTTACTATATGTATCTTTTATTAGCTGTATTTTCTTAGTTTGGTACTTCTTTATTATTTGTTTGGTATTTCTTTATTTCATAGTGATTATCATAAACAATTTGTTTTTTCCTTAACCCATTCATTACTGAATATTTACCTCAAATCACTGGTTCTTATTACTGAGTTTTTGTCATTTCATGAAACAAATTACCTGAACATCCAAATAAAAGAAATTTAATGAACTTACCTTTACAATTTGATTTTATATTATCCTGAACAGTGACTTTCTTTCTCTTCTTTATTAGTATGAAATGAAATGAAACTTGTAACTCTATCTTGTGGTAACATGACAGACCGTATCCGTCTTTTGTGATGAGTGGGTTAAAATATCATTTTGGAACACTTTGAAAAGGAATTAGCAATAATGATATAGTTTTTGTGATATTGAATTAGGAGTGAAAGTTTTCAACAAGGCCCACTTAAATCTTAAAGACATGAAACAAGAGTTAAGATAGAAATCAAGATAGATATACATACAATTTTATACAAGTGTACATATTTAAGTGTTCTTTTATGCAGTCTTCATTATATTTAGCTAAGATTTTTTTTATGTGTGACTGTTAATGGCAAACTAGAAAAAAGAGAACAATTTTTTTTGCGGTATGTTTTTTTTAAATATATTTTTTTCTATTTGGCATAAATAAGTAATTTCATAAATAACTGAAATATGATTTTTTTTTTGCGGAAGGCTGCAGATTGATCAGAACTGTACTGGGTTTATTTAGTTTATACCTTAATACTTGAGCTATTATCAGTAATCTTTAAAAAAAAGACTGGGAGTGAAAGGGCTCATTTTAACTGTTGTGAAAGTGCAAACATTGTCTGATTTTACAAAGTTTTTGTGCTTTACGTGACATACCAGCATCTGTTTCATCATTCTTATTTATTTATAATGCATTTTATATATATATATATATACGCAGAGCAAGTCAAAAGTATGAAAACCCCTTAATAACTATAAAACCGTTTTAGATAGAATACTTTCAGGATTAAGGTATTGGTCAACTACTTTACTTTAAGATGAGAAATAGAATTTTAACCCCTTCTTAGGGAGGGGCGGCCCAGGGGTTGGAACTTAAATGTTTCAAATGTTAACACCCTTTGTGTGATACATCATTTTAAAAGTATCTCTAAGATAAGAAGAACGGTAAAAGTTGGTAAAGTGTAAGCAAGTTCAAATAGTAAAATTAAATAAATGAAATTGAACTGAAAAATTAAAATTTTGGCTAAAAATTAAAATTAAAATTGGGTAATTGATTTTGTCTCTACCTTTACCGCATTTCTAAGCCAATTTTATTTTATTTAATATTTTTTTTTACCTTTTTTGTAATTTGTGCAAAAAAGGTAAAACTGTTTTTACTGAATTGATTTTTTCTATGCTACCTGCTAACATTGCTATCAATATGTCACTTAGTGAACAGGAAAGGGTCACACGTTTAATGATGAGGGGCCATTGATGATAAAATTGATACTTGAGTGATAAACTTTGACTTTGGTGATAAACTTCATATAATGAAGTTTTTGAATTGTTAAATGCAACATTTAATAATCATAACCCTATTTCAAAAGGTACACTATCAAAAACCACCAAACGATTTGAAGAAATGGGAAGCATTAATAATAGGGGAAAATCAGGGAGGCATAAATCTGCAACAAATAACAAACCATTAAAAATTATGCAAGAATTTATTGAGAATCCTCATTCCTCAACTCGAACAGCAGCATGAGAACATAACATTAGGCAAATTGCAGTGATTCAAACATTAAAAAGTAAAGATTTCAAACCGTTCAAAATTCATCTGGTGCAAGAACTTAATGAAGATGATTACAATCAAAGACTTGAGTTCTGCAAAATTATGATGAACAATATTTATGTAGATCCTAATTTATTAAACATAGTTTTTAGTGATGAGGCTGTATTTTTTTTAATGGCAATGTAAATCGCCATTATTGTGGATATTGGACTGATATTAATCCTAACTGGTATCATGAGGCTCATACCACTATCCAGTCAAAGTAAATGTATGGGTAGGTATTGTTGGTGGATGATTGATAGGACCTATTTTTATTAATAGAAATTTAAACGCAGTGAAATATGAGGCTTTGGTTCTCAACTGTATCATTCTAAAGATTCAAAATGTGTTTGAGCCCATCTTCAAAACATTTGGTTTCAACAAAATGGTTTCCCGCATCATTTCACTCTTCTTGTATGTAAAATTTTAAATGCATTTTTTCCTGGAAGATAGATTGGCTGTAGGGGTCAAATAGAATGGCCAGCGAGATCACCTGACTTGTCACCATCGGATTACTTTGTATGGGACCACTTAAAAAGTATTGTTTATTATAAAAAGCCTCAAGATATCAATGATTTACAAGATAGAATTCAAGAATCAAAATATCACTAGGGAATCATTGAATAAGCAGGAGAACATTTTGAAATTTATAAAATGAAATATAAGTAAATAAGCATATGTTATTCTTAATAAACAGATTTTTTTCACATAAATTTATTCTATAATATCCATTTAATCAAATTTTTATGTATTTATTTATTTGTGATAACAGTTCCTTAAATTATCAATGTAATTTTTTTCAAAATTCAAACTATCCCGCCACCATTTTGGGTACAGAAATTATACAAACTTGTCTCTTAAAGAGACCTTTAAAATGGTTATCACAGAAAGGGTGTTGCTGTTTAAAATATTTGAATTATACCCCTCAACCACCTCCCAAAAAGAGGTTGAAATTCTATTTCTCATCAAAAGGTAAAGTAGTTGGCCAATACCTTAAAACTAAGTCAGAGTATTCTATTTAGAATGGTTTTAAAGTTGTTGAGGGTTTCCATATATGTTTATGTTGTCATGTGTTTGTGGTTTGATATGGATATTGAGAGGTTAACAATTGAAAATGTTTATATAATTACAGTTTACTAGTTAAGGAACGTAAGTAAAATAAGACAAATCAGTAATAACAATAATGACAACAGTAATAATAATAATAATAAATAACAAAAATAAACAAATAATAATCGTAGTAATCATAATCACAACAATAATAATAATAACAACAGAGTGATTACATACAAAACAGAATTTAAAGTAATCATCAGGATTTATTCACAGGGTAGTTAAATATTGAAAAGCAGAATTCAGTCCCATTGACGAAAGACATTAACATGACTGCTAGTCTAACACTTTTAACCACTAGTCTTGTATTAACGACAATAGTACAATAGATAAGAAAAGTATAAAATTCTTTGACTGCAAATAGCTTTGCTGTTCACAAATAAAATTACTCCAATAATTTATGAATGAAATTTAGTACATTATTTCTTTCACTTATAATCTAACAGTAACTCACTGAACCATTTCTTGTTTTCATGTACTGGAATTACTTGTGATGCCCCTTAATTGTGTCGAACCTGCACTAGAAATCCGTTCCTTCACTGACCTCCTTGCAGAATATTCTTGCTTCAAACTTGCATAATAACTCCTTGCTTAAAATTCTGTCATAGCACTCTTGCAGACTCTATGTGAGAGAGAACTGTGAGATGTCAGTCTGCAGGTAGAGTGAGATCTCACAGAACTCTCCCACAGATTGACCTTGCCAACTGACATTTCACAGAACTGATTGTCAGCTGGTCTTCCCTGGAGTGTTTATACTCCTATCTTCTTTATTTCAGGACTAGACCCCAGTTGAGCATGAGAATGATTGACCGAGCCCTTTCATTCCCATGCATTTCTAACCTGGGTTTGGTAACACTTTTCAAAGAACAACATCTGTTTTGGTGTGTCAGCAGCCAGTACAAAGAATGATTGTTAAATGGACCTGTTACCTTTAATAAAAGGGTTTTTTTTAGCCCCTTTCTAGATTCCTTCCATTGTATTTTTTCTACTTTCTTCTTAATTGTTGGGATCTGTTACTCAGGTCCATTATACCGGTCTTGTTTCAATATATATATCAAAATATTATTTTAAATTCTGTTAATACAAAACACATAGTACAGAATATTGAGACTAAACGTATCTTACCTTATTTTACTATGATAGTTCATGGGATTCTGTATCCTTAGTTGTGATTGGAATATTTAATTAAACTGCATCTTAAAAATACTAAAATAATGAAAATTGTTGTGTCGTATTTATTTATTATACAATTGCTACTATCAGTTGCAGTTTTTATAAGACTGTCTCCCACAAATGCTGTCTGATGGTTTATCAAATTGAAATTTTGTGTGTGTGTGTATATATATGTATATAACAGGGAATAGATTTAAAATTAATCAAAGGTTGCATTGGGATGTTTAACTAGCATCTGGCAATTTTTAGTAGTCGGCTTGAAGCAATGTGTTCAAAAGAATATAATTCAGAATAGTATTTAATTGTTACTTTTAGAAATTTGTTAGTTGGGTCATTGATTTCCTCAAATTTATTATCAACAATATATTGTTTCATTAAGTTATATTTTCAACTGTCACAATAGTATTTGCTTTGGTGTAATAAATTTTGTATTTTTAATTTTTTCGGGAATTATAGTTGATATTACAGGGTGTTTCAAAATGAATATCAGGGTTTTTAAGCTATGTAATAATTCTGAAGTTTCATGCACATTGATTAATTACACATGAAATGAAAGAACAACTAAAACGGTTTTAGCTGTGTGCTAGCTCATACACTCTTTCCTATTTCTTCCACTTGAAAGTGCCAGTAGCAAAGATGGCAAACCCCCAACAGAAAACGTTGTTTTGCAGTTTGTATTTGTAAAGGGAAGAGTAAAAGACAGCTGAGTATGTTCGAAGACAGTGTTGAATGTATAAGAGTTTTTTATGTATAGTCCCAGGAAATCCATTAGGAAGGCTAGCCATGAATTAGCAATTCCAGTGACATCTATGTGGAGGGTTTTAAAGAAACGCTTACAATTGCATCCTCATTGTTATTAAAAGCTCTAAAGCCTACAGATTATGGCTTGCGTGCTAGCTTCACAAATGAAATAATGTACTGTGATAATGAAAACTTTCTTTATTGTGTGTATTCAGTGATGAATCAACATTTCATGTTAATGGAAAATGCTCATAATGTGCGTATCCAGGGGGCAGAAAATCCTCACAAAATATTGCAGTGTGAATGAGACTCGCAAAACTGATTTTATTATTATTTTATAATGCAACAATTTTATAATCCAGACCCCAGTCTGGAATGAACTATGGCTTTCTCCTTAACTACCAATACAAACCACCAAACTTTATTTGACAACAAGAAGCTTTCTCACTGACATAACGCTGTATGTAATTGCTTGAATGAAATTCTTCCCAACCACTGGATTGGTTGTCGCAGATCAGATGACAGGTCTTGTTTGCTGTGGCCTCCACATTTGTCTAATCTGACTCCATGTGATTTTTTTTTTGGGGGAGTTATAAATGATCTAAGTATGTGCCACCGTTGTTACCAGCTGACTTACCCAACTTGAGACACAGGATTGAAGCAGCTGTCACATCAATTATTCCAGACTTGCTGATAAGTATGGGATGAACTCTCTTATCTGCTGGATATGTGTTGTGTGACAAATGTGAGCACCCACATTTAACATTTATAGTAAGAACTGTTTGAGTTGCTCTTTCATTTCATGCATAAGTTATCAATATAATTAAAACTTAATAAATATTACATAACTTTAAAGCCCCCAGAAACACACAGTATTATTTAATTGCTTCCCATCTGTATGATTCATTCTATTGGAATTTATTTCAGAATCTACAATGATATTTTTAATCATTTTGATTTTATTATTATAATTTAAGTTGAATTTAAATGCATTACTGATGATTAATTTTTCATTATTATTAAAATTGCTATTTCTTAAGTTTAACAACAGCAATTGTTAAGTTCAACAACAATTTCAGCCACAGAGAAATTTGTTGTTGGTTGTTCACTTCCTTTATTTACTTTCAAAATTTACACTTCATTAATTAAACATGTTTATGTTTTTAGTTAAGTTCACATTTATTCACATTTTAAATATATATATTAAATATGTCTAGCTAGAACAATAAAAATTAAGAAAGTAATATCTTAAGAAAGTAAATTCATGTAATTAACTCTAACAATAATTAAGGTCAGCTGTTTCATTAACATATTAAAAGAAATAATAAAATGACAGGAGATGTTTACATTAAAGGACATTAAAGAAAACAAGTGAATCTGAACAGTAACATCTAGTTATACACTCCCCTTTTGATTGCAGTTGAGTGAACCAAAAGTGTCCAAAAAAGCCCAAAATCGCAAAATATTTGGATTTTGGACTTTTTCTTAACTGCAATAATAGCCCTCATTTAGAGCTTTTCAGCAATATATCATAAGTGGTACTTATTTTCATTTGTTCCAGAGTTATAGCCAAATAAAATTTTAATTAATGAAATATTTTGATCTTACGAGGGAAGACACATTGGTTCAAATCAGACTTGATCCCTTTTCTTTTTTTTAATTTCAATGTATTATTATTAATAAATATATATTATTTATTAATAATTATAAATAAATTTAAGTCCCTAACCAAGTCAATTAATTCACCTTGTGATATAACATCTGGCTTATTGGAAGATAATTCAAAATCAAAATCATTGTTCAACATACACTCACAGGTGGCTCAGAAACTGAAATAATTTTACTGTGAGGTACAGGCCTGATTGCAGATTGCAATGAAGGATATTTTACAGTATGTTTAGATTTTTTTTATAAATTCCACACGCTTGTTAAACAAAAGTAACAATCGGTTACATGATCCTTTGGTTCACACCAAACCATAGGTGCATATATCATATGACTATGATATGATTTAATTCTTTGTCTAGTATTGTTTATTTATAGCTTACAAATTATGTTAACAAAGTTAAACAATAAAAAATGAGCTAACAAAATACAATTTAGGAGCTTAAAATGCTAACTATACATTGGACAAATGAAAAAAATTCTTAATTAAAATTTAAATTTTTTTCAAAAATGGTGGGTGATAAAAAGATTCTGAATTCATATTTGTTTTCAGCATCAAAAAACAGATTAAAATCATGTATCGCATGTTAGGAAATAAAAATTATGTTTATCAGTGTCACTGTAAAAATGTTTTTACAGTCACCAGTTAATAATTATTAATAAATAATATATATTTATTCTAAAAAATCTGATGTCACACACAGATCTGAGGACACATCAGATTCAGATCTGATGTAGTGTCCACATCAGATTTTTTAGGTTCAATTTATGTGCTTATCAATTTCAATTAAATTTAAATGTAATGATTGTGATTATATTTATAGAAAAAACAGATAGGTCCTTTAAAACTAAATTTCTTGAACATTATAAAAATTATAAATTAGTTTTATCTAGCACGGCAGACCATATCATTTTCTTTTTCTGTTTAGCTTCTGGAGCCACCATACGATATTACTTCAAAGGATGAATGAGGATGATATGTATGAATGTAAATGAAGTGTAGTCTTTTACAGTCTCAAGTTGACCGTTCCTGAGATGTGTGGTTTGCGATTTAGTATTTAAATCCATATAAAAGTAACTGCTTTAACTAGGATGTGAACCTTAGAACTCTCGACTTCGAAATCAGACCATCTAATAAACATTCTATTTCTGATATCAACACAAATTTAGAAATATTAATAATTAATGAAGATGACATATTACATATATAAATACAAACAAAATTTCAAATTTGATATACCATCAGACAGTGTTTGAGGAGACAGTTTTATAAAAACTACAACAGATAGTAGCATTCATTTAATAAATTAATACGATGCAACTTTCATAATTTTAATATTTTTAACGTGCATTTTAATTAAATATTTTAATAATGACTAAGGAGTTGCGATCAGTGAAAGTACTTACATGGTAAAATTAAGGTAAGATATGTTGCAGTCTTCTTAGTTCTATAACATAAGATCTTAACATTATTCTTATGTTATGTAAAAATGTAATGAAATAAAAAAGTGACTTTTTTTCAGGCAATCTATAGTTAATGTGGTACAGACTCATATTGGTACTAGAAACAATGATGCTGCATGGTTTTTTTTATCTGCTGTCTCTGAATATATGGATATTAAAAATCTAGATTTCTGTGTGGAATATTTTAATCAACATGTACATAACGCGTCGGAGGTGAGTTTATTAATAAATTATAAGTTTTTACATATATTTTGTAAGATATTTCGTATGTTTCAATCTGATAAAGCATGAATTTTTAAAATAAAATTATATTGTATAAAATTATGTTTTTTATTTATTTGTTTATTTTGAAAAGCTTGGAATCTAATCTTATAAAAATGTGGAACTAATCATCCTGTCTGAAATTTTTATTTTATCTTTCATTAACATGTATAAATTTGTGATATGTGTATGAATAACATTCACTAGTAATAAACTAATTCCACTTAACAATCTGATTTAGTTACCACATTTGGTAATCATGATGATTTTGATGCACAGTTGCTTGTGATGCTATATACAATTAAAAGAAAATATAATTGTTGCATCCTAACTCTAGAGAACACAGAATAAGTTCAAGAATTTAGAATAGTTTATTGTACGAGGGACGTTTAATAATTAACAAAACAAATTGATGTAGAGAAAAAACAATTTATTTAATGAGAATGAAACTTACACTACTACTACTTATGTACTACACACTACTATACTACTACTTACACACCACGTACTACTTTACTATTACTTACATACTACACGCTACTATACTTCTACTTACACACTACTATACTACTACTTACACACTACACTACTTTTGAATGTAGTCTCCAGCAACATTTGGAGACTTGTCCCACCATTCTGTGAGCTTTCTGATTCCCGCAGCATAGAAGTCTGTCTTGGTGTTTGAACCATTCGTGTACGCTTTTTTGACTGCTTTGTGGTTATCAAACTTCTTGCTGCGTAAAAAGTCAGATGGCTGAACAAATGAAAAACAGACAGGCAGAGGTCTGGGCTGTAAGGAGGATATGGCAACACCTCCCAATCCACCTTCTCGAGCATTTCTCCCATTCTCTGAGTGATGTGGGGGCACGCATTGTCATCAAAGAGAATCGTACCTTTTGAGAGAGCACCCTGATGTTTTCGCCTTATTGCGGGTCTCATTTTCTGTTGTTCTGTTGGAGCATGTTAGAATAGTACTCATAGTACACGGTACATTGTTCTTCTAAATAGTCACCTTAAAATTAGGCCTTGCCAGTCCCAGAAGACTTTTAATATCACTTTATTGACTGACATGTAAGTTTTGAATTTTTTTTAGTGGTCGAATCCAGTTGTTTCCACTCAAAACTTTGCTGTTTGGATTTGGGCTTGAAATGGTATATCTACGTTTCTAACCTTATCTTCCTCTTCAAACTGTTTTTTGAGCTCAGGGCAAATGTGGTGTGTTTATGGGCTTGTGTCAACTGGCTTGGAAACCATCTCGAACACAATTTGCGATAATTCAGCACGTCATGAATGATTGAATGTGCGGTTCCAACATTAATATTACATAAACTAGCAATGTGGTAAATTTTGACGTGCCTGTCTTCACGAATAAGATTATTTATGGCATTTTGCAGCATAGTAGTTGAACTTCAACTGGTCTTCCTGAGCGATGGAGATCAGTCACACTTGTTCTGCCCAAATTAAACTGTTCCACCCACTTATAAACGTTACTGTGATTTAGACATTTTTCACCATACTATTTCAATATTCTTGAGTAAATTTCTGCCGGTTTCACAACTTCTGACAACAAAAATCATGTCACTTAATGTTGCTCTTCTGGTGTACATGTTTCAAGCGGAGGTGACATTCTGAAATCAACAGAAGAGTAATTATGATTGTACAGCTGATTAAATGTGTCCCCAAGGTTACCAACTTGACCCTCAAAAGGTTTCATTGTCATTGAATGAACCATAAGCTTTTTGTGAAGCCATCATCACTACTCTCAGACCACAGATATATAAGAAGACAAAATATACAATTCATGTTAATATGTGATTGATCGCTATTTTCACTATTTTTCTTAAATTTGGTGCATTTCCTGTGCGGTTTATTTATTTTTCACAGACTGATTTTAAGGTTGACAGATTTTTTTTTGTAGCAACAAACAGTTTACCTCGTGATGCACTTTACTACCTCCATCACAGGTTAACTAAAAAAAAAAAAAAAAAAAAAAAAAAAACAGTGTTTTTTTCTCATGTTATATAGAATTTTAAACGTACACTCACTGTCTGTCAAGGAATCTTAATTTTGTTTGTTATGAATATTGTGAACTCTCCTAACACAGAAACCCCATGTGCATTAACTATCTTACTTTGACTTTTTTTCTCTACATTTTGAACTTCACTGCAATTTTTCTTTGAGTTAATTTAGAACAGAATTCCGAAGCATTTTCTATTTCAATTAAAACAAAAATTAAATTGTTACTCAGAAGATTATTTATTAAATTACATAAGATGTGAAGAAATGAATCTACATAAAAATAAAAATATAAATGAAACTATAAATCAATAATGATTATTATAATTTATAGTAATTGATTTATTATAATTTATGTTTATTATGATTTATAACTGATTTAAATCTTATAATCTTCGTTATAAGATTAATAGGAAGTTAATATTAACTGTAATTTATGATCACTCACAGATTCAGCCTTACATTAACTAAAAAACTTATGAACAGAACAAGCAGCAGACTATAACTAAATGACCTGGCTCTTGTAAACTAAGCTATACCAATTAAGAAATGAGTAATGGTCTCCTGCTATCGAATCATTATATTATGTTTATAAGTAACAAGTATACCCAATAATTCTGTTGAAGTGCAGTGATTCATGCTTTTTCTGTGACATTTATGTATATCAAATTCTTGCCCTACATCTCACCTTTCCTATTGATTTACTCTGCATCATTAAAATAATTCTGTTTTTTTTTATGCTTTCTAGTTTAGGTAAAACTTTGAGGGGTTTTATTTTTTTCTAGACTATAATAAGCTATTTGGTTGTTACAAATCTAAAAAAATGATTTTTGTAATTTTCATAATTTTGTTTTTATTTGCGTTAATTGCAGATCAATGAATATTCCAGTCAACTGGTCATGGAAGTTTTGTTTTTAAATTGGCATTTATTGACTACAAAAGACCAAGTTGAATTATGCTCACAGTTATTATCATCATTGAATTTATATTCTGTGCCTTTACCTTTAATTGCTCGTTACATTGATATATGTCAGTTTCTTACAGAACATCTTGCAGATGACAAAGAAACAGGAAGACAACGTGTTAAAGAATGGGCAGGAAAATTAGTTAAGGTGAGATTTAAGGTGTATTTCCTTTTTTTTTGTTAGCCTTTTATTTGTTTTGAAGTCATTCTGTATATTGTATGGTATTTGGCGACTGATATATTAGAAAGAATTCAAACTTCTATTATAGAATAACTTTTATTTTTAGATTGTGAAATTGTTTTTTTATTGAGACATCATTGTCAAGAAAACTTAAAGTGGCCACCTTCAAGGAAAATTGAATTCTGCTGTTAGTTCACTTTTTTAAATTCTCCAAACTATTGTAAATAATATTTAAAGTAACTAACTGAAAAAAGAGAAAAATAATTGAACACATGGCTATCATCTCCAATTATAGAAAATAAATTAATTAGTGAAACAAGTGTAACTTATGTACCTTTTACTCTTATCTACTTGTAATAACCATCATATGTATCTTATGGTAAAATGATAAAAGTAAAACTATAAAAAGGGATGAAACTAGGAGACTGTGTGGCACAAGCTCTGGCGAAAAGTGTAGAGTATATTAAGTTTCTAAGAATTAAATTATATCCCTATGAATGAATAAGTACACAAATATAATATTTTTTTATTTCAGGTTAGTGAGTTTACATCTTCATTAGCTGTGAAGAATATTACATTTTTATTAGTTTATGAGCACAGTTTTCTTTGTTCAATATTCAATCATTTCAACAATTTGTCCTTTTTCTATCATGTCACAATTCTTTTCGGTTACTTTCCATGAGTGTACTAAATCAATTTGTCACATTTTCTTTTCAGTTCAGTATTTGACCTCTGCTGCATGGAAAATGTCCTTCTACCCCATCATATTTTTAGTAAATATTTTTTAATAAATTTTTCACTTCACCACAAAAAATTTTGGTTTTTGTTTACATTAAATAAATACCCTTTTCTGATAAAATGCAGTAATGAACTGTTTCTAAATAAAATTCAAATTTTTCTCTGTTTTATTTAACTTATCTTTACACCATTTTGTTCAGAACTTAATTCTCTACAAGTTTTGTTTAAAAGTTTGATGTGTTTTTTTTTCACCCATTTAACAGTTATTGTACCTCAAAGAAAAAAACAGGGTTTTTTACACCAATTTATTGGTTTTCACCCCAGATTTCTCAAAAACTACTGCAGATATGGTTCTGAGATATATTTTGTTTGATTTTTCAGGTCAAAAACCGGAAGAAATTACTAATTCTGTGCCTTAATTAATGTTCTAAAATTTTCAGTACAACCTCATTTAAATGGGGGTACTGAAATCTAAACGAAATCTTCCACTAGTTGTAACTTGCAAATAAAACATTTAAGACATATCTTTGTATGAACTTTTTCTATTATTTTCATGAATAGAATAGGTTATGAAAATCCTGGAAGAACTTTGTGGTATACCTGTATATACAAAATTACATTTTATAAAAACATTATTCTAAAAAGAAAAGAAGAAGATAGCTTCTGCTAACATGTTAGAAAGGTACTGGACTCATTTAAGAGCTTTGCCCATTTTAAATTGATTGGGAATTTATTGTGTTCTTTACAGTTTTAATTATTTTTTGCTTAATTAAGAGTCTAGAAAAGTTTTATTGTTTTGAATACACTTCTATGTATAAAAAGGTATAAAATAATTCTAGGCTATATTTTGACAAATTATTTAAAATTGAACTGTTGATTCTGGTTTCATTGTAAAACCATAAGGGTCTTGTTGAAATATTTAACTCCCTCAGTTATGATTTTAGCAACAGAAATGTATATACTGTGCGGTAAAAGAAACCTAATATAATCATGACTACTTCTTTGGCTTTTGACTACCTGCCCAAAGACCACACAGGACTTTTAGGTAGATTTATAGCTCGTACCTATTTAAGAAAAGCCGCATTAATGTGTAATTTTTATGGTTGTTAAAATTTTCTCCTATTTCTATAAATACCAGCTAGCAGGCGTATTGTAATTAGCATAATCCAGTTATCTAAAGAGTCATTCTGTGTTAAATCAACAAGGCCCACAATCTGACCAATTATGATTTTCATGAAATCTGGTATGAATTAACTGTTGATAGAGTTATGAGAAAATGCTGAATTTCAGATCTCTTATCATAATTCGTTTTGGTTTTAGACCCTTCAAATTTGCTGGAAAATAGCAAATTTTGACTTGCGACAGTAGTGTTAGGTCAACATAACTTTGTTATTTATTAAGGTAGAATGATAAACTTGGTCTCATTTTAAAGCTTATTTGATTCTCTTTCATATGATATACAAGTCTATGTTTACATAAATTTTGATTTCAAAGTCACCACCTTTGACCTTGAATTTCAGAAAAACATCTTCAAATTTTTAATAAAAAGTATATTTGTTATTCATCATTATATTATAAAAGCAGTTGTGAAAATTTGAAATTGGAACTATTTTGGAATCAGGAGATAAAAAGTAAATGTGTATTAATATTTTAGCAAAATTTACTTTTTAAAAATTTCTTATTAGTTTTATAACTAATTAGTTTAGTTTGGTTTTTCTAATTAGTTTATAACAAGACTGCAATGATATTACGTCACAATGAGGTTGAAAATCATTACGCTTTATGCTTAAAAATGAAATTAAGTTAATAATTTAAAGTAAAACAATAAATCTCATATATTTTTAAATGATCTAAAAACTCAAGTATAAAACATAATTATGTGTAAAATATAATTCTCAAGACTCACTTCTCCTAATACAAGAAGCTACAATAATATAAATAATAATTTTATGACGAATAATTAAAATATAATAATGCATGTTTTTAAATAATTACAGTTATGGCGGCATGTATGATTTGGACATTTTGACCATCTTAAAATCTTAAATATATAAAAAAGTGAGCAAATCAATAAAAATTTCAAATTAAAGTTTTATGCATTTTTAAATTAAACGTTTCTTTCCAGTAGCTATTATTTTAAATAAACATTTTAATTTGTATAAGTTTTAAGAATAGCCTGATAAAATACATCAACAGCACTAAAATATTGATTAATTCTAATGTACTGATTAATTTTTCAAAGTAATGTTTCTTAATAAAAATAATTTTTTATAATGATTTGTTAATAAATGTAATCTGATATTTTCATTGGTTTTCAATTATTGCTACTTAAAAATTATACCAATAACGTTAGTATTAAGTTAAATTTTAAACGAGTGTTTGTGTGCTTATCTGAAATACCTGATTATTTTGCTGTCAGTTTTTCATTTGCCTTTAGTTTCCTTTTCAGATAATGTATATATATGTATGTCCAGTAACAGTTTTCAGATTAACTTTCGTTAGTGCTTCCTGTCGAGGTAATATGAAGTGGAATTTCACTGTGTGCTGCAAAAACAAAAGAAGGAGATTGTCCTTGAGGGTGAAGAAAACTTATTTTCACTTCTTCTGTTGATTTATTTGTAGATAATACCCAAGCCAACCACCAAGCATCAGTGTAAATGCATGTGGCAAAACCTTTTTATATCAGAAATTTCAGGAAAACCAACTTCTGTTCCATGCAAAAACTGTATGTTCAAGAAGAAATACATTTCTTCTTTCTGATATTCTGCATTTGAAACAAATATGAAATTCATATTTTTGATATTGGACTGAGCCCAATCATGAAGCTGAGTGACTTGTATTTTATCTTGGTATGGGCATTGTAAACTTGTTTTTGAAGCTAATTTTTTAAGAGTACCACCAAGACTATCAGATGCACTCTTGCCATGTGATGTGACAAAGAAGTGCCATTTTCCACCTTGGCATCAAAGTCATCTTTATGATAAGTTAAATTCTCAAAATTTTTACGATTTTCATATTCTGCTGCTGAGTCATCTGAGAAGTAAATTAGTTTACTTACAATATTATACTTTTCTTTTAAAAATTGAATTAGTTTTTCTGAAAAAGATGAACTGATATTGTGTTATGCTTAAGGTAGTCTGACATAACAACTAAATTATCAATTTAAGTGTCTTCAAGTTCTTAGTTTGTAAAATAAATACTGAAAGGATGAATTGTAGTCTGTTGATTGTTCCCGTGAAACTCTTGGGCTTCATCTTGTATCACAAATGAATAATTTTCATCAGCTAAGTCACATAATATGATAAAAATATTCTGGGTTCAGTTACAGTTTTTAAAATTTTAAGAAGTTTAACTGCTGAGAAGCAACAAATGAATGGTGAATGAGATTTGATAATTTTTCAATAAACATTATAATAAAATCTGTGTTCTTTGCTGTTTCTAGACTTTGATCAGCTGATATGCATTGCTTAAAACTTATTTTGTTCTCAGAATTTTTAACAAATATTAAATCTAAAATGTTTTTAAAATTGCTGCACTCTTTTGTACAATTAAATTTTTCTTTCAACTGTACCAAGATTTCGCTATCAGATTCAACTTGAGATGAAGTCTCAGAGTTTATGCCAGCTATATTGAATATTTTTTCCCTCGTTGATGACTCAGTTTTTGCAATATTTTTGGCAGGATATGTTTTCTCTTATAATCTTTTAAATTTTACAGGTATACCCTAATACTCACTAGACTCTCATTGAGTTTGTCTAATGCATTATTCATTTCATCATGTAGGGCTTCTTCATTACCATCTGCTTCTTCTTCTTCTTCTTCTTGTGAAGCTTTATTACTAATTGAGTCAATTTTTTTCCAACACTTATCACAAATCTTTCAATCACTTTCTGAACCTGAATTTTTTTCTGTCATCCATGGTAACACTTTTCTTAAATTCTTAGTAACATTATGATGTATGATCTACTTCTTGAAATGGATTACAACATTTATTATAGTAAAAAGATGCCATACTTCAAAAGATATCTAATTACAAAAAAAAAAAAAAAAAACTAAATACACCAACACTTAAGAATCTATAAACGAACACTGAATATCTTGACTTCAGGGCAGGCATATTTATACTATGCTCATGCTATTCCGTAAATAAATTATTTAAATAATTCAAGTATTTTGGGTCATATTTGATTTTGTTTACATGAAAACAATGGACATAGACTATGACTGCACTGATGATATAGGAAGTTTCAATACATTTTGTCTTTCAGTTTTTATTAATTACACGGAGTGATCGCATCACATCATAATTGGTCATTTGATTGAGTAAGATATACTATTTCTTATTACTAGACAAAACAAATGAGCAACATATTACCTCATTACTTTTAGTTTCTTTTTGCAAGACATTTTATTTGATTTTGTCAGCCAACAAAAATGTAAGTATTTATGATCTCAAAATCTCACAAAAACGATTTTGTTTTTAAAACATTGATAACATTTTTTTTTCTCTTAATCTCAATGCAGTCCCAGTTTTAACAGCTATTTTATATGTAATGATTAATAAAATATATTTTTTATGAAAAAATTGAAGACCTGTTTTTTTTAATGAAATTCAAAGGCAGTGACCTTGAAATAAAGATTTATGTAAACATAGGCTTGTATATCATATGAAATAGCATCAAATAAGCCTTAAAAAGTCCAAGTTTATATTCTACCTTAATAAATAACAAAGTTATGTCAACCTAACACTATTGCCGCAAATCAAAAGTTGTCATTTTACAGCAAATTTAAAGGACTCTAAAAACAAAATGGTTAATGATAGAGATCTGAAATTCAGTATTTTCTCATAACTCTATCAACAGTTAATTCATACCAAATTTCATGAAAATCTCAATCGGTCGGGTTGTGAATGGCTCTCTACCTTGTTGATTTGACACAGAATAACCCTAAATATATATATATATATATATTGACAATACATTCTAACTGGTAACAATATAGTAATTGTATTTCTTCTAATTGAATACATCATTTTCTTCTCAGTGGCTCCTTTGAATATTCACTATTATTGTATTAAAATTAATCATATACCATTTATATATAGTTAGAATATGTTTCAATAAAATTTAAATTATTAGTAATTAAAAGATTGGTAATTTTTAGATGTCACAAAAGTATTTGAATCTTCACGTGGGTCCAGATGCACCTGAACAAGTTGCAGATGAGGAAATTTTGGCCCAGCATATTTTCACTCTTGGTGATGCCTTACAGATTTGTCCAGAAGTAGATACTACTTATTCATTCAAATTGCTTCATTATCTTCTTAATCCTTGTTCTGAATTTGAGGAAGTAGAGGAAGGTAAAATAAAAGTATTGAATTGTTTAAATGTTTTGCTCTTTTAAATCGTAGTATTCTGTTTCATCAGAACATTTTATTTTAGTATTAAATTAAAATATTGAAATTGTTGAGAGGTGGTATGTTTAACTGATATAAAGTGAATCTGTTGTTGCTAGGATGTAAAATAAAAATATAAAATTTATTCTGTGAGGAGGCAATTACTAAACAATTTACAGAGTATTTCTAAATTAGTCACAACCTTTAATAATGAAAAAAGTAATA
Organism: Lycorma delicatula; assembly: GCF_047948215.1. Lineage (NCBI taxonomy): Eukaryota > Metazoa > Arthropoda > Insecta > Hemiptera > Fulgoridae > Lycorma > Lycorma delicatula. Next base: position 332,626,353 of record NC_134455.1, on the reverse strand, counting down.
ACTACTGTTTGATGATAATTCATGACTGAATATCACAAGTAACCACTTCAAAGACTGTTATTGCACGGTACAATCATTTCATTGAAATAGGTTTTGTATCACATAGGACGTCAGGTCATGTTAGACCTTCAGTTTTTGAAGCGGCAATCAAACAAGTACAATAGACATTCATTCATAGTCCAAGTAAATCAACAGGACGTGCCAGCTTAGAATTGAATATGCCTAGGGCTACATTATGGATGGTATTGTGTAATCGACTGTCATTTAAATACTGCAAATTATAACCGATACAAGTTTTGAGTGAAGTTGATAAAGAAAAACGAACTGAGTTTTGTATAAACATGTTAAACAAAATTGAAACTGAAGATAATTATCTTAATAAAATCGTGTCCAGTGACAAAGCAACTTTTCATACCGGTGGTAAAGTAATTGATAAAATGTTTAGTTGTGGGGTGAGCAGAATCCACATCACACAATCAAACATGTACAGAAGTTGTCTAAGGCAAATGGTTTTTGTGTGTGTGCTCAATCCTTTCCTTTTTGCCAAGTCACTTGTAACTGGAATGTCCTACCTGGATGTGCTTGGACATTATCAGATGTCACAATTACAACAGGATATGGGCTCAGGATTCATTTTTCAGCAAGATGGTGCACTGCCACATGATCATTGTGTAGTATTCCCATATCTCAATAGCAAAGTGCTGACTTGGATTAAACGTGGTGGAACAATTCCTGGCCACCACAATCACCTGATTTAACTGCAATTGACCTCTCTGTACAGGGTTTTGTTAAAGAGAGAGTGATTGTTCCTTCACTTCCAGGAAATGTTGACAAGTGAGCTGTGACACTGGATAACACTAATATTTGCCACCATAGATCAAGACATGCTTCATAGGATTTGGCAGGAAATCACAGATGGGACATCTGCCCTGTTACAAAAGGTAGCCATATTGAACATTTGTAAATGAAACTTGAAGATTATTAAGTGTTGCATCAAACATTTCTGTAAGTTATTTAGTTTTTTCATTACTAAAATTTACTTTTGTATAACTAATTTAGAAATACCCAATATTTTATTTATCTGTTTGAGCCTGAAACCTAATAAGATACGTAGCAGAAAAATTACTGATAATTCTTAATAAATATCAAATAATTTTTTTTTATTAAATGTTATTAAAAATTATTTGTTGTGGTTGAAAAAATAATGCTCATATACAACACTAAAAAAGTATTAATTTTGAAAATCTCCAGATGTTCAACTTGGTTCTGAAGTTCAGTAATTCAGACAAGGCAAAATTAATGGAAAATTGTGAGTTAATTTATTTATAAAATTTAATTTTTCAGCGTATCTTTATATATATATTTCTTCTGTGTGTGTGTATGTCACTGAACGCCTCCTAAACGGCTGGACTGATTTTGATGAAATTTTGTGTGTGTGATTAAGTTGATTCGAGAATGGTTTAGATTCACAATTTGATCTGATAGAAAATGTTTTTTTAATTAATTTATTTATGTGTTGTTGTTGATCTTGCGATGGTTAAGGTTCACAATTAAATCCGGTAGGCAGCGCTGCGATCGTGTTATAGAATTTTTTTTAATTTTTGGCATATCAGTCAGAACCGGTAGTTGGTGGTGCGATCGGATTCTAGGAAATTTTTTTATTTTATTGCTTTTTCGCATATCAGTTACTTGCGTTGTAGCTTAATGTTGTTACATTAAAATTCGTATTTTTAACAGTCTACTGTATTTAGAGAGTAGTTTGAATTAAATCCGATAGGTAGTGTTGTTCTGACAATTGGATTTATTTACATTCTGACTTTTATAAAGTGAAAGGTTAAATTTTATGACGTTCCATAATGTTTTGTAAGTTTCTTAATGTTGAGTATTAATTGTAATGATTTTGCAGCCACAACCCTTTTCGTTAAAAAATTATTTTCTACCGAATACTGTGATTGGAGAGTGGTGTGAATTAAATCCGATTGGTTGTTTTGCCATTTGGATTTATTTACCTTCTGACTTTTATAAAGTGAAAGGTTAAATTTTGTGAAGTTCCTAATGTTCATTGTTTTTAAGGTTTCATGAAACTTTCAGTTGTGTTCATTTAATTTGTATGTATACTCAAATCTAGCAATAACGAAGCATTGCCGAGTCTGCTAGAATTGCGCGCTTATTGAGAATATTATTTATTTAAATAATGTTTTAAAGTGTAATTAAAAAATACACATTGTGCAAATTTGTAAGATGCAATACTGATGTGAGTATTTTACATGATTTTTCATGAATTTTAATGATGTATACACCTGCATTCAATAACAATCAATTTAACCTATAAATTTAAATTGTCAGTTCTCATTTGATTCTATACAACTTATGAAGTATTGAACGGCTCTTTGAAAATAAAAATTTCAGTTTGTAAAATATATGTAATTTATTGTAATATATTAATTTTATAAAATTAAAATATAATTTTCGTATAATAATTATAGTTTAAAGTATATTTAAAAAATTGAAGTTATAATTTTTGTAGCTGATTAATTTTATAAAAAATGTTCTAAAATTGTTTTTAATTTACAATTATCTAAAATTTGGTGAAATAGATGTTAAAATAAAGAATGAGAAAAATGATAAAAATTTCTACTAAAATTTTAACAATGTTGTTTTTTTACAGTGCTTTAATTTTTTATTAATTGATTAATTAAGCTATCACATGGTTATGAAACTTAAAAATTATTAAATTTAAAAAAAATGCAGGAGGTACTTTTTTAAAATGATCTTAAGTGAAAATTAGAAGTAACGTAGATGAAAATTTAGGCACTTACATATTAACACCACCGCAGCTACAGCTTTATTTAAAAACAAAGTAGTCAATCGGATTTTGGTGGAAAATGAACAGTCTCTTCATTAATTTTAATAAATAGTTATTTATATTTATTTATTTATTTTATAAATATAATTTAACCAAACTTAACCTACGCTCGCTAACCTTAACTAATTAATACCATAATTTTTTGAGTATTTATTTAATAAATTCAGTATTTATTGCAATTATTTATTATTTAAATAATCAAAACACTCCTGTTAATTAGTCAAGGTTAGCGAGCGTAGGTTAAGTTTAGTTAAATTATTTTTATAAAATAAATATAAATAACCATTATTACAATTAATAAAGAGACTGTTTTGAATCTATGTTAAACTCTATATCGGCCCATTTTCCACCGAAATCCGATGTGACTAAATTGTTTTTAAATAAAGCTGTAGTTGCGATAGCGTTAATATGTAAGTACAAAATTTATTAATTTTACGACGTTTCGATTTTCGTCAGATATCTCAATATTAGTGAAAATAAATATTAACCATACTACACATAATTAATCAATAAACCCATTACAATAATACAACAATCACAAACTGATAAGTCATATTAATGAAATTTCATCCACATTCCTGCTAATTTTAACCGTCAGGACAACGTCTGTCGAGTCCGCTAGTCTATATGTATATTTATATATATATATACTGACAAATTTTCACAAAAAAGACTAACAGTCATTGTTAGTTAAATTTTCTTGAAATTGATTTTTTACATAATAAACTTAAGATGATAAGAGAGAGAAATGGTAACTGCATAGAAATGTTCTCTTTTTTCAACAAGGCTTGTCACATTCAAACCAGGTTAATAACCATTTACTTTTTCAGTACAGAAACACAAAAGATGAATAGAGATAATAGTAAATTAAGACCTAAATAAATAATATAATATTTTGTTATTTTATCGAAAAAAATGTGGTATGTTTAAAATGTGTTTTAATTGTGGAAATAAAAGTATGTTAAATATAAATCTAAAAGCTGATTTTTTAAAATTTTATCTTCATGACGGTTGGTGATGAAATTTGTCTAAAATATTAATTTTTGAACCAAACCAAATTTAATAAATACAATTACCTTTAACAGCTCGCTTCAAAATATTTTCAGTGGCTCTTAGACATCTTTGGTGATGGGTGCTGTTCTTATCTTAACGTCAGCTCATGTTATTGCTGCTAGTTTTTTGTGAGTTAAGCAGAATGTATTTGGAATGGAATGTGATTTTAAATTATGTTGTACTTGAACTGTGTTTATTCATTTAGTAGATATATTTAGTGTAGTGTTTTGTTTTTTGTTTACATAGTTAATGGTTATTGAGTGTTTTTAAGATGTAATTTTTTTGTGTGTACATAGAATGTTAATCTTGTCAGCGGATTTGTGATTTGAATCTATGAGATGGTTTGTAATTGTTGATACTGTGTTGATGGAGAGCTTTTAAGTTTTTGTTAAAACTGTGGCTCATTCAACCAATGCAGCACACAGTGCAGTCAGATCAGTTTATATATCTGCTCTGAGTACAGTATTCTACATTGGTTAAATGAGACACACTTTATACAAAGATAATTAAATATTTAAAATCTCTCAATAACAAAATAGAATCGACATTTGCGAACCACACCTTGTAACTTTAAAACCAAATCCATTGACACTGGCAACAACCTTTATGTTCTACTTATACACAAAACAAAAAATTATTTCTTAACACATTTAGAATATCAAACATATAAACAAATAAAACACAAAAATATAATCAATGAATAGACAAACAGATTCAAACAGATGTAGCACATTTAATTCCATTTTAATATCTTGTTTCTTTTATTAAAAAAAAAACCTGCCAGCAGCAACATCAGGTGGTATTAGGATAAGTGCACTGCTGAAGGTACTAGTACCTTCATAAGTGCACTACTGAAGGTAGATAGATACTAGAATTGTCTGAAAACAAATTAAATAACATATTAAAAGGTTGTATCAGTTACTCTGTAATTAGTGTATGTGAAAATGTCATTTCAAAATTTTATGGCTTTGAGTGAGAAAATTCTACATTTATCTGATTTAAAGTCAGATGACAATCTTGTTCACTGAAGATGTGTTGCAGTAATTAACTGTTTTCAGTTGGACCTGGTGATTTGAAACCACATATCTTAGGATCTAACGTGTTTGTGAGTTAAGGATAAGTTATTGGAGCGTTAGGAATTTGCATTTTATGTTATAGCTTAATAAAAGTAAGAAACAAAGCTTGTTAGTATGTTTAATATGAAGGTATTATTTTATTTCATTTTAGTGGAATCTTTTTTATTATTAGGATCAGGATAATAGTCGATTATCAAATAAATATATAATAGGAGAACCATGTGTGAGTAAATATGGTTTTAATTGAATAAAAAAGTATGACTTGTATTAGTATACCTGTTATTCTTGTGCTAAGCATTTATTATTCTTTAAATTATTAAATTATTTTCAGGACAGAAAAAGCAGTGGCATGGGACTGTTGCAGCTACTGTAAGTGCAGTTGCTGTTGTTACTTTAGGTAAAATGAGCTTGCAGAAAGAAAAAACTGCAAAAAGTTTAGTTCCTCTCTTTGGAATACTTCTTTCAACAAGTACCCAACCACAAATTAAGATAAATACAATGATTGCATTGGCGGATCTTTGCACAAAGTATGTTTCTAGCTGGTACTTTTTTTTACATGTTTTAAGTTTGTAATTGTTATGTATTTATTTTTATTTAATTTTTTTTTTAATATAATTATGTTTTAGTAACAGTTTTATAATGATACATTGCTTTTAAGTTGAAAAGCAAGAAAAGAGATAGATTTCATTCTTTATAAATTATTTCATCCTTTCTTCATCTTCTCTTATAATTGCACCTGACCGTTGTTAACTTTTGAGTACTGATTCCGAATACTCTTCTTATAAATAATTCTCTCCCCATATTTAGTCGAAAAACTTTTATATATTTTATTCAGTTATACATTATGAACTGAACGCAGTAGTTGCCATCTTTAACTTTTCTTGTTTTCTTTGATATAGCAAACATTACACTTTCTTAAAATCTGATACTATTTCTCCAACCTACCCGTATTTTTTTTTTCAACTTGCTAGCTTATCACTTTTATTTAAACGTCTAACACTCCATATTTTGACTCAAAGAGTGTAACAGTTCTTGCATATCCTAGAAACTTCCTCTTGAGCAGTTATCACCGTTAGATCTGACTGGAGGATTACTTTTTAGCTCAGAAATATTTTTCCCACAGGAAGCCATCATTTTACTCTAATAAAAAAAGGAAAGAAATAATTAAAGATTCTTTCGAATGGACAGCTATAGTTTTCTATTGAACTCTACCATGCAGTTTTCAAAGCATAAAACAGATGTTTCAAGTATGTGGTAACTAGTTGAACTGTTAGATGCCAGAATTAGTTGGTGGAATCAACAGCTCCTGAAAGGGTAGCTGCTCTTTTTCAGGAATCATTTCTTCATATGGCTCTCTACTGACACCACCCTTCCTTAATGTTAGCTGAGGATGGTACTTTACATTGTTTAACATTTATCTGTTTTAACAGTTGTTTAAAATAGCACTCCCTCTAAAATAGCTCCCTCTATGAATCATGAGACCTTGCCATTGGTGAGGGGGTATGAGTGCTCAGTGATACAGAGTAGCTAGACCGAAGGTGCAACCATATCGGAGAGGTATCTGTTGAGAGCCAGACTAAGGAATGATTCCTGAAAAGGCAGCAGTCTTTCAGTAGTTGTTAAGGATGTTAGTCAGGATGACTTAAACGGCCATATTAACATCACTCAGTCCTCTGAGTACTGCGCAGCTGAATGCAATGGAAAACTACAATTGCTTTTTTCCCAAGAAAATGTAGCTCTCTGCATTTTCATATAGCAATGATGGAGGCGTCTTCCTTGGTAAAATATTCCGGAGGTAAACTAGTCCCCTGTTCAGATCTCCGGGTGGGGACTACTAAGGAAGGGGTCACCAGAAAATTAAATAAAAAATAACATTTTACGAGTCGGAGCGTGGAATGTGGAATGTTAGAAGTTTAAAAAAGGTTGGTAGGTTAGAAAATCTAAAGAGGAAAATGGATAGGATAAATGTAGATGTAGTAGGAATTAGTGAGGTTCGGTGGGAAGAGGAAAACGACTTTTGGTCAGGTGATTTTAAAATAATTAACTCTGCTTCAAATAATGGGCAGGTAGGAGTAGGTTTTGTAATGAACAAGAAGATAGGGAATAGAGTTGAGTATTTCAAAATGCATAGCGATAGAATCATTGTAATAAGGATAAAATCAAAACCTAAACCGACAACGATTGTTAACGTCTATATGCCTACAAGCACCCATGATGATGATGAGGTAGAGTGTGTATACGAAGAGATTGATGAAGCAATTAAACACGTAAAAGGAGATGAAAATTTAATAATAGTTGGAGATTGGAATGCAAGCATTGGAAAAGGCAAGGAAGGAAATATAGTGGGTGAATACGGGCTGGGCAAAAGGAATGAAAGAGGGGACCGACTTATAGAATTTTGCACGAAGTATAATTTAGTAATTGCCAACACCCAATTTAAAAATCATAATAGAAGAATATACACTTGGAAAAAGCCAGGCGATACTGGAAGGTATCAGATAGATTATATCATGGTTAAGCAAAGATTTAGAAATCAACTCGTTGACTGCAAAACTTACCCTGGAGCAGACATTGATAGCGACCATAATTTGGTGATAATGAAATGTAGATTGGGGTTTAAAAACCTGAAGAAAAGGTGTCAGATGAATCGGTGGAATTTAGAGAAGCTTGAGGAAGAGGAGGTAAAGAAGATTTTTGAGGAGGACATCGCAAGAGGTCTGAGTAAAAAAGATAAGGTAGAAAATGTAGAAGAAGAATGGGAGAATGTTAAAAAGGAAATTCTTAAATCAGCAGAAGCAAACTTAGGCGGAATAAAGAGAACCGGTAGAAAACCTTGGGTTTCAGACGATATATTGCAGCTGATGGATGAACGTAGAAAATATAAGAATGCTAGTGATGAAGAAAGTAAAAGGAACTATCGGAAATTAAGAAATGCTATAAACAGGAAGTGCAAACTAGTGAAAGAAGAGTGGATTAAAGAAAAGTGTTCAGAAGTGGAAAGAGAAATGAACATTGGTAAAATAGATGGAGCATACAGGAAAGTTAAGGAAAATTTTGGGGTACATAAATTAAAATCTAATAATGTGTTAAACAAAGATGGTACACCAATATATAATACGAAAGGTAAAGTCGATAGATGGGTGGAATATATTGAAGAGTTATACGGAGGAAATGAATTAGAAAATGGTGTTATAGAGGAAGAAGAGGAAGTTGAGGAGGATGAAATGGGAGAAACAATACTGAGATCTGAATTTAAGAGAGCATTAAAAGATTTAAATGGCAGAAAGGCTCCTGGAATAGACGGAATACCTGTAGAATTACTGCGCAGTGCAGGTGAGGAAGCGATTGATAGATTATACTGGTGGATTATAACTGGTGTGTAATATTTATGAAAATGGGGAATTTCCATCAGACTTCAAAAAAAGTGTTATAGTTATGATACCAAAGAAAGCAGGGGCAGATAAATGTGAAGAATACAGAACAATTAGTTTAATTAGTCATGCATCAAAAATCTTAACTAGAATTTTATACAGAAGAATTGAGAGGAGAGTGGAAGAAGTGTTAGGAGAAGACCAATTTGGTTTCAGGAAAAGTATAGGGACAAGGGAAGCAATTTTAGGCCTCAGATTAATAGTAGAAGGAAGATTAAAGAAAAACAAACCAACATACTTGGCGTTTATAGACCTAGAAAAGGCTTTTGATAACGTAGACTGGAATAAAATGTTCAGCATTTTAAAAAAATTAGGGTTCAAATACAGAGATAGAAGAACAATTGCTAACATGTACAGGAACCAAACAGCAACAGTAACAATTGAAGAACATAAGAAAGAAGGCCGTAATAAGAAAGGTAGTCCGACAAGGATGTTCCCTATCTCCGTTACTTTTTAATCTTTATTAACTAGCAGTTAATGATGTTAAAGAACAATTTAGATTCGGAGTAACAGTACAAGGTGAAAAGATAACGATGCTACGATTTGCTGATGATATAGTAATTCTAGCCGAGAGTAAAAAGGATTTAGAAGAAACAATGAACAGCATAGATGAAGTCCTACGCAAGAACTATCGCATGAAAATAAACAAGAACAAAACAAAAGTAATGAAATTTAGTAGAAATAACAAAGATGGACCACTGAATGTGAAAATAGGAGGAGAAAAGATTATGGAGGTAGAAGAATTTTGTTATTTGGGAAGTAGAATTAGTAAAGATGGATGAAGCAGGAGCGATATAAAATGCTGAATAGCACAAGCTAAACGAGCCTTCAGTAAGAAATATAATTTGTTTACATCAAAAATTAATTTAAATGTCAGGAAAAGATTTTTGAAAGTGTATGTTTGGAGTGTCGCTTTATATGGAAGTGAAACTTGGACAATCGGAGTATCTGAGAAGTAAAGATTAGAAGCTTTTGAAATGTGGTGCTATAGGAGAATGTTAAAAATCAGATGGGTGGATAAAGTGACAAATGAAGAGGTATTGCGGCAAATAGATGAAGAAAGAAGCATTTGGAAAAATATAGTTAAAAGAAGAGACAGACTTATAGGCCACATACTAAGGCATCCTGGAATAGTCACTTTAATATTGGAAGGACAGGTAGAAGGAAAAAATTGTGTAGGCAGGCCACATTTGGAGTATGTAAAACAAATTGTTGGGGATGTAGGATGTAGAGGGTATACTGAAATGAAACGACTAGCACTAGATAGGGAATCTTGGAGAGCTGCATCAAACCAGTCAAATGACTGAAGACAAAAAAAAAAAAAAGACAAAAAAAAAAATAGAACTAGTAGTTAAAAAATATTTTAGATTCGGAGTAACAGTACAAGGTGAAAATATAAAGATGGTACGATTTGCTGATGATGTAGTAATTCTAGCTGAGAGTAAAAAGGATTTAGAAGAAACAATGAATGGCATGGATGAAGTCCTACGCAAGAACTACTGCATGAAAATAAACAAGAACAAAACGAGAGTAATGAAATTCAGTAGAAATAACAAAGATGGACTACTGAATGTGAAAGTAGGAGGAGAAAAGAGTCTGGAGGTAGAAGAATTCTGTTATTAAGGAAGTAGAATTACTAAAGATGGATGAAGCAGGAGCGATATAAAATGCCAAATAGCACAGGTGAAACGAGCCTTTAGTCAGAAATATAATTTGTTTACATCAAAAATTAATTTAAATGTCAGGAAAAGATTTTTGAAAGTATATGTTTGGAGTGTCATTTTACATGGAAGTGTAACTTGGATGATCGGAATATCTGAGAAGAAAAGACTAGAAGCTTTTGAAATGTGGTTCTATAGGAGAATGTTAAAAATCAGATTGGTGGATAAAGTGACAAATGAAGAGGTGTTGTGGCATATAGATGAAGAAAGAAGCATTTGAAAAATATAGCTAAAAGAAGAGACAGACTTATAGGCCACATATTAAGGCTTCCTGGAATAGTCACTTTAATATTGGAGGTACAGGTAGAAGGAAAAAATTGTGTTGGCAGGCAACGTTTGGAATATGTAAAACAAATTGTTAGGGATGTAGGATGTAGGGTGTATACCGAAATGAAACGACTAGCACTAGATAGGGAATCTTGGAGAGCTGCATCAAACCAGTCAAATGACTGAAGATAAAAAAAAAGATAGCACTGATGCTGCAGCTATTTGCTTCTCAGGGACATGCAGCTTCTGCATTTGGGATATATTGACTTACATGCATCTGGTGTTTGCCTATGGCATAGAATCCTCATTGATTTCGTGGCATTTTTTAGGTGTACTGCTCCCTCAGGCAGTATCCTCCTGTACTTCAGATACTGTTGTTGCATGTCTGTAACTACTTATTTATTTGGATTATTTTTGTCGGAGGAGGAAAAATCTGTCCCAGCCACTGTCTGCTTGCAAGAGGCGGAAGTGTCGGGCTCTCACCAACTAAAAAACCTCCCCCTTTATCACACTGGAACTGGACCTAATCGCAAGACATGAACATGGTTCCCATGCAATACATGTGGGCACCCCAATAACTGGCTTCTGAGCAGAAGGATTTAGCGTCCCCGTGACCACATGCCCTCTATTAAGGTCCAGTTTCTTCTAAACTGAAGCATACAATCCAAGATGCTATCATCATTCAGAACACCCAAATGTCAATCACAATTTCACCTCAGCTACACCCAATGTGGGCACTTGAAGATCGCTTTGATGGTGTTGATATGCCTGCAGTAGACACACAGGTCCAACTCTGCCTGCATGCACTTTTTAAGGTATGCTTTGAAACACCCATGTCTCGTTAGGAACTGGGTCAATTATACCTTACTTCTGAACTTTCTCTTTACCCAGGGTATTATTACAGAAAGCACCAATTGTCCTTAACTGAAACCTTGTACCTGGCCCGTTACCTACTCATCAGCAACTGTTCCATTTTCTTCTTAGCCATCCCCCATCTTCATCTTCTCTTTTCCCATGGCATGCCAGAAGATTGATTGGGGTTGATTGCAGCTAACACCAACACAGCCTCCATGAATATCGTACGATACCCATGGCAGATTCTTAACGCAAAGCATCTTTGCACTTTATCTAGCATTTTCACCGCCAATCCTCTTGTTCAATCAGGAATTGCATTGAGTATGACGGCATGAACTACATGCACGTACAACCTCCTTTTAGAGTAAGTGGGTCTGTAAACATTTGCCATAATCCTGGAAAGACCTTTGACAACCTTCTCCGCCTTTTGCACTGTTAACTTGATATGTACTTGGAAGGATTGTCTGTTGTCAAGCCACACCCCCAAGTATTTGACCTGATCTAGATGGGAGGATTTCAGTCTCGTTCAAATGAAGGAGATATCCCGATCCTCCTTCTCCCTGCCATCACTAAAACTGTGGTTCTCCCCCACCACTGTTACTACCCATCCACCTCGCAACAATGCTAAACAAGTAGTTTTCTGTGTCGATTTTTCCTACATTCATTTACATATTACCAATGCCAAATCATTGGCAAAGACTATCAGATGTACTACCACTGGAAACAGCATTCTCAAGACCCCATCATATGCAATATTCCATAACAGGGGCCTGAGAACCAACTCCTGTGGCACACCTCTTGTTAACCACATTATTTCCTTCTTTGCCCATGCCGAATGACCAATGTATTCATCAGGTAGTCTTGTAGGACTTCTTAAATAAGGACTAATTTCTCTCCTTTTCAATTCTTCCAATTTAACTTTCCAGCTCAAGCTATTAAATGCATTTTTAACATCGATAAAAATAACTACAGGGATCAGCCTCTTATGGCAACTACCGCTTGCAGTCTTGTCTACAATGTACTTGACTCTGAATGGCATCCACAGTGAAGAGATCAGCCCTGGATCCATATTTATTATGGCTAAGTTCCCCTTTCTCCTCCATCTACAACCTGCTGACCAGCATCCTCTCAAAAAGTTTTGCCACACTGTTCTAGAGGCATACTGGTCTACAAGCAGACAGATCACTCAGTGGCTTCCCCTCTTTGTTCAGCAAAACCATCCTCACTACTTTCCAATCTGTCGGATTGACACCACATAGGAGGATGGTCCTATGTGCTCCAAAACCACCCTAGGCACTGCCTCAGCCATAACTCTAATGATTTTTTGGGGCACCCTGTCTGGGGCCAGACTTTTCTTTTCTCTACATTAACTGCACACAGCTACCAACTATGCATTAGTAAATGGCGGGAATAACCACCGCAGCAATTTCCTTGTGCATCATAAGCAGACCCTCAGGAAAGAGCATTAGTACTACCCTTTATAAAAGCTCTTGACCCAGCACCAGGAGTCTCTTATCAAACCTCTTGGCTACTATCTTATAGGCCATGCTCCACATGTCCTCATCAAGTTCATTGCATAGCTCCCTCCATTTCTTTCTCTTGAACAATTTGATGGCACACTTTAAATTTGACCTGGCTTTGATGTACTTCAGATGCAAGGCATACCTTCTAGCTGGATCTCTACTACAACCCATATAAACATTCCCTGCTTAATTCACCTATTTTAGGTGATCACCTTACTGGTGGTCACCTGAAGTAGGTGACCATGTAAAGTCACCTATCATCTGCTTCTTCTGCCTTCTCGGCAGAAGAAGGTGGTTTACCTTCTGCCAGCTGTTCTTCGTACCTTCCAGCTCACTTACCTTCCTCATAAGGTTCACTTATTATCAGCGATAAAAGCTCAGGTGATATACGTGCCTCCTCAGTGACCCATCTTGCCACTTTTTGTACAAAGTTCCTCGTAGCAATTTCTGATAACTCAGGCCTTGGTTACCATTTTTTGCATCTCACAACTCCCACATCAACAACAAAAAATATAGCACTGTGATCACTGAGCGTAATATCCCCAATAACACTGCACTCAGTGGTTTACGCCATAAGTGCTCCCTCACAAAGGTGATGTCTATGAAAGTGTAACTGCCACTTCTGTGGGATGTCAGCACTCTACCATCGTTCAAATTTGCGAAACCAAGACTTGTCATTACTTTGAGGCGAGCATGACCCCCTATGGTCGATTATTCCCCACCAAAAGAGATATGTTTCGCATTGAAGTCACCTGCAGTCACAACAAGCTGATCGTTCCATATACCCACTGTTCCGGCCAGCTCATTTAGGTCCTTCAGGAACTCTTAGAACTTAGCATTTGGGGAAAGTAGCAGCTCACCAAAATCAACTTGATGAATCAACCCACACGAAACTTCTTCCATTGCCATAGTTGATGTTTGGGAATCTAAAACTTGTATTCTTGATTGCAGCATAATGTTGTGCATCCATACACCACCCATTCCCAGCAGATACTCTAACGAAATGCTCAGCAACTAGGATATAATCAATGTTCTGATCCACAACGAGAGCAGTGATCTCATCATGGACCAGAGGTCTCCTTGCTGCATTAATCTGAACAATATTCATGCAATGTGAGAAGCTCTGCAGCCCCTTCCTCTGAAGGCATGACTATCAACCTTACATGTAGGACACATTATAGACTGTGTATAGTCTTTTTTCTTTCTTTATTTATTTTTTTATTATAAGCCCTTTCCTGGTAACTGGTTCAGCAATTAATCAATCGCAGTTACCACAGAGTGCTATGGCAGCAGTCTCTGCCCTCCCTCTCTGCCCCACATATTGGGGTATCCCACAGGGTCCTTTCAACGTCATTGGAACGCATCGACCTCTTTTTCTGGATAGCCTACACGCCCTCTGCTGAAAGGCTACCCTCCCCAGCCGTAATCTATTCTCCTTTTAAAGGTGCCATCATTCAGCATCACTTCACAATTAACATGGGTGGAGAGGTCAGTACCAGTCAATGATGTTTAGTCAGCACCCCATTCTGTATAATCCAATTCTTTCTTACGGATACAGTCAGCAGCCCTGAAACTGTTTGCCAATCTCAATGCTCTGCAACATAAAATATACAGTTGTTTTTGGTGTGAGTTCCCCTAGCCCACATGCAGTTTCACTTTGTCCCACAACTTGGGCACTCAAAGAAAGTGTGTTCAGCCGTGTCCATGAGTCCACAGTAGACACAATTGGCAAAGCTTCTTCTCTTAAATTTGAAGAGGTAGGCGCTAAATTTTCCATGGCCAGAGAGGAGTTGACACACATAGTAATCGATGTCACTGTGTTTCCTTCCTAGCCAGTCCTTTAATCTTGGAATTAATCATCGGGCCCATGTCCTCATGTTTGATGCCTCCCACCTGTCCTGTCATTCTTGAAGCAGGAGGGCTGTTGAGTCTCTCTTCACCATTCCCTTACACTCTTTTCTACTGTAGAGCCTGTAGACAGATCGGTGGAACCCCCACTAGAACATTTGCTGTCTCTCCCGAAACAGTCCTGTATGCCACTATTATTTTAATAGCGACGCGTTGCTGTAGGGTGGTCAGTTGATCTTCGTTGTGTTTAATGTTGAAGGCCTCACACCAGACCGGTACTGCATATAATATTGCCAATATAGCAGATGTCATCAAAAGCTTCCTTTTCGCCATTCGTGGTGCTTTTCTGGTACCCATTAGTTTGCTCAGGGAAGTGACCATCTGTTCTGCCTTTGCTGAAATCTCGTTCAGATGTTTGGTGTACTTACCCGACCTCTCCAGCCACACCCCCTAAGTATTTGACAAATGGGAGGATGATGTCTCATGAAAACCCCAAATGGTGACTAAATTTCTTAGGCAACGTCTGCCTACCACTGTGACTATTTGAGTCTTTTCAATCGCTAGCTGTAACCCCTGCGCTCTCAGCCATCCATCAACCTGGCCTACTGCTGAAGTCGCAACTATCTTTACTTCTTGATCAGTGCAACCACTCACCAGCAGCATGTAATCCAAGTCATCTGTGTAGGCTACTACCAACATGCCTCCCCGGAACCCCAGCCGCAGAACCCCGTCATATGCCAGGTTCCATACCAAAGGCCCCAGCACCGACCCTTATGGCACTCCACTATGCATCTGGAAGTGCATGTCACCTTCCTTCGTTATAACTAATAGGTGTCTATCATACAAGTATTCAGTAATCGTTGCTCTTAGGTAAGTACTGATGTTCCTTCATTCAAGTTCTGTAAGGATCGTTCGCCACGGTACGCTATTAAATGCATTGCAGACATCCAGTAGGACAATAGGGGAATCCTCCTGGTCCGCCAGGTGCCCGCTGCACAAGTTCTTATCTACATGGTTACTTTCTTTAACGCGAGGGTAGACTTCCCTCGAACGAACCCAAATTGGTTTGCCAATAGTCCACCCAAGGCATTTAGCTCATTTTTAATCATGTCTGCTTGCAGGCTTTCATACAACTTGTCTAGAGAGGGGAAAAGGCATATTGACCTGTATGTTCCAACCGCTCCATCTGCTGTGGGTTTCAGGATGAGGATCAGCCTTCCTTTCTTTCAATCCTTTGGAAAGCCCCCAACTCTCAGAGCATTATTGAGAGCATCAAGAACTAACCACGGGTGCTTCCTTACCAGTGTTTTCAGTAAAAGCACCGTCAGCCCATCTAGGCCCAGACTCGTATTGGCGCTCATTCTGTCAATCGCCCGCAGCAGTTCTCCATGACTAAACCTTCATTCCTCATCACAGTGTAGCTCAACATGGTCTTCTTCCACACAGGGGAACAGAGTTCGAATCGCCCTCTGGGCCTGTTCTCTTGATGGAGTGGGTAAGTACCTTCCAAATTTCTTCATCAGAATCTGGTAGATCCTCCCCTACAGGTCGTCATCTAATTTTATAAGTTGTCTCCAGGCTGCTCTCTTTGCTTCCTTAATGGTCACTGTGAGTTCATTCCTAGCAGTCTTATAGTTATAGTTATAGTCTTATAGTTTTCTCTGCTTATACACTGGGGTTCCTCCTCTGTTTCTTTTGCAGGATGTGTCTTGCCCTCTATACAGTATCTCGGAGAATAGCAATGTCCTCTGACCATCAGTAGGCTTTATTCTTTCTTGGTGCCCCTTGGGGTCTCAGCTGGTCCATTCTTCCTCCAACACTAGAGAAATAAAGCGGTCTCTTTTCCTGCATATCTGCCATTCTGGTGGCCATCGCAATTGAAAACTTGTGGCATGCCATTCTTTCAGGCGTCATCCCCTTGCTGTTGTCTGAGGTTGTCTCCAAAAGTCAATTTCAAACTTAATCACCCTATAATCTGAGGCCAATTCCGTGTCAGTTACCTCCCATAGCATGACCTGCAGTAGTAACCTGTCGGGAACCACGGTGATATCAATCACCGAACCCGTGCCCCGGCCAACATAAGTTCTCACTGCCAGAGTGTTTACTACCGACAGATCCAAGGATCCAAGTAGATTTGCTAGGGCATAGCCCTGCTTCGTCGACCTGGTCCTGGCCAGCTCCGTGCCTTCCGCATTCAGATCCCCAGTGATGATTGCTGGGCCCTCCTGTCTGACCAGTCCTTCTAAGCTCTGCAAGACGTCTTCAAATTTTTCCGACCCACAGTTAGGTGAAACATAGCAGCTGACTTGGACTCATGATGTTAATCCTACTGCCACCAGTCCTTTTCCTTTACACACATCCAGAATGGCATGTCGAGTAGTCGTTGCCTTTATTGTCACAACCCCATCTTCATCGACTCTCCAGCCCCTAGCTGACACCAGTCTGTTATTCAGTTCCGTTACTGCTATGAAGTCTGCATCCTCGTCCATTGCCACTGCCCACAACAAGTCATGGGCTGCCACACTACGATTGACATTTAGTTGGATGCAGCACATCGTTGGGCATCTCTGCCCTACTTTTCTTTGTCTCTGCTAAGTGTAAGAATTACTTACCCTTTCCTTGGTCCTCTTTCCTGGCCCAGAATTCTAAGATCTTGCCTACCACATCCCCAATTTCATCCTTTGGGGTTATCAGTAAGAGTTTGCCTCCCACTTTGCTTTAATTCTCCTGAGAGCCTGCATTAAGTATCAACTCATCTCCTCGTAATCGTTTTCGATCACAATTGCGAATGTCAGCTTTTCTGCATTGGCATCATCCAGGTATATTATCTCCATACTCCTAGAGTCCTTCAATATTGTGTCTCTAGGAATACGAATACTTCCCTTCAACCTTTCGCCAATCTCTGGGGCAATTCCACAGGTTGCCTCCTCAAGCGGTCTCTGTATCCAATGTCGTTTGGAACCAATAAAGACCATGCTATTGTCTTCATCATCTGCTGCGATCCCATTCCAGAATTCCACTTTTTGGAATGGTCTCTTATCCCACTTAATTTCAAGAACGTCTTGTAGTTCCAACAGATTCCCCGAGGATAGTACTTGTTTGATCATTTTCAGATTTTCACCTAGAGTCTGTGTATCCTGGTCCATGCATCTTCCGGCCATCACAGATTTCCCGTTGGGGGATGACACCAGTTGTGTTGCCCTATCTCTTATCACAAACGCTAGTCCTTTAAC
The DNA here is from genome assembly GCF_047948215.1 of Lycorma delicatula. Lineage (NCBI taxonomy): Eukaryota > Metazoa > Arthropoda > Insecta > Hemiptera > Fulgoridae > Lycorma > Lycorma delicatula. The sequence goes on along the minus strand of NC_134455.1, from coordinate 332,608,480 downwards.
CATGTTTGCTGATAGTACATCAGCATCACAGAACGAAATGAGGTCATTGATTAGCTCCATCAATCTTTCACCACATTCCTCAGTTGATATGGTCTTAGTATCATTTAATTCTCCTGGGCTCCGGTGTTTCTTTACTGGGGAGCGTTTTCTCGTCGGGGACCCTGCAGTTCATTCAGAGTCTTCATCATTACATAGATCTTCCAGTTCCGGTTCCTCCAGTCCCGTCTATGCTCAGAAGCACTAAAACTATTATAATATTATTCACATGTAACAGATTGAGTTCTGAACTCGTACAAAGTTTAATTACACACTATTACACATGTATTTATCACTTTAAGAAAAGCCAAAAATATACCACTCAAAATAACACATGTGAGGAGCTAAAATCGACTCATATGAGTAGTGTGAACTTCGTGACTCTACTACAATCTTTTTTCTGTTGCCCTGCATTGCCACAGTTCAAGCACATCCGTGATCTATCAGGCCCCTTACAGTTCACGCCCTGATGACCTGAGGTTCAACGTTTGAAGTAGTGCTCTTCTATTGAGTGGAGGGAGACCCTACAGGCCACCCAACTGATTTCACTCGACCTTTCTGCAAGAATTTCTCAGCACTCTGCCGGGCTGTCACTATGGCCACCTTTGTGGCCCCAAAGGCGGACAGGTAGAAACCACTTTCGCTACTCCAACTTCGCCCACCACCTTACTCAAGGCCTTCTCAACCTCTGTTGCAGTGGTCAGATCATCCAGGTCCTTTACTGTCAAGTGGTATCACCCAACCCAGCCTTCCTTCTTTCTTTTTCTGTTTAGCTTTCAGAACTACCGTACAGTGTTACTTCAGCAGATGAATGAGGATGATATGTGTGAATGTAAATGAAATGTAGTCTTGTACAGTCTCAGGTCAACCATTCCTGCGATTTTAGGTTAATTGAAACCCAACCATCACAGAACACCAAAATACGGTCTAGTATTCAAATATGTATAAAAGTAACTGCCTTTACTAGGATTTGAACCTTAGAACTTTTGACTTTGACATCAACTGATTTGCAATGACGAGTTCACCACTAGACCAGCCTGGTAGGTTTAGACCAACCTAACCTCTCGTCTAAAGATACTTCAACCCCTTTAATTTTCTGTGAGATCTCATTCTTGAGTTTTTCCATGGGTCTCACCTTCTGATTTAACTCTAATTTGGAGATCCTCCCCAGCTCCATTTACTTTAATTGATCCTTATTTCAATTAACCATCGTACTTAAATCTTTCTCTCATCCATGATCTGTGGATGAACCTGCATCTAGGCTCAATCCTTGGAACATGGGTATTAGGGTTAGATGTTTTAATTATAGCTTTCATGCTCTGTTAAATTGTGTTCATTTCATGTGAAATTATTTTCTACTATTCACATGTCAGGTAACTAACTATATTATATTTTTACAAATTTGGACTTCTTAGTATCATAGTGTCCTTGCTTATACAATAGGTACAATATTATTTTTAATTGCCTAGTGAGTTGTTTATTCAAATTGTTAAAGATGGATTGGTTGTTTTAAAAGACTTATTTGAAAGATTGTTGAAAAACATAGTGGTCAATACTTTGTTGAAAATCTTTTTCATTACAATGATTATAAAACATTGAGTAAGAATTACCTACTATATAGATAAAGAACTGGTTTTTGATTAGAAATTGAGTGAATAATACTTCAGTCAATAATGAAACAATGTAAGTTGATCTAGGTACGTTGAACCACCATGAAAGTTGCAACTGCTGTTATGTACCATATACTTCAAACCGTGCCGAACTTGACATGCTGAAGGGTTATTATTTGTTTATGCTGGTCATAATTTAGTTGATTTTAATAATATATGTAACTGGAGTAGTGGCAAAAAAATCATTTTAGGCTAGTCATGACTGTTTTTATTTAATTACATATTGAATGAAGTTTTCATTTATCATTTGTTTTAGATATACATCTGTTGTTGAGAAGCTGCTGCCTGATATGTGCATGTGCCTAAGAGATAATGACTTATCTGTTAGGGAAAATACTTTAACGTTATTAATTCAGCTAATTCAGGAAGATTACTTAAAGCTGCGGTGCCCTTTGCTCTTTCATCTTCTAAGTATGCTGCTAGATGAAAAGCCATCTATTAGAGATATGATTTCAGTTTTTATTGAAAATTCAGTGCTTTCAAAACAGAAAAATATAATGGTACAACACTTTGTTGAAAGTCTTTTTCACTACAATGATTACACTGTGAGTTATTCTTATTTTTATTATTTATATTATTAACACTACTTGATTGTTATTTGTTATAATAAATTCGTGTTTTACTATTTATGAATAAATATTTACCCATTTTTCTATTTTTTCGGTTGAAATTATAGCATTGACATAACATTAGGGAACAAATATTTAAAAGGAGAAAAGAAGATAATTTAACTCAGTAAATTTAATTTAAAATGAAACTGTTTACTTAGTGAACTTCAATTTGTTTATTTTAACAAATTTTTATGTTAAACACTTTTATAATTTTTTTATCAGCGACTAAAATATTTTAGGATCTTATTCAATTTAAATTTTTCATTAGTATTTATTATTCAGAAGGAAATTATTTGATTGATATTGAATTATATTATAGAAATTCCTGCTGCCTCTATTTTTCCAACATTAATTTGTTCAGTGCCAGTCAGCTTTAATTTTTTAGAAGTGGTAACTTATGTTAGGATTAGCTTTGATAAATTTTCTCACTTCAAGCCATCTTATCAATATAAATAATGAAAATCAGGACTATTGCGATATCCTTTCAGCACAGAACAGCATTAATTCCATGATAAAATTGTTGACAGTAACTCCAAAAAAATTACAGCTACATTTTCACTTAGGCTTTGTTGATTGATTTGTTTGGGTTAAATTTATGTTCTTCTTTATGACAGTTATTCAATAAAACTTGTTTTTCACTTATTAAATAGCAATCTGTTAACATCGTACCACTACCTTGTATTAAACCATTCCCCGTTAACATTTATGTAAATTAAAAATAAATTGGGACTTGATATTGAATCCTGGGGGACTTAGTTCCTCTGTAAAAGTCTTAAATTTTTTTCTATTTTCACTTGCACTGATTTGTTTAACTTGGACATATTGCTTTCTGTTACTTATATAAGACTCAAAACAACGATAGTGTTTGAAACTGCAGGTGCTCTTATGACATAACAATACAATTATAATACTGTAATAATATAATAAAATTATATACTATACGGTTTACAATTTCATTGAATTTTTTTTTGGATATAATATAATAATGCATATTAATACATGTAATATTGTAACATAATATCAAATCCTGTTGAAGTTGGCATAAAAAAAATAAATTTGTTTATGTTTCTGTTTTGACCTGAATACAAGGTCTAAAAAGGCAACTGAACTTTTTCTCTGTATGGTGCTTACAAAGATATCTTGACTTATGGCATCACTTTGTTGCATAGGAACAAGCCTTTATAATTTGCGTGTGTCTATGATTAGTTTTTGTGTACAATTAATTCAAAGTAGTTTGGTGGCTTCTGCAATTTTTATGATGAGTGATGTACATGAATAGAGTTACAGTAAATATTGTGTTAAGTCAGGCAAATATTTTACTGAAACACAAAGTGATTCAAGAAACTTATGGGAAGGATTCTCCCTGTATGTAATAAAAGAGCTATACACAATACAAGCATTTTTGAAGAGGTCAAGAATCATGCTTGTCAGGTATACCATTGATGTTAACAGATACATTCCACTTTGCTGATTTTATGAGGTCAAATCAACATTTAACAGTTCGTGAGATTGCAGAGAAGAGACCTGAGATTTCAGTGAGCTCATGTCACAAAATCCTAACCGAAAAATTATAAAGCTGAAACTATACATACGTGTTATTGTTGCTCTACATTATAACTACTAGTTTATTCTGAAACTGTTGTCACAGGAGCAGAAGGACAGTTTTTAAGGAACTGTCAGAAACTTTTGAATTGTGCAAATGATGATGAAACCTTCTTGTTGATGATAGCAATTACCCATGAGATAAGGGTATGTGGATGTATGTGGGTGGAAACAAAGTCTTAGTCATTGTAGAGGAATGGAAAATAATCACTAAGATTGAAGAAGACACAAAAGTCATTCAAACACAAAAGGGGTGATGATGTTGGCAGCCTTTTTTGACATTAGGAGCGTGGTTCACTATGAATTTCTATCTGTAGAGCAAATAGTTCAACCACCACTACTACCTAGAGATCATCAGACATCTCCATGAAAATTAGCAAATATGTATTTATTTTTGAGTCTCTTTTTCTGAAAGGAAGAGAATAACTGACCTTTGGTCTGAAACTTATGGTTCCTTCACTATGACAGTGTGCTAATCCTCATGTCACTGCTTATTTGTGAGATTTTTACCTTAAAAATTTACCCACTGCCATCCCAGGAGGTAATTTCCAAAATTAAAATTTGATGTTACAAGAACAGAGATCTGGGACAGTAAAGGCTATTAAAACAGAAAATTTTCAGAACATCCTGAAAGAATTTGAAAAGTGCAGAGATGTGTCTTGAAGTGAAATAGACAGGAAAACTGTGTAATACAGGAAGGAGAGTATTTTGAAGGAGATAAATTGTATACTGCTGTAAATATTCAAGATCTCATGTGTAATTGATTGAGTCACACTTTTTTCTAGTTGTATGAATTTAAAATTATCTCTTTGCTCTAACTCTTGCTTTTTATATAAGGTGTTACATTTGTTTATTTTTAATTTAATGTGATGGACCTTGTTTTACATTATCATATTTCAGGATCATCCTGCTTATTCCAAAGTGGTGATGAATTTTAAGGAGCAGAAAGCCTTTTCTTTGGCTGGTCCAGATAAACAAGAAAAACGTAGGTATATTTATAGGTACATGTTAGAACATATGATGGATGATCACAGATTTAGAACTACCTACAATATTTGCACCGATGTGCTAGGTAAGATGATAATTTTAGTATTATAATTTTTTTTTGTGTTAGGTTAGTTAAGTAGTGTGTTTGACTGTGATAAATTTAATTTTGGACCCTTTAATTTGAGGCTCAGTAAAAATAAGAAGTGTCATTAAGCCCAGTTGGATGCTGTTTTCCAGTATAGCTGTTACGGGTGTTGTAATATGGCTATATATTGACCATAAAGAAAGTACTTAAATGGAATATAATTTCTGTTTGAATTAATTCCACTAGACCCATTTTAGGAATCTTTTCATTTTCAAATGTACATTGTAACAACCTAAAATTAATTTTAAATAATTAAAAATAATTCTTCATTCTTTATGTGTTCTCCCAGTAATATGTTTATTATTACTTACATATGTATTCATATGTTTGTTGATTTTTATATTCGCTTGCAGAGATATGTGTTAAGTGTATATGTGATAAAACATATATTTTTATCAATATTTATATAACTACATATGTAATAGATGTGAGCATTATCCTTTGAAAGGGAACTGCATTTACAGATCAATGTTGTTTTAACATTCTGGCATATTAAAGTTGATTTATTCTCACACAGACATGGCGGTGTATAATTTTAGGTACACCGCCATGTACCTAAAATTCTAAAATTTTTATTTAATTGTCAGAATTTTTAAAATTCTTTATTTGTCTATCATCGTATAATAATGTATTCTTATTTTCTAGCCGGTGTGGTAGAAGGAACTGTTATTTTGAATGAACAAGGTATGGCAGTATTACAAGATGCACTTTATTCACTTTCTAGCAGTGAAATTCGTCTGTCTCATCTTCGTCCTGGTGGTAAGGATAATGATGATGATGATGGTGATCAGGGTGAAGAAATCAATGTAGCTCAAGTTATTACTAATATGGCTAAAAAAACAATCATATCACAGGTAACTTGGATATTTCTCTGATTATCATATTTAAAAAAAACTGATGTGGACATCACATGACTTTCTTGTATGACTTAAATTACACATACACAATTAAAAATATGAAAAGTAATAAAATCTTATTTCATTTATAACTTATTGAATTCTCATTTATTGTAAAAAATATTTTACAATCAGAGGTTAATAATTATTAATAAATCAAACATGAACTTTATTTATACAATTAACATTATTATAATTGTTATACATTAACTGTGTAAATAATTAACATCATTTTGCATATATGTTAATGATGAATTAAAAAGGACGATGAAGTGCATCAAATGAGTACTGCAATAGAATTTTACTCAATGAGAGTCTATTCAGAAATGAATAATTATTCTGTACACTTGGTATAGGATGCAGCTGCATTGCATTCCTTCATATGGTAGATTTCTACATTTTTTTTTAAACCTTGCCTCCTGGAACCAGACCCCAAATTGAGCATGAACATGCTTCCAGGAGGTGCCTTCACCTCTAGCTGCCAGATGAGGGAAACAACAGGCCCAGCTATGCCATTCCTGGCAACCCAGCAACCGAGACTCAGTCCTTTGTGTTCATCTCTAATGGGGGACACCCCCGAGGGGATGACCCTGCCGGGACTTAGTCTTTTAGCTCAGGGGCACGAGAGTCCCCACACTTCATCACCACTGCCCACCTATGCAAGCATGGGTGAACAGCAGCTCCATATGGAGCTGTCCCTCACCCTCTCGCTTCCTGATATTTCATTTGCAGTATTCCCAACACAAAACCTGTCATAGTGTTGAAGTCCATTGAACTGCATAACTTCATTCCAATGATAGTCTCCACCTTCAGATGCCCAGTTACAGCAGCACAGTTGTGGCATTCCTCGTCCCACTGCAGGTACTGGAATATTACGTGTTCTGGCATGTCTAACTCCCAACAGTAGAGGCAGAAGGGGTCTAAAGCTCTTCTTCGTCCACATAGGTACGAACAAAAGACCCAATGGCCAGTCAGGAATTGTGTCAGCCAGAATCCCAGTTCGTCAAACTTTCTTCTGGCCCACGGCTCAATGTACATGATCAAATGATGTGTCCACCTCCCTTTTATGATTGCATCCCACCTGGCTTGCCAGTCCCTGTAGGCAGTTGTGTTGGCATCATCCTTAGATACACCCTGATAAACTTGCGCCTGAGCTGCCACCAGCTGTTTAAGTGGCGGCATCACCACCTCAGTTGAGACAGAGGTGTATGTCGACTCCACCTTAAGAACCATAAGGCACTGTATTCCCTCCAACAGTCTTCGGTTACGCCTTACCACCATGGCTCTCTTCCACACTGGGGCACCATAGAGGGAGATCGAGGTTGCCACATGCTTGTACAGTCCCCTCTTTGATGGATAGGGTCCGTTAATGTTCGATAGTAACTTAAATAAGTTCTTGATCTGCCCAGTTTTCTCCTTCACAAGTCTGATTTGAACCAATGTGCCTTCCCCATATAGATCCAATATTTCAATAATTAAAATTTCATTTGGCTATAACTTTGGAACCAATGAAAATGAGTACCATTTATGATATATCATTGAAAATCTGTCAATGAAGGGCTTATTACTGCAGTTAAGAACAAGTCCAAAATCCAAATTTTTAGGGTTTTGGGCTTTTTTGGACACTTTTGGTTCAGTCGATTGCAATCAAAAAGTGAGGTGCACAACTAGATGTTACAACAGTCCTAAATCCAAAATTTCAATATACTGATCATTTGGGAGTTATGCAAGATACGTACGTACATAAGACGTCACGCCGAAACTAGTCAAAATGGATATTTCTATTGAAATCTGAAAACCGAAATTTTTCACGACCCCATTACTTCCTTTACTTTGTACAAGAAAGTAAAAAAAGGCAGTAATATCTGAACAGTTAGTAGAATTGCTGAAATAACCCATAAAATCTTATTTTGTGGCTCAAAGGTATATTCTGCTTTGTTATTTCATGTCCATTTCAAGGAATGGGCTACAAAATCTAAATTGGCATGCAATGCTTTTAATAATATTGTTGACAATAACTACACAGATTTTTCTGCATAATTTTTTCTGTGACATGTGCTGATCAATATGTGTTATAATATCCAGGTTTGGGGCTGTAATTATATTTTTATTTCAAAACTCCTTTTTGAAAAGGTTTTTCATGTTACTGAAAAACATTGTTTATGGAGGCTGTGTTACGGGCTATTTATTTTCATACTCAAAGATTATACTTAAAGTTTGTTTACAGGCAGATAGGACATGTGTTGAGCGTTTACTAGATGAAGAGTAGTTTAGTTTCTGAAAGAGATAGGTACTAGGGAGGTCATTCTGGCAATGAATAAAGGTGAGCTCTGATTTAGTAAGGATTGAGTAAAGAGTAAAGTTTGTCCTTGATGTATTTTGATATGGCAATACACAGATTGAAAGATAAATTTAAAAGTGTAATAGCAATCCAAGGAGATAAGATAAAAATGTCAACATTCATGATATTATTGTTTGTTGGCAGAAATCAGAAAGGAGTTAAAAGAAATTCTGATTGGGATGCAGTCATTGCTAGGAAAAAAATCAGTTTGGATATAACTAACATATGCAACAGTTAGTTTACAAAGCATAAAATAACAGTTCCGATAAAAGAGAATAATGTGGAGTTAAATATTAAGATGAACACAATATATCAAAAGTTGCAGAATTATGTTATTTGGATAATAAAATTGCAAAAAAATGGATAAATTAAGGCAGACATCTAAAGCATACTGCCTCAAGAAAGAGAGGTTTCATATAAAAGGAAGTCTGCTTTTATTAAATGTTGATCCAAGAATTATAGAAAGACATTCGTAAAGATATCTGGGTGGTTAGCACTGCAGAAGTAAAACATGGGCTACAGGGAATTAGAAAGATAAAGAGTAGAAACTTGAAATGCTAAGTTACAGAAGATTGTTGAAAATTAAGTGGGTTGGTAAAGTACAAAATAAAGATATTGAAGAAAAATAGAAGAAAGAAGAAATTTGTGGCAGAATCTTGTAAGTGATGACCTACATAGGTGAATCCCACATTAAGCCATCCTGGATTTGTGAATTTAATAATAGAAGGATGTGGGGAGAGTGAAAACTGTAATTATACAAAGCAGGTAGTTGTGGATAAACTAAATTTTTGGAGGTTAAATGATTAGCATAAAACAAAATAAAAAAAACCAAATTACCTATGTTTTATTTCATATCTAACTACATTGAATTAATTTATTAAAAGAATAATTTAACATATTAATTTATGTTAAATAAAATAATTTTTTTAAATTAATAAAACCGAGTTTAAATAAAACTAAAAGTAAAAATAATACTTTCTAAATTTTAGCATTCTGGCAATATGCTAACTCTTATTGTGACTGACTTTTGAAAAATTAACATTTTAAAAAATTTTAAAAAGCAATACGCTTTTTATTGTTTTTTGAAGTTAGTTTTATTTTTATTGAAAATAAAATTTATTTAAATTTTAGTTTTGTTTAAAATGTGGATAGTTCTACGAACCATACTGAAAAGCCATTTACAGATGTAGATATAAGAAATATACGTTGTCAAAAACATAAGAAAAGCAGTACAGATAAATTGATTTCAAGAGATTGTCTGATCTTGAGCAAAGCTCTTTGGAAGTGGGAATGTTTATAATATTTTTACTTTAAGCTTTCTGACTTGTATGTCTCAGATTTTCCTGCAAAAATAGTCTTGATATCTGAATGAACATTAGATGTTCATTGTTAAGTAATGATAAAGAAATGAAATAAATGTTTAAATTTTACATAGTGTTTTGTTTAAATTATTTTAAAAAACTTAACAGTGGGATTACCAAACACAAGATGAAAAAAAGAATCATCAAAATTGGTGGATTTATTGAAGAGTAAGATTTTAACATAAGAAAAAAACCGTGGGTTTAAATTAAAATTTGTACTATTTATTAAAAGTTGGTTAAAATTTAAGTAGGTTTTTAAAATTATATTTTTTAATATAATAACATTATCATTTAGGAGGATTACATTATTATTTTTCTTTAATTAACACTGGTTAACAATAATTTTGTTACATGGTTAATATTTGCTGAATCGTATTTATTTTTGGCTGCTGATTCCGAATATGAAGTCAGAATTTCCCTATTGGGCTCAGATTTTTTGTAACTGCCTTTCCTATTTTCCAGCAAACACATGTCCATGAACAATGCAAGTACAATAGTAAAATATATTATTTATTTATTTTATTTACTACAGCAGTTTGTTAAATAAACTATATATTTGTTTAAGTTAATAAAGAGCAAGGAAAAATAAGTATTATTATTTACTCAGGAATTAAAATGATTACAAATGATATGATATGAGCCATGTTGTATTTTTTCTAAATATAATTATGTCGCCCATTAATCATTCTGTTAGATACATATTGCACAGCATATATGAATTTTGTTTTGGTGACTCTGTGGTGAATGTAATACTGTATACAATAAACAGTGTATCAGATATAATTTTTAGGATTGGACTTTTTAACCTTTCTCCAAAATAACAACTTTAACAAAGGTCAGATCGAGTCTCCACAAGGTGCGCCTGGGTATATCCAGAACAAATAAGAGAAATTTGTCCAGTGAACTGAATCTAAACAAACTTCACAATTTCCTTCATCAAGGCATATCCCACTTTCTTTCTTGTGAGGCATACCTCACAAGATCACATCTAGAGTTGTAACTTGGGACCTAATGCTACCACAGGTAACCTCATCACAGTCAACCGTGAAAGGTATTTTAAGGAATAAATACTTCACACCAGCTGAACCAATCAACACTAGAATTTAGAGTAGGCAGCACTTGGATATGCCGGATTGCCACTTAGAAAGTAATATGTGATCAGCAATATGTGATCTCTAACACTCACACGAATAATACAAAATTCAAAATCAAATTGAAGCAAATCACCCACATTTCTTCCACACAATGTAAATTCACACGCGCAGACTGGTAAACTAAAAATAATAACCAACCTAATGGATCAACACAAAATTCTCATCATGGAACTGCAGGAAATAAGAAACACCGATCTGAGTGCCATGGAATCTCAAATACCGAGGCTCAACAAGAATACCTGGGAAGAGAGTGATGAAAAGTGTCACAATTTTGAACAGGCTTTTTGATCTGCCTCAGAATAATAAATTCCTTACAAGAATTCAAGTCATAATCCCCAATAATCTCAATATTCACCCGAAAAGCATCTAATAAAATCTACACCATAATAAACACCCATGTCCCTGCTAATAATAAAGCAAAAATCCAAAAGACTGTAAGGAAACAGAAAAGTTCTAGCACCTACTTGACCAGACCGTAAATAACATCTCCAAAAATCCTTTAAACAACTAATTAGAGATCTTCAGTGCTCAACTAGGCAGAGAAAGAAAATACCACATCATCAGTAAATGGCCCACCCAAAAGAGAATAAATGAAAATGGATAGATACTCATTGATTTCTGCAGAAACTACAACCTAATCTCAAAATCCACATATTTCAAGAGGGAACCTCAAAACCTGAAAACACACTGTCTACACTAAAGAAAAATGGTAACAAGATCGTATCTTCATGGACAAACAGCTCCACAAAAAGATCTAGAATGTAATAGTCATCCTCTGAGTAGACACAGGCTCAAAGCCTGACTTATCAAAGCGTAGTTTGAAAGCAATCCTTTATGTTGGAAATAATATCCCATCAATCATCCCTTTAGCTCAAGCAGCACATGCTCATGTGGAATCATATGAAATTATGAAACTTGTATTAGATATCATTCAGTATAAGAAACATTTATGGAGACCTGAAAGTGATAGCACTGTTACGTGGTTTACAGCTGGTATATTAAATTTTGTTTAATCATGTGTGAGTGGGACAGCAAAGGTTGAAAGAATCAGAAGACTCACTATGTTAAAAAAGAGAAACATTGACTGTAAGAGGAAAGAATATTATAAGACCGCACTAGTAAAACCTTCTGCCACTTCACATTAAGTTAGGTTTAATTAAATAAATTCTGTTATAGCAGTGGATCATGATGGGACTAGATTTCACTTTTTAAAAACAAGTTCCGTAATATAAGTAAGTGATAATAAGATAAAGGAGGTATGTTTGTTGGACTGCAAATAAGAAAACTAATGAAAGATATTAGAATAAAGACAGTTTAAATGACTGTGGTTACTGTATGGAAATCTATTATCACAAAAAAAGTCATTGTAAAAATTTAGTGAAACTTCTTATTGCAAAAAGCAAATGCTATTCAAAAAATGGTGAATAATATAAATTCCCAAAAAAACACTTACAGTGTGAAGGTATTTCTCAAAAACCAAATTTTTGCTCTGAATTTGAAAAAAATTGATGTATAAAGAAACTGAGTACTATTTGCTACTCTAAAACTGCTTCAAACCCAGAAAAAAGAATACCTAATAAATTAACTTAAGGTCATACAAAAACTTGAAAAAATTACAAAAATTTGCTTGCCATGTGGCTGTTTCAAAATATAACAACTGGTTTAGAAAAAAGATTAAAAAATAAGCAAACTACTCAATCATTAAGAGTAACATTATTGTGCTATTTATTATTTTGTAATTGAAACAGCTCCTGTGCAAGTAAATTTTTGTAACTTTTTTAAGTTTGTAAAAACTTAATTTAGAGAATATTTTTTCTTTGCATTTGAAGTAAAGAATTGTGTTTTAGAAAAGTTTGAGGGTAGGAAATATTAATTTTTTTATATATCAATTTTTTTCAGATTCAGGGCAAACGATTGTTTTTTTGAGGGATACCTTCACATTTTCAAGTTTTTTTATTATTCACCACTTTCTTTATATCATTTTGTATATAAATCATGGAAACGTGCTATCAGGAAAAATGCTGGCCAAGAATGCCAAGAATGCTGGCTTACTTCTGCTGGAATCTAAAAACTGATGTATCTGCATCTAACTGCACTAGAAAATCCAAAAAAGCAGATTTTAAGCATGTAGAAATTGTACGTATAATATTGTTATTGTCTTCAAAATGCTTTTTCATACAAAAAAAAAATGGTAATTACAAAAAAATATGCCTAATAAAAAGAAATCTCTTACGTATTTGAAATCAGTGTCAAAAGTACTGTAAGGTTCAGCTATTAACGTTCTTGTAACAAACAGAAAATATTTTGTTGTTCAGTATTATGAAACTAATTAAATAAGCAAAATAGTAAGATCATCAACAATAATCCTTCTATTTTATTAGTGAGAGTAAATGTACATTTTGAGCTCAACCAAATGCTTGAAATTTTAGCAACATCGTTTCCAGTGTTTTCTTGATTTTATGAGTCAAATAAATTCTAGATTCAGCACACAGAACTACTTAAATATAATCTAAGCATAAATTTGTAGATTAAGCTATAATCTTTTTGTAAATCTTTGATATATGTTTTAATTACAAACTTTTGTTTCTAGTCTAATGTATTGAATATTACAGCATTATTATTTTTTTTAATAAACATGTTTGTAAGCTTTTAAGTGTTACATTGGAAATTTCTATTTTATCCAGGTTGTGAAAAAGAATGTCATTGAAAACATAGTTCCAACAATAATTAGATTAAAACATAAACTGAAGCAACTGAAATCACCTCTTGTGAAAGATCTTATGGCGTACTTGAGAGAGCTTATGAAAGATTATAAAAATGAGGTATGATAGTAAACAGATTTGTTTCAATTCTGGTTTAATTATTTTTTATTACTTAATATTGCTTGTTATTAATCATTTCTGTTGTGACAATAGAGTGGAATAAATTTTATATTAAAAGTAATTTTTAATCCAAAGTATCCAAAATATAATAAATAATTTTTATATTCAAAATGTTTATATAGTGGTTGCTGGTTATTTTGCTTACTGTTTTTTAAATGATCAGTGACTTTATAAACAAATTAAAAAAAAGGTTTCTAATCATACAATACTGGTTATTAACAACAGTATATCAGTACTATGGACAAAATTATAATTTTTATTCATTTTATTAGTAATTTAAATATCAACCATTAAAAAATCCCTAGCATGTCACATTTTTATGTTATTGAACTGTTGTAATTTAGTTATTAACTATGCAAGTTGCTTAGTATTGTAGTTGGCAACTTTGTGGGTAAGCCTTGGAGGTACTAAAATGATATCCTTAACTCTATTTACTCCCAGTAGCGTAAAAGCCTGTTGTCAGTGCGGTCATGTTGTTTTTTAAGTGTATGTTTTCAAAATATAAGTTTCCACTATAGATTGTGCAAAAATTCACCAGGTAAGTTTTGATATGTTTGTGGGTGTTTTGTATTAAAGTCACAAGGTAGATTTTTAACAGAAGTAGTGAAAAAAGTCTTATTTTTTGTATTTTGGTTGTAAATTGGGAATCAATTGGGCTTCTTATGTTTGTTGTGTAAGTTGTAATGCAAGTAGTTCAATGGATGTAAGGTAACAGAAGCTCTATCCTATTTGTTATCCCTCTGTGAGCCTACCAATCATTTTGATGATTGTTACTTTTGTGTTAAAGAATAAATAAAAATATAAAATTGAATACGGAATTCCTGAAGGTGAAGGTTGTCATCTGCACATACTTCTGTGATCTTAGATCAGGTAAAAGGATTTTTAGGTTACAGAAAAAAATAAAACCCGTAGTACAAGAGCTTCTTAACTCCTACCGAATGAATGGTAGGAGTTAATGAGATGTCTTCGAAATGGAATTCATGATATGATGATTCAACATGGGATGTTGAATATCACTGAAAATACATTTTCTGCTTTTGCCCACTGCTTTCTTTCTGAGAATCTTGGTGCAGTTAGTGATTAACAAGGAGAAAGATTCCACCAGAACATTAGGACCGTGGAGACTTCATACGAAGATCTCTGGGACCAAGCAGTGATGGGTGACTACTACTGGTTAGTAAAAGGAAATTTGACTTAATGTAAAAGGAAAAATTAAGAAAATATTGATTTATTTAAAATCAGTTAAGGAGGTAATTAACCCAAATTTTTTTTTTTTTTTTTTTTTTTTTGCTGTTCTGGTCCAAAAATGAACTAGTATCTAAATGGAAATTATGATACAAAAAATCATATCCATATTTAATTTATAACCCCTAAAATTGAGGGTGGGGGTAAATAATCATTGTTTATGATGTATGCTTTATTCCAGATATAATTTATCCTAGAAAACTAATTCTTTAATCAAAATAAACAGAAAGTTTTGCTCTGTAATGTGTAGAGACAGTTTTTGTTTGTCTGCTTTCACTATGTCAGAAAAAAACATTTTTGTGAAAATTAACAAAAATAACATTTCTTCAATATTCTATTCTTTATTTAATTTCATGTGAATTATTTTAAGATAACATCTCTACAGATCATAGATCAAGAATTTATGTATAATTAAAAAAAAAAGTTCATCAAAATATCATGCATACAAGTTTAGTTATAACATTTTGTTTTAAAATCGTGAAAAAACATTTTTAGTACATAATTAATTGATAAATTCAGGTCCATCATCATGCATGAATTTTTGAAAGTTCTGATTTTTGAAAATCAGACAGCTGTATACTAACATTTTCTGTGCTAATGACACCTGACTTACATGAGATGGGCCAGACCTTTGGTTCATTATTTTGAATCTCAGGAACTATGAGGGCAACTAGATTTTTTGCCAAGCATTTTTTATTCATAATATGAATTTTTGATTTTCGTTTTTACATTTTTTTTTTTGTGAAGCACATCGTTTTGTTGATCTGATATAATTTATTTTATATGCAAACTAATCAAATAAAAATTATAACAAATGTAAACAAAAAAAAAAAAGAAAAGCAAATGTCTGGTGCCGTTAACTAATACATAACCTATGGTCAAATACATAATCTAAATACTGTTTACAATCACTGCAAACAATTTTTTAAAAATGGCACCTTATTTATCCCAAATAACTATGCAGATTTAAATAAAAAGCAGTAATTAATGATACAAAATAAATAATTTGTGACAAATCCAAAAAATTGAAAAATCAAAAAGTATTTGTCAAAATATTACACAGTAAACAAGTACACAACAAACAAATAACTAAACTACTTTAAGTGTTTTGCTATTATCAGGTGAAATTATATTAAAAGAAGACAAAATAACATTTAAAATAAGTCCTAAATGAACTACTTATCACTATTGAAACGAGAAATAAATTATTAAAAAGAAAAATTTTTTGTTTAAAAAGAAGAATCTAGCAATATCACATTAAAAAGCATGTTTTAAAGAATCAATAAACAAAAAAATTTTTTTTTAGTCAAAATTTGAGTTGACATAATTTTATTCTATTTTTATATAGCCTAGTATAAGTTTATGTAGTTGAATAAAATATTATTTCATAATAAATAAAAGATTCCTAATAAAAGGAATGTCTGGATTATATTTTTTTCTAATTTACAATATTGCTCGTAACAAAAACTATATATCTTACAATATTTTTGCAATCATATTTTAATTCTCATTTCCAAAATCAGTTAGAAATAGATAATTTTGTTGATATTACAAAAAAATTTGTTTTCTCAAAGGTCCTAGGTTTAAATCCTGGCCATACCAGGCCAGGAAAAATAACATTTTCATATATTATAAATTTTGAGCTTATATAGTGAATATTTACATCACCTTTTTTTTTTTTTTTTTTCCCCCTACTCTCCGCGACCGGATATCCATTTAAGTATACTCAGTCGGGGAGAGTGTCCTTTTACTCTAAGGGAGTGTCCCCCGCCCACCGGTTGTACACCCAGCACGGCAGGTTAGCTCCCCCGGTCTCGGATCTTTAATTTTATTTTATTCGCCTGCCTCTAATCCCCCGCCTCGGAGACGGGGTATGGCTACGCCACCTCCCATCCCCTCAGCAGGGAACCAGGTCTCGGTCATTATGCCTTTGCCTCTAATCAGCGGTATTGCCCCCACTAAGCGCCGAGGCACCCGCAGGAGCGGCACCGCCAACCGGGACTCGGTCTTTTATTTGTCCCACACTCCCCAGGATCCAAAAGCATTTTTTATATCCAACATTATAATAAGTGGGATTTTCCTAGTTCTCCACGTGCCATTTCTACTATTTAATGCCCAGGTCTTAACTTTGTCGATCGCGTTTATCGTAGACCGGCCTTTTCTAAAACCATATTGCTCCTCATGTAAACAACCTTTTTCCTCGATTTCTTCTCTGAGTCGGGTTTCTAGTAATCTTTCGACTACCTTAACCATGTTATTTATTAGTGTGATTGGTCTGTATCCTGCTTGTTCTTGATTTGGTCCTATTTTAGGAATGAAAACAGTTCTGGCTTCTTTCCAACTATTGGGGAAGTTACGGTTTTGTAAGCCATAACTTGCAACATCCACTAATGATGGCGGCAGGTATGCCATCCGGTCCTGGACTTTTTTAATTTTTTAATTTCATGATGGCTTCCAAAACCTCCTTTTGAGTGAACCTGCCAGCCTGACACTCAATTACCTCTCTATTGAGATCTTCTATTCTGGGAAATAGCAATTTAACCTGTCATGCCGACATTTCAGCACTCAATGTCAGCACGTATCTTCCCAGGCGTTTGGTCACTATCCTAAATGCCTTTCCCCAGGGATCTTCGTTAAGCTCTTCACACAACTCCAGCCATTTCTTTTTTTTATCTTGTTTGATAAGGAAGTTGAGTATTTTCCTAGCTTGTCTGTATTGCTCTATCGCAAGACGACCTTCTTCTTCCATTCTATTTCTAGCGCGTAATCTCTGAGCTGCTCTTTTGTATCGTTGCATGATTCTTCTCTGCTCTTCTATCTCTGCAGACCACCAATAAACCGGGTGATATTTATTGTTACTCGGCGGTATTTTAGCTATCTCCTCTTTAATTATATCCTGGAACGCCTCAGGAGTTATTTGTGGACAATTTTTGATTCTGTTTGCTGCGTTGTTGGTAACGCGGTGAATCTGTTGTTCTGTCATTCTACTGAAGATGTTTAACTGTCTTCTTCCTGGTGGGTACTCTCTAAGGGTGACTAAAATGGCCCTATGGTCACTAGCAGTTTCTTCGTTAAGGACCTCAAAGTCGATTGAGTCAGTACGGATCCTACTGTCGATTATAACCAAATCAATTATCGAATTATGTCCTCTTGCGCTATAAGTGGCGGTCCCGTTGTTACCACAATTTGCGCCATTAGCCTCAAGCAGTTCCTCTAGTATTCTTCCTCTATTATTCGTGTAGGCCGTACCAGCTAGCGCTGTCTTACAATTGAAATCGCCTAGGACAAGCGTTCTCTTACAGGAGCGCGTCATGACTTGCTGTAAGTCAAAAAGTCTATTTTTAAAGGCTTCCGTAGTACAATTAGGACTAATGTAAATTCCTATTATTATTATATTGCTTAACTCTACGGCTACCATACCATCACCCCTATGATACAGGTTGTAGTCCACATTGCCAGCAATCCTTCTGATGGCCACATCCCCATTCCTGTCAGTCACCCAATGTCCCCTGGCCGCCAAGTACACATTTGGTTCCGTGGCCACCAAGAAGTCGGCATCGTACCTTGTTGCAATCTCCTCAGACAGATCACAAGACAAGCGACTTCTATTATTATTAATTAGGATCACTCTATTCATGACTTTTATCACAACTCGTACTACCAGTCCTGTGCAACGTACTATTACATTCCAGGCATCGTGTTGCTTTCTTACAGTCTCTGATTTCATGGCCAGGTTTCCCACAGTTAAAGCATAGGTCCGAGCGGTCTGGACCTCGACATTCTCTTCTACTATGCCCGGTACCCCAGCAGCGGTAACACCTCTCGATTTCTGTCCGGATGTATGTCCGGCAACACACCCATCCTACTCTTAGCCTTGATGCAATAAGTTTTACTGCATTCTTTTGTGTGGTAACCACCGTGGCGTTCATTGTGTTTCCATACGCTTCCCTGAGGGATGTAATCTGAAAACTTTCCCCCGTACCCAATACTTTTTCTACTGCCTCCTTGACCTCACATTCCTTGGTGTCGCACAGCATATCCTTTACATGAACCACCGTTCTGCGGTCCCCCTTTGTTCTAATATTAACTTGTAGGTCCTCTGCTCTATTTTTTAGTAGGGAGGAAAATTCCCCCGCTTTCTGCGATCCATTTATTCTGACTTCAAGCTGCTGATCTCTACCCTTCTTGATAGACAATATTTCACCAGCTTCCTCCGCCTTGAACTTCTCTTTCATTGTCTTCAGGAGGTCAGCATAAGATTTTCCCGGAGCCTTAACTATCACGGTTTTACTTTCTATAACCGGTGGGGTTCCCCTTCTCGCTGAAGCAGACCTGGACCTCGCTCTTCCGTGATCTCCCAGATTAGGGAGTATCATTCTAGGTAGTGTCTTACTTTTCCTCATAAGGTATATAACAATTTTTCTAACCAGAATACCCGACGGGCCAGTGGGCACGACGAAAACCGCTGACTCAGGCCTTCCCACCACTCTTCGAAGAGCTTTTATGATGTGAGAGGCCATAGCCTTCTCACCCTCGCTGGAGTCGTAAATCACCACATATTTTGTAGCATTAGTTGTAATTTTCTCTTCCTCAAGGATCGTAGATTCTTGTAACACCATTGCTCCCGGTGTAGTCCCAGCATACTGGCTGTTCGGCCTCAGTCCATTCAAGTCTACGAAGATGCAGTTATCATCTCCCGGTTTCAAAGTATTTTTTTGGGTGAGTCGATTCATCACCCAAGTTGACCATCGAGTGGGCAGTCTTTCTATTAACTGTTCGTCTGATAAATCAACGTCCAATATATCCGACATCTCATTCCTATGATAGCCCTCAGTTTGTGTACCCTGGGAATTCGTGTCAGGTGCTTCCTCACTTATCCTTTGTAGTTCCTTGTAAATCTCTATAAGTTCTCTCTCATGGGCCTTTATCGCTGTGGCACTTGCCTTGCCGGTCAAATGTCTTAGTTGCAACAGTGCATTTCCCAATCTATAGGTGACGTCTTTTAGATTAGGAGGGGCCTCCTCTTCTTCGGACGATCCCGCTCTTGCTCTCTTGGCACCTCTACCCTCTATTGTCTTCCATTTGGCCTTGTCTTGGCTGAGTGTTGTGGTCTCCATGTCTTCTGTACCCTCAGTAATGCTTTCCCTCCTTCCAGAACTTCCCCGCGAGTGCCCAGCCACTTGGGAGGCTGTATCTTCCACGGGAAGTGAGCTACGTCTCCTCATTGTATGGATTCAGAATCAGGGGACGATTCCGAATCCAACGACACCCCATACTTACCTGGCGTGGAGGTTACCGTGATCATGATATTTACATCACCTCCTGTAAAACATTGTCACTTATTGTTTTCATTATTGAACACATATTTTGTAAAATGATAATTACCAGAATAAGGCAGTGATAAATGTTTCCTTAATATGGTAAAAATTTTACGATAATGCCTTTTGGTGAGAAACATTAAAGTTAGATTTACTGTTGGTCTAACTTGAAGTATGATGGGTAGGTTTGGATAACTACTACCACCTATTGAACAGAAAAAAAAATTTAGTCATTAATCTATACTTAACTATACCTAGACTTACATAATTTGTCGGAATGACTGGATCAGCATTTGAAGGTTATTTGCATGATTGGGAAAGGAGAATTTGAATGATTGGCATACAGAAGAGAAAAGTTGCTTTAATTTATAATTGCATAGCAGATTCAAATTTGTTTCTAGAAAAGGCCTTGTGTTCTTACAGTTTAATACTACATTTATCATATAGCCACTTCAAGATTTTTAAAACATTAAAAACTTACTATTGAATTGATTAAAGAAAAAATTATTGATAATGGTGATGGAACATTTACTGATATTTTTACACGTAACTGTAAAAACTTATCCAGAAAATCTATTTAAATTGTTTTAAGAGACTGGAAATATCTGCTCCACTGAACAACATCAACCAAATTAAAAGTCTTGGAAAAAGAAAAATTAAAAATGATGGAAAGGGAACAATTCAGTGCATTGATAAAAATTGACAGTGGCTTACGCATTGCAGAATTCATGAGTGATACAGATATGCAACCTGTTATTCACAATATGCAAGATATAAGAGATGAAAATATTGATGATATAGATGATGAGGCTGTCTTCTTCTAAAAGAAGAGTACAGACATTTTATAACTTAGGAACCCTTAGAGATAAAAAAGAATTTTGCAAACAAAAATTTCAATTACAGTGCTGGATAAGGCTGTTAAGGTAGATATTTTTTTTGTAGTAGATTGTACATGTTGGTTGGTGAATACTCAAGTAGTTCATTATTTAGTGTCAATGAAACAGTTCTCTACTGTATGTCATTATGAAATTATGTAGTTGAAGAAGGAAAAAGTAGCTTGCTTTCAATATAATGAAAGACCATGCAATGATGTAATGCACTACTGAACAATATATAAAGTTATAGTTTATTTAAAATTAATTTTACTTAAAAAAATTTGATGAGAATTTTCTTGAATTCAGTCATTTCTGTTTTTATTACACATGTTTGTTTTTCAAGCATTAGCTTATGCTATACAATAGGGATTACATTACTAGAGTGCATTTTTACACGAGGAAGATTAGATGGATGAAAGGTAAAAACTACCTGTTCCTTGCCAGAAATCAAACCTGAGATGAGGAATTGCCTTATAATCATTCTCCAGGAAGTAATTAAGTTGTCTACTGCATATGATAAAGAAAAAGCATGGTAAAATTTAGTAAAATTATTATTTTAATGGCGTTTTATCAGAGTACTAAAATATTATTAGTTAGAAACCGTTGCAAGTTTTGAATGCAAAAATCAGGTTTTGTTACCTTGATAAAAAGTGTAATTTAATCATACTTACATTTTACACTTTACCCCTTTTAGATGGAAGAATATGAAAATAAAATATTCAAATTGTATGTATTTACATATATGAAATTAACTTTATTACAAAGTATTAGTAGTGTTCAGTAGACTTGTTAACCAACCAATTATAAAAATGTATAATGTTTACAGATATTTAATGTGTGTCTTAGTTATTTTAATTATGTAATATTTTTAATTCTGTAGTATCATGAAAGTCTTCAGCAAATTATCAGTTACTTTTTATCAGTTAATAGATATTTTTGTTCAAAAATGAGATGAGGTTATAACATGAAGGTCGCTCAGGTGAACACTGTCATAATTCCTCTCATGCATGTATTCTTTCCACGCAGCATGTCAGAGTTGTAATACAAGTATTTTTACTGTTGCCAATCGCCAAACTTTACATGATTTATACAGTTACTCACCAAAATATAATCTGTTCTTACCCTTTTTTTTCTTCTGGAATTTAGAAGTTCAATATGGTCTTGCAGAAATGTTGAAAAATACCTGTTGTACAGCTTTTCATCATAGAGTTAAAAATGTCATTGTATGCTAGAAACTGTATAATTAAAAAAAAATTAGCATGTTCTAATTGGGATTAAATATGACGTGATGAAAAAAATATTGTTATAGTTAGGAATGATTCAAATTATTTAGTAACCTAATAATAAAATATAATTAAAAAACAAAATGAAAAATTTTAATAAGTTTAATTTAAGCATATAGACTATTTAATTTAAGAATATACTAAATTGCAGTTATATACATTACAAAACAACTTGATCGTTCAAAATATGTTTCTCTAAATAAATACAGGTTACAGAATTGGAGATTTTGACACAACATTTCAGTTTTGAAAAACACAAACTGATAAATATAAAAGGTTATTTAGGAATATTTGAGATTGTTAATAATTGTGGTTAAAAAGTAATATTCATGAATTCATGTATCTAAAAATTAAAGGAAGATATTTTTATGATAGTAATTTAAAAATTAATATTTTTTATAGTGTGAAAGAACCTTTACAAAAGATTCTGCAATAAAAAAATGTATCATTAACCCCAATAACTTTTTTTAGTTCCAATAATTTTAAGGTATGACATATTAGATCACTTCAATACATGAATAATCCTGGGCAAATTAATGGTAATTTTCATCGTATTACCATAACTATGTCTGTGAAATTCTTATTTTGATCATTCTGTTATGAAGTACCAAATATAAAATAAAAATTTTATCTGCACTTTTTTTATAGACAGATATATGTCAATGTTAATGCTCCTAAAACTATTTTTTTTTTTTTTTTTTTTACATTATTAAGGTTATCAGTTAATCCACTGAATTCATAAAATTATCTTAACAAAATATGTCATTTAAATTTTACTTTACAAAAATATGTTATTTTAAATGAATGCAAGATTATTTTGATTAATATTGTTTTCAGAATACAAGAATCCCTTGATTAATGCTGTGTTCATTAGTGCACACAGCATTAATGGATGGCCTCAAAAAAAAATTTGAGACCATCCCTTAACATATGCGATACCAAATTTGATTCATGCGCTTCAACATGTGAGAAATTTTTACAGACCCTCTGAAGTATTGGCAAATGAATCTTGGGGATTATGATCTACATGAGAGCACTGCATGCAATAAATTTATTTATTTATTTTTTTAATTTATTAATGTTATGACTAGTCATTTAATTGTTATGTTTTAAATTTGTTAATAATTTTATATTTTAATAGATTTAGTGCAAATGGGAACTACCTAATATGTAGCAGTTATTTTATATATTATATTATAGTTATTTGATTATTAAATAATAGGGAATTTTGTTTTGTGCCAACAGTTAGTTATAAGGTAGTTTTAAGGGAATTTCTAATGGTAAACTTTTTTTTTTTAGCATGGTCACTTTTTAATATTATACTTAATTTTTCTAAATATATAGGTTTTTTAAATTAAACGTTAAGGTGTGCATATACTTTATAAGCCAACAAGTTTTAAAAATTAATAAAATAATGAAAATGCAAAATTTTACACTATTTTCTATTTGTAATTTCTTATTATTTTAAATCATGTTAAATTGTATTTTCTATGAAAGTAATAAATATGTAATTTAAAAAAAAAATATTTTATGAAAGTAGATATGTATTGTTGATAACATTTTAAATAATGAAAAAAAAAATTAAAATAATAGTTTACAGTAAAAAAAGACACACCTCCATACAGTAGATTATATCTGTGATTTCATTAACAGTAAATAATAATCAGTGGAGGAGAGCCTACTTCCACTTTTTATTGTTATATGCAGTATTTAGCAATAATTTTGTTTTCTTTTAAAATAGACATGATATATTTATCACTAATTTCAAAATGATATATTATTAAAATATTATAAAAACAAAAAATTAAAAAACAAACATTTTTTATGTTTTTCTTTTAAATTTCATAGCTTTTTTTATTTACAGAATTTTTTTTTTACTTTATATAGCCAGCCATGCCGTCAGTTCTTCTCCAGTACTCAATGTATGTCGTTATTATTTCTGTTTAACATCAACTCATCAATAAATTTTCTACGTAAGAATTTCCCTTTATAGAAATGGACATGAACAAGAGTACTAAATGATAACTCATTGCTTTGGTTACAGAGCTTGAAATTATTAATTGATTTGTTAATGGGAAATGCAAAGCAAATTTAGGTAGAATATTAGGCTTCAATGAGTCTACAATACATGCAGTTTTAAACAGCTAGCGATTACCAAGAAAAAGGCAGAATTGCATCTTCATCTTGAGATATGCAATGTGCTAGAAATAGAAGCCAATTATCGTCAGATCATCAATATTTATTAAACTGGCCTATTCTGGAAAAAATGCTGATCCAAGGATAGATTAACACTTCTACTCGGAGGTAACGCCGAAGGTTACTTCAAATTAAAACTGATGCTAATTTATCTTAAATGAACCTGAAGGCATTTAAAGACTGAAACAAGTAATTCCTTCCAGTAATTTTTTCAAACAAAAAGATTTGGCCGGTAAAGCAGTTGTTTAATGGTTCAATATGCATTTTTGTCCCACAGTTGAGAAATACTGCAAGGTAAATAATTTATACTTAAAAGTTACTTTTTTTATGGCAGATTATTTTGTCAACCATTGTTCAAGTATTTAATACTTGGAGAATTTTAGAACTTGTTGTAATTGTCTGTTTTGGTTTTGTTGGATTTCAGTGGTTTTATTTCATTTACATGTTTAAATTTACATTTACTTTTCATTTTCAGTTCCTAATTATTTTAATAAGTGTTTTTTTTCTTTTTAGATTAATGATATTTTGGCTGCAGATAAGGAATTAGCAGCTGAAGTATTATTTGATCTTGAATCGACTGCCGAAGAGAGTTCAGAAGAAGAAAGCGGGGATGAGCTTGCCAGGGTAGTTAAAAGTAATGAAGGAAATTTAAGGTCACTTTTAATGGAGGCTGTAGTCCATGTTGAGAGACTTAGTTCAACTTTGTTGATTTCTTCAGCTGGTGATAATAAAAATAATAATGTTGTAGAAACATCAGATGAAAATCAGGTTGTTAATGTTGATGCCAATACTGGTTTACAGAAGAACCAAGAACAGGAGACTGTACCTCAACAGCCAGACCCTATAGAAGAAATTAAAAGTGAATCCACTTAAACTGAGAAATTGTTTCCAATTCCTAATGTATAATTTCCTAGTGATTCAGTTTCAACAATGTGATAATTCCTTACTTGATCAACAATTTATATTATTAGTCATCAATAATTTCACTGGTTCATATGAGCTAATAATTTATTAACAGTATGTGTGTATGTATTTTTCTTAAAAGTAACTTGTCTGTGTAATATAATTTGCATGTTTTTATTTATCAAAAATTTTTGTTTCACTGTTAGTTACGTATATACATGTGCCTACTGAATTTTTTTATTGTATACACAGAATATTGTATTTAATGATTCATTCCGTGGTTTTAAATATAATAATTTTAATTGATAATGCTTTACAACACCCAAATGAGGAGGTACTATGCAGTGGTGACATTAAAGTGATGCTTCTATCACCAAATGTCTATAGTTTTATTTAGCCCGTGGATCAAGGGATCATTGCATCACTTAAGAAAATCTAGAAATAAAAGATGCTTGGATATATACTAAATGGATAGCAATTACAGCAAATTGATTACATTTTGAAAAAGTTATTGTAAAAGATACCGCTTTTGTAAAGCAGATCTTGGGTTGAAATTAAACTTAAATGCCAAAAATGTCATGGGAAAACATTACTTTTAAGAAGAGACAGATACAGCTGTTTGTGAAGCTAATCCTACAGATAACAACCTGACCAATTAAGTATAAAAAGTACCATGTTTAGAAAACTCACCAAAGAAGAAGTTAAGAATGGCTAGATTCTGATGACAAAGAAAAAATAAGAATGGTGAACCAACAGGCAACAACCGACACATATAGTGGGAAGGAAGCCAAAGATAACCAGTAACAAAAAGTGATGCACTCAGATGCTGATGTTTTAGGAAAACATTATGTATAAAGTAGAGCAACAGAATTAAGTGAATCCATGTAACATATTATTTCCCAACAGATGAATCATTTTGTAGCAAAAAACAGTAGTATTCTTCCAAACAAATACAGTAAACTATTTTTAAAAAAGCAAGATACTCTGAACAATTTTATTTATATAATTTAGTATAACCTACTATTTTCAACCATATTAAAAATATAATTTTGTACTTCATAAATTAAACCCTCCTTTTTATATTGATAGCCCAATAACTTCATTTTTTTACACTTCCAATAATCTGAGGGCCTGCAGTTAACATTAACTGAAGTTAATGATATTCAACCATAGTTAATAATTGATGCCAACAGAGGGAAGAGAGTGCATACCTTGTGCTATGTAACATTGGTAATCTATGGAGATTAGTTTATTAAATGTGGCTTTAGCAGCTGACGCTCTTCCTTATTTCACACCCTTTAATTTCTGGATCACTACTCACAGAGGTAACAAGTGTTGAGGAACCAACACATTATAAGACAGTCAGTTTATCTCAATCTTACTCAGAATCCAATAACTGAATCTACTATTTATTTTATCTAGAAATCTATACTCTGTACTATGTTAGATATGTTTGTGGTAAAGGATCACTTCCATTAGAAACTGAACTGACAATTAAAGTGAATCTAAAGGTTAGGATTTATTGTGTTTAAAAAGAGATATGATATACATGTTATTCAGTATTTTCAGTTGCAGTATATTTGATGTTTTATCATTTGAAAGTCTAATGATGTGTGAAAAATTGACTTTCTTAAATTGATTGTTGTTTAAACCGTTATTAGTGCAGCTAATAAAGGCGATAAATGATACTACATTTTATATTAGTGGAGCTAATAAATGATACTATAATTTTAGATGTTTATTCTGAACTTCATTCAAATATACAAAGAACAGTATTAACTGTATATGCTGGAGTATTGAAAAAGGATATTGTCATTAATTTGCACTAATTACAATCATTTAAAATACTTAGAACCATTATGAAAAACTATGAATGCCTTCTTTATATCTCAACAAACTAAAAAAAAAGGGCCAGTAATCTTTTAATAAAAAGATGCCCTTCATGGATCGTGCTAAATTAAAATGTAAGAAGTTGATTAAAATGAAAAAAAGTTTGTAGAAATTAAAAACTAGATATTATTTTATGTATGTTTTGAATATCATATTTATTGTAAATATTAGGTCATATTCATATTAGGTCATATTTCCAAACACATATAACATATGTTAAGATAATTAATGAAAGGTGTAACAGGGGTAAGAAAAAAGGAAAATAAATTGAAAAACACAAGACTAGAACAAATCTAGACTTTTGCAGCAGATTTGTTTTTAGTTGTGTATGGAAGAGTAAATTACACAAAGAATTTAAAAAATATTCTCAATTAGAATAGTCTAGAAATTACATTGATATACGAGGGTGGAGTGAAAAGTTCCAGGTCTCACATACAGATGGCGTTTTACCTTTAATTTCTTCACAGCATTGCATGATTCCACTCTTCATTAGTTTACTATAAGGTTTTCAAGCCACTGCATCATTTAGTATAGTATTTACAGTCTGTTAAAGTGGAGAAAAGGTGTGTTTTTGAAAATAAAAATATTGGAAATTTGTTTAGTGATTAAATACTTTTTTCTGAAAGGCTCAAGTGCAAAGGAAATTAAGGAAGAGCTTGATATGACATTGGGAGACTCTTCTCCATCAAATACAGAAGTTAAATGCTGGTTCGCAGTTTAAAATGGGTTAAACACTCATTAGCGATAAACCACACAGTGGATGCCCTTCTGAAGTGACTATGCCAGAGCGTAGACACTTCAGAAGCATTCCATTGTGCTATCGCCTCTGGGTGATAGCAAAAGTGCGTAAAATTGTTTTGGCAGATTGATGAATAACAGTAAATGAGTTAGCAGAGTCTGTAGGCATGTCAACAGAACACATGCTCAATATTTTGCACAAACATTTGGGCATGAACAATGTGTGTGCTAGATGGGTGCCATGTTTGCTCACTCCTGACCAGAAACAGTGCCGAAGAAACATTTCAAGTAATTGTGTTGAGCTCTTTTGGCGCAATTCAGAGGAATTTTTACATGAATTTGTGACAATTGATGATACTGATCTAGCTCCCAGTGACTGACCTTATAAAATGGCTTGGAGGGGAAAAGAAATTTTCAACCAAAATGAAGTTATTGCCTCCATAGATTGTTATTTTGAAGAGTTGAAAAAATTGACATACAAACTGACAGTACTCTTGTGGAAAGTTGGGTTAAATGTTAAGACCTTAATGGTGACTGTGTTGAAAAATAAATCAAAATGTACCAAGTAAATTGTTTTCTTATCCAGCCCCAGACCTTTTCACCCCACCCTTGTATTAGTGAAGTATGAAGTGTAAAGAGGTAACTATTTTAAATAACAGATTATACATACAGTGATGTTACTGTCAGTTTTTAATATGTTCAGAGTGATTCACAGAAAATGTAATGAACTTTAGGGACTTTTACTGGTGAAAATAAAGAAGAAGGTTCATATAAACATATATTTGAAACACTTCATTAGCAAGTGTCAGCTGACAAAAGATTTTGTCCTGATTTCTCCGCCTTTGGTATAATTAAGCCAGACTGTAATTCTTGGGGTCCAAAGTAAGGAATAAATCTAGTGGTTTTGTATGAAAAAGAAATAGGTCCCAGAACTGTATTTTTAGTAGTTTTCGAGAAATCTGAGATAAAATAAAATATTGGGCTGAAAAACACTATTTTATGTTTGGCTTAAAATAATTTTGTTAAATGGGTAATGAAACAAGTAAAAGTTTTAAACAAAACTTGAAGAGAATTTAATTCTGAGGAAAATGTCCACAGAAACTAAATTTCTTTAGTTTCAATTTTGTTTTTTAATTAAAAAAAAAAAAGAAAACATTTCAGAATTCACATGGCACTGTTAAAGTTGGATACCAACACAAGTTCCAACGAAGAAACTGTTATGTGATATGATATTGTAGACAACAAAATATTGGGACCATTTATTTTCAATGAAAATGTTTTAGGTGCTTTATACTTATACATTTTGCAAAATAATTTGCTAGATCTATTGAAAAATGTTCCTCTGATAATAAGACGGCAGACGATTTTCCAGCACAATGAAGTAACTTTACACTTTTCTGTAACAGTTAGACAACACTTAAATGCGACTTTTTTAATGAAGTGGCTTTGACATAGTGACCTTCAAGGTTGCCTGACTTAACACTTCTGGACTACTATGTGTGGGGTAACTTGAAATCATTAATATACAAACAAAAGTGTAATGCAAGTGAAAATTTAGTTATTAGAATTCTCTCAGTGCTATACAACTAAAACAAACAAATCTGTTGAAATATGCAAAGCCATTCAAAACTTTGTTCATTGGAGAATGCTGTATCCACTATGGTGAATAACATTTTCAGCAGTTTACGTAATTGTGTTTATATTTGTTATTTTTCTAAATACTGCATGTTCACGGTTTGACAAGGATATTTATCTCTTGTAAAAGTTTCTTACAACTACAATTTATTACCTTAAAGAGATATAAATAAAATAAATTATAAAAATAATAATAATGACAATACATATACTTGTATTTTTTTTTTAGCTTCAGTCATTTGACTGGTTTGATGCAGCTCTCCAAGATTCCCTATCTAGTGCTAGTAGTTTCATTTAAGTATACCGTCTACATCCTACATCCCTAACAATTTGTTTTACATATTCCAAACGTGGCCTGCTTACACAATTTTTCCCTTCTACCTGTCCTTCCAATATTAAAGCGACTATTCCAGGATGCCTTAGTATGTGGCCTATAAGTCTGTCTCTTCTTTTAACTATATTTTTCCAAATGCTTCTTTCTTCATCTATTTGCCGCAATACCTCTTCATTTGTCACTTTATCCACCCATCTGATTTTTAACATTCTCCTATAGCACCACATTTCAAAAGCTTCTAATCTTTTCTTCTCAGATACTTCGATTGTCCAAGTTTCACTTCCATATAAAGCGACACTCCAAACATACACTTTCAAAAATCTTTTCCTGACATTTAAATTAATTTTTGATGTAAACAAATTATATTTCTTACTGAAGGCTCGTTTCGCTTGTGCTATTCAGCATTTTATATCGCTCCTGCTTCGTCCATCTTTAGTAATTCTACTTCCCAAATAACAAAATTCTTCTACCTCCATAATCTTTTCTCCTCCTATTTTCACATTCAGTGGTCCATCTTTGTTATTTCTACTAAATTTCATTACTTTTGTTTTGTTCTTGTTTATTTTCAAGCGATAGTTCTTGCGTAGGACTTCATCTATGCCGTTCATTGTTTCTTCTAAATCCTTTTTACTCTCGGCTAGAATTACTATATCATCAGCAAATCGTAGCATCTTTATCTTTTCACCTTGTACTGTTACTCCGAATCTAAATTGTTCTTTAACATCATTAACTGCTAGTTCCATGTAAAGATTAAAAAGTAACGTAGATAGGGAACATCCTTGTCGGACTCCCTTTCTTATTACGGCTTCTTTCTTATGTTCTTCAATTGTTACTGTTGCTGTTTGGTTCCTGTACATGTTAGCAATTGTTCTTCTATCTCTGTATTTGAACCCTAATTTTTTTAAAATGCTGAACATTTTATTCCAGTCTACGTTATCGAATGCCTTTTCTAGGTCTATAAACGCCAAGTATGTTGGTTTGTTTTTCTTTAATCTTCCTTCTACTATTAATCTGAGGCCTAAAATTACTTCCTTTCCCCTATACTTTTCCTGAAACCAAATTGGTCTTCTCCTAACACTTCCTCCACTCTCCTCTCAATTCTTCTGTATAGAATTCTAGTTAAGATTTTTGATGCATGACTAGTTAAACTAATTGTTCTGTATTCTTCACATTTATCTGCCCCTGCTTTCTTTGGTATCATTACTATAACACTTTTTTTGAAGTCTGATGGCAATTCCCCTTTTTCATAAATATTACACACCAGTTTGTATAATCTATCAATCGCTTCCTCACCTGCACTGTGCACTAATTCTACAGGTATTCCGTCTATTCCAGGAGCCTTTCTGCCATTTAAATCTTTTAATGCTCTCTTAAATTCAGATCTCAATATTGTTTCTCCCATTTCATCCTCCTCAACTTCCTCTTCTTCCTCTATAACACCATTTTCTAATTCATTTCCTCCTTATAACTCTTCAATATATTCCACCCATCTATCGACTTTACCTTTCGTATTATATATTGGTGTACCATCTTTGTTTAACACATTATTAGATTTTAATTTATGTACCCCAAAATTTTCATTAACTTTCCTGTATGCTCCGTCTATTTTACCAATGTTCATTTCTCTTTCCACTTCTGAACACTTTTCTTTAATCTACTCTTCTTTCGCCAGTTTGCACTTCCTGTTTATAGCATTTCTTAATTGCCGATAGTTCCTTTTACTTTCTTCATCACTATCATTCTTATATTTTCTACGTTCATCCATCAGCTGCAATATATCGTCTGAAACCGAAGGTTTTCTACCAGTTCTCTTTATTCCGCCTAAGTTTGCTTCTGCTGATTTAAGAATTTCCTTTTTAACATTCTCCCATTCTTCTTCTACATTTTCTACCTCATCTTTTTTACTCAGACCTCTTGCGATGTCCTCCTCAAAAATCTTCTTTACCTCCTCTTCCTGAAGCTTCTCTAAATTCCACCGATTCATCTGACACCTTTTCTTCAGGTTTTTAAACCCCAATCTACATTTCATTATCACCAAATTATGGTCGCTATCAATGTCTGCTCCAGGGTAAGTTTTGCAGTCAACGAGTTGATTTCTAAATCTTTGCTTAACCATGATATAATCTATCTGATACCTTCCAGTATCGCCTGGCTTTTTCCAAGTGTATATTCTTCTATTATGATTTTTAAATTGGGTGTTGGCAATTACTAAATTATACTTCGTGCAAAACTCTATAAGTCGGTCCCCTCTTTCATTCCTTTTGCCCAGCCCGTATTCACCTACTATATTTCCTTCCTTGCCTTTTCCAATGCTTGCATTCCAATCTCCAACTATTATTAAATTTTCATCTCCTCTTACGTGTTTAATTGCTTCATCAATCTCTTCGTATACACACTCTACCTCATCATCATCATGGGCGCTTGTAGGCATATAGACGTTAACAATCGTTGTCGGTTTAGGTTTTGATTTTATCCTTATTACAATGATTCTATCGCTATGCGTTTTGAAATACTCTACTCTCTTCCCTATCTTCTTGTTCATTATGAAACCTACTCCTGCCTGCCCATTATTTGAAGCCGAGTTAATTACTCTAAAATCACCTGAACAAAAGTCGCCTTCCTCTTCCCACCGATCCTCACTAATTCCTACTATATCCACATTCATCCTATCCATTTCCCTTTTTAAATTTTCTAGCCTACCAATCTTTTTTAAGCTTCTAACATTCCACGCTCCGACTCGTAGAATGTTATTTTTTAGTTTTCTGGTGACCCCTTCCTTAGTAGTCCCCACCCAGAGATCCGAACGGGGGACTATTTTACCAAGGAAGGCGTTATACAATACTTGTATAACTTAGAAAATAGTAATTCAAATAAAAAGGACAAGATTTGTTTAATGAGAGTTAAATTATAAAATCCAGAATACAGTCCAATTTACTAAATTTATTATTTTTATAATGACCATTAGAACATATTCATTAACAAGATACCACTAGAAAAGTCCAAAGTTCATACAATTCAGTTTTCTGCAAATATTACTTTTACCGTTTATAAAAGAACTACCCTACACTGTATGAATGAATATAATACTGTTACTTTCACTATTTTTTACCAATTACTCGCCAAACAACTTCTTGTATTCACCCACTGTCCACAAAGAAATGCTTGTGATGTACTCTTCACTCGTTTACAAAGCGCTTACTGTTATTGCTGTCACTGCAACTGTGTTGAACATTGGCTCACAAAACTACTGTTATCTATCGCTTGTTAATCACAACTGTGCCAAACACAGCCTTGCTGAACTACTCACTGTGTTCCACTGACCCCCTCAGTATTTATATCCCTTGATCTGGAGAACCAGTACCCAACTCATCCCTTTAATTTTTCAAGCGTAATAATTTTTATCACCCATGCCCTTACATTTTTCTATAAATTCTTATTCTGGTCAGACAACTTTTGGTGGTGCAATTGTCTATATTACAGATCGTTAAACGAACCCATTACTCTTAAGAAAAGAATCTCTTTTAGTTCCTAAATTCTTCTTTTCATTATTATTCTCTCTTTCATTCTTAATTGAAAGAAATCCGTTGACCTGGTCCATCTCCTGTTACAGTATTTCATCCTTTTGTTTAGTAATACTGAACAATTTTTTTTTCTTTTAATACCTAGTTAAAATAAAATCTGTCAAATATGATATATTTTGTTTTTATTAAACTTCAAAATTCGTTTGCCTGTATTTTATTTTCTATGGACTTTATTCAAACCACTTTTCTCAGAATCAAGATTTGTTAAAAAGTTTTATGTGTTTATTACCCATTTAACAAAACTATTTTACACCAAACATAAAATAGTGTTTTTCAACCCCAATCTTTTGTCTTTTACCTCAGGTTTCTCAAAAATTACAAAAATAATTGTTCTTGGACTGATTTTTTTCAATTTTTCTGGTCAGATTTCATATAAAACTAAAAAAAATATACCTCTTAATTTTGATCCCAAGAATTACAGAGAAATCACAGTGAAATTTTCACCAGTAATGTCCCAATAATTTGTAACAATTTTTGAATCACTGCATATATAAAGTCAATTAGACTTCTCAAAAATGTTAATCATTTTTTCTTATAGTTATCTGTAAATTGAATTAACAATAACTGCAAACAAAAATTCGTAGACTTTTTCAGTGTATAACAAAAACCTCTTATTGAAGTTTTAGAAATTTCCTCAATGATTTATCTGATTTTGGTAAAAGTTTTCTTTGAATATGTTTATTAGTCAGTATATAACTTTTTTTTTTAATTTTTAGCACCTTCAATTAGCCTTTTAAAAATATATTGAAAAATAAGTTTTTGTAATTATATTAAAAATTCTAAATTTAAATAACTGACTAGTATTCAATCAGGAGTTTAGTTTTATTTTCCCAAACTCATTAACTTATTTTATGACTTGTTTTGTTTTTATTTTTTTTTACACATGCAAACAGTTCTAGAGAGGAATTTAAAGACTCACTTTTTACATTTAAAATTTTTCTTGATCATTTTAATTTGATGATTTGCTAAAATTATACATATAAGTTGTTTTAATTTATGATTAATGATAATAAAAATCAAACAAGCTTTTTTCTTTTCTGATAATTCAGATTTTATTACTGTCAATTTTGATACTTTACGCTTTAGATAATCCTTAAAAAATCAGTTGAATATAAGTTTTGATGGTTGCACTGCAAAGAACAGTATTCTGTCAGTGAAATTGTAAAATAACAAATGCATAATTCATATCCATTCAATTTGTTAGAAAAATAACATCCTAAATCTGGAAAAGTAAACATTAATTCTAGAAATTTTAAGTACATTAGTTGGGAAAAAATTCCAGAATGTTTAAATTGGAGTTAAAATAGTATAAAGTTATGTTAAGAATTAAAACCAACTTAGATTTAATACATTAAATATACTGTATGCATAATGGTTTCTTAACATTTTTAAGATGAGTGCCAACAAAATTTTCTTAAGCTTGCTTAAAAATACAAAATTTCAAAATTGAATTTATAAAAATGTATTTATTCAAGATTGATAAAATTTTATTATTTTATTGTTAATAGGTATAGTCAACTTTTTATATCTGCAGCCATTATGGAACATCATTGTGAAAGAACAATTTTTTATTGTGTTTCACATTGTCAACTAATACTTTAAATACACTAATAGCCGTCTACTGATATTTTTTTAAAATATAAAATAAAGTAGAACTTGATATTGATACTATATCACTACCTCAGGGAAATTTAGGACCACCAGAACATACTATATATATTTTAAAATGATCTGTCTCAAAAACAGATGTAATTTTTAGTTAAAAGAAAATTATAAGGTACATCCTTCTTACTTACAGGAAATGCTTATCGTAAATTTAAATGAAGTATGTAACCATAGAAATCAATTATAACTAATGTGATAAAAAAAAATTATTCTTAAAAGTGTAATATTCTATCTCACTGGATAAATAGTAACTAAATTTTCAATATAGTTAGTAACTAACTTAATGGCTAAAATAAATTTAGATAAAATCATTGAGGTTATAAATGATTTAAATAACAAAAAAGGAGTAACTTTAAGACAGATAGTTTGTTATTTGAGAAAATTTTTACATGCTCCTGAACAACAAAAGCGGGACCTAGTATGTTCAGTTCGTCGAATATTAAATCAAGGTCTGGTTGATGGTGTGTTAAGACATCGTGCTGGTTATTATAAACTGAGTCATAATTTAAAAAATAGCTGCTCTCATACATCTGGTTATACAGTGAACAAAGAAAATGATTTCACTAGTTGTCATGATCAGTCACCAATATCATCGGGTTCAGATAATAAAATAAGTAATTATATCAAGGAAGAACAACTAACAACAAATAATCATCAACAACATTACAAAACACGTTACCATACCTTTCTTTTACAAAATCGTCTTAAAAAATCACAACTGGAATATGATTTAGCACAATTAAGGGACTATCAGCAATCTCATTTTGATTTAATTAAAAACTTAAGAGAGGTAAGAAAAAGACAAGCACATATGAATGAGTCTGGGAAAGATAAAAGCAGAAAAGGAAGTATGTCAAAACAAATCAAGAACATTCAGTCCATGAAAAGAAAAAACAATGCTAGGAGAAAGGGAGGAAAAAAGAAAGATAAAAAATGTGAAAATAAAAAGAGGCGATGCTGCGTTCGCCTAAAACGATGTTCAGTTTGTGGCAGGTATATACGACAAACTGAGATAAAAGAAAGTAAAGGACCCCAAACATCAAAGAATACACATCCTGACGATAGAAAAATTACAGACAGCACCTTTAAACAAATGAAAGTAAGAAAAAGAAATAGTATGAAGAACCACAGAACCAACATTCATAGATCTCATTCAAATGAGCATATGAAGCAGTTTTCAATTGAAGATGAACAGCTAAATGTAGATTGCACGGAAACAAAAAAAGATAAGGTTGACAGTGAAAACAGAACACCACCACCACCACACTTAAATCCAGATGCCCATCCAGGATCAAATGATATTGAACGTAGGATATCTGAACACAGCAATCCATCACAGCCTCCATTAAAATCTGATGATGAAGATAACAATAACAATAGTTATAAATAATTAAAATTACCAAAAGTAAGTAGTATTAATTCATTTTATTAACTGAATATAATTTTGCTATAACAGCATTTTGTTAGTACTGTAACAGATTAAACGTAGCTTACATGAAGGTCAGGATTCCAACAAAAAAATTCTTATACATATAAATTTTATGTCATAGTATGTTTCATATGGCAATGACACATTCGCAGGTGCAGAGTGCTTTATATCAAAGTACCAATGTTTGATCATTTTAGTTATGCTACTTGACAGACACCAAATGTAACAGTTGGTTTTTTTTTCAGTTAATTATTGTTCTAGACATATTTGGCAGTTATTTAGTCTTGGGCAAATGTATGTACCAGTTAAAAGAAAAATAAAACTTTCTAGTCAGAGCCACAGATGGGAGAGGTGTGTCTGTAATCTAACTGTTAAAAAGAACTTTATTTTGTTTAAAAATTTTCATCATTTGATGGTTTCTCAAAAATTGATCACAATCATAGAATATGGAGATAATTTAAAATGATTGTGTGCTCGTAATTTTCTGATTAGCGTTTATGGTTTTATTAATTCCCTTTAGTATTTTAAGAGCAACTCTCATTTTTTGTTGTGGAGAAATAGACAACTGCATGAAAATAATGCCAAAAGGAGCAAAGTACTTTGCTCCTTTTGGACTTTACAACCTCTACAGCAGCAATAAAGCCCCTACAAACATTGAAAGGTGAGACCAATGGAGCTGCAATGAAGTTAAGATAATTCTAGCAAGCCAGTAGGAGATTAGTAAGGTTCTTTAAAAATAAACAAATCTAGGAAAGGACAGTACTACCAGCAATAAAGATATAACTGAAGAAAATAAACAGGAAACATTTTTTGGTGGAAAGGAAATGATTAATGTTGAGTCTAGCGAAGAGAAAAAAGGGGAAAGGATATAATTTATGGTAGAGAAGGGATTCAGTGAGGAAGAACATGCAATAATAATAAATGGTGAGAGTGAAAGTAACAGACAAATGAAGACTTGGAAATTTGGTAAGACGATGCAGAATTAAAAGTAACTTGATAATAAAGCGTTTTCAGACACATTTGTATGAACTATTTTTCCTATTTCAAGCTCTAGAATCAGTTCCAAAATTATTTCACATTCCTTCTGAATCACATTGCATATCTAAATAAAATTGTAAAAATTCTTCAGTTTAATTGTTGAAAGCTTTAAAATACCTCTTTGCGTGCTTTTCATAAAATGAAGTGGAATTGCATTTAATTATGGAATCAAAAATACTTGATAACGATATCCTAGAAGTGTATTTCAAGTAGATTTTCCTTTTCCTAACTGATAAACAACTATGGCTAAGTAGAGATTTTAAAATCATTTACCATGATTTTATTCAATGTCTGATGAAGTAAAGTAGATGTGTGTGAATGTAGAGGAAAACCGTTTTTTAGTTAATTCTGTAGGATTTATGTGTTAATTAAGCAAAAATCTACTTATTTTACTTTTTAAAAAAAAGTAAGGATTAAGTTAGTGTTATTTACAGGTATGGGGGTCCAAATTCTGGAATTGATTTCATCTGCAACAAAGTAAGATTCTATTTTCCAAAATACTGGATTATACTATTAAATTGTCTAGTAATGAGAAATTTCTGTTGATTGATATTTAAACAGAAAATGTTTTGAAGTAAACATTTATGTGTACTGATGAGTTATGAATCTAAGTCGTAAACATTTTACATATTGGTGTTGCCACTGGAATATATTTTGTTGAAGGAAAACATATTTGGCAGTGGTTTTTTTGAAATTTATTACTCATTTTGTAGTGAGAGGTATACTCTTTAAAATGATGTATTCAACGAGTGATAGTCTAAGAATAGTAACAAATATAGTTCTTGACTTGAAATCAATGAAGGCTGTTTTACTGTTCTTTGGTTTTAATGTTTAGTTATTGAATTTGTATAATTTCTATAAGTTTAGCTGATTTAAACTAAAATTTTTATAAAAAAAAAATCTGTCTACATTCTGAGGAAACATAATGTTGCCTTTCAATTATGCTAATATGAACAGTTTGTTTGCAAATCATTGAATGTATATTTTATACATTGTTAATGTTGTTTCATGACATGATGTGAAATGCTTATCCATTTGATTAAAATGTTTATATCCAAGAATTCTTTAGTTTAATATGTTTATAAACTGGAGCAGACCACACACACATTTCTGTGAATATTTTGCATATACGTGTTTTATTATTTAGTGTTTTTAATTATTCTGTATTTAATGCAAAACTTAATAGATATTTAATTCTATTTTCAATTTTTCAGATTTAATGGATGAAATTCTGGTATTTTAAAGTCTCTTATCAATACTGGCATGTTCGGTAAAAGTGCTCCAGCAGCAGCAAGAAGACTTTTTCCATTTACTTTTCATCCAACAGATTCATTTGCTATAAGTGTACAAAGAACTAGTGCTGGATATGTGATTAATTTTCATGTTAGGCGTAGTCAACAGATTTTCCATAACCTGTATTTTTCCCATTGTAAATAAAAGGATTAAAATTATTTGTATGTTAATTTCTCATGCTTTGTATTTCATCCCCTTCATTACTTATTGCCAGAATCTTTCAATATTTTTGATGGCAAGTATGAAAGAATTAAGCAGTTTCTGAGAAAGGAAGACCAGGTTACCGGACAGGACATGTTTATCTAGTTGTTTAGGAAATCTTTGTAGTTTGTTTGGTTTTTGTGTATGCTTTTTGTACATTATTTTGGTACCTCTAGTTACTTAAAGGATATTCTCATCTTTTTATCAATAGAGTTTCACAGACAGACACAATGCTATCATTTTAATTGTTGAAGATGATAATCCTTTATTAGAAGAAAACATTATAATTGATTAAATTTTCAGATTGTTTTGGTTCTATTTCATTTAAATTAAATGAGCAATGTTTTTTTTTGTGTTAAGGACATGAATAAATTTTTTATGTGTATCCCAAAGCAGCCTTTGAGACTACTGCTCATTTTTAGGTATTGAAATTGATTTTAAATCAGTTATATTTGTAATACTTACAAATTACAATTTAGTCCTTTGTGCTTATTGAAGTAAATTGTTTACTTGAAGATGTGAGTGTATTATGCATGGGTACGTAAGATCATTAGTTGCATTGATTTTTGTTTACTGCTTAGAGTGAAGATCGTTAAAATAATAAAACAATAGAACATTTTGTTTTATTAATCAAAGTATTAACAGAAAAATTATTGTTCTATTTGGCATAGCCCATATAGATTGGCCTATGTCATATACTATAGTTTATATGATGTAGGTATCTAAGATATCTGTGCAGGGTTTCCAGTGGGGGGAGTCTATAATCTGTATCTGTATTATAATATACATCATATAGTATAGTAATGCTGTACGTTAAAATAAACCATCTTGTTTCACAGGCAGTCTGTTTTGATGTCAAATCGGTCACAAAATTATAATCTGTTATTGTTATTTCCTGTTTATTTTGTTCTCATGTGAGAAACTACATATTGTTTACCAATGATTCATCCTTTGTTTCCTGTATTAATAGTCTCAGCAAAACATAGCATTAATTTTCTTTTAATTAAGTCAAGATTGAATACGTATGAATACATATTGAATAGTTTATATCCTTAACTAATTAGTAAAAATGAGTTTTGTAAAAAAAGTTTTTGCTGGCAAAAAATTAAAAATTATACATGAAACTGAGGAAATTGGTAATGTAGTGAGTGGGCAGTAAATGTGACATTCTGGAATTATGTATGTAAGATTGGAGAAAGGAAAAAGAATAGTAATAAAAATATATAACCATTTTGAGGTTAAATGAGAAATTTGCACAAGCAGAAGAGTACTGCCCTCTTACATTCAAGACATGGCTTTGCTAAAACTATAGGTAAGACACAATTAAAGGCTGCACAAATAGCAAAGGAACATCAAATAATGAATGAAGATTTTAAAGCAAGTTGATTGGCTTCCCTGTTTTTGAATAAGCTTCGTCCATGCCTTTGATTTACAAAGAAATTTATATCTGTTTACCTGAGAAAAAGTTATTGGCCTTTTGGAGACATGTATTATAAATACAAGAAGAAAATAATTTTTTAATAGGGTAAGTAGGAAATGACAACCCCGGTTTACCTAAACATGCCAGCATATTCAACAATTAATATAGTTGGGGATAAGACATTCATTTAGGCATTTGTAGTTATGAAAAAATGTTATATACTGCTATGCACATCAAGTACTTGCAAAAGTTGTTTAACATTTATTACGTTTAAAAGAAATACCTTTCCAAAGGGTGAGAAATTACCAGTTAAGTGTTAGATGCCAAGAAAAAGGATGGCCAGACAACATACTAGCATTAGTTTGGGTAAATGAGTATGGGAACATTATCCTGGTTTTCTTTGAAAACTTAAAAATAAGAGGGTTATTTTTTCAAGGTCCGATCGGTCATGAAATAAAAACCCACACAAAAATTGGATGAACCTTTGTACAGCGTCTCTAGTATAGCCTTCAATCACGCCGAGTCACTTCGTTTAGTTCTGAACACGCAGCTAGCACGTAAATATGTCTACAACAATAGCATCTCCCGCCAATTGTGAAGTGTGTGCGGTAATTCGATTTCTTCAGGCTGAGGGGTGTAATGCAGCTGAAATTCATCGACGAATAAGTAATGTGTACGGTGAAACTTCAATGAGTGACAGCAAAGTGGGACAATGGTGAGGAACTTTAAAGCAGGACATGCAGATGTTCATGATGCAGGCGGTCAGGGAAGGAAGCGAGTGTCAACCGATGATCTAGTTGAGCGATTGGATGAGGCAATTTGAGAAAATCGTCAGTTCAAAATTTCTGTATTGAGTGATTTGTTTCCTGAAATCTCAAGGTCATCTCTCTACACCATTGTGAGTGAGATGGGTTCCCAAGATGCTGTTTGACCATCACAAAACAATGAGAATGGATGCCTCCCTAACGTTTCTTCAGCGCTACCACAGTGAAGGAGAAGAATTTTTGAACAAATTTGTCACAGGGGACGAGTTATGGGTCCAGTTCGAAACTGAAGAAACAAAAGAACAATCCAAACAGTGAATGCATTCTCATTCTTCCAGTAAACCAAAGAAGTTGCAAACCTTCTCCAACAGAAAGTGTATGGCTACTGTGTTCTGGTCCCAGAATGGAGTTCTCTTGGTGGAATTCATGGAACGTGGCATGACCATCACTGCAGCCTCATACTACTTGACTCTTCAACGTCTACGAAGGGCAATTCAGAATAAGCAGAGAGGAATGTTGTCATCAGGCATTGTCTTTCTCCATGACAATGCTCGGCCACACACTGCAGCTGTAACAAAGAAGCTCCTGCGGCGTTTTCGTTGGGAAGTGTTTGATCACCCACCATACAGCCTGGACTTGGCTCCATCCGATTTTCACCTCTTTGCTCACATGAAATGCTGGCTATGAGGACAACAGTTTGGCACAGACATCGA
This sequence comes from Lycorma delicatula, assembly GCF_047948215.1. NCBI lineage: Eukaryota > Metazoa > Arthropoda > Insecta > Hemiptera > Fulgoridae > Lycorma > Lycorma delicatula. The sequence goes on along the minus strand of NC_134455.1, from coordinate 332,566,274 downwards.
GCTGCAGACCAGTGTAGAAACATGGCTGAAAACAGGCGGCTCCGTTCTATGACAAGGGTATTGGAAAGTTGGTACCATGCTACGACAAATGTCTTAAGTTGGAGTGGTGACTATGTATAGAAATAGCGTAACTATGTAAGTATTTGTTACAAATAAAAAATTTTTTATTTTCACTGTGGTTTTAATTTCGTAACTGATCAGACCTTGAAAAAAATAACCCTCATATGTAGGTCATTAATTAAAGAGATAAATGGAACCAGCAGAAAAAATATTTAATAGCGTAAATTGAAGTGTTGTCTGATGTTCCAAGTTAATCCTTGATATACAAATGTCAAGCTGGCACCCTTGACATAAAATATCAACTGTTCAAAAAGAATTTTGATTTTATAGCCTCTTTTGTTTATTTCAAATGTCTGCTCCAATTGAGATGGACGCTGTAATAAGATTTTTGTTGTTTGAAGGTGTAAAACCAGCCAAAATTCACTTGCAGTAAACAGTATTGTAAAAAGAATATTAACTATTAAAAATCTTTATAAATGGATTGAACACTTTAAATCGGACAGAACAAGTGTCACCAATTTTTATCATACTGAAAGACTAGTGGAAGTTTCAACTGACAGTTTAAAAAATTGCATTAATGGCTAAATACAAATTTGGGAAGTTGCTGAAATTTGTAGTGTGAGTAATGATACTGTCCATTCCATTATCTGTGAAAAGCTGAATTGCTGCAAAACATGTTCAAGGTGGGTTCTGAGACAGAGCTGATTAAAAATTGCAGACACCCGAATTCAAATTTGTACATAACTTAAATAATAATTTTCAGCGGAAAGTCATGCTTTTTTAGATCACATAAAAACTTGTTTATCATTTTCACCCGAAATCCAAACATCAAATTGTGGAATGGAAACATCAGAATTCTTGCACAAGGAAAAATTAAAAATACCAGAGCATTAAAATGCAGTGTTTTGGGAGTATAAAGACCCAGCTTATTGGGATTATTTGGATGAACTAAACAGTGAGTACTATTGTGACACTAGAAAATGGAAGTGAAATCTGCAACAAGGAGAAAATCGTAAAGAACAAAAGGCATGATTCTTTTCCATGACAATAAAAACTTTGACCGGTGTCACTTGTGATGTATCTCAGATATTTTATATGCGCATAGCAGAATGAGACAAACTGTGTAAAGAAACGAATTAATGGATTTCGTTTTGTGGGAAACAATAGATTTATATATAACTATTTCAATTACGAAAGAATATTCTCTTGCTGAAGGAGAAATAATCTATACTTTAATATTAAAATTTCACATTCATTCATAGGGGTCCACACACAGCCCTAGCCTCTGCAGCTTTTCTTCCCATTACACAGAGTTTTAGAACATTTTACATTATACACATACACTACATAAATTACAACATATACCCTTAACACAAGTGCACAACAACTTAACTCAAGGTGGAAACTATCATGTTGATGGGTGGATGGCTATATGTAGTGAGTCTTGAACAATGTCCCCTGGGCGAACTCAGTTGTATTTAGCTCTACCTTCTGTATACGTGGGCTCTGCAAAGGTGGTGTTGTATCTCCCCAGTACTTGTGGGACCAAAATTTTGAGTCTTACAAAAAACCCTATGGTGGTGGTGGCCCATCTAAAGAACCACCACCAGAAGTCATGTGAAAAGACCTCGCTCAACGTTGTCTGATGTTTATTGAAGAGAACAGTTTGATTGGCGACTCATCTCATCGAGTGTAATAATGAACGATTTATTGTTCTAAAAACAATTAGAAAGGAGGCTCCCTTCAAAAGGTCTCGTCTAAAAACTTCAGGAAATTGAGTCACGGTACGATACTTGTTGAGACATTTACTGACGAACACAGTCTATCACTCTTGCGTCTCACTAACATGGGTGGTATTAACGTAAAAGCGGTATGCCACAAATAAAAGCCGAAGAGTAATCTTTTGGATACTGAAATCCTAATAAAGGAACAAAATCCTTTATTACTATGTCTACAGGAGACTCGCCTACGTTTGCGAAAGATGTGACTCACACTGAGGTTAGAAGACGTGATGAAGACGTAGTTGTTTACCTGAAGAAAATCATAATAGCTACAAGTTATCGTCCTATCTCCTTGGTGCAAGGTGATGGAACGAATGGTAAATCGTCGTCTAGTGTGATACCTAGAGAGAAACGCCCTAATTGCCCCAAAACAATGCGGTTTCCGCTAGTGCAGATTGTTTATTGATTTATTGATCACCTAGTTGCCCTGGAAGCTGCTATTCAAAACGCCTTTTTACCTCGCCAACGCCTGATTGCTGTATTTTTCGATTTGCAAAAGGCGTACGACACGGCATGGAGGAGAGGAATCCTAAATACACTTCGTGACTGGGGTGTACACAGTAATTTCCTCGCATTTATCAGGGGTTTCCTCAGCAGTCGGTCCTTCTGAGTTCGAGTTGGAACGACGGTATCTGACAGTTTTTCACTGGAAAATGAAATACCCCAAGTAAGTGTCCTTAGTGTTCGCCGTAGTCATAAATATTATAACAAACTGCATGCGAAAACCCGTTGTGTTCTTTGATTTTTCAATTTAAGTTGCATATAGAATGTTAGATGCAAGTGAGAGGCTGCGTTAAAACAAAATAACCCGCTTAGAATCGTGGTATAAATCTACTGGAATCACGTTTTCCCCGGAAAAAAACCAAGTGAATTTGATTTTCCTGGTTGAGGGAACATGTTGACTATTTACATGATGAACCAGTTGAGGTATGCACGGTGGTTAAATTTCTAGGTGTGTGGTATGACCGATGACTAACATTGGTAACACATTGAAGAAGTTGAAGATAAAATGTCTAAAAATGTGTTAGAAATGCTGAGAGTTATAATACCTGTTGGGTAGCCGATCGTGTATGCAGGTTGCGTAGCTAATTCGTTGGTGCGGGTCACTGCTCTAAAGATGCTCGGTGAAGTCCATCGTCTTGCAACGGGTGCGTTTCGGTCAAGCCCCGAACAATTCATGTTTGGCGTTCTCAGCATTGCCAGCATTTTCGGAGCGGAAAAGCAGACTGTGTAACCGTGGAGCTCGTCGTGCAGAAATAACCGTCGAGAGGAGGTTATTATTTGCTGTTTGCGAATAGGGCTCACTTAGGATACCTGATGACGCACCTCTTTGTGTTCGCTCTGACTGCCAACTAACAACGCACTGTATCCTTCCGGATTGTATCTGTACGAAGAATGTTGGGGAACAATGCGATGATGTTATCGACTGTCTTATGATTTATAAAGGCTGTGCATCTCGATTCAACAATTTAATTATTTATACGGCCCTTGTCGACTGTGTATACCGTTTAGCGTAAGCCAGATTGTAATTTTATTCTTTTAAGTTACTTTTTTAGTGTTGTGTCCACTGAGGTTTTATTTGTATTTTTAATTCGCTTTTAACATACATTACAGGCTTTTCGTTTTAAGATATGTAACGTTTTTTGCAGTTGATTTTTTTTTTTTAATTTTTAAGATCCCTTTTGGAAGAATATTTTGTAAAGTAAAAAGTGTGCGATATACAATTTCCTCACTGTCATGAATTTTAAATAACATTTTATTTACATAAAGCCTTTTGTGTAGTAAAAGATAAAACAGAGTTCTTCATTTCTATCTCAGAAGTAAATGATTTTATGGAAAAAAATTCAAATTGGCAAAATAAAAAGGTAATGCTAAAATTAAATAATAAAAATAACAATAAAGAAATATGAAATAGATACAAGACCTGTAGGCCCTTCTAGAGCAGTGTTTTTCAACACAACTGATACTGCGGACCAATAAAAAGTTTACCTTGTATTACGGACCACACAAAAAATTACATACTAAATTGAAGAAAGTACAAGTTTTTTTTTTAATAATTCGCGGAGTGATTACGTAAAAGGTTCAGACGAACTGTAAACTTGCAGTTGTACGTTAAGCAAGTGTTCGGTTTTCTCAGTTGTGTGCATTATTATTCCCATTAAAAAAATGAGTAATAAGGCGTTTAAAGGTTGTAAAACAATGTAATAAATATAAAGAAGTTCACGGACTACTAAAATTTTTCTGTGGACCATCGGTTAAACAGTGTTGTAGAGTATTATTCTAGTGTGTGTCTTGTAAGGGTAATTTTCTACTAAACTGATAAACTAAAGGCACCACTTTCTAAAATTTTTTCTTGGACTGACGATTTTTAAGTGATTATTTATGATAATTATCAGATTATTTATGATTAAATTTACCAGTAGAAAACTGAAACCTACGTTATTTTCCACTTTTCCAAGATAATTTTTCATTGGAAAAATGGAATGTTCCAGTGAAGCACGGTTTAAAAAACAATGATCATGTACGACAACTTTACTTTCTTTCGTAGAAAAATTACGGGCAACAAAGAAAGGATAGTTTTCCATTTTTTATCATATTTAGACATTTCATCCCACTAGTAAAAGAAAGAAATTAAGCACAATCGGAGTTGACAGAGGTTATATCTAATTAGTTTGTGTCTTGCTTAAGGAAAAGAAAAGCGGGTTGAAGTTAAAATCATTGGTGTCAAAAAATGAAAATAAGCGACATATTAATTTCGTAACGTGGAACAAGGCATTGCTCAGAATCTAAATTTTTATTCCATTTTATATCTCGGTCATATCAGATAAACAATAAAACGATGTGTTCGTTACTATGCGAAGGTACAGGTTTTTTTTGAACTGCAAGCTTATATGCAGAAAAGTTCAAAATTTCAGCAATACTTAAGGCGCTGATTTGAGGCGTTAGTGTAAACAAAAACATTCTTATAAATATGTGTCCCGAAAAACATTGTTTTCAAGTTACGGCTAGCGAAATATTTCGTCCTGATTTTTGCACCAAGAATAGAACTAAGCCATACTGAAATTCTTCGAATCCAAGTTAAAGGACAAATTTGGTGGTTTTATTTGTTTTTTTATTTTGAAAAATTGAGTAAAACATCCCAAAACTGTATATTAACTATTTTCCGAAAAATTTTATTGCAAAATTCAAGAAATTAAGAGTCGAAAGAATGCCTTTTTAGGTGTACCGAAAATAAAATTTACTAAATTGGCAATAAACAAAGAAAAATTTCTAACAGAATTTGTAGAGAATTTAATTCTGAGGAATCCGATATAAATAGAGTCAATAGAAAACTAATACGAATTTCAGAAATTCGACTTAATTCAAAACAAAACGGATGAAAATGTGGCAGAAAAATGTTACACTTTTAATACGAACAAAGATAGACAAACCGATAAACATTTTAACCGAACTGTCGAAACAGATCTTGATACCATATGAATGCAATTAATATGTTGAAGTATAATAATAACCTGTTATATGTTAGATGAGTTTTGTAAACCTCACAAATTCACTTAACCAGGTAGAACGCAGTCTTTTAGAAACCTATTCCATGTCACAAAAGAACGGCTAAGAAGTTACCCGTAAGGATTTTTCGACATAACTGGTGGTTTTCATGTTACGTTATCAACAACATTCTTGATAACAATCTCATAAAGCTTTGCTACATTCAGGTTGGGAATACATCAGGTCATTCAAACTTTTCAAAGTTAAAACTATTATTTCAACAGCCCCAGTGTTGTATTTGCTTGAAAACGTAAAGCTTTATTATGGAAAGGACGTACCTTTTTTGAACCAGTGGTTATTGAAATTTAGAGAAAAATGGAATCACGTTTTCTGTTTAAACTATCTTCCTGAAATAAGAAGGGCGAAATATAAGTCATCTTCTTTGGGAGTCTCGTCAATCTCTTCGTTGTAAAGGAAATTAATATTCCGATAGAATCCGGCTTCTTAGACATTTCCTGATAATGTTCATCACCTGAGTACATTAAAAAATATTTTCTAGTCTCCAAAATTTGGATGGTTTGGTCTCCCGTCTATCTAGACTAAGAATTCAGCGCTTGGTGCAAGATTCTCTTCGACTGAATCTGTTATGTAATTTCAAAACCGTTCACGATTTCTTTATACTGATTTCATGAGTTTTGAAATAGCATGCAAAGGGTATTAAATCTGCTCGATCACAATATTTGCCAGCAGTTTGTCGACTAACGTACTATATCCGTTTCTGAATAATTTCTATGATAATACTCGAATTTACACCGTTTACCATTAGTTCAATGATTACCTTGTCCTCCTGTGAGGAGGTAAAGGTTCCAAAGTTGCTACCAGATAAATTTCATTAATATATTTTCTTTGTGAGATGCTTGCAACGAGCTTTTTCATCAGCATTGTTCGGTGCAATCACCATGGGACATGAAAAATCTTTCTGTAAAATTTATTTATTAAAAGTATCGCTATTATATATTATTTAAAGAATTCGAGTTCAGTATATCTGGCATTATTAAATCTAAGACATTATTCATTATTAAGCGAAGAGACATTAAATCTAAAATTAACTTTTCCAGGATAAATATCAGTTACTCTCGAATTTTTGGATTTAAGTCTGAAATAGAGATTTTAAGAAATAAATATTTACGATAAGATATAGTGATTTAATTTTATCCTAGTAACAAAGAAAAAATTGTTTTAAATTTCAAGAAAAATATTGGTTCTAGTTACATTGATACAATTACAATTACAGTTACAATTTCTTTGATAAAATTGCTATGTCTAGAGTTTGTAACGTGATATAGGTAGATAAAAGTATTTTACTACAATTGAGCGGAAGTGAATAAATAAAGTGTATAAATATTTAGCCTGGTAAGATTAATCTATATTGTTCACTACTTGTACGCTAGCAACATAAATTGCTACATACAACATCTTTACAAGAAACTTAACGGGTACTATTATCTATTGTGTATTGTATATTGTGTAGAAGGATAATCTGTTAAGTGTTATTTATTAAGAACTGATTTCTTGTTTCTATAATTTTTTACTTTAAATAATTCACGAAATAGGCCTGAAACAATATTAAAAGCATAACAGATTAAGTCCATTACTATTTATTTCTAAAAACACGCGTAATGGGCCAAGTCCGACCGGAAAAAATACAAGCATTCTATTAAATGTAAAAAGACCACATTAAATATTAAAAGAAAATATGAACATCCGTAGTTCGAGGTCAGTGTTCGATCGATGTCCAGCGTAGAAATGAAAAATTAGTGTTTGGTGAGGAGTTTGGACAGTTTAAATTTAAAGACGAAAACTAGGTGAAATTGTATGAATAAAAATCAACAAACGTTGAATGAAATCCCCAGTATTTGAAGTGACGATTCAAAATTCTCCCTCTTCTTATGTAGAGTATATCAAGTGAGTTCCCTCAAAACTTTCATAACCTATTCTACTCGTGAAAACAATTCAAAAAGTAAACAAACATGTCAGAAAATGCTTCGTTTGTGAGTTATTTACACTTAGAGAAAGATTTTACTCGGATTTCTGTTAACCCGGTGAAATGAGGTCGTACTGAAATTTTTATAACGTTAATTAAGGGAGGAGAATTAATGGTTTCATATGGTTTTTGACCTAACAAATCGAATAAAGTAGGCCACAGAACCGTATCTGCAGTAGTTTCTTTTAGAAATCTGGGGTAAAAACCAATAAATTGCAGTAAAAAATCCTGTTTTTTTATGTTTGACGTACAATTATTTTGTTAGATGGGTAATAAATACATAAAACTTTAAAACAAAAGTTGTAGAGAATTTAATTCTGAACGAAATTAACTAAAATAAGTAAAGAAAATTTAGAAAAAAATCAAATTTCATTTAGAAACGGTAATTATTATATTTGCCAGAAAAGGATACTTTAATGTAAACAAAAACCAAATTCATCTTTGGTGATGTGAAAACAAAGTTTACTATTAAAAAAAGACTGAAATTACACAATTGTAACATAAAAATAAATATAAATAAAATTTACTCAGATAATCATTTTTTTATTAATGACAGAAATGTAATACATTATTACTTCAAAATTGGCAATGAAATAACAGCTGATCAACAATGCGCTGTGCTGTATTAGTATTTAAATCATCTTGTAAGGTAACATTAAGTATATTGGGTTCTGTGAACTGTGTTGTTAGGAAAGATTTTCTGTGAATTTTAGTTTGAACGTGATCGGTTGCCATTAAAGAAATGTGTGTTTATTTACAACGCAGGAATACGCCGATACGGTATTCATTTTGGGTGCGTGTAATGGTAATGGTACGACTGTTGTAGTAGAATATGAAATACTTTTCCCGAATCGCAGGATTCAAGATCCCAAAAAAAATTAGCACGACTTTTCGCAATCTTCGGGGAACAGGTTTATTATTACTCGTAATACTCGTATTATTATTCGTACTAACTACGAACGATCTGTCCAACACGACGTTGTTACTGATGAAATAATCGATGCAGCTGAACACAGTCCTGGCGTCAGTACACGACGTCTTTCTAAGCGGATCGGATTTTCGTATTCGATAGTTTGGAGGACACTTAAAACAGATTTTATCCTTATCATGAGCACCCTGTTTAACATCTACACCCAGGAGATGGTCCGCTTCGCTTGGAGTTCTGCAACTGGTGGATTAAAAATCGATAACTCTACAAGTATGTTTTGTTTACCGACGAGGCAAAATTCACTCGAGATGGCTTCAACAACTTACACGATGAGCATACTTGGCCCGAAGTTAATTCTCATGAAAAGGGTGGAAGACAATTTTCAACACCGATTTAGCGTCAATTAATTGTACGGCCTTCTTCGCAATCAGTTATTTGGACGATTCATATTACCTGGCCGATTAAATGCTGAGGTCTACTTGCACTTTCTTCAAGAAGAATTGCCGCAGCTGCTTGAAGATGTTCCTCAAGTGTTGAGACGCAAAGTATACTTCCAACAAGATGGCGCGCCTCCTCACTTCTCTTGTGCCATTTTCACTCACTTAAATCATCGTTTCCCTGAGAACTGGATCGGTCGTGGAGGTTCACATTCCTGGCCACTAAGATCCCCTGATCTAACATCATTAGCTTTTGCGTCATGGATGAAAAGTATTGTATACGAAACAAAAATACATTCTCGTGAGGAAATATTTGTCCTCATTATGGATGTGACTGAGCAACTTAAGGACAGCTCTGAAGAACTAAAAAGAGCAAAAAAAGCAGTACAGAAGTGTGCCAAGAAATGTGTTGAATGTGACGGGCTCATTTTTGAACATTTATAAACTTGTATATGTAATGCACTTTGGTCCAGTTTACTGTTTGTAAATAAAATTCGAATTTTCTAACTTTTCTTTTTTAAATCAACTTAGCTTCGATAATTTTTTCTCTCTACAAGTTTTGTTTTTGTATTTATTGCTTAACTAACAAAATTAAATGTACCTCAAACATAAAAAACAGAGTATTTTACCCCAAATTTCTTAAAAATTACTGCAAATACGGTTCTGGGACTTATTTTACTAGATTTTTCAGATCAAAAACCGTAAGAAATTACTAATTCTGTCCCCTTAATTAACGTTATAAAAATTTCAGTACAACCCATTTCACCGGGGTATCAAAAAATCCGAGCGAAAAATCTTTCTCTAGCTGTAACTCACAAACGAAGCTTTTAGGACATATGTTTATATGAACTTTTTCCATCACTTTCACGAGCAGAATAGGTTATGAAATCTCGGGAAAACTTCATAATACACTTTGTATATGCAATTTTTTCTGTGTATCATGCTTATTGTATCCTCTATTCTGATTTCGATTCATATCTCCTACAACAAAACAAACATAACATTAAAGCAAACTCTTCTATGGAAATTTCTATAGAGTAAAATGTTGACACATTTATTAAAAAAATAAACGTTTAATGTTGACCCCAGAGAATTTTCTTTTTCTTAGAATGCCGCACGACTGCATTGCGATGTCGTATAAAATTTTACTTCCGAAACCAAATGACAGAACGTAATGGGATGTATTTTTAAAATGGCCTTGACAATTACCGAACTATTTTTTCCGGCTCAAGGTTTCGGCATAGAACGTATCAAAGTAATTTTCGGTCGTGTAAATAAAAGAAAAAAAAAATTAACAGTGTATTAGTGTTAATTCAACGTAGAAATTAAGGGCAATATTTTAATTAAGTTATGTCTATTACTTTTTCAGGATTCCAGAGGTACATGCGCAATGGAACGCCATTGTGCAAAAACATCAGTTAGATTGCTTTTTTCCCATTCACCGGAAGCCTGTTCTTAACGGTCAGTTTTTCATCCACTCCATCTCTCGCTACACGACACACGTTACTCTTTTTTGCCTTTTGGCATCTTCTCATCCACTACAACGCCATTGGCTCTTATGTTTAGATTCTCAGTTAATTATGTAACATTCACATAATTATCGTTTTACTACAGTTATCAAGAAATTAAATTTATATTTAAATGAATGAATTTACTTTTATTCATAATAATAAAACTAATCTCTTTAAAAGTAAGACAACATGACTAAGACTAAATAGAAAAAAAAAATAAAAACCTGAAACAAGCATTGCTTTAAAAAAAAAAATGTAAATGAATATTTACATTAGGGAAATAAATGTTTTCAACACTTTTTCATCATACTTTTTTCGACTCTTATTTGGCGCTTTCTAACTTTCTTTTGAGTTTGAGGCTTAATAACTCGCGTCATAATAAAGATAAAAGAGTTGAGGATTCCCTTTACTCACCAATCTTTTTTTTGTTAACCTAAGTACTTAAAATAGATAAAATTTAGATAAAACTAAGTTATACTTGAGTATAGCTTAAGTAATTTCATTAATTAAAAGATTCATCAAAAAATTATAAAAAAGTATCCTTTTTTGATTATTTTGTTGCCGAGCTCAAATTAATGTGTCCACATGAAACTCCCAAAAAATTCTAAAAGTATTTCATATTAACTGCGTAAAAGTAGTAGAACTTTGTTTTTATAAAACAGCTACGTCGGTCACCAATTGCCTTCTAAGGAAAAGTTTAATAATTAAGAGTAAAATAAGCCCATCTTAGACACATAAAACGCTTGCCCTTTCTTTGGTGTTACGGAATCACAAGTTCAAAATTATTTCCTGGTATACTTCATATATATTTATACATATGCAGACTGATTCACGAAGGTTGTAACAAACATTCAGGACGTGTGCTACTGTGAAAATAGCGAAGAAAGCTCCGATAAATATAGGTTCGGAAATTCTTCGTTAGCGAATGTCGGCTGGCGAAAGATTTGGCCCTGATTTCTGTGCCTTTAGTAAAATTAAGCCAGACTTCTTGAGATTCAAATTAAGGTGTAAATTTAGTAGTTTTATATGAAATCTGACCTGAAGAACTGAAAAGAATAGATCCCTGAACAGTACTTTTAGTAGTTTTCAAGAAATCTGGAATAAAAACAAACTATCGGGGTCGAAAGCATACTATTTTATGTTTGGCGTAAAATAACTTCGTCAAATGGGTGACATACACGTAAATGTTTTAAACAAAACTTTTAGAGAATTTAATTACGGGTAAAATGGTATGAATAAAATTCACAGAAACTAAACAAAAACGCAAGAATTTTGAAGTTTATTAAAAACAAACAGTGTCAAAATTTGACAGATTTTAACTAAGTATTAAACGAAACAAAATGTTCAATAATACTCAACACAAGAATTTTATGTTTTAGAAAAATAAACAATGAAAACAATCACATATGGAGTTACGAAAATCCACCCGGCACCGTCGAAAGTGGATACCAACACAGATTCCACGTAAACGTCTCTTTTGTATTGTTGCTAACAAAATATTGGTACTATTTATTTTCTGCGAGAACGTTTCGCGTGTTTCATATTTAATTTTTTGCAGAATAATTTCCCGATCTACTGAAAGGTGTTTCTCTGATAACAAGAAGGCAGATTATTTTCCAGCACGATGGAGAAACTCCACACTTTAGCAGTTAGCGATTTTCTTAAACAAGCGTATTATACGCGATAGATCTATCACTTGGCCTCCAAGGTTGCCTTATTTAACATTTCTGTAGGGCCACTTGAAATCATTAGTATATGAACAATAGTGTAGTACAGAATAAGAGTTAGTTATTAGAATTTTCAGTGCGGAACAACTGATACAAAACAACCCCGTTGACGTACGGAAAGCTACCAAAAACATTGTTTGCCGGGCAGAGTGCTGTATCCACTGTAATAGAGATACTTTCAGCAGTTTGTTCAATTGTTTGCAAGTCGTTTTATTGATCGTGTATTTGTTATTTTTCTAAAATATTTAATTATTTTCTTTTGTATTATTGAAGATTTTGTTTCGTTTAATATCATAAAATCTACCAAATTTTGATAATGTTTTTTAATAAACTTCAATATTAATTAATTTTGTTTAATTTTTAAAAATGTTTTTTTTTAATTTTTAGATGTTTTATTTAGTTTCTGTAGACATTATTCATACCATTTTACTTAACTAAACAAAATTTGGTTAAAAGTTTTTCTTGTTTATTACTCGTTTAACTTAAGTTATTTTACTCCAAATATAAAATAGTGTGTTTTTTGACCCCAGTCTTTTGTCTTTTACCCCAAATTTATCAAAAATACAGTTTCGGAACATAATTTTTTCAAATTTTCTGGTAAGATTTAATTTAAAACCACTAAATTTATTCCTAAATTTGAGTTCCAAGAAATACAGTCTAGCTTAATTTTACCAAAGCCTCTGAAATCAGGACGAAATCTTTTGCCAGCCACACTCTCTAATGAAATGTTCCGAATGTATGTTTATGAGAAATTTCTTCTTTATTTTCTACATTAGTAATTTAATTGGGTATTTCTAATAAAATGTGTTAGAGGCATTCTACTCTAACGACATTTTTTGAAGCCTCTTGTCTTACCAGATAGTTTATTTTAACAGCATTGTTGTAAGATGACCGATTAAATAAGGTGACATGTAGTGGTCGGCTGGAAATTTGGCAGAATACGACCACTGTTAAATAAAATTACTTATTCTGTTGATGAAATGGAACTCAGCTGCTATTAACTGAAGGGTTACGCGGATCAAAATAGTTGTCTGAGCTCAGTCACTTGAGTGTTTGGTGTGTCTATCAATGTAATAGGGATCATGCGAATACGCCGTGCTATCGTGACGTTTAATATTTTTGTTTGTCCTGACCTCGATAGTACTTTTCTAGATGTCATAACGTTTTAACATAAACATTTCCAAGTCTTTCTAATCTATTAATTATCAATCAGGACCTTCACAATCATACTGTTTGTTTAATTAAAAAAATAACCTAATAATAATCTAACAAATTAACCTAATGTAAGAAATTAACTTCTTCATAAAATAATAATTCGGCGCTTTGTTTTCTTTCGATAGTCGACTAAATAGTTAGGCATCAGAGAAATTATGAGGGATAACGAAGATCCCGAAATCGATTTCCGGCTTAGACTTTTTAATCGTTCGTAGACTTTTTAACGTATTTTTTAATCGTTCGTCGTCCATTATCTCTGCCCTAGTGAATACTTAAAAACTTCATTTATAAAATTATATGAAAAATAACTTATAAGTATTCGTGTATTTAATCACGATTCAATATACTCGTTTATACGAATAATCGTAAGCTTTACAACTGCTACTTATTCATATAAACTTCCTATTCATGCTATTTATTTTTACGGCTGTTTGTTTAAATTAAACATGAATATAAATATAGTACGAGTGTATAATCTTTTACGTTATTTTACAAAGAGCTTATAGCCTTAGGCGGGTTTGATTCGAGAGAAAAATAAAGAAGAAACAGAAAATTATAAATAATAATTATAATTTAATTTTTTATATTTATATATTTTGGGAAGAAAGTTCAACATTTATCGCTCTACATTTATTGTTCTCTCGGTTCATTTAACACTTATTTTTTTATCGTTTAAAGTTCTCATGTATTTTTATGATTAAAGATCTTCTGCGGATTTGAAATCGTAAGGTTATCTTAATTAAAATTCCAAACGAGTTGAAGAATCTAGTAGTTTCTATAAAATTTTAATAAAGCTCTAATTTGTTGTTCATTTTATTCGGTCAATTAGTTTGAATCGCAAGTCAATAGGATGAGAATGATATCTTTCCAGTTTATAGATAATTTCATTTTTATATTAATTTACGTCAATTGTTGTTTATATTCAGATATGATGAATGTAGCGAATCGAGTGAGGCGTATCTCATGTTTGAGGGCTTACTACGAATCTTTGTAAATAATTAGGACTTTTAAAAAAAAATTAGGTAATTTAAAAATATCGTGAAGTTGAGTTCTTTAATATCGATTAATTTCTACAGTTAAGATTATCTTACAGTTTACTTGTGATATGCCTTACCGATCTCAGGTTACAAGTTAGCTATCGCTGTATTAAGAAAATATTTTTATTGATTTATTTTATACCCGTTAAAACTGTTATTGATCTCACACAACATAAAATGAGGCAGTTTTGAATAGACATAAAAAAAACCAAGTCTTGAATTTACGAACAACCCGACTTGGCAGTTAGGCTATGTAACTGTTCAGATTATGTTAATAATGACATCATAATATAAGAGAAATTATAATATAATATATTATGAATTACAATATAGAAGAAATTACTAGAGACGGAGAAGAGTACGGGCACGGTATTAAAATAGATAAGATGATAATATAATATTCTTATAAAAATAATATTAATATGATGATAAGTACGCGGAATACATTAATAAGGTTAGGTGATATGTCAAAATTTAAAAGAATAAGCCTGTCGGCCTAATCTAAAATGAACTCTGCACTGAAGCGATGAATGTTTTCTGCCTACCCTTTTTATTGTAAAAAGAAAAGGTATTATCTGTTACATAGAATAGATAAGTCTATAATATTTATGAAATGGTATCTGATATTTTTTAGTAAATCTTATCGCGATGCGTTTTCATTTTTACTTTCCTTCCTGCAGCGAGTAGCATATGGTATAGTAGTACATGCAGTAGAGCAAAATAATTTAATGAAGTCGGTGTAATCTTAATAGTAGACTCTAAATATATAACTTCTCTGCGTGGAAACGAACAGATGTGAAAAATTTTATTGATTTAAATGAACAATATCTTACCTAAAATATTCTTTTATTTCTTTTTTATTTTTATTTTTTTTTAACCAATGTTAGGTATTGCTTCAGAGGATTAGATGAATGACAATTTTTTTAGCGTGTGAAAATGCCATGCCTGACCGGGATTCGAATCCGGGACCTCCTGATAAAAGGCCGAGACGCTCCTACTCGTGCCACGGAGGCTGGAATACCTAAAATATTCTGTCGTTTTTCCACAGAAACGTAAACAGCTGTCGGAATAAATAGCTTATTAGGTTTTCGTTTAAATTTCTACCTCGTTTTTAATTCCTATTTCAGACTCCTTTATGAATAAATTTTCGTTTGGCGGTTGCATTTCCCAATAAAGGATGTTATCGGATCGAATTCCTTTGAATAAAAAAAAACTTGCATTTGTGCGTGACATTAAATGAACGTTTCATAAATCAAGTTTATTAATAGAGAATAATACGAATTTATCTTATAAGCTTGAGTTTAAGTTTATTTAATATTTAACAGGTTTTTTCTTTCGCTTTTAGTTGTTCAGCAATATAATAATTTTTCAAGACTCTCATTTTAACAAAATAAGAAATACTGTGTATTATTTTAGATGGCACGTTAAAAACTACAAAAATTAAAAACAATAACTTTTGCCCGTTTCATAATTTGTTTCATGTAATGAATATTTTGGTTATCTAGTTAGACTACAAAGTTATTTTTATCATCGATAATAATATTACTGGGGATTATCTTATCCATTTAAGACATCTTATGCCCATCTAACCTTCATTTCGTTTACCTCCGGTAAAAATCTGAAATCCTAAAAGAAGCCATAATTTTTTGCGTTAACAAAAAACAACCGTCTGGAGATGTCGAGAAATTTATCGTAGATTTGAACTTTATGCTGTTATATTTTCTGGCCCTGTACTTTTTACTGTATTCAAATGAAACTCCAAACCGAGCTGTGTTTCCTCAGATGACAACACTTGTTGCCTTTTTACTTCTCATAAATTTATCCACTCTTTGTTATCGAATAAAAACTATTGAGAGATTAAGTCGCTTTTTCTCCTTGTATAGACTTCATACGTTGTTTCTAATGTAGAAGATGATACCGCACTTTTCTATCGATTCACATCCTAAGTCTCGTTCTGATAAACGAGTAGAGAGGAGACTTTTATTGTTCTTTTAGAGATTTCAATATTAGCATTCGGTTGTTCTTTAATCGGAGAATTTCTGTCTCGCAAAATGAAGGCTCTAAGCAGAACTATTCCTCAGAGCGAAAATTCAGGTCGATCGTCTTACACATTCGTTCGGTACGGTCTCCTCATCTATTATTACGGCGATAATATTTTAAATCAATGTCGCTATAATAACGGTGAAAAATAGGAAAGGCAAGTCAAAGTACTGAAAAAATATAGCGTACCTACATCGCTTTAGTTTTTGGGAAAGAGTAAAGGAACAACTGAAAGTAAAATTTTTCTTTGAACATTTGTTAACAAGCACTTTAAGGGTCGAAAAATGGACGATAGTAATGAGTGGCTTTTGAGATACGGTGTAATGTGGTAATTAAAAAAATTAAGCGGTCGACAGATCACGAAATGAAGAGGATTAAAGAGGAACTGTAAAAGACAGTGAGTGTCAACATTTCGTAAGAAGGATGACGTCGGTGGTCTGTAAATTAAAGCATACGGATTTGATTCTAGAAGGAAGCGTAATACAGGAAATCAAAGCGTGGAATATATGAAACAGATAATTATAGATGCAGAACTTAGGAGGTATGTTAATAGCTAAGTTGAAGACGTGTAAAAAATCAAATTATTGTTGAAAAAAATTACGCTTTATGGGCAAAATATAATAACTACAAAATTAATAATTTCTAAAAACTTATAACCGTAAAAACTGTGAACAGAAAAAAATAAAACTAACGCTTTTTTATTTACAAAATAAAGTGTTTTTACAACGGGCCGAAAGTGCAAAATCTTAGAATCGAAATGTTTAATTTTGGTTTTGGGCAATTTCAAATGTTATCAGTCAAATGAATGCTTGCTTTTAATGTTAATTCTTTAATCATACGCATCAAATGATTTTTAAATCAAATTGATTTTCTCGAAGAAAAATATTGTTTCATGATTAACTTAGTAAGAGTAAAAACTTTCTAGCTTTTTGCTAATTTACCTACAACGCCGTACAAATTTATTTTAATCATAATAAAGGTATATATTTAAATATGTACGCATAGGTTACTAGTATGTAGTGATGTATTTTCTTTTATAAAAAAAGTATTATTATTATTATGTAAGGTACTAAAATCACCAGTTCTCAGTTTTATTTGTACGAGAGTTTTCACGTTTTAATTTTCCTGACTTACAAATTACTGGTGTACCTAGTCGGGTATTTAAATTAAGAATATAAGGCTTGATTGAGATTTAGTTTAAAAACTCTAACGATAGAAATGTAATGTTACAACTATGCACGATAATCGTGACAATTCTCAGAAAACTATTCTTATTTAATAATTTGAGGATCGTCTTGTTCTATCTGAACGGTAAATTATCGATAAAAATATCAAATCGTCGAATTCTATCGGCTACTTTACGATAAAGATAAACCTCTGGAGTTAGGGCGGTTAAATGTTAACCCAGGTCAGGGATTCTACTGCGGCCGAATCAGAATAGTCTCGGTGCAGTAGGCCACAGTATATCGATCGAGTGCCGCTGACGCAGGAACACGCCACCTGCGCGGCACGGACTCTCCCAGTGGCAGTATATGGTGAAATGAGCACCAAGTCGGGTTACAGTCGACAGTGAACGGTTCGGTTTGCATTTGTGTATGTTGATACCGGCATGAAGTGTTGACGAAGTTTTATTTTAATTTTGAAATGAACGTCACTCAGTTAGGTAAGTTTAAATAACGGAAGTATCTCTTAAAAATGAATGAAAGCATATTACATAATATAATCGGTAATGGAGGTAAATACTCGATTTGTAACTTAACATTACTATTTCAAACATAAATTTTTACTGAACCGTTAAACCATTGATCGCTAAATGACTAAAATACACGCAGTCTTTAAATGAGTTTAAATTCCAACACTTAATCAATATATTACTAAACATTTTTATCAGAAGCAGTTACGCATATATCGATGTATAGGTTTTAGAGAAAAATTACTTTTACTTTTAATTATTTATTTATCGACTCGCTTTTGTTACCACAACAAAATTATTATAGATATAACCCATACATTCAAAAACCAAGCACGCGCACGCACGCATGCTAATACATGCACCCATAAGTCTTGCAGATAATACGAGATAAACTATCCTGAATTAGTAGTTGATTAAATCGAGACATTCAATAACCGTTTCAAATATTAACCTAAATCTAAACTATACACACACAAACCGGACAGTAAATGACTGTCGATACGTTTACAAAATCATCCGTTCTCGTGGCGTATTATAAAAGAAATCGGAACAATATACTCGTACTTCTATGAGAGTAATAAAATCTCCGTAACGTGATTATTTCTCCGATTAAAAAAAGATTATTTACCTTTTATTAAAAGTAATTTTTCGTTTGTTATGAACGGAAAAAAGCGAAAAATTGGATGTGAACCTCTTGGATTTTCATTTTATTGGATTCTTTGACTGATAATCACTTAAATATAATCTTTGGTTCGTAGTGAACCAAAGATTATATTTAAGTTTATTTAATGTTTACCTTGAAAATATTTCATCATTTTAATTTGACTTTTACATATGATTAATTTATATTTGTAGGGATTAATTAATTTAAAGTTTAGAAATCAAATATTACCTTTTATGTCATTACTGTGTAGCGCACACGTATTAATGATCTGCTATAGTTTTTAAAGGGGGAACTCGTTACATTCTGAATTCTTCGTATCTTAATTTTTACTGCTAGATGACTATTTAGGTTAATTTTTCTTCAGTCTCATGCTCATTGAAGTATTATCTTCTATAAAAGATTTAAAAAAAAAAAACTACTATGAAGCGACAAAATAATTTTAAATAATAATAATTAAATTTTATTACGGCAATAAAGATTTTGTTATGATAATTTTATTGAGGTAACGAAAGCGAGTCGATAAATAACTAACAAAAAACAGGTCATTCAAACTTATTCGCTAACATTTGCTTCTAACATTACTTGCCGTATTCTTCGTTCTTGTCATTAGTATATTTTTTAAAACGATTTTAGGGATGGATAACGAAGAATGAAATTAATCATAAGTAAGCGATGAAGCCGGAAGTAAAACTGAAAGAACACATACTATTTTCAGTCTGATGTCCTATTCTTGGGTTATAAATATATTCTTTAATATTTGTCATAAGTCACAAAAACGCTATTTCGAAGAAATGTTGTTCTTAATACTAATAAAATCAATTCTCTCGTATTCACGAAAAAAGCAGTTTTGTAGGTTAAATATCAACAAAAAAATTTAAGTAAATAAATTACAGAAATTCCCGCTATCGAAACTCCTATTTTCAGGTCTCCTGTAGCGATTGATATTCTACGATGAACTGTTTGACAAGACAAGACTGTTTGACTGTTGACAAGATTTGTGAAGTTACTGGAGATGTAATAGTGAAGAAACAAAGAAAGTTTTTATCAACATTTGTTTACCAAAACAGTAGATAACTTGTTAATATTAAACATTTTGGTGTAAACGGCAATTAAAAATAGTATTTTATTTATTTCCATAGATCAAGCTTATACCTTTTGTATTGAAATATTACTTACTAGGAATGCAAATATCAATAGAGCATCTACTAAGCATTTACAGAGATATTAGAAAATGAAGATCAAAGTTTTGTTTACACTGCTATCAGTGCGGTCTGACTATATTTGCAGAAGAAATACTACTAAATGTCTGAGGGATAGTCTGTTCAACAAGATAATTTACGTTGTAAATTATAATTTAAATTGTGAACTAAATTTACTTTATAAAAGAAAGAAACGAAATTTCTAGATTTCCTAATTTTTAGATTTTACTTTATTGTTTACCTTATTTTACTTTTATTTTACCATTCGTATATCAAAAATGTACGTAAAAAATGTTATCAGTTTCGAATGGTCGCTCAATAACTTAAACAGAAAGTCATTGAGTTTTTACAAAATCGGATTTTTTATTCGATTTCCAAAAAATCTTTTAAATGTTAGATCAACTTCTATATAAATAAAAATGTAAATGTTCGTTTGTTCAAAATCTTAAATCTCCGAAAGTTCTTTACCGATTGCTTTGACATTTTGACACAACGTTGCATTGGAATACGCGTGTGTTTTTATATACCTACTATTACATAGATGCCACACAGAGGCAAAAACATGATTTTTTTTTTAAACAGCGCTATCTGTAGGACGTAAAAGCAACACACGTTACACTAAATATTTTACGATTCCATTTCAGTGTTTCCGATGTGTGTGTCCGCTATAGACTAAAAAACTACCGGACCGATTTACGCGCGGGGAAAAAGGGAGAAAAGGAAAAATCGGAAAAGGGAATTAGGGAAAAATGGAAAAAGGAAAAACGGGGAAAAGGAAATAGAAAGGAGAAAAAAAGAACAGGGGAAAGGGTGGAAGAGGAAGGGGAAAGGGAAACAAGGGAAAGAGAAATGGGAAAAGGAAAGGGAGGTGAAAAGAGGGAAACTGGGGAAGGTTAAGGAGAAATGGGGAAAATGGAAGGGCTTATGGTAAAAATGAGAATGAGAAAGAGGACAATCGGAAAAGGAAACTGGGGGGGAAAGGAAGGGGAAATGGAAAAGGGGAAAAGGAAGAAAGGATAAAAGGGAAAGGTTAAATTTTGTGAAGTTCCGTAATGTTCATTTTGTTAATGTTTTATCAAACTTTCAATTGTGTTCATTTTATCTATATACATATATATTATATATGTATATACTCAAATGTAGTAATAGCGAAGCATTGACGGGTCTTCTAGTTAAAATATAAAAAAAGAAACGCTGTATTACCTTTTATGTGATTGCTTGTTTTAAGGATATTCTAAGATGGATTACAATTAAAGCATTTTAGTCCAAATGTTAGTATACGCGTAGTCTGATGTTGCACTCTTCCGTAAAGCCACTTCTTTCTTAAAAAAAAATTTATCTAGTGAAACTACGATTTTTCTTTCATTTATGTAGAAAAGTCTAATTTCTACTTTGTGAATATTGGAATGCGTTAAGACTGATGGAATTTTATTTAGCGAAGTGATGCCAATTGACCTACGTATTGTTTTAAAACAGATGAGTATTACGATCGAACCTATTCAATTTTGTATGCGACAGTTCAGTCCTGTCGTTTAAACGGTCGGACTCCGTTGAACCGACATATTTCAATTCGTTAATTCTAACGACTGATCTGCTCTACTACAGAGAAAGATCGGTGTGTGTTAGGTCTTAATTGATATTAAATGGCTAAAGAGGAAATTATGAAATATTAATATTATACAGGTCGCTAAACATTTTTACATGGATTTGAATGCTAGATCGTGGATACTGGTGTTCTTTGGTGGTTGGGTTTCAATTAACCACACATCTCAGGATTGGTCGAACTGAGAATGTACA
Organism: Lycorma delicatula; assembly: GCF_047948215.1. NCBI lineage: Eukaryota > Metazoa > Arthropoda > Insecta > Hemiptera > Fulgoridae > Lycorma > Lycorma delicatula. The sequence goes on along the minus strand of NC_134455.1, from coordinate 332,544,655 downwards.
AGACTACACTTCATTTACACTCATACATATCATCCTCATTCATCCTCTGAAGTATTATCTAAATGGTAGTACCGGAGGCTAAACAGGAAAAAGAAAGAAGGTCGTTAAACATTATTTTAGTGACCCGATTTTCAATTGTTTAAACTTTTATGTAGATTTCATAAGAAAGCTACCTATTGTAATGGGTACCATGAGTCGACTTCCGGAAAATTTCGATATATCTTCGCGTTTCACATGGCCCAGACCCAAAAACCACCGTCAGTTCAAACGTAACGAGAACTCAACTGTCTAAGTTATTAGCATTTTATCGCTATAACTATCGAATGGAAATCTAAACAAATAAAAACATTATTGTTTTGTCTAAATGTCCATCATCGTTGAATTTATTTACAAGTTAATTAGTAATATAATGAAAATTTTCGCCCGCGCCAACGGGCGAAAATTGAAATAATATTCTCTCGTTTTAATTTTATATAAAATAAAAAAAATCACAGAAAAAAATTGTAAATCTATAGACAAAACCATGTAAATAATAGTGTTGTATAACTGTGTAAGGCTCTCCACGAAAAGAGGAAAAGTAAACTTTTGTCTTAAAATTGGTGCCATCTTCATAATAATACTCGATTCGAATTTATGAAAAACTAAAAAAACTTAGATTATCTTTTAAATTTCACTTTTGCGCACAGTGCAGTTAATAGAAATATTATTTAGCGATCAAGTTTTGTATGTTTTGACTTCTGGTTTGAAGTCTGATTAAACGTACTGATGAACGAATTTTGTAACGAGGACAAAGATAAAATCTGTTAATACAGGAGTGTACTAATGTACAAACTAGAAAATAGATTTGTTGTATGATTAATCAACGACTAACATTTTATAATTCTGTATAAAATTCTTATCGAATAATCGTAATCGATAATACTTAGTTATTATTATTTTATAATTAAAGTGGGGAAGTACATTGTACGTCAACATTTAATAATATAGATGCCGAAAATTTAACTTATCTTTATAACGACGATAAAAATGGAAGGTTGTCTTTTTCTATTCCCCTAACCGGGGTTTCCTATTAATATTTGTAATTTTATTTAATTCATTACTGAAAATTGACTTCGAAAAATTGAAGGAAAACTAAACGAAATTACCCTATTTAATTTAAGTGACTGTGTTCGTGTTGAATACGCAAAAATAATCCTAAAATTGTATGTTTTCCATTCCGATCAATTAATCAGGGAATATACTCTTTAACGTTTAATGACAAATAAAAGTTACAAACGATATAAAACTTGTTTTACTTTACAATTATTTTAGATAATTTCATTTTATTTTTGGTATCTATCTATTCTCTCCTGCTTTGTGTGCAATTTAACAACAGGCAGAGACCGGTCGGTATAAACCCCACCGATCTTGTTTATGAGACGGTAAATGCTTTTGATCTGCTGTACAAAGTCTAGGCATCCTGACCCCGTAGGGGAAGACACACTCCGCCAACCCCTCCGTTCCGAGCTCTAATGGGCTTTACCGGAGGTCATCTTCGTAACCTCGGCTTTTGACATATTGAAGTCCGCCTCGTCCAGGATGCCACGAGTGATGTTTCCATCGGTGTACTACTATTTAATGAACTCAAAACAAAACACATCTCACCGAGTCTTAAGTAAGACTGAAAGGACTTAGCTAAACAAAGGAATTGAACTACCTACCTGTAGAAGGTAATAGTAACAAAGCCTAGGCAAACCGAAGGACGAATTAAGTTGAGTATAGATACTCGTATCGGCTTGTAAAAATTTCTTGAAATACTCGTATTTTAATAAATCTAGCCGTAAGAATATCTCGAACAAGGGTTTAGACGTACAGACTATATATGCAGAAGCTAATTTTCCGTTCGTGACAAATAATATTCTGTGACAAGCGGGGAATTTTAATTTTGCAATCGGTAGTAGTCAGCTGAAATACTTACTATTCAGCTGATAGGATAATTTTTTTATTTGTTATTAGAATAGCGGTGTTAATTAAACAAGAACGAGTTTAAAATTTCAACGTTGGTGGAAAAATAATTATAATTCTGTAATTAATGAAGAGTTTCTTGTAAAACTTCATGTTCCCCAACATTAACACTTCAACATTTGCGTGAACTAAACATAAAATTTGAAAATAGGAACGTTGGAGACACTCCACGATGGGTCTCGAGCTAGTCGCACTTCAGAAAACAAACCCTTTAACTTCCGTTAGGCTAGAAATACCCAAAATAGGTTTATGAAAGATTCGAAGTAAATATAAAGGAGGTTTAAATGTTATTGGCCGAGATTATTTCGTTCAGTTCGTGAAGATGATTTTGATAGGGGTGAAATTATGTGGGTAAACATTCTTCAAAATGAAAAGCCTAGTAAACCGTCATGATTATTATCGGTTTGATGGTAATCCTTGCGTAAATATGGAGAACGAACTTAATGTACCTGTAATTCATGTTTAGTGCGGAGTTGCAAAAAAAGGAATATTAGGACTTCATTTTTTTCAACGAAGTGTAATAGGCGACTGGTATCTAAAGAGTTATTCCGGAAGCAATTAAGCGATCTGTTTTTGACATCCGCCGTCCTTATGTCTGTCAGCAGAATGGGATATCTCCCACCTTCTTCAATTCGAGACTACCTCGATCAGACTGACTGATTGACTGGGCAGGACAATCGAATGGCCACCGCTTCAAGTGATTGGTAAATAATTAAAAATCGTCTTGCCATTTTTCGTTTTGGACAATCATTAAAGACATATTTTCTTTAAATCCAAATTGCTTTTTTTCTTTCTTTTTTTTACCTCCAGGACCACCGTTAGGTATTTCGTCAGAGGATGAGATGAATGGCAATTTTTGTAAAGTATGAAAATGCCTTACCCGACCGGGATTCGAACCCGGAACCTCCGGATGAAAGGCCGAAACGCTACCACTCGCGCCACGGAGACCGGATAAAAACCCGAGTCGAAGTCCTCAGGTTCAAATTCTAGTAAAGGCAGTTACTTATATACGGATTTGAATACTAGATCGCGGATACCGGTATTCTTTGGTGGTTGGGTTTCAATTAACTACACGTCTCAGGAAAGGACACCTAGTTTGCTCAAGACTACAAATTTACCGGTACAATTACAGTTCACTGATAAGTCGCTAATGACTTTAATTGTCGATGCGACTATAAATAAATCCAAATGGTTTGGATTGATTCAAGTTGACGATTGAAAACTCAATTTGTTTTATAAATCGGGACAAACCCTTTACTGGAAAAAAGAGTATAATTCAGAAGTTAAAAGCTGCTACGAATGGATAGGGGTTGAAGGATGAGACTTGCCTCTGATGTATATTTAATAATTTTAAAAAATTTGTATAACTTTTTTTATTGTTTTCTTGTTAGTAGCCTACGAAACCGATGTTTAATCCAGCCGTTTTGTTTGAAATGGTAAGGATTGCAAAGATCTTTAACTAATAATAAATGCCAATAATTGTGGAAAAACCAGTGTCGATTCAACTTCAGTAATCTATAAGAACGGTTTATTTGTTCCTCGACTATTAGTTTCTTATCTGTGGCTATCGGCTATTAGTTTCTGTATGTCCTTACATTTTCAGAATGCACTTCCTGAAATTTTCTACGAGTTTTGAAACCACTTTGTTACTGATTTATCCAGGATTTTCAGAATTTTTAAATGACCAAATGTCAAAAAACAATTGTGCAATTGAAATCTCGTCATTCTTTAAAAAAAATACTATTTTTAATTTCTTTGCGATCAGCTTTTTTCATGTCATGACTTTTTTCTAGATAATTTCACATACTGCGGACATTTTTACAATTATATGAAAAACATTCAGATTTTTTTATCAATAGTTATAAAATATTATTTAAGTTAAAAAAAAAATTCAATGTGGAATATAAATTATTTGTCTATATTAAATTAGATTCTATCAACCGTTACTTATCTATCAAAAACAATTTTTCATCTTCAGCTTGTTCATCTTAGTGAAGATTAACTATTTATCTTCACATGAATATTGCAGTGCCTACTGAAACTGACATACGAGTATTACCTGTTTATTTAATAGAATCCTTTACAATATCCGAACAAAGTCTTCAAGGCTCCTTCCAGACAATGGGAGTCCATTTTGTTATCTAATCCAAGGGCAAATCTTCGGAAGAAAATTGTATTTTTTTTATTATAACACTTTCTTGGTTACAGAATTATAAATTCAAATCTGCTTTGTTATCTAGAAAGAATTTTTTTTCTTTATCCAGACCGTTGCTTATTGGTATTCCGCATCTTTGAAGGCTATAAATACATTTATGGTCGACCTACTTTTTAAACATTATGGGGGTTACGCTAAACGTTTTGCCTTTTGGTTTTCTTGATATTCGTTTGATGTGTCATCTTTAAAAAGGATGGCAAATGGTAGTTGGTTATTTCTCATTAATGGCCCTGTTGACGAGTTAAAAAATATGTCCCCAAAAAAATTGTTGCAGAATTTACTACTTCCTCTAAATTTCCACTTACAGATAACGGGAACAATTTCCTCCAGAAATCTTTAATTCATTCGAGTAACTCTCATCCATCCTCTGCAACCGAACTGCTTGAGGGAGTGGTCCACTGAATAGTAAGCCGCGCAACCAGAACCCGCTAGAGAGTGGTTGAGATCTAACTCGTATTTCGGTGTATAATTTCAACTTTCTTGGACCGGACGTTCGGGTGATATTGTCGGCTCACGATTACAGAATAGCTAATGAAAGAAAACAGTTTAATTTACACCTCGTTACTATTTAATCAAACTTCAGAAAAATCAAATAAAAATTGTTCTGTTTTACATTAATTTACACAACTCGTTCAATATTTGCATTAAAAATTAGGTTTTAACGCTCCAGTTTTGTAAGCTCTATAAAATCAACAAATTAAATTGGAAAATATGTAATAAGATATATTATAATATTAATTTTATTTTTACTCCATACAAATTTCAGATCGGTAAAATAATTATTTTGGCGATAGTGGGCCTTAAAAAGATATTCCCGTTTCCATTTATCATATCGTAATTATTATTATTATTATTTTTTTTTTTTTGTTATAAAGTAATAATAGTTTTAGTTTTAGTTTTAAAACAGAAATTAAAGTGGTTTTTTAAAATTAATAAGTAATACTTATTAAGGTTTCTTACGCAGAAAAGAAAATTGTACTTTTTCGTTTTGTCACCCAAAAATTCTTGCCCAAATCAACTCAAAATTACTCAAAAATAATTATTTTGTTGAAAAAAAAGAATTTTTAGGCGAGAAAAAAGTAAAAAAAGATTTTTTTTCAAGTTTTGATAAAACTTTTTTTTTGTGAAAAAACCTTTTGACAAAAAATGCAATAAGCAATATTGCTTTATAGATAGATATAAATCAACAAACCTTAACCTAGGATCGCTTTGCTCGGTAACCTCGACTAATTAACAGTAATATTTTCATTATTTAAATAATATATAATTGCTGAATTTTTTTTTTTTTGTTTAACCTTCGGGACCACCGTTAGGTATTACTACAGAGGATGAGGTGAATGATTTGTAGCTTGTATAAAAATGCCATGTTTGACCGGGATTCGAACCCGGGAACCTCGGATGAAAGGCCGAGACGCTAGCTCTCGCGCCACGGAGAACTTTTATTATTTAAATACTGAAAACATTACTGTGTTAATTAATCAAGGTTAGCGAGCGAAGCGAGCAAAGGTTAATTTTGGTTAAATTGTATTTATAAAATAAATAAATAAATCGTTATATTGAATGAGTTCCTAACATGTTCACAACTTGATTTAGCGAGAAGTAATGATTTTTTCAATTTAAAAAAAACTTTTTTGATTTTAAAATTATTTTCATATCCAAAATCAAGAAAATATAATGATTGTTCAGGGGGGTTTCGGGTGGGGGGCTGAGCTCCCGATTGTTACAATATACGGTTCATAAATGTAAAATTGTAATTTTACATTCCTATAATTTTACTTTCAAAACTCAAAGTGAAGAGAATGTTTACAACTTCATTTGGTGACAAAAACTCACGTGTTTCATCTAGTCATATTGCTAAAATCTCAGGTACGTAGGATAACAGTGAATTATATATGATGTAAGTAAATAAATACGTTCAGTAGTTAATCGACCATGTCACCGTCATGTTATTTTCAATCGCTTGAGAAATTAGTAGCAAAGAAAGTGCCGTAAAATTCTTACAAGATAAAAATATATTACATGGATTCGAAAATATAAAAACAAACATCGAATGACACTAAATTTAAATGGATGTGGTAGGTGGCTGTGCAATAAACGAACTTGTCGATCAGAAATTGGTTTACGCAATAATGCATGGTTACAAGATACTAACTTATCATTTGATACTATTATTATGTTTGTTTACTGCTGCTCAAAGGAATATACAACTACACAATTTTGTAAACATGAATTGGGAATGGCATCAGAGGAAATCACAGTTGGAAAAACTATTTACGTGAAGTATGTGGTGATGATATATTGAAAAATCCCAAAAAAATTGGTGACCGAGAATGACAGTAGAAATAGACAAATCTAGTTTTTCAAAACTAAAATGTAATAGAGGCGTGTGTTGCCAAATCATTGGTTTCTTGGAGCAATCTGTCATGAAACATGCAAATGTTTTATGTGTGCTGTGCCAGATAGGAAAAAGAAACGTTGCTTTGCATCATAACATATTGCATTGAAAAAGGTTCAACAATAATGTCTCTAAGTGGAAAGCCTATGGTAGTATTCCTTTATTTGAAGGTTATGATTTTCAACATTATACAGTGAACCCCAGTGAAAATTTAGTAGATTCAGAGAGTGGTGCTCACACATAAAATATTGAAAATTTATGTGTATGTGCTAAGCGACGCAACAAGAAAGAAAAATACCACTAGAACTATGATTGATTCTTATTTATCTGAATTTTTGTGGCATAATCGGCACAGGGAAGAAGATCTGTTTGAAGTTATGCTAGAAAATATTTCAAATATTTCTAGTACTTAAATCAATTTGTTGTTACTTTATTTGCTTTTTTTGTTTACTATGTTCATGTATTCATAATGTACGTATACGTTAACAATTGTTATGCCATTTCCAAATCAATGATTTATATTGTTTTATATTAATCAAGAAATATAATTTATGTTTTTGTTATATTTCTTTGATTCAAGGCAAATAATAATTATATTCCCTTGATTTAGTACAAAAAAATAGAAAAAAAAGATTTTTTCAAAAATTGAAAAAAGCGTTTTTACATTTTTTCTCACCTAGAATTGTTTTTTTCAATATAATAATTATTTTTGAGTGATTTTGAGTTGATTTGGGCAAGAATTTTTGGGTGGGATAAAACTAAAAAGTACCAAGAAAATTAATCTTGAAGAGATTAATCTTAAAATTAATGTTTGAAGAGTATCAAAATGATATTAAAATGGAGTGGATAGAATATAGTTAAAAGAGTGCCATAGTGATTAAAACTACATATTGCAGTTGGTCACTTTGTAGCATTTGGGCAGAATAATTTTGTTAATTGTTAGAATTTTCTGATCTTCAATATCATTTTATCAACAGTATTTTTCATTATTACAAGCAACAGTATTTCTCAATATTAACCACCATTTTCAATATTGTCTCCTCAACTGCCATGTCTTCTATTGGTTACTGTGTTACATTTACCTCTGCCAATGTCTCAAAGACATCTAACTGTAAATTAGGACAAGAAGTAACTTTAAAAATCCAAAGTAAATGCACGGTAATGAAAATGCACAACAAAATTACAGAAGAAAATCAAAAGTTTTTCCGTCCAAAAATCAAAAGATTTCAGCATTTCTGTCCAAATTATTTATTAGGTTTGAGATTCAAATAGACTAGGAGAAACTGAAAATTGCAGTTAACAAGGGATAATCTTGTAAAAGAGTAAAAACAAAAAATAAACACTGACAATTTTCATAGAATTTTGTTGCAAAATATAATTTCCATACACTGTAAAAACTTCTCAGCTTTGAAAACATTGTTAATGACTTTAAAAAACAGAACATTCAGATTTAGCGCTTTTCTTGCATATATGAAATTTACTGGAAAATTCTGAGGAGAATGGGTTTCAAATAAAAAAGCAAATGATTCAGATAGTCAGAAAAATACTTTAATCAGTCGCTGAGTATAGAAAAGAATATTTCAATCTTACTTTAAAAATTAAAAATGAAACTGAGAAGTAGGTATAATTTAAGATATGCAAATCAAAACTTGTTTTGTAAATAGCTTTAATTTAAAATTGTTTAAACTATTTGATTGATAATTGTCGTTAGAAGGAATTTGTTAATCAGAAAATTAATATTGTTTTTAAAGAAAAGACATGGCTCATGTAAATATATAAATGGTGATGTTAATCATTTTTTGTACTATTAAAAATTTTGCAAAGTTTTCAGGAGGATAATAAATCTGTCAAAGTTAATAGTAAACGATGGGGAAATGTTATGAGGGCCTAACAAATAAAAAAAAAGTGGTATGGATGCTGATGAATAAAGCTTCTAGGTGAAGTAAAAACAAAAGGAATGTGATATTTTCGAGTATTGCTAAACAAAGCATGAATTCTCCTGTTACTGTTGTCTAGGAATTAAACCTAGACACATTTTTTGGTGAAACAACTTGATTTTTTAGGGTAGCAGAAAAGCAGCTTACCTTATTTAATTTAAATAAATTTTAATAATACCTTATTTAAAATTTAATTTTTCTCTTAGAATAACTGAATTAAGTGCTGATCCTCACTCCAAAATATGGAATGTGTGATGCTGTAAGAAGTGCACAGAGTCCATTGTTTTTTTAATGATTAAAGATTTTCCTCAAATCTCAAACCATTCACTTTTAATTTTCATATATGATACCACTGAATTTCTGCCCAAAAGTTATTTAAAAGCATTAGAAAATCTTACTTTAGCTGTTTAAAAAATTATTCACTGGATGGCTTGTAAGTATCTAAATATAAATATACATAAAACTGCTCCATTGTGCTTCTCAGATTGATAAAACATTGTTAATTGCATAAACTACATTTCCATTTATTCATACTCAGTATGTAACAGTTTATATATAGTAGAATAAATTTAAATTATTTTTTTAAAATAACTTACCTTACTAGTTTTAATTGTTGTGTGTACTATGGATAGTTTTGTAATGATAGCTACTTCACCAGATAAGTTATGTATTTAATAAAAAAAAATCTAAATTTTTATTTAAAAATAAGACTTATCTTCTTCCAATCATCTGATAAAACTGACTGGAAGAAATCTTGTCTTTTTTTAAACTTGAAATGAATAATTTTTTATGTTTTTTATTAAATACATGTCTTTGTTGAAGATCAATCAATATATTCGTAGAAGTGCTCATACAAGAATCAATATAGAAATGCTGAATCAATAATTAAAAAGCAAGCAGTAAGGTGAGTTACTATCAAAATTATTTTAAAAGTGTGTTTACTGTAGCTAGATAGTGTAAGTTTAGAGTTCACTGATAAAATATTTAAAATATAATGGACAGTAGTAGAGAAGCAGAAATTAAGTGTTTGGATTACAGTGAAAGTGAAAGTATAAATTGCTTTGAAATTTCAAATTACGTTAATCATATCTGTGAACACATATGTTAATAAAAATATAAATTAATGATAAATTCCTTGTGTTGATTTGGACTAATGTATTTCAATTTAAAAAAAAAAAAAAACTGATGATAAGGTAAGGCAAATATTGTGAGTGATTAATATTTTTAATCATGCTCATAAGAAGTGAAATCTGTGTAAATTTATCAACTGAATATACAATTCAGAGCAGTGTGTATACTTAAAAAAATTATTAGAGCTATGAATTAAACATAACAACTGACAGTTTTATTTATCACATAAAAATACATAATTGGAAAATAGGGGAACCTTTTCTTCTTCTTTTTCTTCTTCTAGGTGAGTATTTACAGCTATAATGGCTGTCTCTCGCATTTCAACCACTGAACTCTTCTATCCCGCTAACTTTCCCCGATAAAATCCCTTCTCTCCATCACCTCCATATTCCAGACATCCACTGCTTTGGATTTCATCCACATTTCCTCCTCTCTCCTGATGGTACCTTATCATAATGCAATTTAAGATCATTAGATCTGAAGATTTGACAAAAGTCTTACTAGATTACTATTAACAATTTTTCAAGTTTCATGTTTCACAAACAATTAATATATGAATATATGATATTTGTACAACCTTTAACTTTAAAAAAACAAACATGTCCCAAGTTATAGAACATGGAAAACAATTGTAATTAAAAGATGAATGGCAACATTTATGGATAGTTAAAGAAACTGACATATGGAGACCAAATTAATGCTAGTTATTTTACAGAAATTTTTACTTAATGGTACTATATTCAACAGATGAACTCCTTTCTATATAGAACTTTGATATTGTTCTGTTTTGGTAAGGTTTTTGCTAATAAGGGTTAAAATTTGTATTAAGTGTGTATTATACGGTTTTAACTGCTTATCTTATACTGCTTTTTATTTATTTTTTTTTTGTGAGTTTAGTTTAAAATAAATTCCTAAGCACTGGTTGTAAATGTGTTTACAACCAGTGGGGAATTTTTTATTATGTGCTTACAGCATTAGTCACTCCTGAAATTGACATTGCTATGCTTAAAATTACCACCGATCCATTCTTATTAAGGAAAGTGAAAAATTGAAACGGTGTCCTGTTGCTTTCTTCACTGAGCCAAATATACTTTTGTACAAAATTCTACAACAGTGCCCATCAATACCTTGATTAACTAGCTGGCAATGGTGGTTTAATGCAAGCATAGCTACCTTCTAAAAAAAAACCTTGATTAACTACTTAACTAATGGTTCAGCAATTTTATTGTCTATTATAATAGTGTAAATATTTCAAAGGATATTATAAAAAACTAACATGTAGTATATAAAACTAACTGAAATATGTACCAAGCTTTTTACACTTTCAAGCAAAGCAGTGGGCTCTCTTTGTTATGAAAATTCCTGCAACAGCTGCAAAGCAAATTCCTACTAAGGAATGTTTTTTTGTGTGCTCAGAAGATAATAATGAGTGAAACTGTGTGACAGAGTGAGAAGTGCAAAATTGCTCTCCATATTCACAGCTGTTTTCGAAAATGTCATACAAAACTAAATTTTCTAAACTAGTAGAATTATAATAAAATACATTAAAAATTATTCAGACATAAATCTTATTTGATTACTTATTACTTTTTAATATTTATTTCTAATATTAGTGACAATTATGAGTAAAATTAGAGTAGGGCTCATGTATAGGAAAAATAAAAAATTTTTTTGAAAAATGCTAAAATGGTGAGTAGCGATTTTTTTTAGTATTTTCCCACAATTTTAAGGTTAATTTAAACTTCAATCAAAAATAAAAAAGATCATTTTTGAGAAAATAAGATTATCCAATATTGGGTTAAACAATTGACATGAAAAAGATAATTTTTGATTCTTAGTAATGTAAACATCGAATTGAATGTGCACTTTTCATAACGTTTTCATATGGCCAGTTGCCTGTGGCTGTGTCATCTGTGACTTGAAGTTTTAATTATAAGACTTCCAGTACAGATGCAACTGTAGCAGTTTTAAATTCTTGTAGACTTTTTTTTTATGTTGGAAGTGGGAAAATTTGCCTCAACCAAACGCCCAGTAGCCCGTACATACTGGTGTGTTGGGTTCACCGCCTACTGCAGTGGGACCCACTAAAATACCATTCCCTCACGCAACGTGATACTGGAATTGCCGTCGATGGCATAACCTCAGCAAAAATATTTACACCTCTCATTCACGCTCTATTTACAAATATATATATATATATATATACACTAATTTACACCAACTAAAATTAAAAGCTCCTAAAGAACAGGAAAAAATAGAACTAGACGAAATAGAGCAACAGGAAGAAATAGAAATTCTAGAAGTAGAAATAGAGATAAATAATACAAGGATTAAAGATTCATTTGGAGAGAATATTAAAAAAAATTACTGCAGATTCTCTTCTAAATAAATTTTGTATAGAGAATACTGGCAATCTTATTACAAATATTGGCGATGTAAATCAGACAGAAGAACACAAAGAAAATAAAAAAGATTTATTTAAACCTTAACAGAACTATTTTGTAATATTTTATTAATAAATGTAGTTGAGTAGAGAATACAGAAAAAGCAGGAGATAAAACCTTAGTTAAAAAATTACTTTGTGGTTCGAATAATACACATTTAAGAGATAAATTTTATAAATATAAATTACCAAACCATCGTGTAAAGGTAAAACATCCGACTATAATTAAATATAACAAGAACCAAATCCTAAAATAAAACAAATGATTCCTAAAGATTCTTTAAATATAATCTTAAACATATATTATAACGAATTTATTATTCATACAAATAGAATTAGCACATGCAAAAATAAATTATGTAATTAAATATTTTCCAGGAATTTTAGATGTTAAACAAGATAATTTATTTTTGATGAGCTTGAACATAACGTAAGATTTTATAGGAATTTTCGATAAAGACAAATTATAAAATATTTAATCGATAAGTTAATTTTACAGAAAATAAAGATAAAGCTAAAAATATAATTGTAAATAATGATAATACTGTTGGAAAAAATTGCTTAACATGGTTAAGTGATAATGTAAGAGCAAATATTTATAATAAATTTGCGTGCCAAATGACTTTCCCAGATGTAAATAAAACTGTTGGACATCATATAATACATTTTTTAAATTGCCCTGACGAAAGATTAAAAAACACGTTTCACCATCCAAGAGAAAAAACACACAGAATAACAAGATTAGAAACAACAATTTATAATTACTGTACTTTCGGCGATAATTTTTGAAAAGGTCCAATAAAAGATTGCGTTAATGTAATTAGATTCTTTAAACAATATTTTAACGATGCACCATTTTATTTTGTTTCTTTTTCTGCGCAACGGGAAAACTTTGTAATTACTAAATTAAAAATATAGTTATTGCGTAGTTTATAACGATTTATTGTTGTTTATGGGCAAATAAGAAAACAGAAATATTAACTGGATATCGTATTACATTGCCAACAAAAAATAACAAAAGATAAAAATTAATATATTTTGTTATTAATGCATTTAGTTTTAATATTTTACCTATAAATTAAGTGGAAATCTAATAAAATTAATTTACAAGTTTTACATAAAGCCTACATAAAATGCGTATTTTTCAAAATATGCAAACTATTTTCTACAAAGCCAAAAGAAATATATGCGGCAGAAAAAAGTTTAATTGAACACAGAATATTGCATGTCCTGTTTTATTCCTAAAGGAATAAATATTACGAATAATTTAAATATTTACGATATACAAGAAATTAAACCGATAAAATATCCTAGAATCTATTGTCTAAAAAAGAGAGAAGAGTTAGCAGAAGAAAATAATATTCTAAAAATAAAGAAAGCGTTCGAAATAGAACATTTGTTTAATTATGAAGATGCTAAAAAAGCTTTAGCGATAAAAATAACATACCAAGAAATTGTTAAAAATTTGATTAAAAGAGAGATTATTTACTTATTTCGATGTTTATGGTTTTTCTGTAAATAACTTTGCAAAATATTCTGTAGTTGCTGTTCATGAAAAAGGAAGAAATAAAGAAGAATTTAAAATGTGTTATGTTAGAAATCCATTAAAAAATAAATTGATAAACTTTTCTAGAACAAATTTAATACAAACAGAAGGATTTTCCCTACTTCTTACATAGCACAAAATAATAAAAACGAATTAGTAATATATTATTGGCCTAAAAAAGAACCATTCTTAAAATATCTAGGTTGCATAATATATAAAAATCTTTGTTTTTACCTACTTACAGATAACATAATTAAAAACATTACAAAAATACTTTTAAGTTTTACTTATTTACAAAGTTGTAATAACTGTTTATTTACAATTGATTTACATTTACAAAATAAATTATTAGTATACACTAATTAAGGTAACCAATAAAATTTAAACCAGGACGTAACTTGACTTAGAAATAAAGAAAATATAAAATCATTTGAACAAACAAATGTGTTTGCGGTGAGATTTTTTTTATGTTGGATTGTTACAAAATACGTATAACAGAAGATTAGTCTACGTTATACTTTTATTCTAATTTCAAATCACACTCTTTTAGGTAGATTTCATAAGAAAGCTACCTATTGTAATGGGTACCATGACTCGACTTCCGGAAAATTTCGACTTATCTTCGCGTTTCACATCCACCCAGACCCCAAAACCACTGTCAGTTCAAAAGTCTATATATATATTTCACTTTCTTGTGGATACAATAACTACAGTAAATTTGCGCCAATCACTTTCAAATTAATACATAAAATATAACGACCCAAAATCTCGGTCGAGTTCGTTAATGGACAAAATCGGACCATCGGGGTGAAATGGGGGGCTTTTATTTAAAAAAAAAAACAAAATATTGCTATAACAATCTTATTAAGTAAAATATCGAATTTGTTTAAAGTTCCTACTATTTCTTGAATAAGGGCCTAAAACTTATATAAGTAAAGTTTTTTTATGTCACCAACCATTGGCCCAGGAGGTGGGAAAAATGGGGTTTCGAAGACAAAAAAAAACCGTACTTCCCTTAACAGACACAGTATCGAGTCGGTTTAAAGTGGTTATTAGTCCTCTAATCCTCTAAACATTACCTAAAACTTTTGTCTGAAACAATTTTTGATATAACCAATCCTTACGGCAAAGGATGACCAAAATGTTGCTGGAATTGTAAGAAGATGAGGCTTGTCGTATGCTAAACATGTGAAAATCTTTTCACATGCAAACCATTGTCGTATTGAGTAAATTTGAAGTTTTTCTTAACTTTAAGGTGGAAATCTTTTTTATCCCCTATTTAGCACCGGTGAAATCTACCTCTGCCTTCCGGCGTGCCGAAAGGGATTTTTTTTATGTGTTGTTAAATTACAGAAAATGTTGGTTAAAACAGGCCTCCGTGGCGCGAGTGGTAGCGTCTCGGCCTTTCCGGAGGTCCCGGGTTCGAATTCCGGTCAGGTATGACATTTTCACACGATACTTGTCATTCATTTCATCCTTTGGAGCAATACCTAACGATGGTCCCGAAGGTTAAAAAAGAAAAAAACCGTTGGTTATACATAAATTTCAGTTTCATTTTTAGCATTCTCAGTATTTACAAGTAACTTAATTAATTTTATTTTTAAAAAACCTACTAGATTATAACTTTTTATGCGGTAATGACTATACTTTTCAACTAATTCATCAATATAATTTTTATATATAAAAATTCGGGGAAATCAATAATGGCGTGCTGAAAATGGCGTTAGTTTTCAGGCATTGGTGGTATATTTACGTACAGTTTTGTTACAGATTTTGCCAAGGTGGAAAATGTAGAATCGTTTTTACCAAAATGTAAAAGTGCATTAACATATCTGTCAGTATTTTCGTCTGTAACTTTTATTTTTATTTAAAAAATGAAAGAGTATAAAGATTTCTTCCTCGATTTCAAGATTCGGAATTTCTATAGTAACTGTCTTCTTTTGTTTAAAAACATCAATAAAATAATCCATCTCTGACAAATTGTATGAATAAATCAGCAAACTTTGCACTTATTCTATGAAAATAAGGATTATTCACTAGATTACGCAGTTCAAATAAATAAGATTTTTAAAATATCTTGGATCCTTCTCCTACTGTACATTTTTAATAGAAAAGTCCTATTTTCGATTTAAATTTCAGCTATCACAATTTTAACGGAAAAATTCAAATAGGTAAGAAAAGCAACTTTCTATGCTTCTACTACTTCACTTCCACCAAAATTTTAATTTCACATAATTCAATGGAATTACTGGTACATTAATATTTTAAAATCGTTATTATGCCAAGAGGAAAGTGGTTTTGTGGATTATGCATAATGATAATAAATGATTGTTGTCTGTTATACAACGTTATGTAAGCAGGCGTCTTTGATATTTGCCGTATGAACTAATAATTCTTTAAATTGATAGATTAGAGCACATACTGAGAGAGCAGACAACATTAGGATAAGAGATTTTAAGCGCGAATTGATGATGCAGAATCAAATATCTCTTTAAAACATTTTTCTCTGCACTGTTGGAAACACTGAACATAAAATGGTCGATATTTTTCCTTTTTAATTTTATGGGTGTTTCTTTTTCGAGAAATTTAAGTATATTTCTTATAAATCATCAGCATTTTTTTCTTTTTTTTTAAATTCAGTACTAAAAAATGTACTCTTTCGATGTCCATCCGACTTATAAAAGAACAATCTTAATACTGTAAATCAGCGTTTCTCAACCTTACAATACTTGCGACCCAATTTGCAATCATAATTTTCATCGCGCTCCCCCTCTCCTACAATAACAATGTATATAAAAATAATGTATTTTGAGTATTTTGACGCTAAAGCTACACTACGACCTTAATTACATACAAACCTTAAAAATTAATAAGAATAAGTAAATTTATCGACCGCTGCATTGACAAAACCCTGAATCGATGCCTCTCTATTGCTCTCTGTCTTACACCCACCACATCGGACATTCTCGCGGCTTCGCGAGAAGTTCCGATTTGTCCCAAAAATTCTGGAATGTCTGCGCAAATGTAAATAAATGCTACACCTCGTTCAATTCCAGCTAGTCTCAGTCGAGTTGATCCTTCTATTGCTATCGACTCTATCGTGAATGTGTATGTTGTATTTGCGTGTTAATTGCAATTCACGGTAGTAAATATTCACTTCAGTGGATTTATATAGAATCATGGATAAATTTTTAAGTGGGCGTAAGCGAGCATTAGACGATAGTGAAACATCAACAAGTGCACAAACGAGCGTGGTTCTGAAAATAGAATCAAGAAAATAGTCTCAAAAATACTTAAATTCTTAGTTTACCAGTACTGAAGTAAATGAAAAAAAAAAACCTGTGTGTATCATTTGCTCAAGAATTTTGGCAGTAGACAGCATGCAACCTAATAAATTTAAATGACATTTGGAAACGCTTCATAGTGAGTACGTTAAAAAACCCCGAAAATTCTTCGAATTAAAATTAAAATCGTATGAAATGTAAAGATAATTTTTAAAAAAAACTTTGTCTGTGAGTAAAAAAGCTTTACTTGCCTCTTAAAAATTTTCATATAAAATAGCCAGATGTAAAACGCCTCACACCACTGGTGAAGAGCTTATTTTGCCAGCTGCAATTGAGATTGTAGAAACTATGTTTGAAGATAATTTTGTCAAACAATTGCAGGCCGTACATTTATCAAATGATACTGTTGACCGTCGAATTGGTGATATAGTTCAAGATGTACAGCATCAGCTTTTCGGAAAGTTGCGTGACAAATTGTTTTCAAATCAGCTTGATGAGGCGACAGATAGCAATAAAGATACTCATTTCATTGCTTTTGTTCGATTTTGTAATTGTTTATCAGCAGTAGAAGAACTACTTTTCTGCAAACCAAAATTTACTTTGTAAGTCATCCATAAAAGTTTAGTAGCAAACAAAACTAATCCAATTCATTTCATTTGTTTAAGAAAGAAGAAAAAACTGTAGTATAATTTTATATCCCTTTCATTTACTTTTCTTATAAATTTGTTGAATTGGGCCTGTCAGTAGGTGTAATGGTTAGCATGCTAGTCTTTAGATTAGTTGATATTGGGTTCACTTCATGACAAGGATTTGCACTTTTCCAGCTATCATTACATCCATTTCATCATCATTGTTAAATTACATGAGTCTAATGCTATTCTAAAATAAAATAAACATAAAAGACTAGAACATATACTACAAACCCTTTGTTAACATACTCAGTTTACAATTTATTGTTAGTAGAGGTAGTTAGCATTCAGACCACGGATTTATTTTTTGTTTGTGGGCGAAAAACGCCTGGACGTCATCATCGCCCGGAATTTTATTAATAAAAGGGTAAAATAACTCCAAAATAATAAAACTTATAATATTAATTATATAATAAAAATTTATTAAAGCAAGAGTCAAGAAGGCAAAGTAAAACTCAAAACTAATACCGCAGACGAAGTCTTTAAAATATAAAAGTTAAAATAATCGAATAAAGAAACTATATAAGACTTACCTAATTCCGATGGGTTGTGCAAAAGGCTCCCTTCTCGGATAATAAAATTAAAGACAAAGAACCCAAAAAATTGAAATTTAAAGTAAAGGTTAAAAATTATCAACAACTCTTCTAGCATAAAAAAATATATAATAATATTAAATTTTTTGCAGTAACCTGGTACTATGCAAAAACAGAAACATCCGGTCCAAAATTTTGTCATTATTGTACTATATCATGGATGTTTCTAGGTAGATTAAACTTACGACACAACGCCGCATAACATATGCAGTCCACGAGAATGTGGTTCACAGTCATGCGGCAGTTGCATCGTGTGCATAGGGGTGGGACTTCTCCTGACATTAGGTATTCGTGTGTGATCCTCGTATGTTCTATCTGTAACCGGCAGAGGACCACATCCTCACGACAAGATTTTGTGCAAGAGGAGCCCCATGGCAACACTGAATCTTTAATCCGTCGGAGTTTATTATCGACTAGTCGCCCAGTCACTTTCCCACCTTGCTCTCAGTGATTGTTTTACACGATTAACAAAATCAAAAGTAGTAACTCGGGTGATGAAAGGAGGTTGAATACACGCTTCTTTGGGAGTATAATCTGCTCTTTCGTTACCTAGAATCGCTACGTGGCTAGGGACCCAGCAAAAACTTACTTTTGCGTTGCGATTACCTAACTCAGCGATTGCATCGTAAATTTCAATGACGACAGGAATAAAAGGAATAAATGTTTGTAAAGGAATAAATGACAGGAATAAATGTTTGGAATAAAAGTTTTCTAATGCCTGGAGAGTCAGTGCAAATGCCACGAGTCACTGCAAATAAGAATGTTTCTATATTTAGGGTTAACGATATTTAGAGCCCTATTTATAGCGATTAGTTCAGCGGTGAACACATTCGTTATACCGGGTAGGCCAAACATATAAGCTCTTTCACTGACAACAAAAGCACAACCAACGGTACCGTCTTGTTTCGACCCATCAGTGTATATCATCGCGTCTGGGTTCGTCTTGGTAACATTTGCCGGAAAACAGTAGGTGGTGTTGATTGTTTATTGTATGTTGTAAGGTCAAATGTAAAATTTACAAGGTTTATTCTCCACGGAGGATGTGAGCATGGACATGATGGAAAGAACGAGGGAGTGTCAACATTTATATGCTGCAGCAGACGTCGGGTACGGACACCCACAAGTGCCGTACAGAAGAACTGGGTCAAAAGCCGGGTGATTTGGCTGTCCTTTGAGGCGGGCAAAATAAGATAACAAAAGCTGGTCTCGTCTATTCCAAAGTGATGGCTCGCCACAGTCTACAAGTAAGCTTGCGATGGGGCTTGATCTAAACGCATCTGTGGTAAGCCAAAGAAAAGCATGATGTACACCGTCCAGCATTTTAATCACGGTTTGACGAGCTGAAGAGTAGGCGACACAACCATAATCTAAACGGGTACGAACAAGGGAATAGTAAAAACGTAACATACATGACCGATCGGCTCCCTAATTGATGTTACTAAGGACCCGCATCATATCTAAAAGTTTGGAACATTTTGTCCTCAATTTCTTTATATGTTTGACCCAAGTAAGACGGCTATCAAAAAGCAAACCTAGAAACTTGACGTAAGGAGAGACAGCAATAAGCTCTCTGTTCAGAAAAACCCGCGGAATAGAAGGGTTCCGTAGCCGAGAAAAGACTACAGATTTCGTTTTGTCGGAGTGTAGCAGTCTCTCTGCAGTGGGTGTTGAGCGGCTCGCAATGTAAATAACAAAATCGTCAACGAATAGAGAACATGAGACAGGGCCTGTACACAAGTGGTAATGCTGTTTATGGCTACAGAAAACAAGATGGCACTTAATACACTACCTTGAGGTACTCTATTTTCCGAGACGACACTGTCTGAAAGTGAACCGTCTAAACGAACACGAAACGTTCGGTGATTTAAAAATCCCCGGATAAAAGCAAGCATTCTGCCCTTGATTCCCCATCTCTTGAGGGTGTTAAGAATACCACGTCGTACGCCTTTTTAATATCGAAGAAGATAGCAACGAGGTGTTGGCGGTTCAGGAAGGCGTTTTGTATAGCTGTCTCCATTGACACTAAATGATGTTCCTTGTCGGAAACCACACTGTTCCGAAGAAAGAAAGCCATGTTTCTCCAAGTACCATGTAAGCCTGCGGTTTACTATTCTCTCCATTATTTTACACAACACGCTTGTTAAAGAAATAGGGCGGTAGCTTGAGGGATCGGTTTTGTCTTTACCAGGCTTTAGTACTGGTATAATAATACAAAGGCGAACGTTGTCTGGTCCAGGGGAAGTGTCACGTGAGTTCTTAAGTGCGTGCAACAATTCTTTAAATTAGAATGGAGTGTTCAATTCACCAACCGAATCACCAATGTTTAACGCCAATATTTCTATCTGTGCTTTGTACCTCTGAAAGTCGTTACTATATGATGAAGTGAGAGACACCGAGCGGATAGATTTTGCTTAAGTATTTGCTACAGCCGAAGATGATGAAAGGAGTTCTCCTTCATCAATGAGGCCGAGAATAGATTGCCTTGACGATCTGAAAATTGCATGGATTTTTTTCCACACAGTAGACATGGGAGTAGTACGTGAGATGGTGTTCACATATTTCGTCCATGAATTCCTCTTAGCGTTCAAGAAGACCCGACGGCATACCGCTCTAGCCATGCGGTACAAATTTAGATATTCAGTTTTAGGTCTATTATTAAATTTGCGTAGTGCCCGCCGTCGATTTTTAATAGCACATTTGCAATCATCATTCCACCATGGAACGGAAGGACGTTTAAGATTACCCGATGTTTGTGGAATATATCTGGCAAAGTATCATGGATGTAAAAGAGGAACATTGCTCAAGGATGTTCACACCGTCGTCATACTGTGATTGGAAGGCTTTATGATATCCATTCCAATCTGCCCTTTCAATAATCCACCTCCGTGGCCTTCTCTTAATCTCGTGGTCCTCACCGAAACCAATAATAATTGGTTTGTGGTCACTGCCGTGAAAGTCATCACAAACCGACCAATCAAGGTGAGTGAGTAAATTCGGTGAGCATATGGAGAGATCGATGTTAGACATAGTACCAGATGATAAAGACATGACTGTATGAGACCCATTATTCAGCAAACAAAGGTCTAAGTCTTGTCTCACACTGTGTACTATATTTCCTTGAGTGGAGCAGAAGGTCGAGCCCCAGGAAACATGGTGAGGATTGAAGTCTCCTACTATTAACGATGGAGATGGTATTTGTGTGAGGAGATTTGAGATATCTAGAGCACTGAACTCAGTGTTTGGTGAGAGACATAGATTGCAGAAAGGGATAACTTGAAAGGGATAGAGATCTTTACTGCAACAGCAGGAACAAGAGTGGTCAGTTGAATCCTTGTAGCCGATATCTCATCCTTCATGAAAATAGCCACTCCACCACTCTCTCTACCATCTACTATACAGTCGTATCTCTCACAGAAGTATCCTATGAGTGCTATTGGGTCATTTTGTAGAAGATGAGTTTCCTGGAAACACATGATTATCAGATCATGTTTGTGTGCCAGTACTCCAACATCTTCAATGCGGGATCGAAGACCTCTAACATTCCACTGTATAATGTTCATAAGGAAAAAATAAAACCAAGTAAAAAAAACAAGAAAAAAAAATAAATAAATAAAAAAATAAATAAATAAAAAATTAAATATACTTAGGAAACCATATACAATTAAGTTGTATATGATTCAGTTTTTCTTTTTCGTGTTCTTTAATTTAAATAACTCCAACGCCTTTGGGTCAGGAAATTCTTCAACCATATCCTCCAGTATGTGGGGTAATGGTAGAGGAGATTTATTAGAATGGGATGCTACTATTCACATCCAAGAGGGGGTGGTTATGTGGGTTTCCTTTGTGGGGAGCTTGTTAGTTGGCTTACTGCCAGCTGTGGTAGTCTCTGCCCGTACCGGTAGTACTTAGGGAGCAGGAACTTTCATATGGACCCCACTGTTAGATTCATTTACTGCGACGTAGGACTTTTTATTCATCTTTGTCAGATCGGAAATAGTGGCTGTAAGCGAAGTAACTTGATCAGAAAGCATCTGAACAAGTTTCTTAAGTTCATCGCAGGTCCCGCACTGCTGATTATGAACATTTGAAGGAGTTTGTTTTGACGTAGCGGTGGTGATAGATACATCCGGTTTGATGAGGTTCCATGAGTTAACTATCTTTCTATATTTCCTGCGTGCAGCCGGAAAAGATAGTTTATGCTCAGTACAGATCTTGAGAATTGCCTTCTCTTCCTTAAAGGTTGGGCAATCTTGGGAGCGGGCTGTATGGATTTTATTGTATACTAGTAGCTACCCTCACCTTGGCCTTTTCAATGCTTGTTTGATCTTCAGTTTTGGCAGCTCTGGATGCTGCTTGAAGTTGTTGCAGCTTGCAGGTTTCTTGTAATCTAAAACTGAGCAAGTGAGACAAACAATAAGGTGAAAAATGGGTGAGAAGGAGAAAACAGATAAAGTGGTAACTCACATTCACAATGGTCTAAAAAACAAAACAGTTTTGCACCAATTTTAATCTTTGTTTGTTAATAACTTCAGATCTAAGAATGTTATCAGAGCAGGACAAATTGCATTTTGTAAAAACTTTTATGGGTTTTCAGAAAATTAATTCCACATTGGTAGATTTCCTCACTATTTTCGAGATATTTGCAAAAACTCCAAGGCTGTGAATTCAAATTTACTTATGGGTTGGAAAAGAGGAGTGGGGATAGCTTTTCAAAATGATATGTAGATAACAATTTTCCTCTTGTTAGGAATTGATAGTGCGCAGAATTCCTTCATGATCAGAATAAAACTAGATCTGTATAATAGACAGATCTAGATCTAGATCTGTATACACATTCTTCTTTATATACAGAGTGTAACACAAAATCCTCCTGAGACATTCATAACCTTTTCTACTTGTGAAAATAATGGAAAAAAATCATATAAAATGTCCTAAAATGTTGTGTTTGCGATTTATGGCTAATCAATGATTGCATTCGAATTTCCGCTACCCTGGTGAAATGAAGTTGTACTGAAATGTTTATAATGTTAATTAATGGGCTGAATTTATGGTTTCTTGTGGTTTTTTACCTGAAAAATTGAATAAAATAGGTCTCAGAACTGTATCTACAGTAAGTTTTGAAAAATCTGGTGGTGAAAACCAATAAACTGGGATAAAAAACCTGGTTTTTTGTGTTTGACACACAGCAACTTTGTTAAATGGGTAATACATCAAACCTTTAACAAAAATTGTAGGAAATCTAATTCTGAATAACATTATCTAAGCTAAGTTGATTTAAACAGAGAAAAGTTAGAAATTTCAAATTTTATTTAATAACAGTTCACCAGACCAAACTGTATTATATATATATAAGTTTATAAATGTTCAAAAATGAGCCAGCCACATTCAACACACGTCTTGGTATGCTTCTGTATTGCTTTTGTTGCTCTCTTTAGTTTTTCAGGGCTGTCCTTAAGTTGCTCAGCCACATCCATAATGCGGATAATTAATTCCTGACGAGAATGTATTTCTGTTTTGTATACAATATTTTTCATCCAATCCTAGATCCAATAATCTAAAGGCAATCTTGGTGGCCAGGAATGTGGACCTCCATGAACGATCCATTTCTCAGGAAAAAAATTATTTAAGTGTGTAGAATCGGTACAAGAGACGTGGAGAGGCATCCATGGTGCTGGAAGTATACTTTGCATCTCAGTACTAGAGGAACATCTTCTAGCAGCTGTGGCAATTCTTCTTGAAGAAAGTGCAAGTAAATCTCAGTATCTAAGCAGCCAGGTATATGAATGATCCAAACAGCTGATTGTGAAGAAGGCCACACCATACATTGATGCTAAATTAGTGTTGAAAATTGCCTTCTACCATTTCATGAGGATTTACATCAGTCCATGTATGTTCATTGCATAAGTTGTTGATGCCATCTCAAGTGAAGTTTTTTTTTTTTTTACTAATTGAAACTATCTTTTGTTGAATAAGGGATAATAAAGACTATAAGAAGAACTCAAAATTTTGTGTGGGTTAGAGTTTGAGTACTGTGCATCTGAAAGTTATGGAAAACTACTGTAGTTTTGAGGAAATGGTTTTTACTCTTAAAAAAATATGATGAGATCGCCTCTGCTAAATTATTCTGGAGACAAAATAAATCAAATTAATATGGATTTCTGGTAGGAACTACTCCAGTGAAGATCATCAAAGAATATAACATTGATGAAATTCTTGAATGAAAATGTGGATTATTCAAATTTTAAATACAAGTCATAAATTGGAGAATAAAAAATGCGAAGTGGGGAAGTTAAGTTAGGTGTAGCAGGAATAATGAGGTAAATGAAAGGATAACCAAATTTTTTGAGGTCAGGAAATTTTAAAATTATTAACATAAAATCAGGCTTAAAGAATGTATTACCTGGTAAATCAGAACTAAATACAAAAGGTGAGTTAGAAGCTTATCTTAAACCTAATCCTAAACCACCTACCTAGTGGTTAATGTACCTAAACTACTAGTTTTGGAGAGAGAGAAAGAAATTTTTCATGAGAGAAAAATCATTCTTTAATTAAAACATCTGGTTTTGTCTCTTTACTACTGAAGTCATATGGTAATTTCATTTACTGAAGTCATATGGTATTTTCTTGTTAAATAGTAATCTATTCAAAAATCTAATCAAAAAGTCATCTTTTTGTAACATTAAAATTATGTTACAAAAAGATGACTTTTTGATTTACATTTGACTACATTCAAATAATGTAGTCCTGTGGCCAAATCATACTTCTATAAAACTAATTTTTCCATTTGTTGTAACACCAGTATGAGTGACTAAACGTTTTGAAAAAATCACTGTCTACAACTGATTATTAGTTTATAAATAATGAATAAACAGTCATTAATTGCTGGTCTTTAAAAGAATGGCTCACTTTTCCTTACGTTATTTCCTATTTCCTTAAAACATTATGAAGGACTGAATATGATTGCTTATCATTCATGATAAGCAATATATTCTCATTTATTTATCATCCTTAAACTAAGCGAATATATTATGTTTAAAGCAAGTGAATTTGAATTTATTTCTTTGCAAATGTAATCTAATAATAGTTTCATTGATGGATGATGATTAATCACTCATTAGTGGTGCTTCAGATGGTTATGCTTCTTGTACCTAAGAAACTCGCTGATGATGAAAGTTGGGTAATAATGATATTACTGCATTACCTATTATGGTGATGTAATTATTTCCTTCAGTACAATACTAATTTTTGAAGTTTATGAAGTTGGATTTATTTTTATTAATTACTGAACTATACTAAGTGAGATACTGGGTAAAGTGAAGAAAAAGGAGTTGAAGCTATCACTATGGTATTTTTAAGTTGCAACTACCTTTGGTGTAAATAAAAGTAAGTTACAACTACCCCTTGTAGTTACAACTTTGTTTTTTTTCATAAAGGTAGTTAGTTATAACTTCACTTTTGATGTGAATAAAGTGAAGATACAACTACTTAAGTGTAGTTACAATTTCATTATTTCGGAGTCTGAGGTAAGGCACCCTCAACTTTGTTAGTAGTCTTTGACATATGAATACTTCCTTTCACTTTGGTGAAAACTGGATCTTCTTTTTCAATAAAAACATATTCTTCCCAATTTTTAATTCTGATCTTTTTGTTTCTGTTGTTTTTTTATCCATTTTCTTTTTTATTTTGGTCTTCAAATTTTGTACTAACGAAGAGTTAGGAGAATTTTTAGTTTTTTGTCCTCTTTAGTTAAAATAAAATACATCCTAAAACCTATTTCCTTTATCAAAAGACTAAATAAATAAAATAAAAAAAATTATTTAACCCGTTGATGCATACACGCATGCAGATACACCTACACTACAAAGTACATTCAGTACACTCCACTTACACATTGTATGTAAGTTCATACATACACACACACAAAAGCGCCTACTTAGATGTTATTATTATTATTAGCATGTTATTTTAAAATTTTTTGTTATTTATTTTGATATATCTTTATTAAATATTTAAAGGAATTTTGAGGGAAGAAAAAGGACAAAACCAAAAAAAAACCTAAAAAAGTATGAGTTTACAAAATACAAAAACTACAATGATTGAAAAAAGCAAGTTAATATTCATTTTATAAAAACTGACATTTCTTGATGCTTTTGGTCGTCTTGAATTTTTGTTTCTTCATTTTCATTTTGCTGTTCATTACATTCACTGTTTTTGTCGTCGTCTTCTACTACTGTGTTATTTTCAAAATCAAACCTGTCATTCAATCATTTTGCTACATTATATAAACAGTACAACAACAACTTTTGGTACTTTCTCAACAGATACTTGAATGCAATTTGTCAGTACTGGAAAACATTGCTTGATTTGACCAAAGCATCTTTCTATAATGACTCTTTCTTTGGTGTGTAGACGATTAAAATTTTGCTTTTTTGTGTTGAATGATGTTATTAGCCAGGGTGAAATCCTGTACTGGAGTCCCCCAGTAAGCATGCTGAACTGTTGTATTGTGAGATAATGGATCTAACCAGGCTTCGCCAACATATCCTGGCATCATAGACACTTCCAGGCCACTCAGCGCTTACACTGGTAAATAATTCATCCGCATTACAAGTAGCTTGTATATTAAGGCTGGCATACCCTTTACGTTTAAGATATTTATTCCCATATCGCTGTGGTTTCTTTATTTCTATATGGGTACAATCTAATGTACCTATCTGTCTACATATAGCCTACTGTCAGCATAGTAAAACATTTCTACTATAGGAACTTTGCTTCATTTATTTCTTGCTCTGTCTGTGGGAATCGTATCCAGTTATTTGATTTAGCAATAATCTTTTCCATACAGATGGACACTGAAGTCCATTGCAATCCCACTCTGAAAACCTAGTCGCCAAGGAATCTAAAAAAAATTCCATTTTTTCCTGGACAATAGAGCACCTCCTCAAGATTCAGGTAAAAATTCTTTTGCTAGAAAATCTACATTTTCATTTTCAAACCTTAATAGCTTCTTACACCTACTAATTTTTATGGTTTTTCTTGGGATGTAATTTTTTCTCTCATTGCCATGGTCATGACTAACTTAAAATTAGTCTGCTCTTCATCAGACATAAAAAAAGCATAATTTAAAATAAGACAAGTGTTCTAGAACAATAGATGGATCTTCCTCTTATGAGGTAAGGCTGCATACTGAGCTAAAATTGACATGAAGTGAGTGGAAGTGTGAGGTAGGAGGTAGAGGCAACAACAAACAAGTTGCATCATGAATGATAGTTATTGCTGCACTATAGTTGCAACTACCTGTAGTTGTATCTTCTGGATACTGTGCCTATTAAGATAGATATATCTACCTAGATGTAGTCTTTGTTTATTCATTTTGATTTGATTTAAAGCTATCACTGCACCCTAGATTCTACTATGAAGTTGCTACATTTTATTCACTTGACCCATTGAATAACTGTTTGTGTCTATAAGAGAATACTAATGTGTTTCAAACTCATGTATCTATCAATGTTGCATGAACTACATAGAGTATTACTTGAATTGTTTTACTATCAGATAGGGTAGCTGCTAATTGATAAGACTTAAAAATATAAATTACCCTAGAACTGACTGCATAGTACCCTATTCAGTACTTTGAATAACTGGAACTGATATTTCTTATCTTGTTTTTTCCTATTCTTTCCTACTTATTAGATATGATCTATACCAGACACCATCTATACCAATATTCACTCACCTTTTTTTTATTGAGTTAAAA
The DNA here is from genome assembly GCF_047948215.1 of Lycorma delicatula. NCBI lineage: Eukaryota > Metazoa > Arthropoda > Insecta > Hemiptera > Fulgoridae > Lycorma > Lycorma delicatula. The sequence continues at coordinate 332,516,661 of NC_134455.1, read as the reverse complement.
ATTTACGCAAATGAAAGCTTTTCTAAGATCTAAAAAGACTGATTCAAACCAGTCAGCGTCTATTTTTTCTGCGTGTCATTAAAACATTTTTTTTTCATTTCACTTTTTTAAACTCATGTTGTTCTGCTACTTGCTATTTTTGTTCATATGAAACTCTAATTTATTAAAAGGGATCTTATTAATTAATCTTCAGAAAGATGAAACAAATTTATAGGTTTGAAGTTTTCTACTCTTAACCTTGTAAAGTGTTTGTTAACAAGTTTAATTTTGACAATTTTTATTAGTTCAGAGAATACTTCCAACAATGCACTAATTAGTCCTAATAATCGTTTATTATTTGTTTCCTACAAAAATTTAGGACATACATTTATGTATTCCTACAAAAATTTAGGACATCATCTAAACCAGGAGATTTATTATTTGTGACTGATTCTAACATCATTATTGAATAATCTTGAAAATTATGTTTAAACGAATTTGAATCTTTATTGCAAACACCTGAATAATGGTAATGCAAATTTAAGAATAATAGCAAGTAAAAAGATATAATGGTAGGTGTGCTATTAAAAACAACCTAATTAGACAATTATTAGATGACGGTGAGGGTCAAAATTCAATCAACCACAATCATATAAATTTAAATGTCCTCTATGTCAGCAGAAGATAATGAAGTAGGAAAGATTTTTGAAGAAATTGAGATTTAATTAAGTATTTCGGTGAAGATAAACATTTAATAATAATGAATTCCTTCCCCTACAAAGCTATTGTAGGAGATGTAAGGGAAGGAATAATAGTGGAGTTATCTTATTGTTACATGTTCATAATGATTTCAATGATAAAAAATCTGATGTGAACACCACATGACTTCCTTGTACGCCTATTAAATTACATATACACATTTTTTTTAAATGAATTGTATGTAAAATTTTATTTCATTAATAACTTCTGATATTTTTTTTTTTTATTATTATTATTGAATTATTATTTATTGTAAAAGTTTTTTTTTTACAGTCATTGGTTACTAATTATTAATAAATCAATATATTTAAATTAAAAAAAGGAGATGAAGTCGGATTCGAACCGATGTGCCTTCCCCTGTAAGATCCAAATATTTTATTAATTAAAATTTTATTTGGCTATAACTGGAACCATTGAAAATAAGTGTAGCTTGTCCAAGCCGAATTCGCACAGATCTGACCTTGGCGATGGTTGCCTAGTTTGCGCGGGGCTATAATATGCCGCTCGTGGAAGACTGTATACATACGGTATAATAAATTTTACGGTATGTATACGGTGTAAACTTTTTTTATCTTATAGTAGTAATTTTTTAATTCAACTAATCTTTTTATACTAATGTACGGTATACATATTTTTTTTTTTACTATTTTTTATACTAATCTTTACTGCAATCAATAAACAAATTCACATCATAAATTTTTAAATTATTTTTGATCTTATATTTATATAAAAGAATAAATAAATTCATAGTAAAACAATACACGAATATTTAGCTAACCTAGTTTTGCCACTCTTATATTAACTCGCTCTTGGACTATGTATGAGAGATTCATGGTACGGAACCTTTCACTCGAATTTTGAAGCACTTCCACTTATCCATTCGCTCTGAAATTTTACATAGAGGTTTGCTCCTGATGACAACACATTTTAGCAATGTTAACAAGTCGCTAAGATGCCCCTAAGTTGCTAAGAGAAAAAAATGCCCCTTGAACTTATGTAACCGCGTTTACATGCATATTTTCTTAGTGAAAGAAATTTTAAGTGAGGTATATATTAGGGTGCACAGTTGTTACTAGAAATTCTGTACTGCAGCGACCGAAGGTTGGGAAAATTTAATCTTTTTAATCTGATCCGAATTTTCTGACGAAAATCACAAATATCTCGAAAACGGTCGGTCTTAGCGCTCTGAAAAATTTTTTCAACCTTCCCCCTCGATGACTCTCCATCCGCTCTCAGTGGCACCCGTCAGATGATAATATTTTCAAGTGCCCCCGGGGCACCTTCGGGAATTGGAGAAGGGGTGCGATGGGGTGCCACCGTAATATCTCGGCAACCACTCGTCCGATTTTCACGATTCAAACCGCATATGTATCAGCAGGAGCGCTAACTGTTTAACGATCGGGTACACTCTTGATCGACCGGATCTTGGTTATCTGGGAACTAAATCGTTTAGCTCTATGTAATGATTGTACTCATCCACCGTAACACGTACCGATCCGATCTTTCGCTAAACACGCTCAAACCTTTGCGCTAGCGCAGTTGAAAGTATAAACTTATGAAGACCAAATGAAGAAAATAAAAAATATATTAAAAAACCTTTTTAAAAACCACTCTTGTATTAAATGCACTAAAAAGTAGAAAATAAAAAATATGTAAAAAAAAGAATTCAGTAGTGGGAAATAATTAAAAAAAAACAGTGAACAGTAAATTATTTATGTAGTACAAAACAACAGGGAAGATAGGACTCAATAGCTAAATAAAACTTTGTTCTACCTATTGAGGGAAAAATTCACCGTACTTAACAGTTTGCCTTTTGAGGGAAAAACTAAACCCAACACCTACACAACCTGAACTGCATAGATGAAAATTTTCTTAGAAAGTTGTGGTCAACATAGGAAAACATTTTTGACAGATTACAGGACACTTTGCAATCTGATTAGTGGCTAAGAAGTGCCTTAGATACTCATACATGGGATTCATACAAATCCCCCTTTCAGTTCTGAGACTAAACAAAGATGGGCTCAGATAATTCTTTGACTTAGAATACCTTACAAGATCGTGGATACCGGTTTTCTTTGGTGGTTGGGTTTCAATTAACCACACATCTCAGGAATGGTCAAACTGAAACTGTATAAGACTACACTTCATTTGCACTCATACATATCATCCTCATTCATCCTCTGAAGTAATACCTGAATGGTAATTCCTGGAGACTAAACAGGAAAAAAACACCTTACAAGCATATCATTAATTATCCTCTTGTGAATGCAGCTGGGATAACAGCAGAATGATTATTAAAAGCTTAAGGAATTACTCTGATAGTATTATGGACTGCTGTCAGGAAAAAATAAAGTATTTAAGGAAATCTAATAGATGAATAACAGGATAACAGATAAGAACAGTTTTTTTTTCTGAGTAAGAGACATCTTTCATTCACAAAATTTAGAAGATTTTGGGTTGTTAATGACCCAAATAACATAAAATGGTTTAAAAGTAGATAATTAATATAATAGCATCGCTGGTTTTTTTACTTTCATTAATAAGCAAATTAGGGCAAGTTTAGGTCAACAGCTATTTCAACTGTCTGTCTCACCTATAATCTGATCATGGAATAATGTGGTATTTCAACTAGATTATCAACTTAGTAGGTTTATAATTAATTTCTAATATTTTGGAGTAAAAATAAATGGTTACTTCAAATTACTATTTCTATAGATTAGATTAAAATTATTTTTACTAAAAAAATTTTGACTTGAGTCTGATTTTATATTACAAATTTAATTCTAAGACTAGGTTTTATTTAATGTTCATGTCTTTTCCTAAAATATAAAATAATCTAACAGAACATATTTTAATTTTAAGATATTAAGTATATCTTAACTGAAAACTAATATTTCAACACAGGGGGAAAGGTTTCTGAATTTTACTACTACATAAAGGTATTGCAATAACAATAATTAATCACCAAATGGATGTATTAAACTGATGTAATCAGGTAGTAGTAATTTTCAGAGATAAAACAGTGTGATCAGAAAAGCTGGGCTAACAATAAATTAAGTGAAATTAGAAGCGATGTTGAGGTGAAATTGTACTGTCAGTACAAATCAGTGAAAGTTGTAACCCATGTTGGAGTTCTATAGTTTGGATAAAGCAAATATAATTTCAAATTACTGAGAGAGAGAGAGAGAGAGAGAGAGAGAGCGAGAGAGAGAAATATTATTTACTTGTAGAACTGACTTTCAGTAAATTCAATTGAAATTACTATGGAATACTAAATAGTAGTCTTTGAATGAATATTTTATGAAAGTACAGTTGTTAAAAAAGAACTTAATTTATTGAAAAATAATTGTGTAAGAGAATTTTTATTATTAATCAGGTTAGAGGGTTCTGTTAATATAATTAATTGTTAATTTATAAGAAAGCAATTCTACAGCATAGGGGGTTTTCACTGAAGTTAGAAAGGTTGTTTCTTTGTTTAACACTGATAAGTACACATTCTGTTAATGTAGCGATTTACTCTCAAAGAATTAATTTTAAATTAAATTATTACAAGATTACATATGCTTTTATTTGTGTAATAAAAAGAGGTAGTTTTTGTTAATCATTGCCTGGAAATATTTACATTTACTTATTTACTTATATTTTACATCGGTAATAAAAAAATTAAAGTAACTAAATAATGTTTGATGAATCGACATCATGTCATCTCAGAACATGATGGGTAGAACCTACCGAAGAATAAATGCAAGCTATAAATAAGAAGAATAAATGCAAGGCTATTTTACATCAATTTTCTCAGAAAATGATTTTGGAATTGTTTTCTTCTAATTTTCAGGTTAAAATCCGTAAGAAATCATGATAAGGAACCATTTGGGTTCCTAGAATTACAGTATAATTTTATTTCATTCTTTGCCTAGGAATTCGGGCGAAATCTTTCGCTAGCCGTAACTCGCTAACGAAGCGTTTCCGGACCCATGTTTATGTGAACGTTTTCATTACTTTCACTGGTAAAATGAACTCAGAAAGCGCCGGTAACATTACGTGAATCAACCTGTATACTGTGAAACCTACAAAATCAGAGCCATTAAGAGTTGTAGAAATGTTTTTTCTGGTAGAAATTGCAAGAAGTGTTGTCTACTTATCTTTAATATAAAAATAATCGATAATAAAATCTTAACCAGACTACATCCAAAATAATAAAGAAAACTTCTACTATTATTCTAATCCTGTCATATTGAAGTGACAATTGGAGCTGTCATGTAATCTGATTTCTCTACGGTAGGAAACTCTTGATTTCATTCAAGACTAATTTACTTCAAGCTTCTAAACAGGCGGTATTCTTAATTAAAATGGGTACAATTCTGTAAGCTAACAGTAGCTAAATTTTATGTGTGAATTTGTGGATGTAGATTACATTCTGCTATAGAGAGATATGTCATAATGTCATGAAAAGCCTTATATTTAGCTAAAGATTGGTAAATTAAAATAAATTTATTTCATGTACGAATAAACATAAAGATATTGGTCTTAAAAAAAAAGGGAGGAAATCACTTACATGAAAGGATGAATACTTTCTGCGCTTAAAAACAAAAGTTATCCTGAAATTAAGATATTTATAACGTTTAATAACGTTAAAGTATTTATAACGTTTATCACTGGTAGAAACGAAATTTCAGCACAAAGTGGTAGAGTAATGTAATTAAACATGAGATTTCCTTTTGTTCCTGATGCTGATAAAAAGTCTATCAGGTAAATATTAAGGAATAATTGAAAATTAATTCATCAGATCGATTTTTTGCGCAATAGAACTATGAAAGGAGATTACACTGTAGTCGATGTCGGAAACTCTACTCGGTAACCATAATTCACGACTTATAGTTCTGTTACCAAAATTAATGTCTGTGGAAGATCTTTTTTAAACGCCGGCCGCTTGTTGAATTGCATCATTAAAAAAAAAACTGTATAATAAAATATAATAGGATTTTCTGTATCGCCCACTAGAGTCTATTGGTGCTTTATAATTACATAACAGTCAAGAAGGAATATGGCGTAGGTAGTTATTGAATTAAAATAGAGTGGGGTCAGTTAGATATCATCACGTGTAGTAGTAACAGATACCGACGTTTATATACCCTTAACCACGTGAAGACATTTTTTAAAGTTCTCCTTACATTGTAGTAATGTCTAGCCGATGATGAAACCGATTTTACTAAACATTTACATTGTACCAAACTTATTTGATTTTACAGGACGTTTCCAAATAATACCTTATGGGAAAGTAATTAGGCCCTAACCGTGATGCCAGCCAATAAAAAAAAAAAATCATGAAAACTGATTTTACCAGAAACATGTAATGGTAGCACGTATTCAAATTTTGTCTATTAATTTAATTGGCGTGATCGGCAAAGGCCTTCCTCTACTAATTAAAATTATTATTTTTTTTTTTTACACTTTCTAGTTTAAATAAGTTTCTTCAATATTTCTGTAAGAAATGGTTTTTCCTTTTACAGAATTCTGTCGGAAATAAAGAAGTATTTTGAATGTTGTTTAACATATTTCGGAAGCTAACTTATATACATTCTCCTTAGATTTGAAACGTTGGACACTCTCTAAGTCGGCTACAGACTTTCACGTGATATAGTGACTGGAATTAAGAAGGATTTTATTCGTTTTCTTTCTGCACAAATTTAATTAATAAAATTATTAAAAATTAATATTCTATTTAATTTAAATTTCCTTCCGTGCAGTTAAATATATTATTGTTTTCGTTTATAAGGTTAGGAATGCTGTTAAATATTACTACATAAAATAATTGTGTAGTCATGAATAATTCTATTAGATAAATCTTAATTAAAAATGAAAGATAAATTTAAAAAAGTTTTTAAATAAAAAAATTAATATTACCTTACTAAAATAATTGGTTTCAACATTTTAACAGGTAAACTACTATACTTGGCGATATCGTAGGTATTTTGTCTGCCTTGGCAGCACGTTTGATGAATAATTTCTGCAAATTTTCTTTACATTAATATAGTTGCTGCTTTTTAAATTAATGTGTTGTAACATTGAGTACCAATAAATGAACCAATAATGGGAATAAAAAATATGATTGGGACGCGTAAGGGTACACCTCTTGACTATAGTTGTTAACAACTGTTCCCTGCACTACAGTGGTCTCCAAAGAGGGGTTCGTGTACCCCAAGGGATACGCAAAGTGATACATGGGGGATGTCAAAGAAGTTGGCTCACGATAACTTGTGTGCATGATAGTGTATCACGTAAGTCTGAAGTTCTCTCATTGGTCACTGTGTCTGGTTTCACTAGCATCTGGGGAGTTCAACATCCATAAATACACTGGCTTTAAAGCGCATGCGTACTAAGACTTATGGGAAGCAAAGCACTCTGCCATTGGAGGAAAAATACCTCTGAACGTTCAACAAGAAAAACTGCTCTTTTCATGCACACATGCTTTAAAGCTGGTGCATTTATGATGCTGAGCTCCCCAGACATGTCTCATTTTACATCCCGGTCGCTCAGTGTGTTATTGCATAAGTGGCTGATTGGTCGTGAATCTGTAACGCCATCGAGAGAATTTTATTAACTGTATGGAACTAATATAGATAGCAAAGTGTATTATAATAACTGTGATTAGTTGACTCTTAAATGCTATTTATTTTTAACTCAAATAAGTGGTTAAATGGTTAAAAAAAATTGCTCACAAAGAAATCATGGGTTGAAAATATTCTAATAGTTCTACTTCTGGTACACAACAAGTAAGTAATTGTGTTGATACTGATAATTATTCAAGTTCATTAGCAATCATGCCAAGAGATAAAGATATTAACGATCTAGCATTAGAAAAAATTGTACCAGCAAGTTCAAAATTATCAAGCAGATTACTTAAAATTTGGGTTTACATAAAAGGTAGTCACCAATGAATCTTGTCCTACAAGTGTATTATCTTATGAGATGCTATCTAATGCTTGTATGAAGCCATCAGTGTTAAGAGGGTATACACTATTGGCATACAGTTGTTCTTCCTGCTGCAATAAAAATGGTGCAATTAATTCACAGGAAAGAATATGCGGAGAAACTGAAATTTATTCCCTTGTCGGAAAACGCCATTGCTAAGGCATATAGAAATTATTGCTAATTATTTAAGGAAACAATTATTAAACAGATTACTCAATGTGGAAAGTTTGTTATACAACTATATGAAGGTACAGATGTCGCCAACTTAACTCAGTGAATGGTATTTATTAGATATTTTTTTAATAATGAATTGCGCAAAGAACTACTTTTTTGTGAGCCACTTAAAACAAGATGTACAGGGGAAGAGATCTTTTCAACAGTTCATAATTTCTTTGCTACAAATAACATTTTATGGGAAAACTGTGTAAATGTAACCAGTGACGGAAAGCAGCTGCTTTAACTGGAAGAAAAAGAGGATTCAAAGCAAAGGTAATTGAAATAGCATCCAACATGAAATTTGTACACTGTATTATCCGTTGGCAAGCTATTGCAGCAAAGAAATTGGAGCCAGAAATACATTGTGTGCTGCAGGGTGTAGTTAATTTTGTAAAAACAAAATCCTTAAATAGTAGAAAATGTTTGATAATATGCAATGAAATGGGCAGCAGCCACAAAACTTTCCTGTACCACACAGAAGTTCATTGGTTATCATGTGGGAAAGTGCTAAAATGAGTTGTTGAACTGAAAGATGAATTACGCATTTTGCTTTTCGACAAAGATAAGAGTTCAAAGTTGGCCTGATTTTTCAGTGACGATAAGTAGTTGTTTATAGAATGTTACTTAGCTGATATTTTTGAAAAAGTAAACATGTTCAATTTGTCTCTTCAAGTAAAATGGTGACATTTTAATAATGGTTGACAAAGTAACTGGATTTCGATAGAAAATTGTGATGTGGAGGGAGAATTTAGAAAGGGAATCTTTAGAAATGTTTCCATCATTGCGTGAATTTGCTTCTGAAAATGAAGTAAATGTGGAACAAAGTCTTTCCTACACTTTTAAAAAGTTTGGAGACAGAATTTTTTAACCTAGATCTTCCTAGTATTAAATCAGAGTTTCAACGGGTCATGAATCCTTTGTCTGAAAATGTAAAAATAGATCATCTTTCGACTGTAACTCAGGAACAGTTAATTGATATGAGAGAAAGAACAACATTACAGTCCAAATTTAAAGGAAAATCTCTTCATAATTGATGAATGGGATTGAAAACCAAATAACCAGATTTAGTAAGCACAGTAATGAGTAGCATTTTCTGCAATGACAATTAAAACCATATATAGAAATAAATTAGAGTTAGAACCAGATCTTCGAATTGCATTAACAGAGGGAATCAAACCAGATTTTTCTGATATTACTAAATAAATACAATCACATTAAATTCTAATTCAAAATGTAAATTTATAATTTAATTGTTTTTGTATGTATATTGTTTAAAATAAATAATTTGATTTGTTACTACACATGTTGCCCGTGCACACACACACACACACACACACACAATATATATATAACATTACAGTATATGGGATACAACTTGCAATTATTTTTGTCTTAGGAGTATGTGATCAAAAACTTTGGAGATCGCTACTGTATTATACAGTACATAATAAAACATTATTAGTATGATGGTAGTAGTTAATTATAAACAGCATTGGCCATTTTGGTTACTCTTTTCCCAACAGGTATAGGGTTTTTGCAATTACTATCCACTCTTTGATATAATCACTAAAAAAAAAAAAACACCAAAAAATGTTTGTTGTAATCACCAAAAAATCACTAAAAAATGGTTACATGTTTTCCATTACAATTAAAAACTTTTATTCATTTTTCATAATAATCAATTAACTGATAATGGTAATGTGAGCATATGTTCCATATCTATAACATTTTTCGGAGCTCACTTTCTTATTGTATTACTTTCTATATTGAGACCCAACTTTAACAATATTTAAATAATTATCAAGCAATATAAAAAATTGTATTTTACACACTCATTGGTCCAATCCTTTTTAAAATCCACTAAAATACAAATCGATTAAATAATGTTATCAAATTTCTCAGATATTTTTGAAGAAAACCCATTTCTGGGTGTGATGAGTTTTCCACTAACCAATGAGGTTTGGTGTTATTGTAATTGCCAAAGTTTTAATGGTAAAATGAGGTTTATTTGTTAAACTTACCTGGTTCTTAATGGAGTAGTTCACATGTTGATTTATTAAGCTCAGTGACACTTAAAAATTACAATGAAAACTTGCTGTTTCTCCTCATTTGCCTCACATATCTGCCATAATAAAAACAAACTTTTATTTGGTGACAACTGTGATTTTAAATGAAAATCTGAGTCGGTTTTGACTGTAACCTATGGAGCTCAATGCTCTGGTGAGGAAAGTTGCTTGAAAGACACATGTTTATATTCTTTTTCTTTATTAACTTGAGAAAATATGCACATTACAACAGATCAAGCCAAGTTTTTAATCCTTATATAAAAATATGATAGAGTTAATCTAGGTACTTGATGTTAATCCCAATTAAAAAAATAACAAGCATACAAACAATCCACTAAAACCACCCAAGTGGTAAGGTTTAGTTTGGGTTTATGGTATTTGTTTTTTTAAAAATCTTTTTCTTTTTTATTTCAAACATAGTGCTTGTGTATTAACTTTGTAGTTTTTGTTTCATATCTTTGTTATTAAAGGGTTTGTGATAAAATATCTGAAATAGATTATTGTTAAAATTTGTCTGTAAGATAAAAGGTTCTCTGCTGATCGAGCACCCGTTCAGCTAAGTAGTATAAGTATACTAAATATTATTCAAAATAATACTTTGTTTATCGAAAAGAATGATATTGTTTTTTGTTAATTTTGTGTTTACATAGCACTAACAAAATATCATCATGGATATTTTCACTGAAATTTCTTTAGATTGTAATCAGTTTACACTAATGTGGAATTCTAATTCTGTGGAATAAAGACTACAATATTATTAATAAAATTAAAACCATTAAAACCAGAAACTGTTGTTATTTTCCTAAAGAATACAAACTCTAAGTCTGAGTCTATGAATGGTGCACATTTAGTGGTTTAATTATTATTTTAATTTTTTTTTTTTGTCTTCAGTCATTTGACTGGTTTGATGCAGCTCTCTAAGATTCCCTATCTAGTGCTAGTCGTTTCATTTCAGTATACCCTCTACATCCTACATCCCTAACAAATTGTTTTACATATTCCAAATGTGGCCTGCCTACACAATTTTTTCCTTCTACCAGTCCTTCCAATATTAAAGCGACTATTCCAGGATGCCTTAGTATGTGGCCTATAAGTCTGTCTCTTCTTTTAACTATATTTTTCCAAATGCTTCTTTCTTCATCTATTTGCCGCAATACCTCTTCATTTGTCACTTTATCCACCCATCTGATTTTTAACATTCTCCTATAGCACCACATTTCAAAAGCTTCTAATCTTTTCTTCTCAGATACTCCGATTGTCCAAGTTTCACTTCCATATAAAGCGACACTCCAAACATACACTTTCAAAAATCTTTTCCTGACATTTAAATTAATTTTTGATGTAAACAAATTATATTTCTTACTGAAGGCTCGTTTAGCTTGTGCTATTCGGCATTTTATATCGCTCCTGCTTCATCCATCTTTACTAATTCTACTTCCCAAATAACAAAATTCTTCTACCTCCATAATCTTTTCTCCTCCTATTTTCACATTCAGTGGTCCATCTTTGTTATTTCTACTAAATTTCATTACTTTTGTTTTGTTCTTGTTTATTTTCATGCGATAGTTCTTGCGTAGGACTTCATCTATGCTGTTCATTGTTTCTTCTAAATCCTTTTTACTCTCGGCTAGAATTACTATATCATCAGCAAATCGTAGCATCGTTATCTTTTCACCTTGTACTGTTACTCCGAATCTAAATTGTTCTATAACATCATTAACTGCTAGTTAATAAAGATTAAAAAGTAACGGAGATAGGGAACATCCTTGTCGGACTACCTTTCTTATTACGGCCTTCTTTCTTATGTTCTTCAATTGTTACTGTTGCTGTTTGGTTCCTGTACATGTTAGCAATTGTTCTTCTATCTCTGTATTTGAACCCTAATTTTTTTAAAATGCTGAACATTTTATTCCAGTCTATGTTATCGAATGCCTTTTCTAGGTCTATAAACGCCATGTATGTTGGTTTGTTTTTCTTTAATCTTCCTTCTACTATTAATCTGAGGCCTAAAATTGCTTTCCTTGTCACTATACTTTTCCTGAAACCAAATTGGTCTTCTCCTAACACTTCCTCCACTCTCCTCTCAATTCTTCTGTATAGAATTCTAGTTAAGATTTTTGATGCATGACTAGTTAAACTAATTGTTCTGTATTCTTCACATTTATCTGCCCCTGCTTTCTTTGGTATCATGACTATAACACTTTTTTTGAAGTCTGACGGAAATTCCCCTTTTTCATAAATATGAAAAAGTTTGTATAATCTATCAATCGCTTCCTCACCTACACTGCGCAGTAATTCTACAGGTATTCCGTCTATTCCAGGAGCCTTTCTGCCATTTAAATCTTTTAATGCTCTCTTAAATTCAGATCTCAGTATTGTTTCTCCCATTTCATCCTCCTCAACTTCCTCTTCTTCCTCTATAACACCATTTTCTAATTCATTTCCTCCGTATAACTCTTCAATATATTCCACCCATCTATCGACTTTACCTTTCGTATTATATATTGGTGTACCATCTTTGTTTAACACATTATTAGATTTTAATTTATGTACCCCAAAATTTTCCTTAACTTTCCTGTATGCTCCGTCTATTTTACCAATGTTCATTTCTCTTTCCACTTCTGAACACATTTCTTTCATCCACTCTTCTTTCGCCAGTTTGCACTTCCTGTTTATAGCATTTCTTAATTGCCGATAGTTCCTTTTACTTTCTTCATCACTAGCATTCTTATATTTTCTACGTTCATCCGTCAGCTGCAATATATCGTCTGAAACCCAAGGTTTTCTACCAGTTCTCTTTATTCTGCCTAAGTTTGCTTCTGCTGATTTAAGAATTTCCTTTTTAACATTCTCCCATTCTTCTTCTACATTTTCTACCTTATCTTTTTTACTCAGACCTCTTGCGATGTCCTCCTCAAAAATCTTCTTTACCTCCTCTTCCTGAAGCTTCTCTAAATTCCACCGATTCATCTGACACCTTTTCTTCAGGTTTTTAAACCCCAGTCTACATTTCATTATCACCAAATTATGGTCGCTATCAATGTCTGCTACAGGGTAAGTTTTGCAGTCAACGAGTTGATTTCTAAATCTTTGCTTAACCATGATATAATCTATCTGATACCTTGCAGTATCGCCTGGCTTTTTCCAAGTGTATATTCTTCTATTATGATTTTTAAATTGGGTGTTGGCAATTACTAAATTATACTTTGTGCAAAACTCTATAAGTCGGTCCCATCTTTCATTCTTTTTGCCCAGCCCGTATTCACCCACTAAATTTCCTTCCTTGCCTTTTCCAATGCTTGCATTCCAATCTCCAACTATTATTAAATTTTCATCTCCTTTTACGTGTTTAATTGCTTCATCAATCTCTTCGTATACACACTCTACCTCATCATCATCATGGGCGCTTGTAGTAATATAGACGTTAACAATCGTTGTCGGTTTAGGTTTTGATTTTATCCTTATTACAATGATACTATCGTTATTCGTCTTGAAATACTCCACTCTCCTCCCTATCTTCTTGTGCATCACGATACCTACTCCTGCCTGCCCATTATTTGACGCTGAATTAATTACTCTAAAATCACCTGACCAAAAGTCGCCTTCCTCTTCCCACCGAACCTCACTAATTCCTACTATATCTACATTCAATTATTTTAATAAGGTTCTTCATAAAAGAATGGTGAGGTCTTGAACATGGATTAATGAAAACAAAAATACTTTTAGTTGATGTTGTTTATTTATTAAATTTGTCATCTCAAACAGTTTTTTACATAACAAATAAATTTCAATATGTGCAGCATTAGTTGCTTGGCAAATGTTCAATTGATATTCAGTTTCTCAGTTTCTGCCAAACTAAATTAATAGATCTTCTATTATAGTTGCAATTGCTTCATTAATCCTTTCCTTTAAGTGATGTAGGTCACATATTTTTCAATCTTTCGTGTAAAACATTGTGAATTGTTCTTGGAATATTTAACTTGAGACTTGTCTAATTTTTTTAACAGTTTCATCTGATACTCATGGTCTGCCAGTTGATTTTTCCTTTCTTTCTTTCTTTTTCCTATTTAGCCTTCGGGAATGACCGTTTAGATATTACTTCAGAGGATGAATGAGGATGACATGTATGATTGTAAATGAAGTGTAGTCTTGTACAGTCTCAGTTTGACCATTCCTGAGATGTGTGGTTAATTGAAACCCAACCACCAAAGAACACCAGTATCCATGATCTAGTATTCAAATCTGTATAAAAATAACTGACTACAAGAACGCTGGAACTCTTGACTTCCAAATCAGCTGATCTGGGAAGACGCATTCACCACTAGACCAACCTGGTGGGGCCTGTTGATTTTTACTAAAAAAAAAAAAAAACAGATCCAGTTTCTCTGAACTCTTTGAACCAACATTGTATATAATTTTTATGTGGTGGCTCTTTTCTATATTCATGTCAAGTTGAACTAATATTACTAACTTTAATTCAGCCTGCCACTAAACACTCTTTGCTTTTTCTTGAAAAGTGAACATAGTAATGAACTAAACACACCTCAGCAACAATACAAAAACTGGTATGATGGTTTGAACTGCTGTTGCACAAACATTTGGGTTGAAGCCTATCAGGGCTATTAACATAACTTCTCAAAATTTCTCTACTGCCTTGATCTGAATAACAAAAACCTCACCATTCATTTATGATTTGTCGAGCAACTAATGGTGCACATATTGAAATTTATTAGTTATGTAAAACAATTGTTTGAGATAACAAATTCTATAAATAAACATGGACTGTAAGTATTTCTGTTTTCATTTAATCCACATTCAAAACTCCACCATTCTTTTTTGAAGACCTTTATTATCAAACTTTGTAAAAAAATTCATTCACATTTGGAAGAATTTTTTTTTTTTTTTGCCCAAGTATAATATGGCCTGAGTTGATTTGTGAAACTGACTCCAGCTATAAATTGAAAAAAAGAAAATCTGATATAGTATATTTTAAAGGAAATTCTGTTAAAATTATTTCAAAATGAAAAAATAGTTCATTTCAAAAAAAAAAATTTGGTTTCCATTCGGGCAGTTTCACAAGCAGTATTTTCCCAGTATTTTTCTTAGGTGTATCATAATTCTTCTTTTTAATAAATTTATTTTTAAAGATTTGCTAGAATACCAGAAAATATCAGTTTTCTGTGATCTGTGGAGAGGGGTCTATAGAGTCTTGTGTGGGGGGGGGTATGGAAAACTTAATATCTTGAAATTCATTAAATTCCCTTCTTGTTCTAGAGGGTAAATAACACATATTCTTTTTTTTGTGTTTTTCCATAAATATTTGCAAGAAGGCTCGAACTATATGACACTATTGATTTCTTTGCCTGCATGAACAGAAGGTTTTTTTTTTATAAAGATTGCCTGAATAATAAATGCAATCAGCATTATATAACTGATCATTGAAGAACAGTAACATATTGATTGTACATTATAAAACATTCTTGCTAGAGCGTAGTCTTATACAGGAGAAATGTTAACAAAACTAATAATGTAAAATACAAGTATACTACCAGCATAAAACATACTGCCGATGTTATTATCAAAACATAGTAGAACATTATATAAATAACACTCATACGTAAATTACTGTAAATTAATATGAATAAAATAAATACAAATTTTTAGAAATAAAAATAAAATAATAAAATAAAATAAATAAATAAAATAATAAAATAATAAATAAAATAAATACCATTCATTTTAGAATTAAAACTGTTAGGATGATTTTAAGTACATTATGAAAGATGTTTGTCAAATCAAATAATAACTCAATACATCGCAATGCCAGATTTAGAAATTGTAATAAGATACATCTTTAATTTTTCTTTTTAAATAGAGTAGAGGAGGCAGAAGTTGAAACACAGATAGCAGCCAATCATAAAGCTTTCCTTTCAGAAAAAGAAAAGATTTTTGAAGCACAATTGGTAATTTGATCATCTTGCGTTTCTGGTGTTATAGACATGGTCAATAATAACCCTTAGTTACTATTTAGCCAAAAGAATTTACTAAGAACTTTAAATAAATACAGGCAGAATTACATATGATAAGTTCATATGAATTACATGGTAAATATATAAAGGCAGAACTCTCAACTTTCTAAATATGGTAAGAATATTTCTCCCATTACAAATAACAAAAAGGCATACAACAGCTTCTTTCTTCAATACAGATTTGATATGAATAATATAAGAACTACTCAGCAAGTAATACCATAATTTGATTTAGAGTATTTCTTCACTTTTTTTACCATTCTAATAAGCCATAATTAATGTATAATTGTCCAACATATGCAATTTATTCCATACTCAAGAGATATTTAGCTTGTTTCTTTTTTAATGATTTCATTTTGAAGCAAACTCTTTAACACTCATTGCAAAAATCAGTCTCTTATCACATCATCTAATACCATTATCTACTTCTAATTTTCCATTCAGTAAGTAAGATTCTGTTTTGTGACAAAGTTTTTTACGTCTATGCAGTATAATTGAGACATTTCAGTCTAGTTAATGGTGGAATAGCTAAAGAAGTAGTAAAAAACATGTGAGTTGTTTAGGAAATTCATAGATTGAATATTTTTTAATTTTTGTTTAGTCATAATTAAAAATATACACATTCCTTTTGATCTCAGCATTGAGCTTGGAAATGAGATTGTCATATTAACAATATGGCTGGCTGTATTTATTATTTTTCACCATCCTTCATCATTCTTCTTCTTCACTTTCTCTACTGGAAGAAGGAATTTTTCTTATGGCCCATTATAATAAAGCATGATATCAGTAAAAACCTCTGAGGTTTGAGATTCTGTTAGTTCTTCCTGTACCTATTTAAAACTAATAGTTTCATTTACCTGACAACAGTAATTATAAAACTAACAGAGTTCTTCCCATATGGAAAGCTCATCTGATTAACTTCCTATTTGATAGCTCAATAAGTTTCCTTTTACAATTAGTAATTATTTTTGCTGTAATTTTCTATGAGAAGTTCGCCATTAGTTGAAACCTTTCTCCATCAGAAACCGAGTTACTTCTATCAGCTTTTTTTTACAGACTCTAAAACCAATCGATTCATCAGGAATTCAATTGGTTTTAATTGAATTCTATCTTTGAGCAATTAAGGAGTACTTCTCAGAGGAATAATTATACAATTGAAATAACTATACTTGAAGAGTTCAGTGAATAATGTATTTATTGAAATTTTCAGTATTTGTTATAAGTTTTTTAGTTGCAGTAATTAAACCTATGATAATCTTAGAATATTATCATTAAATAAAAATGCAATTAACATGATTATGTTTAACTTTTGAAACCGGTTTGTTTATTCCATTTTTCTCATTCATCTCCATTAGTGCAAACACAACTTACTGGACATGCTTTAGGCCTTCCATTTGTTGCTACAGTGGAAGAACAAATGCTTTATTCTTAGTTTCTTATTTTACAAAATTTAAAGTACTGCAATATGTCCATTTTGTGAATGTCTTTTCTTCTTAATTTCAACACAGGTAATAGATTTTTACAAGCAAGCCATTATAAAGTTATAAATTAGAAAACTAAAGAATATTTTAAATGATTACAGAAGTAGAAATAAATATTTATTCATCATCATTATGATAAATAAAGTTAAAAATAAATTCTTTCGAAAGTGATGAAAAAAGTGAGATGGTCATAAATAAAAAAATTACTGTGAATTTCAATTTCCACATCATAAATAAATGAGATAGTAGAACGCCATTTATATTAATTTACATATTTCTCTATGATAAATAGAAAAATAAATTGCCACTCCATCAATCTCCATGGTGAAGTGTTAGTATCTCAGCCTTTCATCCGGAGGCCCCAGGTTCAAATCCCGATCAGGTGTGGCATTTTTCATACGCTACAAATGTTCATCTTCATATTCCCATGTAAAAATTTCTTTATAAACTTTGTGGTGAATTAATTCATCAGTCAAAAAAAAATATATATTATTTTATAATTAAGGTGCTATAAATGGTAACAGCCAACACTGTTAAAGTGCCAATAATTATTTTTTTAAATCGTACATCAATCTCTACAATCAATAAATCTTTAAGGCACTGATAAATTCATATTAGCATTACCATATTTTTTATTTATTTCAACTGCAATAAGTACATTTACGACTCTTTTTTATTTAAATTCCAATAGATTTATTGAAGATCTGTTTAAAATCTGGTTCTGGCTACAACTGAGTTAACATTCCAGAAAGGCTCTGGATCTACATCAAGAAAAGGGAGTTTCTTTTAGGAGATATATTAGCATTAGTGCCAGCAAATATTATTGTCTTTATACCTTTATGCCAGCACACAATACAGCTGTACTTTATAGTAAGCTGAAATAGTAAGAAAAAGTGGTACACTTTGGTTGTGTTTAAACAGTCCTTAAATGATTTCTTTTGTAACTGATAACAAAAATATTATCATTTCAATGACATATTTAAAAGCAGATTTTGTATTGCAGCTATCAGACCAGATTTGTTGACAAAAGAACCTTAAAAATTGTTTAAAAGAGTGTAGGATCCCCATTGTAGAATCATAAATGCATATTGCAGTTGAAATAAATTCAATAATGCTGATTATGATTTAATAAGTGCCTTAAAAATTTATTGGTTGTAGGAATTAGTAAATCATGGTACTCCTCCATCGTGCTACTCAACTAACTCAGAACATACTGACCTTGTTTAGTAGTTATACAAGGTTCAATTGCAGTAGTACAGGGGTAGCCTTTAATATTTTAATTGAAATTAATAATATTTTAATTGAAAAGTAAATAATATAATAATAATATTAATTGATAATTAATATATTAATTGAAATATTTCTAAAAGCTCCAAAGATACATCATAAACATATTTGAATAAGCTGTATTTTCTTTTTCTGCTTAGTCTCCGGAACTGCCGTAAGATATTACTTCAGAGGATGAAATGTATGAATGTAAATGAAGTGTAGTCTTGCACAGTCTCAGGTCGACCGTTCCTGAGATGTGTGGTTAATTGAAACCCAACCACCAAAGAACACCAGTATCCACAATAAGTATTCAGATCCTTATAAAAGTAATTGCTTTACTAGGATTTGAACCTTAGAACTTTTGACTTCGAAATCAGCTGATCTGCGATGATTAGTTCACCATTAGACCAACCCGGTGGGTCACATATTTGAATAGTCCAGAGCTTCTATTTCATGGAAGATTGTGGATTTTCCCCTTTGATATATCAGCTGTACAGTATGTTATGTGACTTTACCATAGCCACTTATAGCCTTTGACACACTAAGACATAAGCTTTCAGCTTTGACCCAATAGAAGTTTGCAGAACATCAGCAACCTGGTGATTTTAAAGATTCTTTCAAGATTTATTAACATATTATTAAATTCTCTGTCTTCAAACTAATATCTTCATAAGGCTGAAGTCTGAAAATGATTACCACCAAAGATGTTTTATTTTTACCACATGTAAGAAAGGATTTAAAATATATGGATGAATACTTATGAAGTTCAGGAGGACTCCACTGCAGAGGACTATAAAGGACTTGACCTCCTGAAAATTTGCATTGAGACTGATTCTCCAATAGCATCTACTTTGGAATACTTTTCACAGATTCATGGACTGTTCTTCTTCTCAAAAAATCTTGGTCTCCCAATATTTAGTGACCATGAAGGTGAGGACTTTGTCTTCTCTTAAACGATTTTATTTTACAAAACTACCATTACTTAGTCAATAAGTTTTTAAATAATACTAATTAAAATGAAAAAAACTCATGAATTTTCTTTATCTTTGTGTATTATGAACAAATATTATAAACTCAAATAATCTCCTCACTGAATAAAATATTTATTTATCATAAGTTACCAGTCTTGGGCGCTTTGAAACATATCTACTGAGAACAAGAATGAAAGTTTAAAACAACAAAGTGGATAACACTCTGAGAAATGAAAAATTAAGTTTTTTGTTAAGTGAAGGGTGCTGTATTCCAGAACAGTTTGGAACAGGTACTTGAAATGTAGTGTGGAGGTTTTCAAGAAGTATAAAGAATGTATGAGGTATATTTTTTTTTTGAAAATTTAGAGAATTTTAAAAATTGAAGAAGGTGTCGTTTACTTTATTAAATTCTATTGCTTTTTCATTAATTTTTACAGTAATGAAGAAATTGAAACATTATGAAGAAATAAATTATAACATTTATAGAACTAAATAATACTACAACATTTTTTTTTAAATATCAAAAAGAAAAGAGGTTACCAATATGGATAATCTTTTAAAATTTTATGGGAAAATATAAAAGTTTACTTTAAAATTATCATAAATAGTCTGAAACTGTCTTATAACTTTTCTGGAATTTACCAACATCCTGTTATGGATTAGCAACAGAACAATTTCCATTTCCCCTAATTTTTAGATAGACTTCATAAGAAAGCTTCCTATTGTACCATGATTGGACTTCCAGAAAATTTTGACATATCTTCGGGTTTCACATTCCCAGACCCCAAAACCACCATCAGTTCAAAAGTTTATATATATATATATATATATTTCACTTTCTTGAGGACACGATAATTAACGTAATTTTGTGCCAATCACTTTCAAATTGCTACATAAAATATAACGAACCAGAATCTTGGTCGAGTTCATTAATGGGCTGACCAGGGGATGGTAAGGGAGGCTTTTTTGAAAAAAAAAATATTGCTGTAACTTTTTTATTAAGTAAAATATCAAATTTGTTTCAAATACCTACTTTTCTTTAGATAAAGGCCTAAAACTAATCTAAGTAAAGTTTTTTATCGCCAACCATTGGCCCAGGGGGTGGAAATACTGGAGTTTCGAAGAAAAAAACATCATATTTTCCTTAATCGGCACAGTATTGAATCGGTTTAAAGTGGTTGTTAGTCCTCTAAACATTACCTAAAACTTTTCTCTGAAACAATTTTTGATATGACCAACTCTTACAACAAGAGACGACCAAAATATTGGTGGAATTGTATGAAGATGGGACTTGTCATATGCTAAACATGTGAAACTTTTTTCACATGCAACCATTGTCGTATTGAGTAAATTTGAACTTTTTCTTTACTTTATGGTGGAAATCTTTTTTATCCCCTACTTAACACCAGTGAAATCTACCTCCACCTCCCGGCGTGCGGAAAGGGATTTCTTTTTGATTGTTTACTTCTGGTAGGTACTGGGAAGAAATAGGTAAGAGTATTTTTGTCAAAGTTCAATTTCAATTTGAAATGATGCATGCTGAAAGGATATGCATTACTGCTTTCAAATTCATTGTCATGCTTGAAGCATTTTGCTTTGGGTAGAACAGAATGATAGAGGATATTTTTGAAAAGTTTTGCAATTTGAAATACTCTGAGTATATTACAGATAATTTAGAACATTATTTGTATAGAAATCTAATTTCAATGAGGTTGTTCGAACTAGATTCTTTCAAGTAGATCCAAACAAAAAGAGAGGTGGTTATTTTTTTAAATGTTTTACTTGAGTATAATGAAGTATGTTCATCTACTGAGGAATATGTACATTACTTAATAGAAGAATTGTACCTAATGGAAAAGTTTAGGAGAAAAATCTTCCTTTTATATTAAATCAAAAAGTTAAAGGGATTTTTTTAAGAAATTCAATACTGTGTGATATAAATAAATAAAATTCTTCTAATTTAGACCCTAATTGTATAATTTTGCATGTTAACAGTGCTGAATAAATGTAATTATTTTGAACCTACCAAAATTATAAATTACTTAATAATGCTATTAACATTAATCAATTTTAATAGCAATAATAATATATTTAAATTTAAAATTATTATTAATTAAATAAAATTATAATTTTGCATTTTGTAATATATAAATAGTTATGAACTATTTAATGGTGAAGCTAAATAGAATATCTCAGCCATCAATTTACACTTAAGTTTGTTTCCTTGGTTCTATCAGAAGTATTTTAAGATATTTTGTTTCACGATCAATGCAAAAAGTACTCATTTTTGTAAAATATTACAACATTATAATTTAAATATATATATATATATTCACCAAGTTTGGTGAATATTAGTTTAGTTTCATTAGTTGAGTTCGACTAAGTTTAAGGTTAAATATAAATTTTTATTACATTTTTTTTGTCAACTACTAAAATTTTAATATATTTCTTTAAATTAATATGGACGTTATTATCTTTTATAATGTATTTTATGAAGTTCAATATAACAGCAGGAATGGAATTCAAAATTATTATTTCATGTAGTTAATGTTTTTTTTCTAAGATCATTTCTGAGTTCATGACATTTATATTGGCTGATGAATTTGAACAGGCAATTTAGCATTAAAGCTTTGAGGTATAGCATTTTATGTTATTGAAAGTGGAGGAATAGAACCGCTATAATGTTTGATGTACAATGAAGCGTGATATGTGTCTTCACTAGCTCATTTAAATCAATATTGTTAAGCATACAGATAAATATCTATTTAAATATTGTTCTACTCTGAATATCTACTAAGAAACAACAGATAATAATTAACTAGAGGTTACTACCTAATTCAAACATTATCTAGAACTAAAATAAAAAGGTTTTTTTTATTAGCAACACAGCGGTAATTCAATATTTTTAATATATTAAAATACAGTTTAAAAACTAACAAATTTAAAACTAATAATTAAAGAGCCATCCAATTATACCTTTATAAACTATCTACATGTTTTTAATGATTCATGATATGGATACAAGCTGTATCATTGATTGTTTCATTGTTTGAAACAGAAATGATATAAATATGTTGTGAATAAATAGGTGTACATAAATCTTAAAACTCTCAATATCTTAAATGTTTTAAAAATGTAAAAACTGTTTTCGACTTGGTGTCATTCAAGATGATTTTCTGTGTAGCTACAAAACGATTAAGGAATGGTAAAAAAATCTATTAGACCAACAAAGAATCACAAAGGACCTTCCATAGTTTCAGACCTACATTTTAAGCGTTTTTTTTTTTAATGTAATAGTAAAATAGGAGTGGGAAAGCCGAGTGAATTTTTTTTTGGTGCATTTCCTTTTTCTAATGCTGAATTTAGTAAGACTTATTTCTTTCCAAATTTGTTGGATATCAGGCCCTATAATTTAAGTAAACTTTGTTTAAAGATATGAGTAGGTCAGAATTTGTAGCGGATGAAGGATTTGTACCCAGTGGACCTTTGAATGTTAAAAAATCTTCATGCATGTGGTTATGATTAATCTAATAATTACATAATTATTAGGAATACCTCATGTTAATAATTGACTCTTATCAGGAATCTCATTAGTTTACTTGTTTATTTGTTTTTAGCAGGGCTATATGGAGATGTAAGGAAGCCCTGCACCAATGCCATTTGACATTCCTACATCTTGTCATCTCCTCCTACAGATGTTACCCATAGACAGGTGAGCAACTAAAGCGGAAAATGTACAATATATCATAGTGACTGGAAGTCCTAGTGAGTATACAGTCCAAGCCTCAATATACTCACATTATCTTCAACTATCCATAATTCTATGACATCATAAAATAAAAACTGAGACATAATGTATAATACAAAAATACACAGATGAACATATATTTGACATCAAGTAGCATTATAATGCGATGATGATTAAAAATTCAACGCAGAACAAAAATATACAGGTGTACGGACATAAATGTAGACATACAACACACAGATATAAATAGAAATGCATCAAATAATACAACCACTTCATCATCATGGTTAAAATGAGTTGAGAATTATTATTACCACTTTTTGAAAATAAATATTCTATTAAAAAAGAAATTGATGCGGTTTGACAGTTTGTTGACAATCTCTATAAATCTTGATATAGATGAATCATCATGAACTTCATCAACTTGAGTTAGTAATCAGTGATTCATAATACCTGCTTATGGTGCCTAAATCCTAACTTGTCTGTATCTCCAGCAACATGCCTGTGAAATAACTTGAAGAGATACAGTGCACCATTGCATGGACATGGCTTCTCCAATGATACCAGGTTGAGGAAGAGGCACTATATCAGTGCCTCTTATTTATATCAAATACCATCTGAATCATACCAACATCATACTGTCTGAATCATACCGTTGGCTCAATGATTCAATTATGATAAGGCCCTCCTAACCTTGCCAATTGATTGTATCTCTCTTATGGAAAAATAAAAGAGAAACCAACAGTTACCATCCAACAGGAATTTTCGTTTATCAGTAGCTATGACGGATATATAAAAAAAGTATACTACGGTTTTAAATCTGATCTTGATGTTGGATGCTCTATTTCCATAAATGGAGAAGCGCATTCATGGAAACTGAAACATATGGTCAGTTTTTATACCGCACAGCTCATTTTTATACAGCAACTTTGTTACACAGAACATTTCCGCGAAGAGAGAGAGAGCTTATATGTACTGACTCTTTAAGCACACTAAGTGCTACTTGGAAAAAGAACATTGAGGATGACCTTATCACAAACATCCTTTCCATTTTGTATGTATTAAACTGAATGGGATAGCGATATGTATTTGTATGGACTCCAGGGCATGCTGATATCTCAGGAAATGAAAGCGCAGCCGAAGCTGCCAGAATGACAACAGTTTGTGAGAACACTGTTATAATCCCTATTCGTATGGTAGACAATAAAGATCGTCTAACACTACCAGAATTACGTGGAGTAATGAGAATGCTAAATATGAAATTAAATGCAATTAAAACTATTCCATGTAAATGGAAGAGCGACTCGATACTGACTCGCCAATAGTAAGTGGCGGTGACCAGATTCAGAGTTGGTCACACACATGTAATAAATTCATATTTTTTAACCAGCGAAGAAAGACAGTGTGAAGTGTGTGTAATAAACCACTTAATAGCGTAAGAGTATACAATATATGAAAACCTCAGAAAGAGCTACAAACTAAGAAATAATTTGCTGCTCATTTAGGAAATGGCAAAGAAAAAAAAATAGCTGCTTACCTACATGCCAGCGGACTATTAATTAGTTTATAGTAAACCTTCGACAAAGTCAGTATGAGCACTTTCATCTGAACACAGAGTTCTCAATATTATATGGTATTGTCAAGACGTTTATTTTATTTTGCTGTGTTTAATACTTTAGTTTTATTTTTGCCTTATATGTAAATGTCAGGTCCTTTGCATTCTGTAATATGTGTGCATTCTGTTTAAATATTTCATGTTATTTTTATTTTTGTGTTTTATTAAAATGTAAAGGTTCTATACACCCTTACATCTGATGCTCCCGTTGTTGATTTAAATTTTTTTAAACAATGGTGAGGGCTTATACCTTAGAAATTGATGTCTGTATAATGGAAAAAAAATAATGCCCCAGACAAAGTCCAACGCCATATCCATGCAGTTACATCTATGCATACATCCCCGGGGTGGGCAACGACATGGTAATTTAATAATTTCACTTATGTCACCAAATGGGGAAGTGGTATTGCTCAGGAGTACGGGATTAGCAGTCCTAAGCTGTCAAGCTGGTTGTGGTTGTGCTTTGCTGCTTTCAGTGGGTTCAGGAGGCATGATCGTCATTTGTTTTTGGTGGTGTTGAGCGGAGTACGGACAGTGAGTACTCATCCTTCCTCCGGTAGTGGGAACCCGGATAAAGGTGGGCTGATGTGAGCTTGCTCTGCCAAAGTCTTTTACTTTTATTTAAGTTTTATTAGCAACAACATCACTAAATTTTTATTGTTATAGCTAGATACATTTATAATATATATATTTAAAATGTGAATAAATGTGAACTTAACTAAAAACATAAATTATTATAACTCATTGCAATGTTTAATTAATGAAGTGTAAATTTTGAAAGTAAATAAAAGTGATTATTAATAATTGGTTATCCAGCATTACTTAATGTGTACAATTTACACAACCAACAAATTGCTTTGCGGCTGAAATTGTTATACATTATTTTTGGTCCTCTGAGCCAGATCATTAAAAAATATGGATAAGACCAGATAATTAAATAATAATCTGAAAAATCAGCTACATGTGAAGTTCTAATGTTGTGATATATATAAATAAATATACTGCAGCTTGGCAAATTCAATTTCATTGGTGATCTTCAGTAATAATAATAAACTTATGAATGAAAGAAAATATTATTTTAGAGCTTTCTTCACTACATTGAAACTGGCTCATAATTTACATTAACACCATTATCTTTATAATATTATTTGTGTAATTTAGTTTTACTTTGTTTTTTTGGCCATGTTAGTTATTGTAATCATTATGGATAACAATTATTAAGATATAGTAAACAATTATGGCTTCTATTACAAGAATTGAAACATTCACTGATAAATTTGACATGTCACAAGGTGACAGCTACGCTTTGCAACTCAAATTATGAAATCTTCTTGATTTGCACCACAAATATGATTCCATTCAGATATAATTAGAAATGGACGTTGATGATGACAGTTTGTCTTTAGATTGAGAACAAGTCGAGGAAAATTTATGCAATATAGAATGTAAGTTGTAACATTTATTAAATAGTCAGCATAGAGTAAATAATCAAGATCATTCTGTAGACACAGCTCTTAAACAATTACAATTGCAACCTATCAGTTTACCATTGTTTAAAGGTGATATTCTTGAACGGGCTCACTTTTTTAATATATTTAATGATTTAACCCACATTCGAAAAGATTTAACAAATATTAAAAAATTACATTATTTAAATTTGTCACTAAGAGATGAAGCCGTAGCCATTATTAAAAATCTTCCATTAACCAATGAAAATTATAAAATTGCATTAGATTTATTGATAAAATGATTTGATAACATATTTTTGATTGCATATTTAATGCAGATTGCATTTTAAAAATACATTTTTTAAAAAGAGGATCTTCTATCTAAATTCATTAATGACATTTCTTCATTTGTCAGCTCACTTGAAGCAATGTAACTTCCAGTTAACATAGTTGAATTCATTGTAATTCAGTTTCTAACAAAAAGACTAGATTATAATACTGTCAGATATGGAAGGAAAGATTATTAAATAAGGGCTGTCCAAACTTTCAAGAGTTCCTAGAATTTCTTGAGACCTGACGACACATTCTGGAAAGTCTTAGTTTAAGTACTACAAACTCACAATTCAGTATTGGAAATATTAAAGGACAAAATTACAACAATGCATTTAAATCTTATCGCACACATCCTACTTCAAACGTTAAGATTCATAAACAACATAATATTAGCTATTATTCTAGATCTATCTTTAAACATTGTTTATTTTATAATTTCAATCGTCAATTACAAAAATGCAAAGAATTTTTAAATTTATCCAATGATGAATGAAGAGACTTTTTAGAACATAATAATTGTTGTCTCGTATTTTTCACAAAGGTCATTGTAATAACCAATGTTACTCAAATAATGTTTGTGATTTATGTCAAAAAGGACACAATACACTTGCTCATATCGATAAAATTAATGATTCCAAATTAAGTAATGATAAATTTAGAAACAATGACTATTGTTCACAATTAAACAAAAATGTAATTTTGTCTACTGCTATATGTAATGTAGATGACATTTTTGGTCATTCTCATTTGTGTAAAATCTTGTTAGACTCAGGCAGTCAATTAAACTTTTGCACATATAAGTTTGCTTGCAAACTGGGACTTCAACTCAATAAAGAAGATTTGCCTATTTCAGGCATAAATAATGCATTAGCCAAATCTGTTTATAATGTACTTACATTGCATTCACGATTTTATTTAAATAAAATCATGAATGCAATAAGCCCAATTTTATTTAAATCTTATTTTACCGAGATTCAAGATATCCTATTATTCAAGAGACTAAGTTAGGGTATATTCTTAGTGGTTGTCTTCCTATTAAATTTAAGCATAAGAATACTGTTACATCCCTTTTTACAAGAAATAATAACTTAGATCTTTCAACTATATTTGAAAATTTTTGGAAATTTCATGAAAATGATTCTGATGTTTCAGTTAATGATACTTCTATATGTGAAACACACTTCCACCCTTATACCACTAGGAACAATCAAGGCAGATTTATCGTCTCATTACCATGTAAATCTGATAAACTCTGGCTAGGTGATTCTTTCATTAATGCTAAAAATAGGTTCTTATATCTGGAATGAAGATTATGCAACTACTCTAATCTTAAAAGGGAATATTCTGTCTTTATGCAAGAATACTTAAGATTAGGTCATATGTCATTACTTAATTCTGATGATTTATTAACTAATGAATCAAATGTATATTACTTACCTCACCACCCAATATTCAAGCTCACAAGTCTAATTACTAAAATGCGATTTGTCTTTGATTGCTCAGCTAAAACCTCTAATGGTTTATCTCTTAATAATACACTATTAGTTGGGCCTGTTGTCTAATAGGATTTATTCTCAATAATACTTAGATTTAGAATTCATAACTATGTCATTACATCGGACATAGTGAAAATGTATCGTCAAATACTAGTTAAACCTTATGACACTAATTTACAACGCATTTTGTGGCATGAATCTCCAGATCAACAACATTATTTTGCACTTAGAACTGTAACATATGGAACCACTTCTGCTCCATACTTAGCCACACTAGATACCTAATTCAAATACCAAATAAAAACCAAAGAGATTTCCCATTAGCAAGCAATGCTATTAGAAATGATTTTTATGTAGATGATTTTATTTTAGGCTCTGACCGTCTAGATGAAACTATCCTACTAAAGGTTGATGTTCCTAATTTACTCCAATGTTATGGTTTTCCATTTTATCAATGGTTCTCATAATCATAATATTGCTACTCACGAGCATAATTGTTCTACTCCTTTAGCCCAGGAACATGAGTTAGTATCTTAGGCATTTTATGGATCAATTCTACAGAAACATGATTTCAAATTTCTCACTCTATTGATATTAGAATTTATACTAGAAGAATTATTCTCTCTATTGCAGGAGTATTTGACCCATTAAGTCCTATTGTTTTCTATCATAAATATTTTATGCAGTATTTATGGCAACTTAAAATTAATTGGGATGATAGATTACCCTCAACGATGTTATCTCAATGATATAAATTATACAGTTATTTACACTTAATTGAATTAATTAAGACAAGTCGTCCAATTAAATTCAACAATGGCGCTGAAGTTAACTCAATCCAAATATGTGGATTATCAGTTTTCCATAAACGGTTACAGCTGTTGTATCTACATTCGAACTTTATTTTCTAATCAAACAATTTCATGTTATTTACTTTGTTCCAAATCAAGACTTGCCCCTTTAAAGAAAATAACACTACCAAGGCTTGAATTATCTGGTTGTTTACTACTCTCATGTTTATTAGTGAAGGTTATAAATGCTCTGAATATACATATTGATGAAATACATTTGTATTCAGATTCAACATTTGTCCTAGATTCATGGACATGCGTCTGCTTGGAAGGTTATAAGTAATAGAATTACTGAAATTCAAAGAGATACCTCAAATGCTAAATGGCACTACATTAAGTCTTTGGAAAATCCAGCTGATGTATTGTCTAGGGGTTGTAATCCAAGTAAATTTAATGAAATATCGCTTTGGTGGCATGGTTCTCCTTGGCTCTTGTAATTTTCATTTCGTTGGCCAAATACCCATAGTAACTTTAATAATTATAGTAAGGATCCAGAATATCTTACAGAACAACATAAAAATATATCAACATTTTTAATACATACTGTTTTAGCTAACTATATACAACTATTTCCATCTTTATATAAGCTAATTTGTATATTTAGCTTTTGTTTCCGATTTATGTACAATCTTAAATTAAATCGGTCTGAACAAATCACTGGTCATTTAACTACAAGAAAATTAAATCAGACCCTTCCTTTTTCATAAAACAGTCTCAACATGTATATTTTAGTGATGAAACAAATAAACTTAAAAACAATCAAATTAGTTCTAATCAAAAGTAAAATCATTTTCACATGACCTATTTCTGGATGACTTAGAACTAATATGAGTGGGAGGTAGATTACAACATTCTTTATTAAACTATTAATCTAAAATCCTATTATCCTATACTCAAAGGCAAATATTACTAAATTAATTATTATTGCTGAGCATTTACGTCTTTACATTCTGGTATACAATTGACGCATCATTCACTATGCCAGAAATACTGGATCTTAAATGCTAAAATAAGCATTTCATCAATCATTAATAAATGTTTGAATTGTTTTTGTTTTAATGCAAAACCTCAAATGCAACAACTGGGTCAGTTACCACCTTTCAGAGTAGTACCTTCCTCAGGACCTACCAGGTCCTGACCAATTAGTTCAAGTTGTCGATTTAAAGACTGCTAATGGTCAGCTCCAAAGACCTGTGCATAAGTTGTGTTTTCTGTCAGTATCTGACAATTAACTGAATATTGTTTCTTTTAAAAAAACCTTTCACATGTTACTAATGAGAATATTTCTAAAATAATAATTTTATTGATTGAAATTATACTTTATTATTGTAATTCATTTATTGTATTTTATTATGCTTTCAATTGTGATTTATATTTTGGTCATAAGTGTTATATATATAATATAATATTCTTTATATATATCAATATATTTATATCTTACTCATATGCTCTTAAACTTCTAGCACTCTACTCTATAGACTAATTATTATACTACATTTACATCTACATAAATACTATGTGTAGACTCATATGCAGACAACACACACACACACACACAGAGAGAGAGAGAGAGAGAGAGAGAGAGAGAGAGAGAGAGAGAGCGAGAGAGAGAGAGAGAGAGAGAGAGATTATATATTAGATATTATAAGACACTAAATTTGTAACAAGTCATCATTGTTTACACTTTCTAGCCAATGACACATGGTAATTCAGGTCATTGGACACATCTTCTCGTAATACATGCATCATGAACAACATATTTAAAGAAATCCTACTTGCTCTAAGATTATAGGTATAAGTTTGCAAGAATATATGTATTTACGTATGTTATTACAAAGTTATTAATATTATGAGCAGTATGATTATTATTCTTATTGTATTACTATTTTTATACATTGGTCATTGATTTGTGATCACTATTATATAATATATTGATAAAAAAATGTAAAATAAATATGCCATTACATCAAAAAAAGAACTTCGTTTTTGACGGGCAGTATGTTTAAATTCATTTGTTTTCTTTGTTCTCTTGCGTAATGTAAACATCTCCTGTCATCTTGTTCTTTCTTCTTATTTTTTAATGAACCAGCTGATCTTAATTATTGTTAGGATTAATTATATGAATTTACTTTCCTTTAAGAAGTATTAGCAACAATAACACTAAATTTTTACTGTTGTAGCTAGAAATATTTAATATATATTTAAGATGTGAATAAATGTGAACTTAACTAAAAATATAAATTATTATAACTCATTACAATGTTTAATTAATGAACTGTAAATTTTGAAAGTAAATAAAGGAAGTGATTATTAATAATTGGTTATCCAGCATTACTTAATGTATACAGTTTACACAACCAACAAATTGCTACACGGCTGAAATTGTTGTACACTATTGATCCAAATAGATCTGGATGATTTATTGGACAAACTAATCTTCTGAGTAGTTTGCTAGTGATTTCATCAGGGAGGAAGAGAAATTTTTTCCTTTATACTTCCTTGTACAATGTAAAGGAAGTATTGTGATCGCGAATAATTTTGGTTTTCAGATTTCAACAGAAATATCCATTTTGACCATCCCTGAATCCATTTGACTAGTTTCGGCATGACGTCTATATGTATCTCGCATAACTCAAAAACAATTAGCTGTAGGATTTTGAAATTTTGGGTTTAGGACTGTTACAACATCTAATTGTGCACCTCTCCTTTTGATTGTAATCAACTAACCAAAAGTTTCCAAAAAATCCAAAAAAATTGGATTTTGGGCTTTTTCTTAAGTGCATTAATTAGCCCTCATTGAGAACTTTTCACAATATATCATAAATTATACTTATTTTCATTGATTCTGGAGTTTTAGTCAAATGAAATTTTAATTGATGAAATATTTGGGTCTTGTAAAGGGAAGACACATCGGTTCAAATCAGACTTCATCTCCCTGTTTTTTTTAACTTTTTTTTTATTTAAATGTATTAATTTATTAATAATTATTAACCTCTGATTGTAAAAAAAATTACAATAAATAATATAAAAAAAATGAAAAAATATCAGAAGTTAAAGATTTTATGTACTTTTTATTTTAAAAATATGTGTATATGTAATTTTATAGGCACACAAATAAGTCATGTGGTATCCACTTCAGATCTGGTGAAACGTCTGATTTTTCGGTTTTTTTTTCATTTTGTTGATGGTTACATCATAATAATTTAAAAAACATAGTATTAGATAGATATACGAGTAAGACTTACATTTATTTAAAGAGTAATAAAGGGACTTTTACTCTATCCTAATATTTCAGGTAAGATTGTTGAATTAATAATTGTATAAATATTTGATGTTAAAAAAAACTAATATTTTAGAAATTGTGTAACTATCCACTTTATTAAAGAGCTGGAAGATTGTATCTCACTTTCAAATGAAATAAGTTTAAATGAAGTGCACCAAAAAATGTGTATATATAATTTAATAAGCGTACAAGGAAGTCATGTGGTGTCCACATCAGATTTTTTGTTTGGGAAAAGAACTAAAGACCAAAGCAGTCGATGCCCGTGACACCCAAAAGAAAAAAAAAAAACAAAAAACAATAAAACTAAACTATTTTTATTACTACAGTTTTTCTAATTGTCGTTATTTTTTTCTTTTGTGACTTAAAATGTAGATAAAATAAATCTCTTAAAGTAATTTCTCTTCTGTAGTTGGTCCGTTTTCTCTTCACAAAGTACTTCTGCCGGTGAGTAGTTTAAGCGTTAGTAGATTAATTTTTAGATTATTTTACAAAATAAAATATATTCCCAGGTTTATTCTAATTAAAGTTAAAATCAGTTCACAAAAAAAATTCTTTTTTAAAATTCATACTTGCTAAACACGTGTCATTGCCACAACGAACATGTATTTTCACGAACGTTGCGAGTGCAAGTGCACCAACAAACGTCAACAAATGAAAGTTAGTAAGTCATCAAAAGAAAAGATCGATGCGACTGAAATTGATACTCATGTATTTTGTGGTATGAAACAAAACAAACTTATTTATAAAGTAAAAAAAAAATTAAGAGGCTTTTACCTATCGATTACTATTGACTGCATCGAAATTAATTATTTTCAACAATCGTCTTAATTTAGGTTTTAACTAAAAACGGTTAACGTTCGATTTATTTATCAGACGTTAATATAGCTCTAGGATTGACTGTAATTAACTGTTCATGCGTTGACACTATAGTGATTCTGGCGTCGACTAAAAAACAATTTACGTCTGTTTCAACTATATCTAAAAAGTGTGCACTACATGTTATATCACTGAATAAAAATGGTCGAGCTGTTATACAATGTGCGGTTGTAGTTTGCTGGTTTTTCGTATGTTTACCTATACCTTAAAGTCTGTAATAAATAGTCTTACGAAATAACAAAAATGTGTGTATATTTTATGAATTTTAATGCTGGAACTGCAACAACTGTGTCGCGGATACACAAATAGGATGTATTTGTGTATAAACCAACTTGCGTGGAAAGTTTTCGTAAACTTTCCGTGGAGAATTGAGCAATCCTGTTTTCAAATTCTCTAAAACGTCATCTGTCAAGCGAGTTGGTCGACCACTACGTTTTCTGTCGCAAATACTATTTGTCTCTCGAAACAAGCGATTGCAATATTGCCGTTGGTTTAGGTCTCTCGTAAACGATGACGGAATCGAATTTTTAAACACAGTGTTAGTGTTGAAGCTTGGATCCATCTCGATGGTTATGTGAACAGTCAAAACTGTCGAATTCGGGCGGTTGAAAATTCTAACGCTTTACAAGACAAATCTTTGCATCGTGAAAAAATTGGTGTGTGGTGTGCGATATCTCGTCATCATATAGTCGGACCCATATTCTTCGAACAGACAGTAAGTGGTGAATTATACAGGAATATTGTGCGCCAATTTGGGTCCCTCATGGAACCTCAAGAACGGTATTGATTGTTTCAGCAAGACGGCGCTACATGCCACACGTCTCGAGAAACCGTGGATTTTCTGCAAGAGTTCTTTGATGATCGAATAATAAGCAAGGGCTTATGGCCTCCAAAGTTCCCAGACCTCACATCTGCTGACTACTTTTTGTGGGGCTATATTAATTCTGAGGCCTTCAAAAACAATCTTCACACTATTGATGAACTTAAAGTCAATATTACAGACTTAATCACGAATATTTCCAATGCAACTCTTAAAAAGGTTTCTGCTAATATGCTGAAAAAAGTCCGTGCGTGTATAACCGCAAGGGGTGGGCATTTAGAGCATATTCTTTAACAATTATGTAAGTAATAGCTTTTTATTAAATCTCTTTTGTAAGTAACAAATACATTTTTTTATTCCACCTAAATTTCCCTTTCTTAAATTACATTTAAAATTGGATAACAGGACTAAAAAATCACTCTGTATTTATGATAATTATATTTTTCCGACGGTTCCATGTTTGAAAAACTTAATTTATCTTTTAATGTTAATCAGGTGACATCTTTCTACAAGATGTCCGATATCCTAAACCGCACTGTTATTTGCTTCTGATGTAATTACATTTCATGCTAATATTGCTCAGTATTATTTTTTATATGTGTCCTAAAGGTTCTTCATATTTAATATTAACCTTATCATACGTGTAACATTATCGAACCAAGTAATTCAAGTCTATTGATATATCTTCCAGTGTAAAGGATAAATTTTGTTCTTCAGGAAAATAAGGTGATTTACCAAAACGTACTGCCCTCTGTCCGCAATGTGGAAAAACTGACTAGCAATATGACTGAAGTATCTTTACCACATAATCATGATGCTTTAGATATTTCAACGTCAGCTATCCGCGACCCGATTTAAAATATAAAGATAGTCTGCCGAAACTTGTGTAGTCTCGTGAACTTACTGCATTTCACTCATTCCACATCGTCATTCTACGCGGGAGACTTCGGTTTTTCTGTCAATGATTTGATTTAAAAATAATGTCGAAATCCCTATTTCACCGGATATAAATCACTATGCCAGTCGGTAGTTTGACACAATTCTGTCTACATTACCAAAACAGAGTTCAATTTAGTCTACTACAGACTATTTTTCACTTCCACTCGCCGATCACGGACTCTGTGGTTATTATTCAATCAAATAATTCTGCTCGGAACGCTTAGCGAGATTCAAAGCAATTGTTTGGATCCAGAATAAGAAATTTCTTTCCTTCGAAATCGTGCAGACCGCATATTAGTTATAATTGTGTTATAGTTAGGTGGTTAACCTTTATCTACCATTATTACCATGATCACCTTCTTGATTACAGATTTTTGTTGAAAGATGCTGTGAGATGTAGGAATTGTTCTCGCTTTCAGTTTCAATACTACGTCTGAATTCGTCCAATTTAATTATATTAAGTGTATAGATGAAAATAGGTACTGCGTTAGAATTTATATTAACGCC
Source organism: Lycorma delicatula (assembly GCF_047948215.1). Classification (NCBI taxonomy): domain Eukaryota; kingdom Metazoa; phylum Arthropoda; class Insecta; order Hemiptera; family Fulgoridae; genus Lycorma; species Lycorma delicatula. The sequence continues at coordinate 332,481,003 of NC_134455.1, read as the reverse complement.
ATGGCTTCATGTTATGAAATACTAATAATAAAGTTTCGTTTTCAGGTGCCTGCTAATCTTAAAACAAATTGAAATACAGTTCTCTATTACTGCCGCTACTATTGTAACTATTATTAATGAAATTCTATAAATACCTGTTTAATTCTATATTTTAATATTTTTTTCTTCTTGCAGTGGAAGACATGGACCAATATTTAAATTACGTGGGAGGTCCTGTTGGAGCCATTGCCCTAACAGGAGTTGCGGCTTTTTCAGCATATTACCTCGCTAGTCGACCGTTACCAGAGAAACCGCTCGTTCCTCTTCACAATCAAAGTACACTTCTACCGGTAAGAAGTCTAAGCGTTAGTAAATTAGGTTTTAGATTATTTTATAGAATAAAATGTTGTCGCCGGTTATTCTAATTAAATGGTTAATTAAAGTTGAAGTCAATTAAATCTAGTTCACTACAACAACGATTTTCAAACATTAGTCTTTGTATGAAAGTTAATTTAAACATTAATGGATTTGTATGCAAGTTTTTCAATGTCAAAAATAAATTTAGCACCATTAAAAAAATTGCTTTGTATCAAAAGAGGTTTATAACGAAGATTTAATAAATTCAGTGCATCAAGCATTGCAAAGATATTTTCAGTTTTTATATAATCTAGTGAATATTTTTATAATTTTTACTAAAAACACGTATATAATTTTAATTATCGTCTTTCTTACCGTACATTTGTAGTAAAAATCTCTTACATGTTTCGCCGAATCAACGTATCAGGATAATCAGGGTATGAAAATATCCACAAGTACGTTTAGTCAGTTTTGCATACAAAAAACACGTAATATAACATCCGTGTAAATTGCTCGGCAATTTTCTAGTGTGCTTCTTATAATTATATACCTATATAAAACTATATATTTATAATACTGTGGTGTGATGTTATGTGTTTTTTGTATGCGAAACTCACAAAACGTAAATGTGGATATTTTCATTTCCTGATGATGCTGATACATCGATGCTACGAAACATGTAGAAAATTCCTATGACAAATGTATAGTAAGGCAATAATTAAAATTATATATGTGTTTTTAGTAATATATAAAAAATCTGATACGGGTACCACATTACTTCCTAGTACGTCTATTAAATTATATATACAGTACACATTTTTTTTATAATGAATTATTATTTATTGTAAAAAATCGTTTACAATCAGAGGTTAATAAATCAATAATTTAAATTTAAAAAAAAAAATTAAAAAAAAGGAGGTGAAATCTGATTCGAACCGGTGTGCCTTCCCCTTCTAAGATCCAAATATTTCATTTGGCTATAACACTTGAACCAATGAAAGAAAGTACCACTTATGATACATCGTTGAAAATCTCTCAATGAGGGCTTTATTACTGCAGTTAAGAGAAAATCCAAAGTCTAAATGTTTTTGGATTTTGGGCTTTTTTGGACACTTTTGGTTAAGTCGATTGCAATGAAAAAGGGAGGTGCACAACTAGTTGTTACAACAGTCCTAAATCCAAAACTTCAACATCCTGCGGCTAATCTTTTTGAGTTATGTCAGATATATATGTACGTACATACATACAGACGTCACGCCGAAACTAGTAGAAACGGATTCAGGGATGTTAAGAATGGATATTTCCGTTGAATCTGAAAACCGAAATTTTTTGCGATCACAATATTTCCTTTACTTCGTACAAGGAAGTAAAAATATATATACAACATATCATAAAAAAATGCTGACAAAAAAGTTAATCTAATGGATATTTTATAAGTAATCAATTATAGATTGAACCTTGTTATCATCATCGAATTCAGATTTCGACTGACATCTTTTGAGAATCTTCACCATTAAAATTAGTAACTTTTATTACGAAATATCATGATAATATTAAATTTATTATTTTTTTACTTCCTTGTACGAAGTAAAGGAAGTATTGCAATCGCGAAAAATTTAGGTTTTCAGATTTCAATGGAAATATCCATTTTGACCATCCCTGAATCCATTTTGACTAGTTTCGGCGTGACGTCCGTACGTACGTATGTATCTCGCATAACTCAAAAACGATTAGCCGTAGAATGTTGAAATTTTGAACTTAGGATTGTTGTAACATTTAGTTGTGCAATCGACTCGACCAAAAATGTCCAAAATCCAAAAAATCTGGATTTTGGATTTTTTCTTAACTGCAGTAATAAGCCCTCATTGAGAGCCTTTCAACGATATATCATAAGTGGTACTTATTTTCATTGGTTCCAGAGTGATAGTCAAATAAAACTAATTAATGAAATGTTTGGATCCTACAAGGTGAAGGCACATCGGTTCGAATCCGACCTCATTTCCTGTTTTTTTTTTTAATTTAAATATATTGATTTAGTAATAATTATTAATCTCTTGACTGTAAAAAACTTTTACAATAAATAATAATTCGATAGTAACAATAAAAAATATGAAAAAAATCAGAAGTTATTAGTGAAATAGAATTTTATGCACTTTTCATTTTAATAAGATGTGTATATGTAATTTAATAGGCGTACAAGGAAGTCATGTGGTATCCGTATCAGATTTTTTTTTAAATAACGATGCAAATAAAAAAATATAAATTAAAAAAAAAATAATAAATACATTAAAAAAATAATAAATTACTAGTTATGTACTGACGTAGCTGTCGGCTTTTTAAGGCGAATTGTACAGAGTTATAATCTGTACAATTTGCCGGGTTTATTTTTGTCGAAAATCAATAGACAGTATTTATTTGCGGTTTACTATTGGAAGGGAAAGCTAAAAGATTTTTTACGGTATGTTTTAAATCGCCCGTCTGCAATTTTTGATTTAAATTTTGATACATCAATCTATTTTTCTTTTTCAGAATTTTTGACTTTGAAAATTACATTCCGTTTATAATTTTACGGTTTTTACCGATAGTTCCGACATTGTTTACAAAATCTAATAAACTAATAAATAATCTGTGGTTAGATAACTTATTGAAATAGCTTGTTTTTTTAACTAATTTGGATAATCTTGTTAAACGATTTCAGTCAGAATAAAGATAGACAATTGTGATCTAAACGATGAACATGTATCATTAATGAAGCTATAATCTAAATTAACAAGTATAAAAATTTAAATATGTAAATATATAATAACACAGAATGTCAAAGTATTTATAAAGAATATATCCATCCCTGTTTGTAATATTATAAAACATATTTTATATAACGACGTTGAAGATGAAAATTGATAGATAAAAAGGCATTAGAGGATGCAATGATACATGATAAAGAAATGTGCAAAACTTGTTATATCGGACAAATATAGAAATTTATTTAATAAAGCATTTGAAGAAAGAATTTATCGTTTATTGAAACGGTGTTAGGAATGTCTTGACAAGTTCTTTAAGGATAGTAATTTTATTATACCAGTGGAATATTATGATTAAAGTAACTCTCTAAACGTCAAAAGCAGTCGAGTCAAGATATGTACAAAAATTTTTAATGTTGAATAAAAAATCCCGCGATTTTATAATTTGTGTTTTTTTTTGCAATTGAAAAATTTAATTTTATTGATATTATAAAAGGTTAAACTCAATCGGGTTGGTAGATAATAAGGAAAATACATCAAAATACGTACTTGTTAATCAACTTAAAAACTATAATAGATTGATACGAGTAAGGTTTAGAGTCCCAAAATCAGAAGCGATTAGCCGATGAAGAAATAAAATGAAGAGGATTTTTACTGAATTTTTTTAAATGTTTTTTACTTACGTATCAGATGCTGTACTTTTTAACATAAAGTATTTACGACATCAAGGGAAATATATATTTTAAAGTAAAACTGGAACACGACTTTAAAATGATAAAATGGGAAGATTGAATAGAAACAACGACCCGTAATCAAAAGTCATCTTAAAAGATTTCATAAAAGTCGATTAATCCAATCTGAAGATATCAAGCAAAACGATAACTAATGGAAAAAAATAAGTATTTCTTTCTATGAAAGAAATCGTTCATATAAGAGACCAAAGTGACATATTAATGTACGGAATCATCTTAGTACAAAAATGTGACGTCCAGAAACGACAAAAAAGACAAAAGGATTTTTTGCTGTCAAGCATAATCAAAAATTATCGTAACTTATTAAGGGACATTAAATTATAAGAAAAATTTACCTAAACTCTGAATAAAATTTTGAGATATGCTATCCATAATATTCATATCTCCCTGTCCCCTTGGCCAATTATGATCAAGATTATCGGCATTAATATCTCATCCACGGAAATTATCGTGCCAAATCGGTCCATTTCAGTATGGAATTATCAAGCAAAAACATACATACGTACAAATTATCTTATTAAGGGACATTAAATTATAAGAAAAATTTACCTAAACTCTGAATAAAATTTTGAGATATGCTATCCATAATATTCATATCTCCCTGTCCCCTTGGCCAATTATGATCAAGATTATCGGCATTAATATCTCATCCACGGAAATTATCGTGCCAAATCGGTCCATTTCAGTATGGAATTATCAAGCAAAAACATACATACGTACAAATTATCTTATTAAGGGACATTAAATTATAAGAAAAATTTACCTAAACTCTGAATAAAATTTTGAGATATGCTATCCATAATATTCATATCTCCCTGTCCCCTTGGCCAATTATGATCAAGATTATCGGCATTAATATCTCATCCACGGAAATTATCGTGCCAAATCGGTCCATTTCAGTATGGAATTATCAAGCAAAAACATACATACGTACAAATTATCAATACTAAAATTATATTTTTTGTTAGAGTGGGTCATAAAAGTCAAGATTTAAAAAAATTGCAATATGCAGAATTGTATCCGATTAGCTTACTTTCCGTTATATAGTATACTACACACCTATACAGTATGACTTTATAACACAAACGTAGTGATATAAACAATAATAATAGTCCTTAGATTGCCTATAGACATGGGATCAGTTCATATAGACAGGCGGAATACGGAAAATCTAACATGTACTGATAAATTGCGCATCTGCGAAACAAGTTACTGATCTCCCTGAAAGTTTCCTTAAAGTTTTGAGCAAGAACTACGAATCCTTGAATACATAACTTACTGTCATTAATCAGTGACTGTAAAAAAAAGGATGATATTTACATAGTAAGGCAGATTAATCTTAACAAAAAATAATTCGTTCGATACTAATTATAGGTATATTTGAATATAACTTGGAACATAGTATAAGATGTACTGATAGAAGTTTTCCATTCATTGTTAGGGATTTTTACTTGAAGAAACCGTTCAGAAAAAGCAGTATTTGTTTTACCTTTGTAATAGTTGTATTACATACATTTTGTTTAGTTGTACTATATTTCGCTTTTAAAAATATACTAATAGAAGAATGGTTTTATCTATGTTTTATTACGTAAATTTAGACGGTTTTATCACCACTTTAAAGACCGTACTTCAAAAGTAATTATCATAATATTATGATTATTACCTACAGTATTTTTGAAAGAAGGATTGCAGCAACACCATTATCAGCCACGGTAAGGACAGAAAAAGCCCCCCCCCCCCCAACATGGTCCAGAGGCATCCCTACCACCATCAAATCACTCCAAAGACGCATTGGCAATTCTTATCCCAGAATCCTCATCGTAAACCCAACAGGATTCGGCCGACACTGCAGAAACTAAAATGGGAATAAAAAATCAAAATAAGTAAAATAAATGGTTAGCGAGGAAGAAAGAATTACCTAAGAAAGAATCGCGCAATACGAGTCAAACGACTCAAACAGCTCCATTCGGAGGAAAGGTTATGCTCCCTCAAGAATGTGGAGGACGTAATTTTGGCAAGTAGAGCCCACTTTGCCCATAATTCCTCAGAAATGAGTTATTTTACGCAGATGTTGTTGAGAAAAATTTTTATTTAACCGGCTTAAATTTATTTTACAACAAAATAAATTTTTATCCGAATTAAATACTCTCTGAGAACAGGTACGGTGTTCTAAAAGAACAACTGGCCCATCTCAGAAATAGTGTGACATGTAGAAATTTCCCAACCCCGTAGGAGAAGACACCCACCTTGTGGCGATTCCGGTCGCCACACCATCCTCTCCGTTCTGAACCCTGAGGGGCTTTACCGGAGGTCGACTTTAGACCCTCTAAGTGATTACATCTCACAGCCATCAGCCAGGCCTCAGTCGGGATGCCACCGATGCAAATGCCTCTGCAGACATTTACATCAGTAAAAATTATTATCTCACCCAATGCCTTCGCTTTAGGCTACTTTCGGATATCTTCACTCTTCTTTTCCTACAATATCACCCTCTGAACTAGCTAACCGAGTCCGCGGAAGCGCGAACCCTGCGCCTAGTCCAATTTCAATACCAACGCTTGTGACTCTAAATGCCTCAACCACCGGCTAAGTAACGAGTCATTACAATGCTAAACTCGTACAGTTCAAAATGTGCTATAAGTAACAACAAAATTGAAGTAACCTGAAGACCGCCTTCGGCAAGACAGTGCCACACCTCATGGCTGTATGGACTACCATGCCCTCGATAGCGCAGTCACCCCCCGCCGACATCCGGTCCGCCACTCGACTTCAACAATTAATTATTTTGAGTTAACCGAGGCTCGTTGCCAAAACTCCTACTCCCTGGAAATCAAATGTCTCGGCCGAAACCCTAGTCACACGGAATCCTCCTCCGTTTAAACACCTTCAGCCGATCTACGTAATGTAAGGAAACAGAGGAAACCATCAAATGAATTACAAAAACAATTTATAAAAACTATGTGTGATTTTTTTTTACTTTCTTGTCCGAAGTACAAGGAAGTAGTATTGTAATCGTGAAAAATTTCGGTTTTTCAGATTTCAACGGAAATAACCATTTTGACCATCCCTGAATCCATTTTGACTAGTTTCGGCGTGACGTCCGTACGTACATATGTATCTCGCATAACTCAAAAACGATTACCCGTAGAATGTTGAAATTTTGGATTTAGGACTGTTGTAACATTTAATTGTGCACTTCCTCTTTCGATTGCAGTCGACTAAACCAAAAATGTCCAAAAAAAACCCAAAATCCAAAAAAAAAATCTGGATTTTGGACTTTTTCTTAACTGCAGTATAAGCCGTCATTGAGAGCTTTTCAACGATGTATCGTAAATGGTACTTATATTCATTGGTTCCAGAGTTATAGCCAAATAAAATTTTAATTAATGAAATATTTGGATCTTACAAAGGGAAGGCACATCGGTTCGAATCCGACTTCATTTTTTTTTCTTTTTAACTTTTTTTTAATTTAAATATATTGCTTTATTAATAATTATTAATCTAATTAATAAATAATAAATAATTCAATAAAAAATTTTTAAAAAATATGAAAAAATTCAGAAGTTATTAGTGAAATAAAATTTTATGTACTTTTCATTTTAAAAAAAGTGTGTATATGGAATTTAATAGGCGTACAAGAAAGTCATATGGTGTCCACATCAAATGTTTTTATATCGTTTACTTGGTGAGTAATCATAGATATTCAGAGATACTGCAGCAAAGAGCAGCTTACACGGTAACTTTTATCTATAGTGATTTTTAATTTATTCATTTATTTTATAAATTATTATATCGTTTAAGGTTCTATTTTTATGATTTCCAGGAAATTACCACTCGCCTGTAAATATTTTTTATCATTTCTTTTAAACATGAAAAATAAAAAAATCATTATTATTAATTCCATTAAATTAATTTTTTTTAGGTAATTTCGAATTTTTATGTAAGATTTTTAAGGCATATTATAGTAAAAAAATTATAATTGCAATAATACGATTCTTTTTTCATTAGTTTTATATAAAAAGAAATTTTATCTATAGATTTCGTCTATTACTATAATAACTTACTACATTTTTAAAACGATTAATAACAGTATTTTGTTTTTAATTTTTTATTGCATCATTGTTCTTCAACTGTGTTTAGACGCAAGCAGGACTTATTTATTTATTTTGGCCCGGACAAAAAGTGATTGGTAAAGTGCTCTAAATAAAAACTGGGATAAAACAATACACTGCACTTTATACAAAGAGTTTTAACTATCAACAAAAACATTTTGCCAATCGTTCGGTAGAACCTACTTTAATTATTTCCAATGGAAACTGTAAAATATGTGATTTTATATGGTCTTGTTGTAAAGGAAAAAACTGCGTAGTTATGTAATCAATAATTACACAGTTTTGACAAAATTTTTATAACGTCTACAAAATAATTATAAGAGGACACAAGCTACATTTGCCTAGACCAAAATTTTTACGGTTTTTTTTTTTATTATAGTTCTTAAAGTTTATAAAACCGCGTGATTTTTCAATATAGTTCAATCGATAAATTTTATAACTTTTTTTTACCCGCTGGTACTACCGTTAGTACTGCTTCAGAGGATGAGATGAAATGACAGTTTTGTAGCGTATGAATTTATGTGTACACGCTACAAAATTTAAGACCGGGATTCGAACCAAGGACCTCTGGATGAAAGGCCGAGAGTTGTCACTCGCGCAGGTTTTACAACCTAGTAATTGTAAATCTTTTAGTTTTTATAAATCTTGGGATTGAATCCTTTTATTGTTGAGAACAATCAAGTATAAGCTTTTTTTTATGTTAATTTTTTCTGGATTTGGTCGGAAAAAATTTCCTGTATAATCTAAATTTAAAGAATATTTCACATTTATTTGCGTTTGTTTTTTCCCTACATTTAAGGGTTATAACCATAATGCAGATACAGTACAGCCCCGCTACACCGCGGCTCGATATACTGCGGATACAGTTATAACGCGGATTATAACATGTCCCCCAAAAAATATCTGCATATCTGAAAAAATAAAATAGGATGAAGAAATGCAAGTCACCCTACCACTGTATTCGGTATCAGTGTAAGACCCATCATAAATCCTTTGAAATTGTCAACAATACGCTTCTAATATAACATCTGTCTGTAATATAACATGTGTCACTACCAATTTTAAAGCCTTGGAATTCCCAAAAAACATGATTCAATAAAACTAAACTATGATTCAAATACGCTAATAGGAGAAATTCTTATGGTATACTGCACATGACTCATTTCCTGTAACTGCGATAAGACTATCAATGTGCTGCCTGTACAAGGCACAGTATACGGTATCTGAATGTTATTACTAGAGACTTTTACTAGAGATTGTATGCAACATAAAAATCTTGAAATATGCATGAAAAATACTTAAAATATGCACATAAAATATGAAAAAGTATCAAAATATACAGCTTTAAATGATAAAAAAATATTAATTTTTAGTTTTTTTTATTTCAAAATCAACACATTTAGTAAGTAGTTGAATAACATATCGATAATTAACAATTATTTAACACTTTATTACTTTTGTAAACATAAACAATCAGGTACTGTTCTAAATAATCGGTAGTAAGAATTTGTTTTCGATCATTCAAAATATTTTTATAAGCGGAAAAGGATCGCTCCTCATCCACGAAGTAACTGGGCAGTATTTGAATTTGGGAGTTATGTTAGCGTTTATTGATACTGGTAAAAGTTCACCCGTCCCATTAATAAAACCATCAATTGACACAAAGGTTCAAAGCCTGGGTTATTGTTCAAAATGTTTTCAAATTTTGCTTTAAGATTACACGGGATACCTCTGGCAATGCGGAGTTCATTTGGCGGATTTTATTCATTAACTGAATAGATTCAGTCAACGGCAAACCTTGAGTTTCAAGCTTTTTAATATTCGGAGGTATGTGGGAGAAATAAGGGCTAATCACAGCTACTTTTTTTTTATACTAGAATCGTTAAATGCTTCCTTGGACTGACAAACTGCCATAGCCTCTGCACCATCCAAGTCGTTTACTAGACCTTTGATGGCCTCGAAATGTTCATTGTAAACCAGCACAGCTTCAATCCACGTTCCCCATAGAGTTACCAATGGTTTGGGAGGTAAAGGCACATTTGGAAGTTTTTCTTTATAGGCCTTCTGAGAGAAATATAAACAGTGTTTCATCTGCAGAAGATTCAGGAAATATGTTTTTAATACCCTCATTCACGAATCTGGCGATCGTAGAATGATTTGTCTTTTCAAAGTGTTTGCAAGCCAACAAATAGGAAGAAGAGGGCTCTAGTTTTAATGCACCGATAATTAAATTCGCAATGTAACGGCCACAAGTGTCGGTAGTTTCGTCGCTGAAATCCAAATAATGCTATCCTTGAGTTCATTGCTTATTTCTTCCAGTACGTGCAGGTAAATTGTTGGTATGTAACTTTTACGCAATGCTGATTCATCTGGTATATTTTGATTCAAGGAATATTTTCGCAAAAAATCTTTGAAGGTAGGATTTGTAAGTTTGTGAAGAAGAATATTACTTGTAAGCAATGCTTCACATAAGTTCATGGTAAATTGGTTTTTTGTTTACCTTTGGAAGTGAAATCACTGCTACTTGCCGCTGTTACAAGTTGTGGGCCTTTCTTTTGCGATCCTGCGATATGAAAACTTGTCTTGACATGCTAGTCTATTTGAAACTTTTTTGTGCACAAAATATTTTTCTCGCAAACTCGACAATATAAAAGTTTTCCGTCGTATGTAAATATTCCAGAATAGTCAGCTATCCACGATGAGACGCTTTTTTCGGGTGGTATGGTACACATTTAACTTTACACAAACAAATAAAAAACTAAACTGATGAACGCGTAAACAAAATGCGTAATTTAATTTCCTAGTGGCAGGAGTGCTGCAGTAGGTATGCGCGACGCTGAACGGTATCGTCCGTCCTTGTCTCGCTAGTTTGTGTTTTACTTGGCCTCATAATAATATTATCCTACCAAGAGAATAGACGCGCGGCTGCTACGTGCCCTGTAAGAAACCTGTGGCTAATAGTTTTGGCCGGTTACAACGTAAGACTTCATTTTTTCGTAGATATCCTACCGAAAAATATTGTAAATGTAGCGAAAATATGCATCATCACTCGATTTTAAGGAAACTACGGAATAACCGGTGAGAATTGGCTTAATATGCAAATGCATATAATCCGGTCTCTAGTTATTACATATTGTGATTTATTCCGACTGCTTTTACTGTGTTTATCAGTATCGTTTTATTACGTTGGTTAATTTATTAGATTTCGCAGTGTTTGTTTTCGTTCATATTTTCCTAACATGTCGTCTACACGAAAAACGTATTCTGTAAAGGAAAAATCAGAAATTATTGAAAAGATTAAGGCAAGTCGTTCGAAAGACAGTTTATCCCGGGAATTCGGTGTGCCTGAAGATACTACTAAACGTGGTTTGGTGAAAGAAGAACATAAATTGCCTTTTTTTATCGATTAGGTAAACAGTAGAACTTGATCGCAAAAAGTTAGACTCGGTGATGTTAATGTTGTAGACGACTGTAGGTACCTTTGATTTTTGCAAAAACGGAGTGAAGGAGTGCCGCTATCAGGGCCAATACTTCAAGCTCAGGCACTAAATTTTCACGAACAAATTAACAGTGGAGAAGAATTCAGTGCTTCTAGCGGTTAGTTATCGCGATAGAAAATCCGTCAGGCACAGGCCAAATAAATATCAAAGGAGAATCTCGTTCAGCAGATGTGACGGCAGCTGAACATTTTTCAATATTACAATATTGAAAACAAACAATATTACAATTAGTACATTTATTATTACATTTGTTAATATTATTAACAAACAATATTACAATCAGTTATAGAAGAGAATAACTTCAGCAACAAACAGTTGTGTAATTGTGATGAAACTACTTTGTATTGTAAACTATTGCCAACAAAAACATTAAGTGTGAAGCGAGCACCAAATAAATCCGGTATGAAAATGAACAAAGAAAGGGTAATTTTTCTTTTGTGTGCCAATAAATCAGGAAATCATAAATTGAAGCCGTTGCTCATTGGAAAGTATGCCAGCCCACGTTGCTTCAAACACGTTAATATGAATTCATTACCGGTTATTTTTAAAAATAATAAAAATGCTTGGATGACGTGTAATATTTTTTAACGTGGTTTAACGACAAATTTGTGCTTTGTGTTAAATATTATATACGAGTTCAAAAATTAGAAGAAAAAGCTTTATTACTTCTTGACAATTGCTGAAATTTAAAGTTGGGAAAATAATCGCAATTTTGTTTACCCAAGAACACCACATATATGATCCAACGATTAGACCGAGGAGTTATTTGGGCATTTAAAGATTTTTACCGACGAGAGCTATTGACCGCTATCGTTAACTCAGAATTACAAGTAACAGAACTTCTTAAAACTGTGTCATTAAAAGTGTTGTATATAAAGCTGGAACAGCATGGAGTAACGTAAATTCTATTACAGAGAATACATAAGACATTAAAACAGGAAATGTTCATATTTTTACTGACGAACACGCACTGGAATCGTCAAATTCAACCGGGCAAGAATTGTCTGTAAATAATCTCATTGAGTGAGTTCAAAAAGACAATGAAATACCCATTGCCCATTGCATGACCGACGAAGAAATTGTAAACTCCTACAACCTACAACCTAACGTCCCTCCTTTGACGGAGGAAGAAGAGGAATGTGTTGCAGAGGTCGCTTATAAGAAGAGGTTTACACCCTCAATAAAAGAACTTCTGGGAAGTATAAATAGTGTAATAACTTGAATGGAGCACAAAGTGATGGTGATGATTGTCATTTAGTGCATTTACAAAATGTAAAGTCATTTATTATAAAGAAGAAACATACAACCGCGAAACGAAAAACAATAACTTCTTAATTTAAAAAATAATTTACATTCAAAGAAAAAATTACGTATCTTCCGCACTTAACTTGTTTCTATGTAAGTAGACATTATACTGTGTTGAAGTTAAACTATTATTAAACTATTATCGATTGATTTTTTTGCCTATTTTTTTAATTGATCCCCTTTGTGATTTAAAATTTACTTCTCAAAATAACACAATTAGCCTATAACGCGGGTGTCATGTCAGCCCCGCGTTGTAGCGGGGTTACACTGTATTTTGAAGCCTTAAGAGCCTTTCCCTGATATCGTATATTTAATTTTAAAACGAAGGATAACAGATAGAAAATTCGTATTTTGAATTAAGAAGTGAGGAATCATTTAATAGCATATAGGTATTATACTCGGACAAAATTATCTTTTTAAAAGACTATTTTGAAGGATTATCAATTTTAATGAAGACCCACAGTTGAAGGAATATTATATTAACGGGAATGTTTTAATTATATTAAATACTTCTTAATCAGACTCCGTAAAAAAAAAAAAATAATAAATTTTGCTCTCTACAACGAGAACAGTTTAATTCAGAAAACAAATTTATATAGCGACAATAAAAACAAAGCGGCATCTACGTAGCTTAGGTTTCACGTAGTGTATTTAAAGACAGTTAATCATTTGTAACTCTTACCGCAACAATGAATTTGAATCTTAGCCAATAAAGAAGTCAATCAAAATGTCAAGATCATTATCTGCTGTGACAGCAATCAAGCGCTGCTCAAGAAGGTGTCATTTTAAATGTTATTCATTCATTCGGATTATACGACTATTTTAATAAGCATATTTTAAATTTTTCTTAAAACTATTAAAACAGAAATTAAATTTTAATGAATTTAGAATTCACGATCGGAAAAGTAGTTTGTATTAATAGCAATATATTTTGTGAAATACTTCGATTTTTACAAAAACTATTATTTTAATTAAAATAATGATATGAAATAATAATATGTCTTAGATTTCATTTCGGTTTAGTTGGTACAGGAGTTTTAATTTCAACACTCATTCAGGTAGTAAATTTGTAAAGAGACCGAAATTAATTATATTGTTTTTTCTTTCTTTAGCGTACGTTTTACTGTTCATATTTAACATTTCGCTTGTTATCGTTAGATTCATTGATGTGAGGACAGTGGCGTTGGCTCGTGCTGTCAACAGCTACGTTATCGCCACACCATCCTCCTTATACTCGTATAAGTACGAGTATAAACAGATTTTTTGGACGGAATAAAGATCATGATGGTTATAAAACGGTGTCTCAAGATCTTGATAAATGAACCTCCTCGAGTATGGGCCGATTTCTTATATTTTTACTGTGAAACCGCAAAAGCAGTATCAGCAATTCGGCCGAGGGTTGACGTCACCATTCAAAGAGATCGAAAATCTCAATAGGCTATTAATCGAACACCCTTCTCAAAACGATCGGTGAAAATGAAAATTCAAAGAATTTTCTCCACCAAGAGAATTCTTACATGAGGTAGCGAACGAAAGGATAATCGCATTCACGTAATTGTGAACAAGCGTCTCTGCTGAGAACACCGCCAGAAGAAAGAAACCGCCAGCCAGTAAGTCAGCACACCAATTCCCTCAGACAGTCGGGCAGTCGAAGTTTTAGCCGACCAGATCTGTTATCCATTACCTTTCACACTCACTACTATTCTGGGCGTGCGTTATTTCGACTCCTCCTCCTTTTATTTTACCTTTTCCGAGCACTCCGAATCAAACCGTCTTCTCTTCCCTTAGTCTAATATGTTTCCTCGTTAGAAAGATTCTTATATTAGTTCCAAAAACTTTGATTAATCGTAACTGCACCTAAACGACTTCAGATAAAAACGTCAAAACAATAAGCGATCTGTTTTGAATAAATGTTTTTATAAAACAATATAACTTCGGCAAATCGATATTATTTATTAAATTATATAATTTTAATAATAGTTTCTGTTTATAAGGTTGTTCGGGGACCTTATGGATAAAAATATTTTTAACTTTGTTCTTACTTGATGTGAATGATCGAATGAATGTTTAAGGAAGGATATTGAAATTTCATTCGTTAAGGTGTCTCTCTCTTTCTCGCTCTCTCTTTTTTCTGTTTAGTCTTCGAAACAACCGCAAGGTATTAATTACTTCAGAGGATGATATATACGAATGTAAATGAAGTGTATTCAAATCATTATAAAAGGTAACTGCTTTTAATAGGATTTAAACCTTAGAACTCTCGACTTCGAAATCAAATCGTTAAGATGTCTGTTTAGGTCCAAGTATACAGCATCTACGATCTATATCAATAACATTGAAACGTTGCTCGTTCAATGAAAGTTTGACAGAATTAACTTTTTTCCGCAATTACGCTGTAACTGAAGAAAAATTCACTGATCCGACTTGACTGACATGTTACCATAAGATTTCTTAATAAAATATTTTTGACTGTAGTTAGAATTTAAAAAAATATACACGTGTAACTTTCCTGTTAGTTACTATTAGCTTTTTTACAGTCTTCATTATTCTGTAAATTTATACCTTTTTTTCTTTTTCCTGTTTAGCCTCCGGTAACTACCGTTTAGATAATTCTTCAGAAGATGAATGAGGATGATATGTATGAGTGTAAATGAAGTGTAGTCTTGTACATTCTCAGTTCGACCATTCCTGAGATGTGTGGTTAATTGAAACCCAACCCACCAAAGAACACCGGTATCCACGATCTAGTTATTCAAATCCGTGTAAAAATAACTGGCTTTACTAGGACTTGAACGCTGTAACTCTCGACTTCCAAATCAGCTGATTTGGGAAGACGCGTTAACCGCTAGACCAACCCGGTGGGTTTGTAAATTTATACCTATAAAAAGAGATCCATACGAAATTTAAAAATAACTTCTTGACATTAACATTTGTCTAATAGAATTTTTTTCTATTCTTAAAGTTTTCTTACCACGTTTCATCGAAATATTTAAATATTTCCTCTTCTTAAAACAAAAAAATTACTTTCCTGTAGAACGATTAACTAAAAGTTATTAAAACGTTGAATGTTGTAATTCTCTATCGAATACTGTAAATTTCTGTATTATATGTATCATTTTATGCAGGAATAACATTAAAAATTGTGAAAGTGTGATTTTGTTTTATTGAATCTTTTTTAGTGACAAGGAATTGGTCTAAACAGAAAGATTTTCTTATTTTTGCAATCGGTAAGGTTCACGTTATTGTAAGTTTTATTTTGATTTCAATAAAATCTTCATATGAAATACTTATCCACTCCCATTTCAAATACTATTTTTATATTTGTTATCTTTTTGCGTCTGACTGCTGATTATTTTACGCAGTCTAAATATGTTTTGTTTTTTCATTTACAGAAATCTCCTTACTACTTCCTTCTACTACCTTCTGCTTCCTTTGTTAACTATCTTAAAGTATAAAAGTATTCTTGTTTCTTCGTCATCTTAGTTTAATTTTAGAGTTATTTTGTCATGTGAATGACAGAATTTTTCACCGTCTTAGCAGGTTTCAGTATATTCTTTTACAATCTACTTTAATGTCGTTATTTCATTTTTAGATGTAACATTACCCAGAAGGTTGTGGTACCGTGCAGTTTCGTTTTGTTTGCTCATTTTTTTACCTGCTAGTATTATAATGTAAACAATTAACATCATTTACATTCATTACAGTGTTCGCTTTCAAGCCTGGCTCTTTTCTTCGGTTAAATCAAACTTTATTTAATAGATGCATTTTTATTGTAGAAAAAAATTAAACTGTCAAAATTTTAATTTTTAATTTTTGCTAATTTTAATTTTAATCTTAATTTTTATTAATTTTATTAAATTTTATAATTTTTTTTATTTCTACTAAAAGAAAATAGTTAATTTTAATCAAAATATTGACAATCTTTAAATTAACAAGTTGGCGACTCATTTTCTAACATCTAATTCGCTCCGCCTTATTGATTATTCCTTTATTATGATTGTCAATTATTTCTATGATATGAGCTAAAAAAGGTTGGATTCTATCTTTCTACGTCTAGACAAACCTTTTCAATCAGAAACTACTTTTCAATTCGCTGTTTTTTATTTTTTTTTTATTTTATTCTTTATGAATGGAAGATTTCCTTTGTAATTTTTCTTCATTAACACAAACATAAACTCATAAAAAGATAAATATTCCCTTTATAAAGGTTTAGTTAGCATCTCGCTAGATACATAAGTAATTTTTTAAAACCGGCTAAAACTTTTCTTCCCTTTCACGACTGCGTTAAAAAAATTCGTCTCTTGAGTTATCTTCATCTCAACATGCGAGGTTTGAATGCAATTTTTTAAACGTAATCTAAAAAAACTTTTTTCCTTTTTTAACAGCTGTCTTGGATTAAACATTAATAATAATTTTTAATAAATAATAATACATTTTATAATTATAATATCAGAGAAAACATGTTTTAAATACGAATAAAAATAAACGTTAATAAAAATAAAATAAAAAACGACCAAAGTACATTTTTTGTTATACTTTAATCTTTATTAGGCAATTTCATTTTACTTTCTCCCTTTAGGTCGATCGGAACGAGTGAGATAGAATACTTCTTTCAAAGTTATTGTACATTTAAACAGTGCATCAAGCACAGTTTTATAATGATACTCTTGCTGTAGAATCAAATTTTCCCTTTTACCGTCACAGTCGATCCGAATGTTATTTTAGTAAATGTTTACTGCAGTTTACCTGGATGGTCGCACCTTACGCTTAAATCAGCTTAATCAGACACTAAAGAAAAGCTTCATAATTTATGGCGTACTAAGGTCACGGAAGGGCTACTTCGGTGCTTCAATTTTAATAAAAATTTACACAATTTACATAGAAAGTTTAAGTTCTTACCATCGACTCTGACGTTTAGTATAATTTTAAAATTTTTCTCTACTTTTCCAGTTTAACGATTATAAAGAATAATTTTACCTTAGTTTCATAAGGAAGTATTACAACTCTCTCTCTATCTTTGTGCGCGCGCGTGTGTAATAAGCATACAGACGTGTCGTATACTATGCACGAATATTGTAATGCATGTGCTATTAATATTATATGAAGAAATTTGGGCTACTGCTCGGAATCAGTCTTACTATAAATATTTTAATTGTTTGATATCGTAATTTAACTGACTGTAATTACCTTAAGTTTGTGATAAGTCATTAGAAAACACACCTCATACTATTTATGAGAATAAAGTTCGTCTTTGTTATTGTTATTATTCCTTTTTTTGATGAAATATAATCGAAGCGTATTTTATTCTTTTTTTGGAGGCACTTCATAAGGAAAGGAGAGTTATTTTTTGAGACTTGGCTATGTAACACGTTCGTTACCAGTGCGGTGAATGGTGTCACCTCAGTCGCGGTTATAGGGAGGGAGGGAGTGTGTTAGACCCCCAACCCACCCACCCAAAATAGCCTCAGTCGGCCGGCGAGAGCCATCATGTCCATCGCGCTTCAGTTTTTCATGGTGCAAGTTGTCCTTTACCTGCGGTTCGGTTCTCTCGAACTCGAAATGTGGGTTTAACAACGCGCCATGTCCTAAGTCGGAGTATTTTCATTTTTATTAGTATTATAGTAGTCGATGAAATCGGTTATCTGGCGAATATGTCTCCCTGCTGTAAATGCTGTTATCACGAGCCCATTAAGATCCCGATTGACCTCAACAATCAATCCGATGTGATGAAGGTAAGATCAAAATCTTGTGTCGAATGATGTAAAATTGAATTAAATCGGTCCCTTTTTCACAGACATTGGCCACGAACATTATTAAACTTAATTTTAAATATTTTTCAACATCTTTAAGGAATGCTTGAGCTGTTCATAACATTTACGTGACTTATACTTATTTGCTGAATTATCACCGACAATTAAAACAAAAAATTAGACATTACATTTTATTTTCAAAATTGCATGCAATTCAGTCAAAATAAATTATAGAAATTCTAAATTTTAAATCGTTCATTTAAATTAGAGTAGCGGATTAAAAAATATATATAATCTTAAGAAAATATTACCTATTATTAATTTTTTTTATATATTATAATTTATTATAAATATTTTAACTTTTTGCTTGATAAGCCTTCAGAAATTTTAATTTATATCAAAAAATAAAATATTTGGATTCTATATATCTGTAATTTATTCTAAGCCGGTTAATATGCCGAGGATATTGTACGTTAGATTTTATGAAACAATATTGCGGACATGATGGCAGTTCATATTTGAATTAAGTGTTATTCATTATATCCGATAAACAAATTTTATTGCCCGTAATCTTGAAAATGTATCCAATTCTTTTTAATTATAGGAAAAATGATGAAAGTGGATAAGAAGTGTTTCTCTTAAAAAATATAATTTAAAACAATTTAGTTAGAATTTGTTTTTATTTGTGTTCATGAAAATAAACCTTAAGGTGCACAATGCTATTGTAATTTTATGTAAAATTTTCACAACTGTTATGATTGGCTGTTATATGTGCTTGTTTATTGTCCTTATACTGTTCACCAGAAGGGATTTTGGTGTTAAAAGTATAGTGAGGTGTGTGTGTGTGTGTGGGCGCGCGTGAAATCATATATGTTCGCTTTATGAGTAGAGATGCAATTGATGTCTATGTTTGAATTTATTAGAAAATTATTTTTAATTTACCGTAGAATTTAAATGTTTAAAATGATAAAAATAATTATTGATTACTATATTGTACAGGTTAACCACTTTTCATTTGGAGATAGGGTGAGTTAATATACATCTTAATAAAACATGATGAATAAAGCGAAACCTTACAACACAGCACGAATTTGTCAGATTTCTATTACGATGTTTCTATTTTTTTTTTTTGGTTTTCAAATTGATTTTATCAGTCAAAGGATCGTTTATTGTCTTAAAATAATTTTCGCTAAATTATTTTAACGCTAAATCATTCGCAAACCTTTCCTAAGTAATCGAAAATTGCCTGTTGTAAATTTTTTAGTCTATTATTAATGATCTTCATTTTTTTCAAAAAACGTAATTTGTCATTTATTATTTTTCTTAGCGATTTAAAAAGTGCTTCATTTTGTTAAAAAGTTTGTGGTTCCTACTTGAGAAACTAAATTTTTTTAACAAAAAAGTACCGATAATTCAAAAATATTTTCGACAATGCTTATTTATGGTTTTTTTTTAGTTGCCTTAATCTTAAAACCGTTTTGATTTTATAATTTTTTATGAATCGAGCAACGTTTTCCTATGTTTTTAAACGGGTCCTTGCTTTAAAACTTCACCAAAATTAAACTGTGCTCATACTCGAGTGTACGACCATAAAATTTAGTCTTTTCTTTTAATAAAGTTTACAGAAAAACTGTTACAATGACCAGGTTAAGCTGTGCTATTCGACTGTAAAAGTGGTAAATTTTTATTGCGATAAAGTATGAAACAAAATGATGTGTATAATCATTGTTACCGGTAATGAATTTTATCTTGCACGTATAAAATATACTACCGGATATTAATAAAGAACATACGGTTACACCACTACGATCTTGTTGTTTTTAATATAATTGTAATATAAATTTGGAACGACGAGAAAGTATATGTTTTTTTTTAATTATATAAAAAATTTAATTTGGTAAATAGTATTTATAAAATATATTTTTTCATGTGTTTGCTATCGAATATCGTTTACAATAAAATGTAACAATTATTTCTATAATACGTTGATTTATTATCGGCGTAGTAAATAAGCAGTTGAAATTAAGCCAGATATTTCGTTCAGACTTAAGAGCTAGAAATAATCATAGAGTAGGCAAATTAGGTAGCTCTGAAGGTTTTTTTAACAACCACATATCTTGTTTTCATTAATAAATTTTTTTTTTACGCTGAAAAATAACTAAACGGATTTTTAAAAATTTGATATGCTACAGTTTTGTTAACCGGTTTTGCGCTTAAATCACAACAGAAAGAGTTCAATGTCAATTATCTTCAATAATATACAGATTCCATCGCTTCTGAAGGCTACTTGAAGTCAAATGTTATGCAATTTGTTCTACTGATTTGCCTGAAATCCTGTTTTTATACGAGCTTCGGTGTAGTTTCTCTTTATAACAGCTAAGTGTTATACTACTATAATCACGTAGGCTACGTAAGGTACAAATTTTTGTTATACTTAAAAATTATTTTCGAATGACTTATTTGTAAAATATACAGTTAAAAATTACCGTAGAATGATGCAGGCCCTGCGCCAAACGACTGATTAGAAGGAAAAGAATTTTACTTTGTTAAAAATAACGTTTTGGCATACAAAAATAAAAGTATAAATAAATAGATTCCGGTGTAAAAATTATAATTTCCGTTTAAAAACGGATAGTGTAGTTTTATTGATACACGCGTATTTTAGATATCGGGTCCAAAATTAGTGTAACAACGAATGTAGTATTACACAATATTGCAACATCTTAAATTATTCTCCTGTTGCTCGACATAAATTCATTCTGAGATTCGATATAAAATAGATAATAGTTACGTTCGTGCAAATTCAAGAAAAAATAAAGGGTTACTTAGTATTAAACAATTTATGGTAATATCTGTTCGCTACTGCACCCAAGCGTTTCATCAATTACCCAGACGAGACACCTCGTCTGGGTAATTGAGACACAGCTCAATTAGCTGAGACCCAGTTGGGACACCTGATCAGAGTAGTCTGATCAGGTGTCTCAGCTTATTTTTTGGGAAAGATTATGTGACAGTACAGTATTTCAAGAATATTTCATGATAGCGCAAAGCGGTATGATTTATTTTACCGAATTTTCTACAAAAAACATAAAATTCTCTGTACCTTTACCGATTTGAATTATGTTGATGATCACACCAAAAGCAAAGCGATAGAAAATAAAACGATTGCAAATTTTAATAAGAAAATAGAAATTTCTACACCATGCGTTTACAAAATATTCGAAAATAAAAAACTCAGTTCAACAAACTTAAAAAAAATGTTGTTAAGATTAGTAGACATTACTCCCTACACTGGACCAAAATGTAGCATTACTCCATTAGACTAATTTGAGTTTCTGTTAAATCAGGTCACAATGTTGTCAATCATAAGTAATCTGCACCGCGTTGTTCCGGCTTAAGCCAATTATTTTGTTGTATTCAGATCCGGTAGTATAATAATTTTTAATAGATTTGTACAGCCACATTAATAGCGCCGGTTTACGTCTCTTAGGATTAGTTGGTAGAGATTATTAATCACAATTCTATGAAAGAGACGAGATATTTGTTAGCTAAATTTTTAAAAGAAGAATCGTATTTATTTATACAATTGAAAATTCATCTCTTTAATAAGTGATTTAGAAATTATTGTGATTTAAAAGTAAATTCATCGGGTTTATGAATAAAATTATTTTTTTTCAAATTTCCGAATAAAATATTTACGATTAAATTTACGTAACAATGTTAAAGCTAAAATAGATGTATAATAAAATCTTTTACAAGTTTAGCATCTTCATTTTAAAGTAAATTTGTATAACTTAACAATGAAAAAATAGAACATTAACAATGTTCTACCAATAAAATGGAACGTAGCCGTCATCTTGTTCCTCACGACACGATCTTTTTTTTTGACGAATAAAAATTTTATGGATGTAAAACTTCTAATAATGCACAAAAAAATCAAGTCACGTGTGAATTCACCGAATGATTTTAATGAATTTATCTATAAATATCCATCCGATTTAAGATCAATCTGAAACTCAATTAGTTTACATAGTTTCAATAAACATACCTTTTACTTAATAAACTAATTACTTCAGTAATTAGTTTATTTTCTGTGTAATTGTACGTTATTTATAAAATTAAATTATTGCGCTGTCGCATTGAATTCATATGATATGAAAATAATAAAATTAATTACGATTGTTCAAAGAGTTATTAAATATTGCAAAAAAGATCGCTTGAAAAGATCATCGAAAAATGTTATGAAAGATGATCCGTAGTTTATGTTTTGGATAAATTAGAAATTATTTCGCGAGAAATAATTAAACGGAATAAACTGAAGCAAAAGGGTTGCAATTTTTAAATGATTAAATACGGCTCTATAATAGTGGTTAAAAGACTGGAAATCCATTGTTAGACTTCTCATTTAAGAATTATTTCACATTTTCACGGATGTGAAATTAAATCAAGTCATTTAAGAGTTAAACATTAATTCATATAAGTTGCCTTACTCTGTTATTTTTTTTCGTTTCTGTAATCTCATGATGATAATATTTTGATTAATGAATTAAAATGAGCAAAGGAACCGGAAAAGGGAATTCGTTTTGCTTAATTGGCCTTTTAACAATAGTAAATTGCACGTGATATTTTTTAGTAAAAATCAATAACGGTATAGTAAAACTACGGTCACCTCCTCCACAAACCGTTTTGATGGCAAGCACGCAACATAGCTGACATTATTCAGGTGTTCTTTTGACTTTCGTAACCGATTCTTTTTACCGAGTCTGTTGTTCAACAGCGACGCGTCTGGATCTCTTTTTAACAATGTTTTTACGATATAAAAGTATTAGCAGTATATTTTATTAATATTATATAACAGATTATTATTTTATTTCATTAACTTCAACATTTTAATACTTAAATGAAATGACTGTTTCCTGCTTTGTTACAAAACAAAAAAAAAAATTAAATTAACTAATAATTTAATTAATTTATTTACATTAACTTGGTCACGGATGTGTATCGACTTGATTTATTTTTCATTTGGTAAGAATGTTCCTCTGACGGTGAGGTAGTATTTTTTTTTTTTTTTTTTTTTAACAACTCAAGTGGAAGATAATTGAAGAAGAAATTACACGGTTTGACGATCAGAAGATATTTTTCATTTGCTTGTCGTAGTCATTCCATTGATTGAATCGTTTTAGCTTAATAATTTAGAACCTGATGTCATTCTTATATTCAAAATATTTTCATACGAAATGTCTAGAAAATCGGTTAGAAAGTATCCGATAAAAATTAGTCGTAACCGTAAGATAAATACGATTTCGAAACTATTTTGATTTTTTTAATACTTAAGGGCATGTATAAAACTTAAGTTAAAAAATAATACGTACTCCTAAATTCCAGAAAACCTTAGCTTACGGTAGGTAGTACGTTATTTACGCAGTTTTCTACATTCTTTTTTGAATTTTTATAAAGACGTGGGTTTCTCATCTTTTGTATTACACGTATATTGTAGGGGTATTTACAATTTAAGTAAAAATAACTTTTTTTTTATCGGCATTAGTGCTTATTAACTGATGACTATCACAGCATAACGATATTTACCTTATGTCCTTTGTTGTTCACAGCAATTTCATGTAAAAATTTACAAAAAAATTAATTGAAAACTTCGAGTAAAAAAAAATATATTTTCGCATTCCAGAGAGCCGTAGTTCACGATCGTTATCAATCTCTCATTTCTTAGCATTCCTTTTTTATTTTTATCAAAATTCAAGTTTCTCCTGTTTATATTTTTACGATTCGCTGTCTTACACGAGATTTTTCTAGTCCTATTTGTCTTAAAGTAATCATAATTGACAAATACAAAATTTTAAGTAATATAAAATATTTAAAATTATAAAACTGACTAAAAGCATTGAAAACAATACTTGTTTAATTTCGTCTTTTTGAATTCGACGCTGAATTAAAAAACAACTTATTAACTCTTAATTTACCGCCCGCTTAAGAAAATCGAAATTTAAAGAAGTTTAAATCCGTTCTGAAGAATACCAAGTATCCCCTGGCTGGCTTACTAGAAAAAGTGAAACTGTTTTTCTTCGCCTCCTTCTCTGTGCTTAATATGCTGTCGCACAACGTCGTAGATTTTCATAACGTTCATAACAAGCATCATAATTCGCTAAACAAAAGCGGTTCAGACTTGTTCCCGATAAGTTATTTGTGTTAACGGTTACACAAAAGATCGGAAAAGATAAGAAATTAACGTATCTCTTTTTACGGGAAACATTGCAATATGGACGGGGACACCGTTTTTATTTAATAAAAGAAAAAAGTTAATATTTATAAAATATAACACTAATATAGTTTTGTGAGGAAATGTCATCTGTTTGATAAATACATTACCCTTAATCTAATACTACAAAAAGGCCGGCCTATGGCCCGCTGCGAAAATGTACATGGTTTGTGTTTCAATAAACATGATTTTGTTAAATTTTTTGCCAACCGTAACAAAATAACATTCATGAATTTAGCGTATTAGCTGCGAAAAGCTTCAAAATCCTGAAAATCTTTAGCTGTTTCTTGAGTTGTGATTCTGTAACACAGCTCTAACCGCGATGTTTTCCTTTTTTATCCCCAAAACACAAATATAATTTTAGATCGTTCGTATAAAGAAGTATAAATCGTTCGTACGATGCGCGCAGCTGCTCTGCGCACCACGTGATGCGGTCCGCACTAATAACAGCTAAAATAAAAATGTGAGTACATACATAAAAAAAAAAACCCACGCACCATCCTTTTTTATGGGAAAGATACTAAATACTGTACCGAATAAAAATGTTTAAGTATCATTTTGATCATTTTATAATTTTATCGTATCGGGGTTACAACGATTCACTCTGATGAAAAAGATTCGCGTTAATTTTTGAATACCAGTAATCCAGAACTTCACTTTGGAAATACATTAATATATTATCATATTTAAAGATAATTTATTTTTCTTAGTCCTAAAGACAAGATAAGCCTCTCTCTTGTTACCTATTAATCTCGGCGGAAAAATATTAATAACCAATATAAAAAAATTAATTAATTAGTTGACCCATATTTTATCATTGTTTTTTAATTAATAATTATGATTAATTAGAAAATAATTCGTACAGAAATATTAAAATGTTTATTACTTAAATTTTCAACGCTAAATTTCTCAAAAACTGTTGTAAAATTTTTTGTGTGTTTATTTCTCGGTAAAAATAAATGTTTTCCTGTTTTAAACATTTCACGGCTGTTTTCGCAATTCCTTCTGATTGAAGAGCTTCATATCATTGATCTTTTAATGAATACTATTCGGAGGATTTTCGTACGAATAAAATTAAATTTTTAACAAGATCGAAAAGACTGAAAAGACTTTTGTTCAAAAAGACTGAATACGTACGCAGACTCGTACAAAGTACCAACGATTAGATAATTTTTTTATAATAAAAAAATCGTTTCTATAATAATATGTTTTATGAATTTACTATAGAATTTACTATAGAATTACAAACTTCCGAAGCTAAAAAAATATTAAATGATTCGAATAATTATGATAAATTGTAGGTTTAAATTAAACTAATCTCATTTATTACGAATACTACATTTTCGTATATGATTTAAACATCTGCAGACAGTTTTAACAAAAATATTTTAACTAAATGAGAGCATAGTCCCTCACGGAATACACACCGGTGACTGCAAATATAATAGAATTTATTTTTTAGTATAAGAATAAATTTTATGTATTAAAAAAAAGTTACCAAAGTTTTCAGCTAAACTTTGTCTTAATTATAAACAAAATAAAAAAATACCATTTACCATAAACATTCTCGGCAGGATAACATTATAAATTTATTAAATTCAAACTGGTGTATTAAACATCCGCTTGTTTTTTGTTTTTTTAATATCGTTGCTAATAAGAAATCCACTTCATAAATCTTTATACTTTCTTATAATGTTCGAAATAATATATGCCGTAAGAATTTTAACTGATAAATCTATGAACTAATCATAACAGTGAAG
The DNA here is from genome assembly GCF_047948215.1 of Lycorma delicatula. Taxonomy (NCBI): domain Eukaryota; kingdom Metazoa; phylum Arthropoda; class Insecta; order Hemiptera; family Fulgoridae; genus Lycorma; species Lycorma delicatula. The sequence goes on along the minus strand of NC_134455.1, from coordinate 332,454,476 downwards.
GCAAAAGAAAACGACAGAAGTAGTGTAAAACAGAAGCCTTTACTGTATTATTTATGACTTTTGCTTTTAATACTTAATCGTGGTGTTTTATAATAAGTAGGCTATTGCATTTAGAATAATTTGCTTTAGTCGGTTAACATACGTAATTATTTATATCTATATAAAAAACGAATAGTGTTTAGAAATAAGAATTTTATAATAAAAAAATAATTGATAATTATAATTACTTATTTTATTTTTTCTTTGATAACTTCAGCTCATTTGTAGGTCATATTAACCACCTTCCGGTCATGAATTACCTGAGAAACTAGCGTCGATGAAGTCAATTCTGTAAATATCATCTTTATTTATTTTCGCCAGTCAGTAAAATCAATTACGTAGTTTATTGAAGAAAACTGTCTGCCGACCCGCAAAAAACACATCTATTTATCCGTAGCAGAAGATATATCTTTAGATCTTTCTAGGCTTTGTACAGCGACTGAAGACAGCACTGGGTAGATCAAAATAGCCTACGAACTAAAAATCTTAAATCTAGGTTATCGGGTTAAGTGATCCCACAATTGTTAGAAAATTGCCTCGCAAATTTATAATATTTATCATACGATCGAGAAAATGACAGAAACAATCTTCAGCGTGCAAGTCATACGTTTCATTAGGTGGTATTTCTGTTTAAAAATAAATACCATCTGGCTTTTACATACATAATTCGTACCGTTTAAAAATGTTTAAATATTTCGCTAATAATATTTATCTAACTAAAACGTGTTATAGATTTATTTAATGATATCTTTTAATAATTAATGTAATGATTAATAATTAGTAGCGACCGAGGAATGTTTTTTTTGAAATAATAGAATTTAACACACTACGAATACGTTTGATATTAAACCGTAATAAAATTACCGTATTTACTCCAGAGTTCCGAGCACAATTTTTCTAAAAATTGGCCTTTAAGAATAGATATGCGTGTGGTCTAAACGTTAAGGGCATTAATCTCCTTTTTTTGTATTCAAGCAAAAGATATGAACATCAAAAATGTTTTATTATAATGACAGTAATGGAAAAAGGTAAAAAATAAAATAAAAAAATACCGCGTACGTTTTACTTCGGAGAAGACCTACTTAAGGGTGAAGCTTTTACTGGTAGAGTCATAGTATGTATAAAAAAAGGGTTGTATGGATAGCCGGTTGGTTCTGATTACCACTGAAGTTTTTTTTTTTTTTTTTTTTTTTTTTTTTTTTTTTTTTTTTTTTTTTTTTTTGTCTTCAGTCATTTGACTGGTTTGATGCAGCTCTCCAAGATTCCCTATCTAGTGCTAGTCGTTTCATTTCAGTATACCCTCTACATCCTACATCCCCAACAATTTGTTTTACATACTCCAAACGTGGCCTGCCTACACAATTTTTCCCTTCTACCTGTCCTTCCAATATTAAAGCGACTATTCCAGGATGCCTTAGTATGTGGCCTATAAGTCTGTCTCTTCTTTTAACTATATTCTTCCAAATGCTTCTTTCTTCATCTATTTGCCGCAATACCTCTTCATTTGTCACTTTATCCACCCATCTGATTTTTAACATTCTCCTATAGCACCACATTTCAAAAGCTTCTAATCTTTTCTTCTCAGATACTCCGATTGTCCAAGTTTCACTTCCATATAAAGCGACACTCCAAACATACACTTTCAAAAATCTTTTCCTGACATTTAAATTCATTTTTGATGTAAACAAATTATATTTCTTACTGAAGGCTCGTTTAGCTTGTGCTATTCGGCATTTTATATCGCTCCTGCTTCGTCCATCTTTAGTAATTTTACTTCCCAAATAACAAAATTCTTCTACCTCCATAATCTTTTCTCCTCCTATTTTCACATTCAGTGGTCCATCTTTGTTATTTCTACTACATTTCATTACTTTTGTTTTGTTCTTGTTTATTTTCATGCGATAGTTCTTGCGTAGGACTTCATCTATGCCATTCATTGTTTCTTCTAAATCCTTTTTACTCTCGGCTAGAATTACTATATCATCAGCAAATCGTAGCATCTTTATCTTTTCACCTTGTACTGTTACTCCGAATCTAAATTGTTCTTTAATATCATTAACTGCTAGTTCCATGTAAAGATTAAAAAGTAACGGAGATAGGGAACATCCTTGTCGGACTCCCTTTCTTATTAGGGCTTCTTTCTTATGTTCTTCAATTGTTATTGTTGCTGTTTGGTTCCTGTACATGTTAGCAATTGTTCTTCTATCTCTGTATTTGAACCCTAATTTTTTTAAAATGCTGAACATTTTATTCCAATCTACGTTATCGAAAGCCTTTTCTAGGTCTATAAACGCCAAGTATGTTGGTTTGTTTTTCTTTAATCTTCCTTCTACTATTAATCTGAGGCCTAAAATTGCTTCCCTTGTCCCTATACTTTTCCTGAAACCAAATTGGTCTTCTCCTAACACTTCTTCCACTCTCCTCTCAATTCTTCTGTATAAAATTCTAGTTAAGATTTTTGATGCATGACTAGTTAAACTAATTGTTCTGTATTCTTCACATTTATCTGCCCCTGCTTTCTTTGGTATCATAACTATAACACTTTTTTTGAAGTCTGACGGAAATTCCCCTTTTTCATAAATATTACACACCAGTTTGTATAATCTATCAATCACTTCCTCACCTGCACTGCGCAGTAATTCTACAGGTATTCCGTCTATTCCAGGAGCCTTTCTGCCATTTAAATCTTTTAATGCTCTCTTAAATTCAGATCTCAGTATTGTTTCTCCCATTTCATCCTCCTCAACTTCCTCTTCTTCCTCTATAACACCATTTTCTAATTCATTTCCTCCGTATAACTCTTCAATATATTCCACCCATCTATCGACTTTACCTTTCGTATTATATATTGGTGTACCATCTTTGTTTAACACATTATTAGATTTTAATTTATGTACCCCAAAATTTTCCTTAACTTTCCTGTATGCTCCGTCAATTTTACCAATGTTCATTTCTCTTTCCACTTCTGAACACTTTTCTTTAATCCACTCTTCTTTCGCCAGTTTGCATTTCCTATTTATAGCATTTCTTAATTGCCGATAGTTCCTTTTACTTTCTTCATCATTAGCATTCTTATATTTTCTACGTTCATCCATCAGCTGCAATATATCGTCTGAAACCCAAGGTTTTCTACCAGTTCTCTTTATTCCGCCTAAGTTTGCTTCAGCTGATTTAAGAATTTCCTTTTTAACATTCTCCCATTCTTCTTCTACATTTTCTACCATATCTTTTTTACTCAGACCTCTTGCGATGTCCTCCTCAAAAATCTTCTTTACCTCCTCTTCCTCAAGCTTCTCTAAATTCCACCGATTCATCTGACAACTTTTCTTCAGGTTTTTAAACCCCAATCTACATTTCATTATCACCAAATTATGGTCGCTATCAATGTCTGCTCCAGGGTAAGTTTTGCAGTCAACGAGTTGATTTCTAAATCTTTGCTTAACCATGATATAATCTATCTGATACCTTCCAGTATCGCCTGGCTTTTTCCAAGTGTATATTCTTCTATTATGATTTTTAAATTGGGTGTTGGCAATTACTAAATTATACTTCGTGCAAAATTCTATAAGTCGGTCCCCTCTTTCATTCCTTTTGCCCAGCCCATATTCACCCACTATATTTCCTTCCTTGCCTTTTCCAATGCTTGCATTCCAATCTCCAACTATTATTAAATTTTCATCTCCCTTTACGTGTTTAATTGCTTCATCAATCTCTTCGTATACACACTCTACCTCATCATCATCATGGGCGCTTGTAGGCATATAAACGTTAACAATCGTTGTCGGTTTAGGTTTTGATTTTATCCTTATTACAATGATTCTATCGCTATGCGTTTTGAAATACTCCACTCTCCTCCCTATCTTCTTGTTCATCACGAAACCTACTCCTGCCTGCCCATTATTTGACGCTGAGTTAATTACTCTAAAATCACCTGACCAAAAGTCGCCTTCCTCTTCCCACCGAACCTCACTAATTCCTACTATATCCACATTCACCCTATCCATTTCCCTTTTTAAATTTTCTAGCCTACCAACCTTTTTTAAGCTTCTAACATTCCACGCTCCGACTCGTAGAATGTTATTTTTTAATTTTCTGGTGACCCCTTCCTTAGTAGTCCCCACCCGGAGATCCGAACGGGGGACTATTTTACCTCCGGAATATTTTACCAAGGAAGGCGCCTCCATTATTGTTATGTGAAAATGCAGAGAGCCACATTTTCTTGGAAAAAAAGCAGCTGTAGTTTTCCATTGCTTTCAGCTGCGCAGTACTCAGAGGACTGAGTGATGTTGATACGGCCGTTTAAGTCGTCCTGACTCACGCCCCTAACAACTACTGAAAGAGCTGCTGCCCTCTTTCAGAAACTTAAGCTAATATTTTATATTTCCTAATCTTTATTTTATGTTGCCTCTTTACTTTTTATTCAGTTACTTTCGTCTCCCAGTTCTGCAATAATATCTTAAAATCTCACACCTTATTTCTATTCGTTCCTAATCATAAGTATATAAATTATTTTTTTAATTTCTCTAATTAGCTTTAATTTTATTATGTACAGTCTACGTACTTACCTTACAGACCAATTAACATAGCAGTGCAAATTCGAATGCAGAATGCATAAAGGATGATCGATTAAATCCATGTCAACGGCGAAACCAGAAAACGTAATACTTTTTCAAAATAAATTAATCTTAAAATCTTAATTTTAACACGGAATTTAAGTAGCAGTTTTGTAAACTTATTAATAAAATATTTATATCCCCCCCAAATCAACACCATAAATATATATATATCAGCACAGTTTTTATTTTTTAATGGATTAATACCTCCTGCTATCAAAGACTAAGTAAATAGACGTATTAATTTCTTCGATAAAATTAATTGCCAATAATCATAATACTCCACCCGACTTAAATTATTGATCGCAGCCAGCGTGCACATAAAAATTATTTTATATATATTTATTTCATTTTCGTAAACGTAGATTTCTGTAAACATATTAATTTTTAGAAAATTTAAAAGAGTCCTAATATGGCAATTTTAACTTACTTCTCTGTTTCCTAGTCTTAAAAACACAGTGCCCACATTACACGAATAAATCCATATTATGCTTATCTCCAGTTAAAGCATTGCTCCTCTGCGAGCTGTTGGGGCTCGTACTTAACGAGCTATTAAGGTGTTAAGTAAGTACTATTCGACCTACTTCCTTGGCTGCCCAAATTCAAGGTATTATTACATTGCAATTGTATGCACTAAATTATAACATTAATTATTTTGCCCTTAAATGTTAGAATTATTTATATAATTTGTAACAATCGAGTGAAGAATAGAGTATCGGACGTAGTGATCGCGTGTTATAATAAAATAAAAGACATTCAATAAAATTTTCGGTACGGAATCTCCAAAAATTAAAACATAGTAAGATTTTTGCTGGCTTCGATTCATCTTTGGTCGCCAGCGGGCCGAGTTATCTCGGCCGTTAATCGTTAGCCATTAACCACATACCACACTTCATTATCACAGGCTATCATTAGCCATTTCACACTTCATTATCGTTTATGTCCGATAAAATTGTCATTATTGTCGTCAATAACAATCGTTCTCCTCAAAAAAAACCTCAAATTACATTTTTTTTCCTTTATATTATTTCGTTTAACTCTTTACTTTCATATTACATCAATCAAATTGGAAATTTACGTGTGCAATACACACACAGCTTACTTTTATTACAGGAAAATATGTGGTATCCGTGATGCATGTTCATATGAATAACGAATGTTGTAACGATCGAATGAAAATTCATCATTTTAAATTAATTATATAATTTATGTACATTACGCTTTTTGCAGGGGTATTTATTCAGTTTAATTCCATAAAAGAACAAAGTCAGAACATTATCTGTTTAGCGGCAGTTCGTGGCCGAATGCTTACAAATAGAGAGAAAAGATATGGAAATAAAGAAGCACGAACTTACTTTATCGTAAGCTTTTCTCTATTTTGTTTTTTAGGTTAATAAATACTTTTCAAAATTTCATTAGAATTCTTTACAAAATCCTTCTTTCCTTTGTAAAAAGATTCAATTTCACCATGTACAGAAAAAAATTTGGAATAAACGATTTTCGTACTTTTTAATGTTTTTGTCGCCGTATTTAAAATGCTTTTTAAATACTATTTTAAATACTCTAAGTCGGAGGTTCTCAGGTTCCTAGTAAAATTTGGTTGCTTTTATACGGATTTGAGTATTAAATACTGGATACCGTTGTACTTTGGTGGTTGGGGTTCAATTAACCGCACAACTTAGGAATAGTTGGCCTGAGTCTGTACAAGACTAGTACTTGCTTCGGCAGTACATATACTAAAATTGGAAATTGGAGTCTGTACAAGATTACACTTCATTTACATGTCGTACTTATCAACCTCATTTCATCGGGTCGGGGGAGGTTACTTACCGTTCATTAGTTGAACAGACAACATTAGTTATCAACATTAGTTGAACGTATACATTAAAAATAAAAATAAATGAATAAAATACATAAATTTCTAATTGTTTATGTCGGCAGCTAGTTCAGTCGATTCTGTTCGATCGGCTTATATATAAGTTCTTTACCGAATTTCATTGAAATCGATTTTCCATAATTCGAACCGTCTGTTCAGATATAAATAATTACACCTTCACATTCATTTATAATTTATATAAAAAATTATTTTTTAGTTCTCGAGCTCAATAGCTCTGAAAGCTCTCAATAGCAATGGATACATCCGCATTCAGATGTACCCGTAATTTAAAAACCGGCGTGACATAGAGATTTTGCAGAATCGGTGGAAATGCACAGGTTAGCTTAAAATTCGTAAACGATTGTAAAAATATTGAAGTACAAAAATTACGATATCAATATTTTGGTGGTTTTTTTCAGTTACGTTCGAGAGATCACCTTAGAGTAAAATTTAGTTTTTTATCGCCATATAAATCTTTTATACCTTCTTTGACTCTTCGCAGGCGCTCACGCATAGTGTGACCTTACAGACCTTGTAGGCCTTGTACTCTTTTGTTTTTTGTTATAAAGATAGAAAGGTTTATTTTTTATTTCGAACGGGCAAATAACTTTTTGCTATCGCAATATTAATTGAAGATAAAAAAAATTATTCATAAAACACACTATTCTTTCACGCAGTGTATAAATAGAGAAATCATTTTGTTAATAATGTGGCTCGATGCCACTAACATATATCATACTCGTCCACCTGCGACCTGGCCAAATCGCTGTCATTTTAACAGCCATGTTTTTCCCTTACGCGAAACTAAACGTGGTATAATTTAAATCTGTATTGTCCATTCCTCGGGAGTAATGTAAATTTTTTTTTAAAGTCATAGTTTATCATATGATCTCCACGATTTTAGTATTATAATAAATGTTTTCCTTCCAAAGACAGCAGACTTGGTGGTACCGTCCATTTAAATGGGATTATTACCTACTAAAATCCCCTTTTTCACTCACGTTTTCCCGGGGCCGGGACCGCTCTTACATTTCCTCATTCCGGGGCATGCTGTCTGTCAGCTTACTTGGAGCAATCTTCCGAGTCAATCCACCTTCCTAGACGTCTAGGGGTCCACTAAGCATTTCTCATTCCTCCTTCTTCTTATTCTCAGGACCCGTTCGACATAAGCCGGTACGATATCCAAGCCTTCTTATCCGTCAACATTGCCTGGACAGTGTTACCACGAGAGACTTCTCCAAACGCTGAAGAGAGCGCACTTCGCTCTGGACCATAATGGGCGCAGCCAGAAACAAATGTGACAAGCGTCATCGGTGTCTCTTGCAGCGCTGGAATCGGGGAGGGGGTGGGTGCTCTTTTTAACACAGCTAAAATGGTGGAAAAAACCCAGCTGGGTTAAGTAAAGTGTGGGATCTGGACTCTGACCTTTTCATATGGGGAATATTGAAGCCGTAAAGGACAGTATATTAGATCAAATATCAAACAGCTGCACCAGCAAACGTCGGGAGATTATATTCTCTATACGATTCGGTCTGCTGAACATTAATACTCGGGACGCGGAAAGTGTAACTTCTCTGTTGCGACGTGTGTTTAGTCGTCGACGTGCTACTACTCCTTGATTACTAAATTCCTCGACGATATCCTCCTCCTTCTAAGGTGATCTCTAAGGTGTTTGTGTGCATTAGTAAATCCCTGCACACAACCGCTCGTTTTAAGGTGTTTAACGTTCCATGTAGAGAGACATCGATGTTCATGACTCCCATCTTCGTCGCTTTCAGAAGTCGTAGCGATTATGAAACGTTGACCGTTTCAACAAATAGTCCAACAATAGTTTTCCTTGCCTCCTTTACAACTTCAGTTGCAAGCTGCAGGCTCTTCAACAACTTCCGTGATACCTCACGCTATCACGAAAGGACTTTGAAAAATCATCTTTGTTCCTCTTGATCACTAAATACTTCGGAATCGATCCGATGCTCCTTGGTCAAATCTTAGTTCGATCTTTCTTTTCCTGGAGTTTTAGTTTTTCTTTCTTTACGCTCTTCCCTTCGCTTCCGAAGACAAAGGCTGTTCTGGACGAGGGGTTTTTACCTTGAACCTCTGCCACGGATATTGTGAAAGTAAAAATATCCATAACCTATGGATTCATCAGACAATATGTCGTAAGGTGCAGGTGGAGAGACGGTTGGGCGTGCCCAACTGTCTCATCGTTCACAACTTACGACATATTGAAATACAACCGCAACCAGCTCGGAACCGCCAATCCCGTACTCCACAGGGAGCTCCCGAGGAAGACCATTGCCCCCTTGGCCGACGAAGTATCATTGCCCCATTGGCACCTCGGCCGAGGTGCCGAAGTATCATGTCGTTGCCCGCCCCGGACGTATGCGTAGATGTTATTGCACGGACGTGGGGTTGGTTTATTATTATTATTATTACTAGCAATTTTTTAAAATGATCAGAAATTTTTGCTAATTCTTTATTAATTGACATTTATAAAAATCGATTAATATTAAATGAATAAATATAGATATAAAATTCATTGCTTAATTTAACAAAATATAATAATCAGCTTATAAACAAATAAACTCATCAAATTATTATTTAATTTTGTATAAGATTTGTTTTTTTTTTAAATATAAACATAATTATTCTACGGAATAAGAGTAAATTACTCATTCATAATACTTCAATATCCGGCAATCGTTCAATAACATGTAAATGATATAAAAGCATATAGCAATACATTAAATACATTACATACATTAAGTAGTCATATTCTTATAAGTATTACTTTCTTTGGTAGGATATTGCAGAATAGGATTCTATGAAATAAATCATATAATTATTGTAACCTGTGCTGAGATTTATGCCTTCTGCTATTTATTTATTCTTATAAATTTAGTTAATAGAATCAGTCTGTTACATTTAATTTATTGATCGGCTATTTATAAAATCAGTCGAGTGTTAAGCAACGTTGGACGCTAACGTCGAATCATCTCTTTAGTAAAAAAAAATAAAAGGTTTCGGTTGATTTGATCTACATGAGTGCCGCAGTCGTCGCTTACTGTCTATCGGAAGATTTTTTCCCCTGCCTCCTGGAACCAGACCAGTTAAGCATGAACACGGTTCCGGGAGGTGCCTTTGCCTCTAATCGCTGGAAGAGGGAAACGCCAGGCCCGGTTATACCGTTCCCGGCCTCATCACCCGGCAATCAGGACTCTGTCCTTTGTGCTTCGCCTCTCACAGTGTCGAAGTCCACCAAACTGCGTAACAACGTTCCAACGATGGTCCCCACCTCGGGATTCCCAGTTACGGCAATACAGTCGCGGCGTTCCACGTCCCACCGAGGACACTGGAGATTCACGTGTTCCGGCGTGTCTAACTTGCGACAGTAAATGCAGAAGGGGTCTTCAGTTCTTCTTCGTCCTTGCAGGTATGAAAGATCCCATGGCCGGTCTAGAATTGTGTCAACTAATTCCTGACCGGAAGATGTTTTTGGAAAGTAACATCGTAACGCAATATACCGTCTTGTCCGTCCATCAAGTACTCGCCTAGCTCGCTGCAGAACCAAAAGATTTTTACAGTAAAAGTTTCCTTAAAATTCGTGTAAAATCCATTGTTATTTCTTTTTCATGGTACACGGTACTCGAATTACGAACAATAGAAACAGCGATTCTGATTATTAGTAATTTGTCGCAACAACATTGAAACTTGTTGCCACAACGCGGTTGTAATATACCTTGTATACTTAGTTAATCGCTTATTAAATTGTTCCGCTAGAAAGAAATGTCTGTTGACAAGAGACACCGTGACTGCTGATACTCATTGAAAGCAGGGTTCAATTCTAATTTACGATCGGTTTTGCGATATCAACTTAACCTTAGCTATGTAAATGTACTATTGTGCCGCGGGTACATTTGTGTAGAGGACTACAAAGTCTTAAATAGATAATTGAAGTTCTGCGCTTTTATGTGGTATTTACTTATTATAAACGTATTTGCAACTATCCTTATAATAAAATAACCGTTTAAAAATATCTCGATGTCGTCAAAAAAGAAAAGATTTATTTCCTCTTAAATAAAATAAAAAGCGCTCGTCAAAACGGAAATATAAATGTTATTTTTAATAAAATTATTACAGATTCGATTTACTATACTCGTAGATTTGATTCGGTGCATTAAAACATAATAAATATCTTCTCGGTTAGAAGTCGCATTTATTTTCGATCAAGGTTACATCTAGACAGTTGCCGAATGAAGACCAGTCAATCGCTATCTTTTTACTGTAAATGTCTGATTATTCTTTTTAAAGTAAAAATATACTTTACTGTCAGTCAGTAAAAGTATTTTCGAGCGGTCTCTTTGATGTAGTCTACTCGTTAAGAATATTGGAACTCGCATCATTCACAATATGTCGCTCCCTCTCAATAGTCTGCTTATGTTTCTAAATTTTTCAATGAACCTTTATAAATAACTTTTTTTTAAATGTACTTAGGAAAATAATTATTATAGAATCAATTAAATATTTAGTCCTTAAATAAATAAGAACTGTATAAAAATTGTTGAAACATGGCAACCGAGTCTTTGATCCGTAAGGTGTAATAAATTAAGGTAATTTCCATATGTCCTTTTTATTTCAAAATATCTGAGAGAGAAAACTGTAGCGGGCAGTTCGACTGAACGGTTTTTAATTAAGTCGGATACTTCCATACGAGAGTGTATGTTTCTTTAGGAAGCCTGAACGCCGAGCCTATTCATAGACGACTCATTATTTTCCGGACGAGTACTAATTTTTGTGGTATCACATAATTTTTAAATTATTAAACGCAAAATTGTTTATCAGTAATGTGCTGCTCTCGTTTTCGATAAAGATGTCTCTGTATCCACGGGTATGTGTTTCATTCCGTGAAACGAAGAACCAGCCGCTCATATCACGGTTGGGCGATCGGGAGCTTGAAGCGATCTTACGGATGGAGTTCGCCTCATGCTGCTACGGATAGATAGTTTTTTCGCCGATCATTAATTTTCCTTAACTCTTATTATCTCTTATCCGACTCTTTCTTCATTATTCGTTCTGGGTTCTACGAGTGAGCCTGTAAAGTCGGTGGGATCTGGTTAGGGCGACCGCCTTCGGACTCTGTTCCAATCTAGTGTGGCTGTAACTTCAACTTATGATTGAAGTATCTAACGACTAAGCTGGGACTTCTAATCTCTTCTAAAATGATAACGCGAGGACAGTGTAGGCTTACATATGACAATGGAAATAATATAAGACGGCAGGAAAAAAAACTTATTTTCTTGATACATTAAAATTAATTTATTTAGAACAAACTGTTTAAAGTACAATTTATTAAATCTAAAAACAGTGTTTTGTTAGAAAATAAAAATCTTTGTGATTATTATTTTTAAGGCGTATTTGTACTATTGATCGGGAATATTCATTGTTTTTTTTTGTACTTTTATAATTCAAATATTTTATCTTCCGTTTATTTTTAAGTAATACAGTAAAACTCATTTAACTTTCTTCCGTCTCATTTAAAAATAGAACTCGCATTTCTTCTATTACCTAATGATGCGGTTAATTAAACGGCTACAGACGAACTCGTTAATGTATTGACCTTAACCTCAAACTTAAGGTTAATATATTAACAGAAAAATGTCAATTAAAATTAGTTTAATTCTTATAGTCAAGTATAAGTAATTCAGAATGAAATTTTCTGCAGAATCAAAATAGTTTTTTTAATTCTTAATAAAATAGGGTACTGTTTTTATTAACTTATAAAAAATGAATATTCCACATCGTTTCTTGGTCGATGATGTTTACAAAATTTTTGTTTGCTGGTGATCTTGTAAATTTTCAGATCAACCATCTCTGAGACAGTTCTCTTGGCTGGACTCTAAACAGCTAATGAATCCTACTTATAAAATAACACAGGTTTTTTCGCTTGATATGATATCACCACATAAGCTTGAAGCTTGTGCGTGAGATATGGAAATGGGATTTTGTAGCATACGATAAATCTCACGCCTGACCGGGATTCGAACCCGGAACCTCTCGATGAAAAGCTGAGACGCTACCTCTCCACCTTTTTATTGAACTTCATTTTATAAATGGAAATGTATTGGACTTATAATATCGCAGAAAATATTTTTAAAAATATATGCGCGCGCGCACACATACACACATGCAGAGAGAGAGCGAAATTTCAACCTTTTCATACGAAGTGGTTTAGCAGTTTAAGAGGATTTTAACAAATTGTAAAATAAAATCCTTGTTGCTTATCTAAATACTCCACACTCATTTAAAGAGAAAATCTCCGAATACACAAAAATTTGTTCAGTTTTTCTTTACTTCCTTATTAATATAAGGAAAAAGTATTAAATATTTCGCTATTTTTTTTTTTTTTTTTTTGAGAATGGAAAAAACAATTTCTTTAAAAACTTTATTAACATCTAAATTGTCAATAACTTATGTTGTCATTAACTGTCAACATTGCTAACGTACTAGGAAATTATTTGAGGATACCTGTCCGAAATTCGATTTGCGTGAAAATATAGTAAAAAAACGCGTAGTTTTGTCTTTTTTGTTATCTGGAAAGTATTCTGGCGGTTTTTGCACATTAAGTTATTAAGAAAGAATAAACTTAAAAACAAGCAGGGAATCCAATTTTTTATTTTTTCTTTGGTAAGATACTACGGGTGGCTTCAAAATTAGAATTCATATTCCCCTTTTTCTAACATAAATATGTTTTAGTTTTAAATTACGTTAAAGACATGTTAAAATTCTCTAATCCTATAGAAAATAGTATTGTATATCTTTATATTCAGAAAAATTGTAACGTACGTTCTATAGCAAAAATATACATTTGGAAAACTATAAAACATCCAATTTTGTTAAAAATGGAACTTTCGAATGAAACTTTTCGGCCGTAATATCGTTGGCTTTTAAAATCGACATCGATTGTGCGTCGTAATTAGAATACTCGTTTCTAAGTTTAATACTGGAAAAAAAAATCTTTAAAGGGACAATAAGGTTTGATTTTACACCACTCCGCGAATTTTCTTCTTTCCTTACATTAATACAAGCTAAAATGCGCTCAACAATTTGAATGCCGTCGGAATTAAAGTAGAAAGAACTTACACAAAATGTGAGTTCATAGTAATTGTTTTTTGACAATCTTTAAGATAGAAGATTTTTGTGGAAGTAGATATCAAACAGATATACGTATATATAAATACATATCTTTTCGTTATCATATATAAAGAGGATTTTAATCTCTCTTTATGATATATATATATATATATATATATACGAGATATATTATGATATATATATATATATATATATCTCGTATATGTATATGTAAACATATATATATATGAGAAAATAAGAATATATTTATTTATTTTGAGAAAACGTTTCTTCAAAAACATGCTTGTATCTACAACAGTTTTGGTACTGTTATAGATACCAAATTTAAATTTTCTAACCACACGACTCTGTTTAAAGATGCGCACCTAGTTGGGGAAACCTCTGTGACCAGGGGAAACTCGCAGGGTTCCGTTCTCGGTCCCTTGCTGTGGAACTGGTCTTCGATGGATTTCTGGGATTGATATTTTCAGAAGGGGTCACGGCCCAGGGTTTCGCCGATGAACCCTATTAGTTCGTGGTAACTCACGACAGCAGCTAGAAGATCGAGCGCAGCTGTCATTCAAAATTTAAAAATTTCTGTGCTGAAAACAAAATTTATGCTTCCCAAGGGTGCAGACAAGAGATTGCGAAGAGGCCGGGAGGCCGAGGTATTTGGGATGCGGTTTCGAGTCGGACCAGTACCGGAGCGGAACAGTGATCACAGTGCACCGGATCTAAATTTCGTTAAGTTGCCCATCTTCCGCCTGCGGAAGAGACTGCAGAGTCTCCCGATGGAAGCATTGTAGCTGTAATGGGACACCATGACTAAGGGAAGATTCTTGTATAAGTTTATATAGGATCTTGGGAAATGGTATGCCTCGAGCTCGTTTTTAAGGGCAACGGGTGCCCAGGTGCTCACCAACCATGTTAATTTAAACCAATATCTGTTTCCATCTGGCAGCTGATGAGCTGTGCGTCTGCGGGGTGGTCCAGTCAAATGAACACCTGTTATTTATTTAACTGCCCTGCTCTTGGGGGGGTCAGAGACCGGACCACCCTGTAACTTAGAGGTCAAGAGGAAAATTGGCCACTGACAAGCGGCGAGACAATGTGGCGAGAGCCGCATTGTCGGACCATGTGGGAGTTCCTTGATACAGTTGCTTTGTTCAACTGACATCAATAGTTTACCTAAGGGAAAAGACTCTACCCTACTGCTGTGAGAGCTAACCTAGAGATATATATGGCTGATTACCAGCCAATTAAGGCTCGAAGCTTTCTTTAATATGGTGGACAGGTATTTGCTGGCATTCAGCGACCTAGGCGTGGCAGCAAATTGCTGCCTAGACGAAATAAATTTTATTGTGGATGTCATACATATTTTTAGTATTTAACGGGGTGCGCCTACCCATTTTAGCAAATATATGACAAGTGAGCGGTTGGGACATGTAAGCCGATGGTGTATGGCCCCCACGCTTAGTCCGCTCAAGCTGTTAGGTAAGCTCTAGGAGCTCTGTTAGGATACTGATTACTAAACAGTTCGAGGCTCAGTAGCCGTTTTTGGCACAGACATTCGGTCTTTTCCTTTACGCCGACCGAATGAAGTGGTGGCGGGAGAAATGCCAAGCAAACCAAAATCCTTATGACCTTTTTTACTACTTCTACTTTCGGACGTAATATCCTGTTATATAACTCGACAATAATGTTCGGTAAAAGCAGTTTTAGTTTTTTGTAAATCATATTCAATATGGAAAGGAAATGATTTATCGATTTTTTTGTTCTCGGAATGAAGATGGATGTATTACACAAATTTCTCATATTTTAAGTGACATTTTCGTTTATTTAAAATAACTACATTTGTGATCCTGCGAATTACATATCGCATTATAAACATCGATCTACGTGTTATCACGATCGGTACTCTCCGTCTGTTTTGAAAAACCTGTATGTGTAGCATACACAGAGACTTACACATGATACTGTAATATAACGTGTAGGAATCGAAATGTTAACTTACCAAAAGAAAAATAACTAAATCGTTATAGAAAGAATTTTTAACCGGTAAAAAAAAACCTTTTAAAAATTCAATCTAATAATAAAATACTCTGTGCTACAGTTAGCTTTAGGTTTTAATGCGTAGTTAAAAACTGATCAGTGTTTAATTTTTAGGATGGATATTCGAAGAGAAAATTAATTTAAAAGAAGTGTAATTTCCTCACTACCACTGAAATGTTTGAAAATAATTTCACCATATTAACACCTTATTAAAAAAAAAAGTAATAAAAATATTTAAAGTCGATATTTTACAATCTAGAAAAATTTAATCGATAAAATTCAAACTTTAAGGACTGGGAATGCTTATATGAAAATTTCTCAAAAACTTAATTTTATTATTTCCAAAGACACTGATAAAACACCAAGAATTAAAAGTATTAAATTCAATCCCTTTCATAATACAGTAACCTTGCCGTTTTCCCTACTCCATAACTGAAGTTTTTTTTGTTTAATATGACAAATGAATTCCTTAATTCATAGGCTATAACAATAAATTTCATGACGAACCGTTTCTGAATGAAAAGGTAATATCACTTTAAGATTTTAAAGTGGTTTCAAAATATTGGACAAACAAGAGCTCAAAAACCGATAACTAAAAACAACTGGTGGGTTATGTTTTTTAGTTTTTACTTATTGTTCTCACTTAAACAAATAACCTGATTAATTAACCTGACAAATAACCTGGGAGATAACCTGATTTTATCTCCCATAAAATAAAAATAACTGAACGGTTATGCATCGAGTATTATTAGACGTCATTAATGTTAAAATGATAATTTATTAATCGTATTGAATTCTCAGAATATCGTGTCAACAAGTAATATTTTGTCATAAACTGAAGACTAAAATCTGATGTGGACACTATACGACTTCATCTACGCCTATTAAATTACACATAGACATTTTTTTTTTTAATGAAACGTACACAAAATTTTATTTCATTAATAACTTCTGATATTTTTTCATATTTTTTTTATTGTTATTACTGAATTATTTTTTATCGTAATTTTTTTTTTACAGTCAGAGGTTAATAATTATTAATAAATAAATATATTTAAATTTAAAAAAAAGTTAAAAAAATTAGAAGAAGTCTGATTCGAACCGATATGTCTTCCCCTTGTAAAATATAAATATTTCATTAATTAAAATTTCATTTGGCTATAACTTTGAAACCGATGCTATATCGTAAGTGGCTTAACCACTTACGATATATTGTTGAGAAGCTCATTATTACTGCAGTTAATAAAAAGTCCAAAATCCAAATTTTTGGGGATTTTGTGCTTTTTTGGACACTTTTAGTTCAGTCGGTTGCAATCAAAATAGGAGGTGCACAACTAGATATTACAACAATTCTAAATCCAAAATTTCAACATCATACGGCTAAACGATTTTGAGTTATGCGAGATACATACGAACGTACAGACGTCACGCCGAAATTGGTGAAAATGGATATTTCCGTTGAAATCTGAAAACGGAAATTTTTCGCGATCATAATACTTCCTTTTATTCGTACAAAGAAGTAAAAAACCTGTTCGGATACTTTACAAATTAAAAAAGAAATAGTGTAAGATAATAATTAATATTAATCACTGGTCTTGCGGTTAGCGATGTAAATGCTATACTTTACTTACTTTAAATATAAAAAATACCGAAAGGATGAAAAAGATATTCTTTAGTACACAATGCATATATTTATTTACTATCGCTGCTATACAGCGATTAAAATAAAGCCGCTCATTATTTTCTACGATCTATTTTCTGAGGAAGGGAATGTCCAATAAGACTCAAATATTTTACCTCTGTTATACTGCAATAAGTAATTTTTTTTAAATAAAAATTTTCTAGCAATTTCTTAAAAATCGTAAATAAAAAATTGGCAAAGAGCAAAACATACACAGTATTTTATATTAAACCTCGCTCAGCTATATTGATCAATCCTTTCAGTAATTATGTTCAATTAGTAGTTGAAACAAAATCGTATCTTTTATCAAAAAGGTTTCTGTAATAAGTTATAATTGTTAAATGAATGGCAACAGAAGAAAAATATCAAAGCGGTAATGATAGAGCATGTAGTATTTAACTTTAGTAGCGGTTTGATTTATGAAGCAGTTTGACGACTACATTTGAGTCCGTAAGAATATAGCTGGTAATCACAATGAGTCGTATCTAAATGTAGACTCACCTGACTAAAGGCCAAGAAGATAACTTTCAATTATATCTTCTTTGTATTGTAGTGAACAGATAAAATTTCTTCGTAAACTTATATTTTCTGATTTAATTTTCTTTTTGTTACTCTATTGATTTCTGTTACGAATGCTTTATAAAGATCTTTACTCATCAAGCATATACAAGGATAACACATTCATAAATATAAACACAAGTTAAGTTATTTTTTAAATATTGTTCTACGCGGTCATACTTACGGGCTCCAGATAACAACCCATTTTTGTATCTTACCTTAAAAACTCGTTTTGTCTTTTTGAGGAAGCCTCAAGAGATTATATTATACTTTGTATAAGTAGACATATTAGGTATTTAATAATGATGACAAGGTAATGTTTTATTAAGTCGCTTCAGAACAAATCAGTACGACTTGACTTTGACAAAAACGAAATCAATCTGATAGTCTCACGAGAATTTATCATCAGATAAAACACCAAGAAATTCCTCTTTGTGTGCAACAAAAATACTATCGCTATCATTATTGGGAATTCTATCCATGCGATCATGTTATGTTATGTCTACTTGAGAAGCACATTGCAACGCTTTTATCCATATTTAAATTTAGATGGTTGCAATCTTTCCATTGAATAATGTTTGAACTGCATACAATTTTCAACAACTTTTAAATAATTATTTTCAGATATAGATACAGTTGTGTCGTGTTTACTTTACCGTAATAACTCAGTACTAGATGCTGTTGTGGAGTGCTGTTCAGTGTACGCTGCAGCGACTATAGTGTAGGCAATATCTGAAGGCGGGTCAGTAGTGTCTTTGGTATCCCCTCCACTGCTCTTAACATCAGTCAGCGAATTCTCACACCCGTAACCAAAGTAATGTATTCCAAAAGTCACATAAGTAAGTGCAAGTCACTGTAAGTTATGGAATAACTTACTGAATAAATCATTACTTATCATTGTGACTTACACCGAATCAAATTATGACGTTACTATTATAGTAACGTCCTAGTTATATTATAACTAAACGTCCTCTGGTAATTTTTTATTGCAAATAAAATTATTTGTGCCTAATATTTTGTTCAACATGTATATGAAGTAATTTTTTTCTTGAAAGTATGTTTTTTTTCAAGTATGTTAAACTAAGGTTTTGCTATAAATAAACAGAAACAATTACGTAATACAAAAGTATATGAAATGAGTTGTTTATTTATTATAGTCTTTATTATTATGATTTTCTTTGACGTTGAGTAGTTATTAACGAAAATTATTTTTAATTAGCACGTATGCACCAACAATTAATATTCTTTTGAACTTTGTATGCCTACAAAACTACAAAATACAAATATTAAATTGTACAAAAAATACATAAATAAATAAAGTGTTAAAGAAACGTGAGTAAAAGTAATATTATTATAATCATTATTAAATTCGTACGCTAATTCGTACTATATTTTATAAACGTAAAACATAAAATGATTTCATAAAAAATAATTTGTATAGTAGCTCAAATAAATAAATTAGTACAGTAGAATAAATAAATAAACAAATGAAATAAAAAAATTAGTAAGTAATTAAACGACAAATTTAAATAAATAAATAATGGCAACAAGAAATGAATATCGTAGAATAAACAAAAAAATAAAAAATAAATAAAAGAATAAAAATAATATTAAATGCTAGCAATATCATTTGGAGGTCTTACTTTTGTAGTTACCAGTGGCAAGTCTTCCGCATGTCAGGTTGTAGGAGTGGGGATAGAGGATAGGGGATAGAACGCAGCTTGTAGGGAGGACCCGGCTCTAGATTTTATATACATTATAATCGTTTTCTGGTAAGTACTGCCGTACATTGTCAGCCGACATAGAATATTTAAATGTTTTTTTAAACATCACTCATCCATCGGTTAGTAAAGATTTTGTTTCATCTTTAATAAATTTTCTTACTTGGTTCGGAAAACAAACGTATCAGTAAAGAGAAAATGGTATGGTTCGTTTAAAAAAAAAAACTGATAAAAAGATCTAGCTTAGAAAGTATTGAAACTGGTAAACTACTGGTAGAAAAAGTAACAAATTTGTCGGGAACCATTAAAGAAAACGAATTTTTAGGCAGTTAATAGAACATATTTTAGATTTCTTTTGTGCATTTTATATGAGTGTAATGTCGAGATGGGTTAATGAATAGTAAAAGAAGAAGCTATTATTTTTTATCCACTCTCTATGAAAGATTTCACTGATGAAATGAAATCTCTTAAACTAGCAGGAAAGCGGTCGGGAAATGAAATAAGATGATCCTAGATGTTTCACCGTCATTATGAACTAACGACTGAAGAGTATAGCGGTTTTAGGTGGTTGTAGATTTCAACCGTTTAAATTATGATTAAGTTTTTTTCTGCCGATTAATTTATCGCATTAACTTAATGCTCAGTTGATTAGCCGTTTTGTTTTCTAGTATCTTTTAGATATTTTCTTTTATTGCTTATAAAAATTATAACTTCTTTTATATAGATTACTGCAAAAAAAAAATCATTAGGCTTGATAGTTGGAGACGAGGTAGATAAAATATTGCGATTGATTGTGTTTAATTTAAATTGTGTAAGAAAGACAGTTTCAGTATTTCTGGATGCATAGAGATCTGTGGATTTACAATCTATATTTAATATAACGAAAACGGAAAACAGATATGAGAATAACGAAGTTTCTAACAAAAATTAGAGACAGCTGATTCTTCGTTATCGAATATCATAATGATAAATTTCTAATAATTAAGTAATAAGAAGAGATTTTGGAAAACGGTCTGCAGAATCGTTTCCAGTACGAAACTGCAATTTATATAATATGTAATTACCCCCCTTTTTACCTAAAATATTTATCTTGAATGGTTGGGAAGGCCGTTTTTAACTCGATTTAGACTCTAACGGTCAATATGTAAAACACGGATGAAGCTATCGATGCGAGGTTTTCACTAAAGTTTTTCCCGTTCAAATATGCATTGAAAAAATAATTTTTTAAAAATATGCATCATGCTAATTAAAAAAAAAAAAAAAAATTGAATTCAATGTGGCGGATCTAAGATGGTAGAAAATAATTTCAAGCGCAACTCAGAATAGTTAATTTTATATAGTAATCAACTATATTTATTCCATTAGCGTAGTCACATTCAATTTTCTATAATTAAGCCGTTTCCAGACTTCCCGGACACTTTGTATAAATTATTAATACTATACTATTCTAAAGTTTGTTTCTTACGGTTAAACGACTGCTCGTCAACAGCAGACTGCCAGTACAACCGACGTTACAGCAACGCGTCACCGCGCTATTTCACCGAATCGGATCATATTCGTTATATTTTCCAGACAGAACTGACTATCTAAAAATTTATTTTAGATTTTTACACGAACACTGCTTGACGAAAACCTCGATAGTAGCAGCTAGATTACTATATCGGCTACTATAGTTATATATCATACGCCGCCGTGTTGCCTTGTTGTCGAGTCATACAGCAGGATCACAGTTGCTATTTAGTAAACTGGTAAGCATGTCGCCTATTTCTTGAAACTTTTCGTGGGATCGGAATGAAAGGAATACAAGGAAGGACGTAAAATCGTTTAGAACAAACAAACAGGATTATTCCGCTCTCTCTCTCTCTCTCGCTCACTCTCTCTCTCTCTCTCTCTCTCTCTCTCTCTCTCTCTCTCTCTCCTCTCTCTCTCTCTCTCACACTCTCTCTCTCTCTCTCTCTCTCTCTCTCTCTCTCTCTTGCTAAAGAACATAACTTTAACAAATTATTGAGTAGTGTATAATTTTTAAACAATGTTTTTGATTAACTCACTTTTACGTGTTAGGAAGATAAGTAATATCTCCAAAATATGTCAGAATGTTGTACGAAACTCAAACTTTAATAATTTTATCCACGATGAAGCGAGTTCAAGATTTTGTCGCAGATTCCATCGACAAAGTGATCACAAGACTTCTGGAAAAAAGTGAGTGGTAAAACTTATACACGGGAAAAATAAAACAGTCAAAGACATTTCTTAATAGAACATATCTTAAGAAAGTGTAAATAGAGTTCATAAGGTCATTCTTAAAGGAATTATAACCAAATAAAAATAAAATAACTTTTAACATTTTATTTTATGGAAACTGTAACAAAATTACCAGTATTTAATTACGAAGAGAATAATTATTTTTCTGTATATTTAAATTAGTTATTTCTTGTAACGCTAATGATTAGCGATTTTCTAAATAAAAGTAATACAGGTGGATTCAAAAATAAAGATTGAAGGTAGTTTCTGCATAAATTTTACTACATTGTCGATTCACGTAATTAGAATTATGAGATCGCGTAGACCACGTCATTTATTTTGATAGTTGTCGAGTTAAGCACGATGAATATTTTTCACGTAACTGACTATCTTATATTTATTGATCTATTAATTAGGCGATTAGGTGCTTTTTCAAGATTATGTCACTGGTTTTACGTAACCAGATCAACATTAAACCATTATAAGTCGGCTGTAAAGAGATTAATTTATTCCCAGACAACGAAATATTAAAGTAGTTTTCATTAGTATATTATCTTTCATCGATAGATATTATAGATTTTAGAACGGTAACAATAGTAATCGTTCAGTGGATTTATTTTATTCTTTATTAATATTTTGTCGATTGCACTAAGTTTTATAACTGAAATGCGGAGTAATATTCATACATTTTTAATAAGTTGATGGATCAGTTTAACTCAGCTGACAGAGTTTATGTTTGCCAAAATAAAAAGTGATTTTCTTTTATGATGCAATCGGCACCACTGACAGCTACCATATCACGAAGGCGCTTGCCAGGTTTAATTAAAGGACGTATTAATTTCAATTATGTATAGAGTAAATATACTTTTACTTTAAATGTTTTTTAATACCTTTAGTAGTATTTGTTTTTTTAGATTATTTAGGTAGTTAGTTTTTTTAATAGTATCATTATAATAAATCGTTTGCAAATTACAATATTTATATTCCACTTTTTAGAAGTAGTACCTTGTATACTTAACACATTTTTTTATATGTAAGTACGTAAACAACGCTTGTCTTTTGTAGTACAACGATTTGGCGAGGACAACAAATGACCTCTTTAATATAAAAGTTTGTGCTTTCAAACACGTAAGAAATATTATTTATCCAGAAGTATACATAAAACGCGCAATCTCCCTCGGTAATTATCCTTCATCATTATTTATCCGTATTTCTCAGTGAACTCTGTATATAAAAACTTAGTATCAATCTATTATAAAATCACCGTAAATAAAATTTGAAAACTTATCCAGTGATTATTAATTTTTTACCAAAGGTTTCACTTTATTCATTATTTATTTATAAATCAATGAGTGTTATACGTTTATGTTGTGGTTATTTTTCCAGATTGTTCTTTCATTTAACAAAAACGATCGTACATGAACGACCGCAGATGCAACTGTGTGACGCTTTTTAATCTTGGGCCCACGCTCGTTTTTATTGGCTAATATTGCTTTCGTTTAAAACAATTCATTTGCAACAACCCGTGAACTGATGATGTACTTTTAATGCTTTAAATTTTTTTTTCTTTTTTTTTGCTTTTGATTGTTTTACTTGCAAGAGCTGTACTGCACAGAAGCGAATTGAAGATTTCTTAATTAACATTTCACTTTTCAGCCGAGAATATGAAATGAAAATCTCACACTTTTAGTATGTATCGAATACGTTTTATAAGATCGTTGCAAGATTGCAACTTACATTGATTTTCAGATATACATCTTTTTTCTGAGCGCACAACGAAGTGTCGTTCTCATCGACCGGAAACGATATTTATATGGTAAACAAACAAATTAAAAAAGAAACGAAAAAACACAACTAATATTTAATTTAAAAACTAAACAACAGTAATATAAAAACTCAGCATAGATAGAAAAACCCCATGACCTATGTTAAAAGCGAAATAAAATCACAATTAAATACAATAATTAGAATTTAATTTAAAAGAACAAAAATACCACCCGGTATAAGCCAAATGGTATAAATAGACAATAAAAGTTTTATGAAAAGAATTATTATAATTTATAAATAATGAGAACGAAACTAGATTTAAATCCTACTCCTGAAAGGTTTGCAACAATGCATGCAAACTTTTAAATAATAAGAGACGGAGCTACATAGCCTGTAACGTTCAGTTGTTGCCCTTCAACACGAACAGAAACCGAATTTATGGGCTTTTCAGTAAGTTTAGTAAGGGCTTAGTCGATATATCACTGTTTATTCCCAGGAGAATCGGCTCGATAAAGGTTATTAGTTATTTCGACAATTCATAAAAATACTTATTGTTAAACGATTTATTCTGCATCCGTGTAAGTTATTGAAAATTTGACTATGAAAGAAATCCTTGCACAGAACATGATAATAATTTTATGATGTATTGTGACATCAAATAATCGTAATAACATGATATTGTGACATTAAATACCATAATAATGTATTAAAATATTATAGTATAATATTTTTTACCAGGAAGTTTCGATAGAATTACTTGTATTCATTAATTAAAAATTCTGCATAACAGATAGGAAAAAATTATATATTTTTAATAAAATATTGTATATAAATAATTTATCGAATACATTTCACTTATATTCAAAATACATTTAACAGATTTTACGCGAATATCTTGAATTTTATTCCAGTCGTCTAATCACTGTAAAAGATTCAAATTTCAATATTCCATTATTTTAGTAATGCTTTCTGATTAAAACTGAACTACAAAGATCTGTCGTGTAAGTTAAATGTACGATTACATGCTACGGGTTCAGACTTGAATATTGTTTATGAGAAAGAATGTTACAGATTTCTTTCTCATTAAATATAACGGCCACTCCTTTCTGATATTCATTTTAAACTTCCGATCGATAGTTTCCATCATATTTCTACACACAACTCGCCAATGTCATTTCGAATGTTTTGCCCGAATACTCTCTAAACATCTGATATGGGAAACTTCAAAAATATAGCTTTCAAAATTTGAAGGACGACCGCACGAAGACTAAATCGGGACATAAATGAATGACAAAGAGAATATTTGGAACAGAATACAGACTGCAGGCAGAACAAGTCCAATAATGAAGGTTACATTACTTATATTCATTTTCTTTATTATGTAATCCTCCTGACGACACAATCTCGCGATTGTTAATAAAATTTATTCAGAATTCACGAACTCTGTAGAAGAAGCGTAAGTAAATTAACAGTCTGCCTAGTAAAAGAAGGCACCCGAGTTTTATTTTTTATAACTTTGTAACTAACAGTTAGAAAGAAAAACAGAGTACACTCCAAATTAGTCTGTTCTTTTAAATTATTTTATTACGTTTAGATAGCAAGTAACGGTTGAATTTCTATTGTAAAATCGTTAACTGATATTAAAATAATTCTTCAATAAGATTACTGAAGATTGAGATCTCCAAAACATCACTTCTAAAGCACGCTATTGCCGAAATATTAATCAAAACATCCTGAAATTTAATTAAGGTTAAGATAAAAACTCAAGTTTTAAGATACGCTAACTACATATTTTTCCTGCTTGTTTTGTTGAAGTTATAGAACTCGGATGGCATGTGATAAAAATAGACAAAAAAATCTGTATTATCCTGCGGTTTTTTGCGAATACACATGCCTGTTTCTTGCTGATCAAACGAATAAAACAAATAAATAATGATTAAATAATTAAACAGGCTTCAATATGGTAAATATTACGATGTATTTTTCTAACCAACGTAAACATTTTGTAACTAATATAAATTACAAAGTTATAATTGCTCAAATTCGGTGCAATTCATCGTTAGCCATACTTTTCTATTAATATGTAAAAAGAGTTCAGATTGTATAATTATACATAAGCATGTTATGTAATTTCCTCCATGTACGGTTTGGTTTGGAACCAAATCATAACCGCAAACTTATAATTCATTACACCATAACCTAAAAACGAGTGCTTTCCAAACTGCATTATTACAGAAATTTTAAGAGGTAAATTTTTTATATGATTAATTCTTCATGTTAGCTTAAGTCGATCCGTGGGCGTGTGAAATGAAAAGTGTAGCGTATGAAAAATGCCATGACTGACTGGAATTCGAGCCTAGAACATTTTGGATCTGCGATTATTTGTATAATAAGTAAAACTGATTGTCGTGTGTATAAATATACACACCTAATTTTGTTACGTATATCACTAAGAATCGATGAAGAAACACTTACGTTTTAGAAAATAGATTCGAATAGTATTAAAACCTAAATAAAAATTAAGACATAAATAAAACTGAATTACATCAGTCGAGTCAGAGATAGCGAGCGAAGCGGATGTATTTCGAGCGGTCTCACGTTCACTTATTTACTAACGGTCATTTTTATTCACTTTAACGTGATTGCAACTGTAGTAATTTGTTCGCTCTAAAGTATCTTTTGAAGTGTTCCAAGTGTAGCCACACATTCCAAGTGTGTTTCTTTACGAATGTGTAAAAATCACGGAAGAAAAATTTTGAAAAACTTTCTATGTAAAATGGAAGCGTATATATAGATCGCAGAAGTGCTAATTCTAATTTTGTTAAACCGCCTGCTTTAACTGAGAATCTCGAAAGTGAACTATCAAAATTAAAATCAGACACATTAAAGATAAAATTAAATTGTTTTCGTAAAGTTATTAAAAGGTTACACGATGAAAATGTTAGTGAACTGCGAAAAGCTGTAGAATTTTCCTCTTTAAAGATGGATGATTATATTGGAATAATGAAAAAAGAAAAAAAAGAATTCATCAATAAAACAAGAAAATCTCCGACCGAAAAACAAAGTCCAAGTTCACCCAAGTCTTGGTTATTTTTATCACTAGAAATGTAAGGGAAAAATAGAATTACAAACAGTTCATCAAAGAAAGATCCAAAGAAAATATCCGCACGAGAGAATTAAATACAACATTCAATAAACATTTCAAGAACAATTCTCTGTATTTCAGTGACCATCTATCAATATATTAAAAAAGAGTACTCTACGAGGCAAAACTTTTTACGAAAGAAAATAACTAAAAATATCTGTTCTTTGTTTATCTGGTTTCGAAATGGAAAAATATTCATTCATTGAGAAAAATGAAACAGCAAAAGTTCTTAGGATATCAACTACTCAAGACATCGATGATTTCGTAACCCAATTCAAGGAAAAACTGAGAGTACCACTGGAAATGGGCCAAAATAAATAAGTCAGTATTAAAAATAATTAATATTTGTTATAATATTGTTAAGTTATATTTTAATTGTGATTAACGTTGAAATATAGGGATATTAGGGAAACAGGTGTAATCGAAGATTATCTTGAATATACCACAAAAACATATTGGAAAACTCATTCAAAGTTTCTAAATTATTTTCATATGAATATTCCTAGTACAAGAAAACGTTTTGACTAAAATTGTATATTCATTACACTAGTTCAAAACATTTTATGGATTAATTCAGTAACTAATTAATAATAATTAATATTAATTAATTAATTAATAATTAATTAATTACAAGAGATAAAATGAGCAAACAAATTATCCAACAACCATTTAACAAAGAATTAAGAAAGAAGTACAAAGTATACAGGAATAAATTAAATGATCTTATAAACTAAACAACAAAGCAACAATATTGTAGTAATAAAATAAACAACATAAAAATAATAGTAATTTATTATGGAACTGTATTAACGAAATTAATTAAAGAGAGATAACGGTATTCAGATAACCACTTTAAATAATTTTTTTGTTGCAGTTGGAACCAATTACGCCGAGAAGATATCCCAGGTTAATACGAATAAATATAATTATAAAATAAAAGGCCGGGGCCTGAACCTACTGATTCTTTCTTTTGTAAACCAACAGACCATGAAGAAGTTGAAAGTGAAATTAAAAACTTAACAAATTCAAGCCCAGGTTCAGATGGACTTAACAATAATATAACAAAAAAAATTGTAAGATATAAACCCCTTATCATTTATAATAAATAAATGCTTTGAAGAAGGGATGTATACTAAGCATTTTACAGTAGCTAAAATATAACTCGTTTTTAAGGCAGGCGACCAGAAAAAACCAGATCACTACAGACTTATAAACTTAGTAATTTAGCCAAAATCATGTAAAAAAAAAAATGAAAATGAATGCGTCGATGCCCAAACACACTACGGAATCGAAGCTTCTTACGCAATATTATATAAATTGTTAATGGTGCAAAATAACATATACAAAATACACAAATGATAAATTTTTTTATTAATAAGAAATATGAACTAACAATGAAATCCAATCTGTCAACGGTTAAATCAAATCTGTGACTGAAATATTTAAATATAAGGGTGATCAAAAACCATTCACAAAAGAGTAACAATACCATTCCTTGAGCACGATTCTTGAATGAACTGTGTTATCAGCTAGCGCGTGACGCTTTTTCGTGAACCACATTTTTTCTCAGTTGACTTTGACTCGCCATCTCGAAGCTTGCGTTAAGAAGCTTCGCTTCAATAATAAAGTCTAGCGTCTCGGCTTTCATCCGGAGGTCCTGGGTTCGAATCCTGGTCAGGCTTGGCATTTTCACACGCTACAAAAATTTTCATTCATCTCATCCTCTGAAGCAATACCTAACGGCGGTCACACAGGTTAAAAAAAAATAAGTCTAAACTAGGGAAGTATTTATTGATATATAACAGGGATGGCCAACAAGTCGACCGCGGTCGACCGCAAAGGCTTTAAAAGTAGCCCGCGAAGCCAAAGTTGAACAATTTGTTCTAACTTAAATAAATGATTGAAATTCTTAATTCTATAATTTAATCTTACAATAATAAATTATTTGTGAAACATACACATACTGTTTATATTTATCCTGATAAGATAAACAATGTAGTAATACTGAACGCGCTCTGTCGGCGCTAGTTAGTAGCTGTGTGGCCGTGTGTCTCAACTTGCTTTTTCTCTGTAGCGAACATAGACAGGGCGCATATCAGTATCAGTGTGTGTTAGAGAGTTAGATAGTAAAGTGACAGCCAGTGAAGTGACAGTCAGTGATAGCGAACAGAAGTAAGTATGTTAGTTATTGTTTTAAATATTCCGTAATAATATCTTTAGTAGGTAAATTCTAAAATAATATTTAACCCTATTATTTTAGAATGAATAATCCAAGTACAAGCAGGAAAAAAACGTATCATTATCACAGTGAATGGGAAGAAGATTATTTCTTTACTATGATGAAAGATAAATGTATCTGTTTTATTTGCGATGCAACAGTAGCTTTGTCTAAGAAAGAAAACGTTAAAAGACATTATCTAACAAATCATAAAAATTACAAAGAAGATTATCCACGTGGCACTGCGTTAAGAAAAACAAAAGTGCAACAACTGAAGGCACAAATAACTGCACAACAAAATAGTTTTTTAAAATACAATACAAATTCGAAGACAGCTACGATTGCTTCATTCAAAGTTGCTGAAACTTTGATTAAAAACAACAAACCGTTTCAAGATGGGGAAATATGGAAAGAGGCATTCATTAAAGCTGGAGAATAATTGTTTCAGAATTTTAAAAATAAATCTGAAATAATGACATTAATCAAAAATATGTCGTTATCGCGAAATACACTTATGCGTAGAACAGAAGGAATGAGCCGAAATCTTGAAGACATTTTACATGAAAACATTAATAAATGCGTTGTATTATCGCTGCAGTTTGACGAATCTACGGACTATATCGGTACTGCACAATTATGTGTTTTTATTCGAATGGTTTTCGATGATATGTTGGTTACAGAAGAATTATTAACTATTATTCCAATGCATGATCGCACAAGAGGTCAAGATATCTTTGATTTATTTAAAAATTATATTGCACGAACAAATTTTCCAATCTGCAAGTTGGTATCAATAACCACTGACGGGGCTCCAGCAATGATTGACAACAAAAGTGGCTTCGTTGCTTTGTGTAAAGGTGATGATGACATTCCAAATTTTATTGACTATCATTGTATCATACATACTCAAATATTATGTTCAAACGTGTTAAAATTCAATCATGTTATGGATGTTGCGTTTAAAATTGTAAATTCCATAAGATCTAAAAGTTTGTCACGTCGTCAGTTTCGCGCTTTGCTGAATGAATGCGGTGAAGAACACAATGAACTGTTACTTCATACTGATGTAAGATGGTTAAGTCATGCTACATTTTTAGCAAGATTTAGAGAACTTCTGCCACAAATAACCTCATATTTACAATCTAAAGGTGATTCATATCCGCAATTAAATGATCAAGAATGGCTTCTCGATCTTGCTTTTTTCTGTGATGTTACTGAAAAATTAAACCGATTAAATCAGCAACTACAGGGTAAAGGTAAAACAATAATACATATGATTAGCATTTTGAAGTCATTTAAGGAAAAATTAAATATGCTTGCGATGCAACTAAAGCGTCGTGATTTAAAACACTATCAAAATCTGGCAGATGAATCTAAAAATAACAAGACTGTTGCTTACGACAAATATGCTGATGTTATTGGAATGCTTCTAAATGAATTTGATAGAAGATTTCTCAAACTAAGTGAACTTGAAGATATTGCCTGTTTTTTATCTTACCCATTTAATGACATTGACGTTGAAAGTCTTGCACAGAAACTTCACAATTTTCTTAATACTACAAATATAGCAGAATTAGAAGAAGAAATACTAAATATTAAATGCGATATAAATCTAAAATCAATGGTTTCAGATAGCAATTTTTGGAAACTAATAAGCAAAGATAAATATCCAAATATTTGGACAATTGTTGCTCGTTTCAATGCCTTCTTTGGCTCCACATATTTATGTGAATCCGCATTTTCTTATATGAATGCGATCAAAACAAAACAGCGATCGCAAATAACGGATCTACATTTAGAGTCAAGCTTAAGAATTGCTTTAAGTTCATATAAGCCAAAATTTGAGAAACTTGCTGCTCTTGTGCAATGCCAAGTTTCATCCAAATAAAAATTGTATGCTTAAAATTTGTTTTGTTCGTATTTATTTCTTGACATTGTTTTTTTTTAAATTTTAATTAATATTGTTGGAATTCATAAAATAAAAAATATGTTTTGTTCGTATTTATTTCTTAACATTTTATTTTTTTAAATTTTAATAAATATTGTTTGAATTCATAAAATAAAAAATATATCGTAGGCTTAGATTGCAAACCTGTTAACTCATATTTAGCATATTTTGCACAACTTTCTTAAAACGCATAAATTTTTTGCTTGTCACGTGATTTCAATTAAATAGGTGCATAATAGCGGTGTTTCATAGCCAATGTAAGGTGTTTTTCTCTTTCTAATAGTGTGAAAATGTAATTTTTGACCAAAAGTGGAAGTTTGCAATTTAAATCGGCGATATAATGACTTCTTTAATTATCTTCTAAAATTTTAAAATTATTTGCCCATATCCATAGTCGACCGCAGACTATATTTTATGGAAAAAGTAGCCCCTAAAAGCTAAATGTTTGGCCACACCTGATATATAAGATAACCGATCCCTATCAGTATGCTTTCAAGCAAATAGAGGAATGGAGAATGCCTTAACCGATCTTGTTAGAATAATCACTGATTGCTTAAATTTTTTTTTTGTCTTCAGTCATTTGACTGGTTTGATGCAGCTCTCCAAGATTCCCTATCTAGTGATGCAGCTCTCCAAGATTCCCTATCTAGTGCTAGTCGTTTCATTTCAGTATACCCTCTACATCCTACATCCCTAACAATTTGTTTTACATATTCCAAACGTGGCCTGCCTACACAATTATTTCCTTCTACCTGTCCTTCCAATATTAAAGCGACTATTCCAGGATGCCTTAGTATGTGGCCTATAAGTCTGTCTCTTCTTTTAACTATATTTTTCCAAATGCTTCTTTCTTCATCTATTTGCCGCAACACCTCTTCATTTGTCACTTTATCCACCCATCTGATTTGTAACATTCTCCTATAGCACCACATTTCAAAAGCTTCTAATCTTTTCTTCTCAGATACTCCGATTGTCCAAGTTTCACTTTCATATAAAGCGACACTCCAAACATATACTTTCAAAAATCTTTTCCTGACATTTAAATTAATTTTTGATGTAAACAAATTATATTTCTTACTGAAGGCTCGTTTCGCTTGTGCTATTCGGCATTTTATATCGCTCCTGCTTCGTCCATCTTTAGTAATTCTACTTCCCAAATAACAAAATTCTTCTACCTCCATAATCTTTTCTCCTCCTATTTTCACATTCAGTGGTCCATCTTTGTTATTTCTACTACATTTCATTACTTTTGTTTTGTTCTTGTTTATTTTCATACGGTAGTTCTTGCGTAGGATTTCATCTATGCCGTTCATTGTTTCTTCTAAATCCTTTTTACTCTCGGCTAGAATTACTATATCATCAATTGCTTAAATAAAAATGACAAATATATTTTCCTAAATCTTGTTAAAGCAGTTGATACCGTATTTCACAACATGTTATTAAATAAATTGGAATAAGAGGAATCGCAAATAAATTATTTAAAAATTATATCAGGGACCGGTTACACATTTTAATGAACAAAATTTATTCATGTAAAGAAAAAATTTAACCGGTTATGGCTTCCCACCTGGAACTTCTTATCACCTATTTCATTCTTACTGTATGTGAATGATTTGTTGAGACTACAGGGGAGGGGGGAAGTTCTATCAATCGCGCATGATACAGTTCTTTTTCTGAGAAAACATGAGACTTAATGTATAAAAAAATCACTAAAGGGTATATTTACGGTTAAAAGTTGGCTGATGATAACATCCTTTGAATTATAATAAAACAAAGTATATGACATTCTCACCTAATACGTCAGGACAACGAAATGTAAACAACACATTAAAATTACATGAGAATTTAATTTAATACATATTGCTTTAATAATAAAAGTAACAATGATTATTCGTGCACTTTATTGGAAAACATTAGTCACACTAAATACTTTGGAGTTATCATCGATGAAAACTTAATATGGGATAAAGAATACTATTCATACGATAATGAATTTAAATTTATGGCATACAAATTTTACAGATTAAATAGCATTATAATAAATATTTATTATCTTAAGATGATTTACTACGCTTTCGTTTAATCTAGTTTACAATATGAAATTATGATATGGACTAGAACTGTTGATAGACACTTACATGACTAATTGTCACGCAAAAATCCTTTATAAAAGCAATTATAAAACAGCATGGAATATATCCAACCATAGAATTATTTGAAGAATTTCATGTGTTAACAGTCAGATAACTTAACGCAAAAAAATTACGCTTTATGTAAAAAAAAAATTAAAAACAAATTTAACACTAAACATAATGATAATTATGTACTGAGATTCCTATAAAAATAAATATATAATAAATAATTCTAAACTCGCTGTATGAAGAAGAAAGATTGTTTTTATCGGATCTAAATGGAGCAATATTGTTCCAGAAACAATTAGAGAATAATCTATTAAAAAATGTAAATATGAAATACGCAAGATAGAGAATTGGTTAAGGAATGCGACTATTTTTCTGTTTTAACTTCTTTTTATAAATATCTAAGAACTGAATTTAGGAACGTTTAAACTAACACCAGACAAATGACATGAACACTCAACCCATTGCCAACGATCAAGTTTTGCTTATGCTGGCAAAGACTTTTTTTATTTCATAAATGTTAAGAATTTTTAAGTAAAAGTGAACTGATTTCATTTGTTTTTATAATTGTTGTGAATATTTGTGAATTAGTTGATTAAGATTTGAATTAAGCTGTACCGACATTGATGTACGTTGTAAAGCACTATTTTTATTTATTTTTATTATTATTAATTCCTAAGCAGAAGTGATATCATTATGTTATAACAGAAAGAAGATTACTTCTTGATGATTTATTTATTGATTCTATGTTATTTACATTATAATATAAAGCCATAAAAGACTATACTGTAACAATATTTAAAAATATTTACAACATTCCATAATATAGAAACATTATTCGGTTGAAATAACTTAGTTCGAAAAATTGTAAACAATTCATAACAGTAAATTAAAATAGATTTATTTTTATAGGTTATACTACTTATCAAGTAAATAAATTATTAATATTAACACTATTAAATATTTATATCTGTAATAAAGTACGCGACTTAAGAGGTAAGGAACACTGTACTTAATTTTTTTAAAAGTTGTGGATTTTATTAATTTAGAAAACTCTTAATATTTATCTATTTAAAATCCACTTGCTTATCTTTTTATTTATTTATAAATAATGAATAAATTCATTACTTCAGTCGGAAGCAAATAAACGTAAACATATTTAATTTCTGGTGTTTTGAGGTTCTGTGTATCCATACTGTTAAAAGCGTTTGTAATCCTACATCGACTTTGTAGTAGACTAAAGCTATTTTTGAAACCGAGTGTTTTTTGAAGTTAGTAGTAGCTACCGGTGAGTAAAAGTAGACAAAATAACATAGAAAGCAGATTAGCTCTCAAAATCTACAGCTCTGTAGATTACTCGCCCCTAAAGAATAAAATGTTTAATTTTAACAGGTTCAATGACACTAAAAGTCATCTGCCCTCGTGAATATTATATTCTATTTTCAAGGGAAACCTTTTATGGTTCACTCTTGTCCCGCTACACAGCTTTATACTAGTATAAGTTAACAGTATTAAAAACAAACAGGGAATTTACTGCAGAGCTAATAGTTCTTGTTACAAAGAACAGATCTAGTTGATTAGGAAGCCTGGATTTTAGTGAAGAAATATGAGAAGATTTCTAAACTCAAAATAATCCAATTTTTTTTTTTAACAATTACCATATTTATTCTTGTAATAAGCTCAAAATGTAATGTAAGCATCTTAACTTAGATATTTAAAAAAGAATTGAATTCGTTCACTGAAAAAAAACCAGAGTAGTTTATTTACGAGAAAAATCGGATAAGTTGATAACCAACTAAAAATCTATTGATTTTTTCAATTTAAATTTTGAGTGAAATTATATTTATATTGCTTTCAATTAAATTTGAAATTTCGTTTGTCATTCCCTGCACAACTGACAATTCCCTGTCCCGAATAATTAAGACAGGGAATTGTCAGTTGTGCAGGGAATGACAAACGAAATTCGGCACCATCCAAATTGTTTTTCAAGATGTACAGATATTCAACAAAATATTTTAAATAATTATTAAAACTTATTTTAGGTTATGTTTTTTTTCACCTAGAGAACAATTAAATTCAAAATGCTTTTATTAATTTTAGCTGTTGAAGTTAAATCACGGTCGTTATTCTCCATCAAGATTCTGCACATTTTTTTTTTTTAAATAAATTATTATTATTACACATACCCAGCAGTTGTAGCGGAGATGGCATTCCTCGTGGTATAAAATTTTGGTCGATTTTATTTTCTTTAAAAATATATTTTGTCTCATTCCTTGAGTACCCCTGGAAATTGTCTATAATCAAAAAAACTTTCTTTAAAATCCCTTCTGATGGATACCGCTACAAATACTTTGCCCAAACTTGAATTAAGCTGAATTGCATCGACCCTTTTCTTGCACTCTAACGTTCACGCTTTTATGTTCATTTTAAAAGTGAATGTGAAAAAACTAAGTTTTCCGTTAAAAAATTACGTTAACAGGTTGTTTCTTTCCGTTTGCAGTTATCTGAAGCATTACTGTGCTAATCTTTTTTTTTCATTTCTACCTGTCTAATTATAACTTATCTGATCCTTTTTTACTGTCAGTAATAGTATTTCAAACCGAACAAAAGTTAGTGTCGGCTGTTATTAAAATTTATAATTCTCTGTTTAGTTTTCTTCGAGATCTGCATATAAAATGCCGATAAGTTATCATTTCTATCACTGTTATATGGCTATAATGCATGTACGCATCAGGATTTTTTTGCGTAATTTATACTTCTTCCGATTTTAAAATTATTGCGCAGAAAAACTTTTGTAGCCGACGTAACATACTTTAGCTTACAAATTTCCTCAAACCTTTCTTTATCATAAGATGAATTTTAACTACGTAAACAGTCTAAAAGTTCATATTTTTTAAAGGAAGAATTCAAATAAAATAGCGTGTAATTTATCTTCAGACTTGAGAAACTGTGCCAGGTGAATTTAGTCTCGTTCTTCTTATTCATTTGTAATAGTAAATAAATTTTCTTATATTCAGCTAGCATATTTTAACAGCTGATATTTTATATTTATAATTTTCTTAATAATGTATTGTTCAGTCTAAATTTACATACATTACGGTAAACATACACATTCTCATTAACTCATATCTTCTTCAATATTTAAGTAAAAAATTATATTTAAACGTTAAACATGTAATGATCACTATCGCTTATTAAAATTTATATTTAATCAACTGAACAATGACTTTAATTTATCAGAACTACGAACCGGTGAAGTAAATACACCCACTGGTACACATTCTGATAAATAAAAGTTACTGTTCAATTGATAGTTAAATATTAATTTTAATAAGTTATAATGATCACATGTTAACATTTAAATATAATTTTACATTACATTGTTGATAAAAATATATATGTGTTAATGAGTGAGCACGTTTACGTTAAGAGGTCTAAATTTAGACAGTGGAACAAATCCACTGGGTTGGTCTAGTGGTGAACGCGTCTTCCTAAATCAGCTGGTTTGGAAGTCGGAGATTTCCAGCGTTCAAGTGCTAGTAAAGTCAGTTATTTTTACACGGATTTGAATACTAGATCGTGGATACCGGTGTTCTTTGGTGGTTGGGTTTCAATTAACCACACATCTCAGGAATGGTCGAACTGAGACTGTACAAGACTACACTTCATTTACACTCATACATATCATTCATCCTGAAGTATTATCTGAAAGGTAATTACCGGAGGCTAAACAGAAAAAAAAGAAAAAGATTGAACAATGTATTAATAATAATGAATTATTAATATATAAAATAGCTGATAAAATAGGCCAGCTGTTTATAAACAGATTCATTTAGTTTTATAAATGAATAAGAAGAACGAGACAGATTATGTATTTTATCAATTAACAAGAAGAAAGAGTGAATAACGTCAACTTAACAACTGCCTGTCAACAAAAATCAGATTATTTTTTTGTTTACAATAATAAAAAGTGCACATATTAGAAACAATAACATGAAAAATAATATTATAATTATGGATTTGTAATCACAATATAAATGAATATGTCATTAGCTATATAATTATGAATGATCATACTTAATAATAGAACCTAAAATGGTTATTCCTAAAGTATGTAAGTAGGAATTCCAAAAGTATGAGTTATTCATTTAACTTCGAAATATTTTTCTTAACAAATATTCAATTAAGTGTATCGCTTAAATAAATCTTAGTAATTTATAGTGTAATAATAATTACACAAGTATTACATAAGTAGTTTTTGAAAGTTTCTGTCGCCCTAAGTATAAAAGCGACAGAAAATTAAATGGAATTTTTTTTCAATTACTTACCATTACTTAGATGTAGCCACAAGAACCTGTAGTTAAATTTTTATAACAGATTTGAACTTCGCCTTTGATTTTCTTCGACCATCTCATGCGCGGTTTTCCTAAAGCTCATATATATAATATTTCTTTTCGAAGTTCCTTTCCTCATTCAGTCTACGAATTATTATTTTAAGTCAATTTGATTCATTTCATTAAAAAACCTACATAAACTTTTTTCATAATTTTTTAATTCAATTCTTTTTCTTTTTTTCGTAACACGCTTTGTATTTTATTTCACAACGGCTTATTGTATTTTCTTTCACAACGGAAGAAAGATTATACATTTTCGATCCCGATTTTTTAAATAATCTACGTTTTATTCAGCTTG
This sequence comes from Lycorma delicatula, assembly GCF_047948215.1. Lineage (NCBI taxonomy): Eukaryota > Metazoa > Arthropoda > Insecta > Hemiptera > Fulgoridae > Lycorma > Lycorma delicatula. The sequence goes on along the minus strand of NC_134455.1, from coordinate 332,416,656 downwards.
CTTAGGTCCAGTTCTTAAATTCCGAAAAAATTATGTACTCAGGTAGCATATATATAAATTCAATTATGTATTCGATAATTCAAACTAACAAACCGATTCGAAATGAAAAAAAAAACGTAATCATGTTTTTCTACTAAACATGGCAGTCTAGTTAAATGTTTAGCACAATTTAATAATTTTTATTTGTGACTGATAACCCTCCAAATCACAGTGTCCTAATATCCTCCATCTTTAATAAAAGTGATATGAAAATATTGTAGAAAAACTTTATGATTTGGATTATTATTTCAGTTATTTAAAGTAGCAGTACTTCCGGATAAATCACTTGTTTGTAGATAGGACTTCCTTTTTTTGCCGGAAAACAGTGCAACACAATTATTGTTTCTTAATAATTGAAATGTGAATTTTTAATATAGCAATCGCAGATGTTAGTCTCTAAATAAATGAAAAATAAACATTTTTTTGTTTAACTTTTTTTCTTGTATAACTTTTAGTATGATGGCATCCAAATATGCATAATTATACATGTATTCGCTTTATATCTTAAAAAGTTATAACCGTAGCTACCGCAATTAAGAGCCCTCGCATAAGGTGAATCTAGAGGGAACACAGGGAATACACCTCTAAATCTCGGGTAATATTGATTTTCATACTTTTTGGGCTTAAATAGATAAATCTCCAATGAAACGTTTTGCATTTTAAACTTTTTACTACCTCCGAAAACTGTTTTCTCTCTGGAACCCTCTGGGTTTTAATGGTCACCGCTTATTTTTAGCCTGTAGACGCTTCTGTCCTTGAAAAACTGCAGCTTTATTTTATCGAGTAGACCTTAATGACCTTAATGAGTCGTGAAACTGATAAAAAATAAGTCGAATTATTTTTCGCAATAGTACCTCTGTTAAGCGAGTTGCAAGTGCGACGTCCCCGCACCTATGAAATTTCATGAGCTCAAGGCCTACTATTAGGCTAACAAATAAAACGGTAGGAAATGTATAGCAGAGGTCGAGTTAACTTATCGTCGTTAATAATACTGTAATGACTAACCGCAAACTTATTCACTGTTTACGTGTACTATCATCGCTAAGCAAATGCACTCGATCTGGCTACACCGGTTAATCAGTTAGTTGATTTACAAAATCGATTAAAGCCAAATTTAAATCTTTTCGATAGATTATACTCAAATAACTTTTGTTAAAATTTTTTAGTTGTTTTGCCGTTTCTGTAAAATATATTTACTTACAAGAGTAGTAAAAAAAAAATAACGTAGAACATACTGACCTACAGAGAATAGTTTTGCTGCTTAACTTCGGCAAGGTCGTAATTTAGAGAAGCTAGCTGCTAACATTCAATTTTATTTTTTGTTATTATTCTTTTTTAGTTCGTACTCTTTCTTTATATGTATCTCTACTTGGCACACGCGTATAGTATTCGTTTAACAGCCAACAAAAACCCTTATGATTATTTGTAATAATGATTCATTTGGCTTCTTTCACGGTTTATACATTTCCCTTCACATTATATACATTGAATTCAGTTACTTAATTTTTTTTTTAATACTTTCACTACATTCATGCGGCCCAGACGTTCATACAAATTTTTGCAAAATTATTACTTTAAAAAAAAAATTAGCTTAAACTTTGGGAAATAAATTATATAGAATGTCATTTGTTAAGGCTGCGATTAGAGCGGTGGGTTACTTAATCCACTGATATTTAGTTGCCCGGAGTGGAGCTTAACGGGCGGTAAATTACGAAAAAAGTATAAATTACATTCTTAAAATAAAACAGAATACTACATTGTAAAACTAATATTGTAAATCGTTATATCGAAAGCTTCTCGTAGTATTCATATTACAAACGAAAGGTAAATAACTCTTTTATTAATCATTTAGAAATGCTTATATAAAAGACAATTTACGACCGCAATGGCTATAATGACTTATAAGAAATGCTGAAAATGCTTGAAATGCTGGTGGTCCGTTAGTTCAATGGCCACGGGGTTAGACAGAAATTTTTTCAAGGAAATCAATAAGCGCATTGTAACAGTGAAATTTTAATGCAAATTTTATTTGAATGGATTTTTAATTAGAATTTCAATGGATTGTTTTGTTAAATTATTTATTTTCCTTTGAAATTTCCGCTCGGCCAGCCTTTATCAGTACGTAAGAAATTAGTGACAAAATTTTCGGACCGCTCGTGAAAATAATTATTTGATCAGGTCACCCTGAGTGAAATAAATTTATGAATAATCGAAGGTTGTGGAAATTGGAAATTCTGTATTCAAAGAAAACTTTTTAATTAATTAAAGGCAACAAAACTAAATTTCTCTCTTCTTTTTATACCTAATTGTTTCTTAGGAAAAACATATGCGTAATAACCAGTAATCAATGTAAGAACCACGAATAAATATTTTTTTATAATCAAGCAAACATGCACACATTTTAATTTTGTAACAGTGATTGAATCATGAGTTATATACACGGAAAATAATGAACTAACAAAAACTGTTTAATGTTTTAACTATCAAAAGAAATAGTACATATTTGTTAATTACAGTATTTTTGTTTTGTTTTTTTATTATTATAATGCACTTTCACAAAATATCTCAACCAGAGAGAGTTTATGTTATCACTGGTAATAAAGTTGTAACAAGCAAAGCCTAAAAACCTAATTTCAACATTGGTAAAGTAATATTGGTAAATATTTTTAATATTTTACTCTGCCATATTGAATCTGTCATTTTTAATGTTACAATTCAAATTTCAGTGACACCAAAAATATCTTTTAATAAATTTTGCCCTTGATATTATTAAAATTATAAGGCATGAATTTTTCAAAATATTTTTCATCAAAAAATTTTTTTTTTTATTTTTTAAAAATTTCAAAAAAATATTAATATTTTTTAATGGGTAGAATTTAAATTTTTGTTATTTTGAGAGTGTATATATATATATATATATATATATATATATATATATATATATATATATATATATATATATATATATGAGCTTTGGTTCCGCTTCATAGACTGAAAATTTATTTACTTTTTATGACTAATTACTCTCAACTAATATTAGAAAGTGGATTTAATGTTTTGCAAGAATTATATAACACTTTTCACTTTGTGAGAATGAAGAGTAATTCAAGGTTTGAATGTCTGGGGAAGGGAACTGAGAGACAGGAAACAGGATCCAAAAATAAATGACAGGTGCATTGAAGGACGAGGTCTTTTCCCTCAGTCGGTTAGTTTCATAACTAGTTCATTAAAATGCCGGCTAACAAATTAGTAGATCTCTTCAAAATTTTTTTGACTCCGTAAAACACTATATTTTGCAATTAATCAAAAGATGTTAATCGTTTTAAGTAACAATACAACCTTTGATACGTAATGATCAGAATTGAGATTTCAATTATAATTATGTCGGCCTATTTTCTTATCTTGTCAAAAAAAAATTATTTAACAAAATGACATGGATGAAATTAAGAAAATATTTGAATTGTTAATACAGTTTAGTGATAATCTTCTCTCTTTGGGAAATTTGTTTTCCAGTTTTTACATTTATTTTCTTTTTTAGATAAAATACAAAGGTTAACAGAAGGATTCCATTAATAGAAATACAACCGATTAATTTTAAAAAAATATTAATTTTAAAGAAAATAATTAATCACCTTGCTTTAAAAGTAAATACAATCAAAAAGATTGATTATCAAAAATCAGTTAAATTACCTTAAACTAAAGACAAATAAGAATTATTCGAGGTGCGACAATAAAGTAATGAGACTTATTTTTCTTTGCAAGATGTGGCAACCCTGCAGTATGCGTAGGCACACAATCTTTGACCTTGGTCTATAAGCTACTTCTAGTCCAAGCGGCACATTGATGCAACTGCTCAATCGTGAGTTGTGCTGTAATAAGTGAACACGTGTTTGTGTCTCTCGTCACAGAAATGAAACCGCAGAGTATTGCGTAACGGTATGCCATTTCTTTTTGCGTTAAATCGGGTGAAAACGCGACAACTTATGGTAAGCTTCAGAAGGCTTTTGGAGAGGAGGTTATGTCAAGAGCTCAAGTTTTTCGGTGGCATAAAATTTTTAGTGAAGGCAGAACGAATGTTGAAGATGAAGACCGCAGTGGACGACCATCAACCTCACGGACAGATGTCAACTTGACCAGGGTGCGTGAAATCGTACGATCTGATCGAAGATTATCCGTGAAAATTATTGCAGAAGAACTCAACATCAATCGAGAAACGGTTCGTCTAATATTAACTGAAGACCTTGGTATGAGAAAGATTTGTGCAAAAATGGTCCCCAAAAATCTCACACAACAACAGTGAGAAACACGGAAAAATGTGGCAGTCGATCTGTAGAGCAAACGGAAATCAATCCAGATTTGTTGAGCCGTGTTATCACTGGTGATGAAGGTTGGTTTTTTCAATACGATCCAGAGACAAAACGCCAGAGTTCGCAATGGTGCTCAAAGGGATCACCCAGACCAAAAAAAGCTCGCATGTCAAAGTCAAAAGTGAAATGCATGCTTGTGTGCTTCTTCGATTCCAAGGGAATTGTTCATAAAGAGTGGGTGCCTCCTGAACAAACAGTTAACCAATATTTCTACAAAGAAATTTTAGAAAGACTTCGTAAACGAGTTCTTCGTGTCCGTGCCAACATTGCTGATAATTGGATTCTGCATCACGATAATGCGTCATCCCATACTGCTCTGTCAGTACAGCAATTTTTAACCTCAAAACAAATTTCAGTACCACCACAGCCACCTTATTCACCAGATATCGCTCCGTGCAACTTTTTTCTATTTCCAAGAGTCAAAATGGCGGTCAAGGGACACCATTTTCAAACAACACAAGATGTCCAAAAAGCTGTGACGAGGGTCTTGGAGGATATTACAGAAGATGAGTTCCAGAAATATTACCATCAATGGCAGAAGCGCTGGAATAAGTGTGTGCAATCAGAGGGGAACTACTTTGAAGGAGACAACACTAAACATGACTAAAACGGTAAGCAACATTTTTTTTCACATCAGTCTCATTACTTTATTGTCGCACCTCGTATAACCCACTGGGTTCGTCTAGTGGTAAACTTGTCGTAAATAAGGCGATTTCAAAGTCGAAGTTCTGAGGTTCAAATCCTAATAAAGGTTTATTCGGATTTGATTACTAGATGGTGAATACCGGTGTTCTTTGGTGGTTGGGTTTCAATTACCCACACAACTCTGCAAAGGTTAACCTGAGTTGTTCAAGGCTATTAATTTACCAATACACTGATAATTGTAATAGTTACAGTAAGTGTAATAGTTGCATTACACTGATAAGTCACTAATGACTTTAATTGTTGATGTGACTATAAATAAAAGTATTAAAAAGAAAAAAAGAATAATATAATAAAAAAATTACAAATGATGTATATTGTATATTGAGTAATAAATAAAAATTAAATATGCAGTGATAGCAAATAAATTAATGTATATCACATCAAGTTAAGGTCTCTATGTTTCTTGCTATTGTACCAGTTTTTATAAAAAGAACATGTTAGAAAAATTTCATTGACTCAAATATTTTATTAACCACACACACCTTAAAATAAACAATTAATCATTGTTAAAATATGTCCATTTATTTATAAAATGATTCATGCAACTGTGTACTGTAAATTTTAATCTTAAAATTTAAAAGAAAAGACATTATGCTCGTAACATTTCTTGTGTATACTTCCCATTCAAGGATAAAAAAAGGAGAATTTAGAAAGAGTTTGTGGAAGGAATTAAAAAAAGAGTAAAAAGATTTTAATATCCTGCTCCAAGTGATTAATAAATTAGATTTTTTACTAGGAAATTATAACATTCTTTATTAAAAATTAATAAGGTAGAGCTAATTATTAAATTTATTCATGTAATGTTCTTTGAAAGAAAGAAATTGCACTATGATCAGGCAGCAATCAGAATGAAAAATAAATACGATCTAGACCATGAGTGCGGTATATAAATTTCAATATTAATTTATACCAGTTATTTATTAGCAAAAAAAAAATTGTTCTATGAATAGATTTAGGGTACTTTTAAAAACATTAATACTTATTTTATTAACTTAATAAACATACAAAGAAATCAACAAAAACTGAGAAACGTTAGTGAAATATAATCATTTAATCTCTAATTAACACTAGAAATAAATTGTTATTAAATTTATTATGTGTATCATAATTACAATTCTTAATGTAATTATGATACACAACAATGTTAAGCTTGTCACCTCATTTAATATCTCAAAAAAAAAAATAAATAAATAAATAAAATTAATATATTTTAATAGATGAGAGAAGATGGGTTTCAATTAATGCATTTTAATTATTTTAATTTATATTCTTATTTATATACTGTAAATATTCCATACATAAAATACACAAAAATCTCCTGAAACATTTATCTACCAGATGAATCAATAAATCATTGATATTTATGCAAGTATTTATTAGCATGTAAACCACAAACAATAATAACCCAGATATATACATAATAACCAATAATAATAATACTTGTAGTATATATAAAATCTAAAGGCAGGTCCACCCTACAAGCTGCCTCTACTTGACTTCTCTATCCCACTCCTATAACCCAGCATGCGAAACACGTGCTACTGGCTGCCACAAACGTAATACGTACGTGCTATTTAAAAATAATTTTCATAACTATGCTACGTCAAAGAAAATCATATTATTATAGCCTTTAATAAATAAACAACTCATTTCATATACTTTTGTATTACATCATTGTTACTGTTTATTTATACCAAAACCTTAATTTAACATACTTGAAAAAAACATATACGTTCAACAAATAAATAAATTTCTTCATATACATTTTGAACAAAATATTAGGTATAGGTAATTTTATTTGTAATAAAACATTACCAGAACATATTTCATTACTAGAAATAGTGACATTATAATTAGATACAGTGCAAGTCATTGCAAATTAATTGATGTGATTTTTGGTATATGATACTTTGGTTGCTGGTATGAGGAGAAGTTGTAAGTGATGTTAAGAGCAGTGAAGGGGATGTCATAGTTTACTAAGCCTTCAGATATTACATACTCTAGCATTACAGCATTAATCACAGTAGACTAAATTTATCATGTTATTTCAGCAACACTATAACATGGAATTTAAAATTTTAATACTATGATTGTCAGTATCTAGAATATTAGCTATAAAAACAATAATAGTAACATTTATATATGAACAAACAGCTACATATTATGATATATTATAATTTTGTATGTAGTAAAATTTGAATATTACGTGTTAGGAAGAAATTTAATTAAAGATGTTAAAGTAAATATTGCTCTCAATCCAGTGATTCAGTGTAATATTTGTTTTTTATAACCTCAATGTTATTAATTTACTTAAGACTTTATAAATGTGAATTATTATATTCAGTACAACAATAAGTTATAAAAAAAAATCTGTATGACAATGATAAAGATGGTACATACCTTACCTGCTAAGACAAAATTAAATATGTTTTTTAAAATCCAAAAGCTCAAATGGATCCATGTTGTTCATATTAGAGTAAAAAGCAAACATCAAATAAATTTGTTTTGTTCAGTTTCAATATTGTTAGTATAAGTATCAAATAAAGTATTTTTGGAAGTTTTAAACAGATCAGGAATACAATAATTTAATTCTCATAAAAAAAAGTTACATTATTTATTACTTGTGTGACGAAGAATATTAAAAATTCCTAATAATAAACTCCAACAGTTTATTTGAAAAATGTTGATGTGGTTCCGCTACATCTATCATAAATCTTTAATGATTTTAACGTCTACAGTTTTAAACTAAAATGTTTATTTTATTTAGAATGCTCCAGCAGTTCAATACTGTCTTTTAATTGTTATGTTGTAAATATATTTTCTTAATGAGCAAAAAGCTACATAAATAGATTTATACATAAATTTGATTTACTGTTATGACAACTAAAAGAATACGTTAAATCTTCCTTTACAGCTCTAATATTAAACATACTTTTTATTGTTCTACGTAATTTAAATTTACCTGCAGAAAGCAAATGCTTGGATTTCTCTATGCATAATGCATAAATAAATAATCATTCAATAAAATAAACAGAAGTCCAAATTATTCACTTGGAAACACCCAGTCCATTCCATCTTCTCTTGTCAGAAGCAGTTTATTATAAAAATGTTACAAACTTAGATAAGCTCTGTTTAAAAATTGTATAAGGACGACAACATATGAGAATGATGTAATAATACTTCACCACAGTTAACAGTATCATTTTGCATTACAAAACCTAAATAAATAACACAAACATATGAATTCATTTTTAGCCCACAGACATTGTAGCTGAGCAAAAAACATTAGTTGCAGTAGAATGATGTGGCATTAAATCATCATGAGATTTGTCATTGATTTTTTTCAAAATCATATGCTCAAAAAATTTGTTTGAATGTTAATTATTGAAATATTGCACCTCAATAATTTAAAATAGTAAAAGAAATAGCCTGGCCCTACAGTTGTCAGGTACAACATCTTTCTTTGATTCAAATGTCTTATAACCTGCAAAACTTCATCCAAATGTCAGTCAATAGTATTTGTGCTATTAGCAATATAAAACCACATAGATTCACTGAACTTAATGTTCTATGCATACTATTCAAATATATTTATAATAGCTTAGTCGATAAATAATTGTACCAGAAACATATAAACCCACAAAATTAAAATTATATTTTCTTAAATTACGAAGTTATCAGATTTATCTTTTTAAATATTTTTAATTTAATTTTTGCTTTAATTGTGTAATTATCTAATAATAAGAATATTATTTGCTTTACCAACTAAAAATTAATATTATATGAGTATATCAGGGTCATCCATCTTTACGACTATTATATGTTAAGTATCTGCATAAAATTCTTTAACTAACTGACTTCAAAAATGTAGGAAGTTTTCTATCTGACTAGAATGAATTTCTTATCTGGAATGTACATGGCTCTTCACCAAATGGACCAATTTCAATTATTTTTTTTTTGTTTTGTGGAGGAAGTTCCTACTATGGTGGTTATGGTAGAGGTCTTGTGAGTTTTTCCTGATAACTTGAGAAACTGAATAAAATGGGTCTCAGTATTATATCGTTTGTAGTTTTCGAGAAGACCATAAGTTCAAATAACTGGAGCAGTAAACCCTTTGTTTTTAGGTAGGCTAAAAATTAACTCTGTTAAACTGTCAATAAATAAATAAAAAATTCTAGCAGAATTGTAGAGAATCTAATTCTGAGCAAACTTGTAAATAATGTTAAATTAAATAAAGAGAATTTTAAATAAAAAGAACAAATACAAGTTTCAGAAATTCAGCTTTAATTCAAAAACATAACTCAGAAATTCAAATACTGCCATGCGATTTTGAATCACCCGTTTATCTACTATTAAGCTCATTGTTAATACCGGTACGTATAAGCGGGGAGGAGATCACTTGATCTACCGTTCATCGATTATTTAGGGCTGAAAAAACGGTTTACATCCAAAATATTCGTGAAAACATTATCACGTCAGTTGGATCGGTAAAGTTTTTGGCAATTAAATCTTAAATTTATATATAATTTCCTAGTGAGATCTTAGGTTTGCAGCTATGTAGGTGGAAATTCCTTTTAATAACTACCGGTACGGCTAGATCTACTAGATCAAAATCTATTTGATAGAAGAGAAACATTTTTAATAAAAAAAAATATATGGCGGCCGTTACAAAATACATTTTTTTTATTTTTTGTCTTCAGTCATTTGACTGGTTTGATGCAGCTCTCCAAGATTCCCTATCTAGTGCTAGTCGTTTCATTTCAGTATACCCTCTACATCCTACATCCCCAACAATTTGTTTTACATACTCCAAACGTGGCCTGCCTACACAATTTTTCCCTTCTACCTGTCCTTCCAATATTAAAGCGACTATTCCAGGATGCCTTAGTATGTGGCCTATAAGTCTGTCTCTTCTTTTAACTATATTTTTCCAAATGCTTCTTTCTTCATCTATTTGCCGCAATACCTCTTCATTTGTCACTTTATCCACCCATCTGATTTTTAACATTCTCCTATAGCACCACATTTCAAAAGCTTCTAATCTTTTCTTCTCAGATACTCCGATTGTCCAAGTTTCACTTCCATATAAAGCGACACTCCAAACATACACTTTCAAAAATCTTTTCCTGACATTTAAATTAATTTTTGATGTAAACAAATTATATTTCTTACTGAAGGCTCGTTTAGCTTGTGCTATTCGGCATTTTATATCGCTCCTGCTTCGTCCATCTTTAGTAATTTTACTTCCCAAATAACAAAATTCTTCTACCTCCATAATCTTTTCTCCTCCTATTTTCACATTCAGTGGTCCATCTTTGTTATTTCTACTACATTTCATTACTTTTGTTTTGTTCTTGTTTATTTTCATGCGATAGTTCTTGCGTAGGACTTCATCTATGCCGTTCATTGTTTCTTCTAAATCCTTTTTACTCTCGGCTAGAATTACTATATCATCAGCAAATCGTAGCATCTTTATCTTTTCACCTTGTACTGTTACTCCGAATGTAAATTGTTCTTTAACATCATTAACTGCTAGTTCCATGTAAAGATTAAAAAGTAACGGAGATAGGGAACATCCTTGTCGGACTCCCTTTCTTATTAGGGCTTCTTTCTTATGTTCTTCAATTGTTATTGCTGCTGTTTGGTTCCTGTACATGTTAGCAATTGTTCTTCTATCTCTGTATTTGAACCCTAATTTTTTTAAAATGCTGAACATTTTATTCCAATCTACGTTATCGAAAGCCTTTTCTAGGTCTATAAACGCCAAGTATGTTGGTTTGTTTTTCTTTAATCTTCCTTCTACTATTAATCTGAGGCCTAAAATTGCTTCCCTTGTCCCTATACTTTTCCTGAAACCAAATTGGTCTTCTCCTAACACTTCTTCCACTCTCCTCTCAATTCTTCTGTATAAAATTCTAGTTAAGATTTTTGATGCATGACTAGTTAAACTAATTGTTCTATATTCTTCACATTTATCTGCCCCTGCTTTCTTTGGTATCATAACTATAACACTTTTTTTGAAGTCTGACGGAAATTCCCCTTTTTCATAAAAATTACACACCAGTTTGTATAATCTATCAATCGCTTCCTCACCTGCACTGCGCAGTAATTCTACAGGTATTCCGTCTATTCCAGGAGCCTTTCTGCCATTTAAATCTTTTAATGCTCTCTTAAATTCAGATCTCAGTATTGTTTCTCCCATTTCATCCTCCTCAACTTCCTCTTCTTCCTCTATAACACCATTTTCTAATTCAGCCCCCTCACCAACGGCAAGGTCTCATGATTCATAGAGGAGGTTGTTTTTATTTATTTTAAGGGCCCCAAATTACCTCCATGTGCAGGCTGTCCCTATCCCTCCCTTCCCGTGTGTTCCGGCAAAACTGCAACTGTCAGAACCTCCATAACATTTCCGTGGCTCTATTTTGCTTCGTCCATGGGGGTCAGTGGCACAATCTGAGGCACTCTGAGGCACAATTCCTTGGCAGCAGAACTTCTGACATCTAACTGAGAGAACGGCTCCAGGAGTCCCCAGATATCATCGGTAGTAGTGACCCAAGGGTTCCAACTATCTCCATGTATAGGCTGTCCCTTCCCCGCCTTGTTCCGTAGTCCTACTCATCCATTTATGGCTTTTAGCTCCAGGACCGTTCGAAACCATGTTCCACACAATCACCACTGGTTCCGGTCATGCAGCGGGGCCTGCATGACTTCCTGCAGGTTCTCGAATGTCACTCCTTGCGGTCTAAACGCTATCCACCGCGGACACTCTAAAAAGGTGTGTTCAATTGTGTTCAGCTGACCGCAGTAGATGCATTCCGAGTAAGGTCACTTCTGAATGGGATAGAAGAAATTCCCGAAATACCCATGTCCCGTAAGCCATTGGATCGTCCAGTAATCTATCTTTCCATACCTCCTCTCTACTTACGCCCGACATCAGGAATCAGCCCATCTACCGGTGTAGGATTGGTCCCATCTCTCCTGCAGTGGTTCCAAAGGTCGCCTCTCGCTTCATCCTTAGTGCTACCGTCAGCTAAACTTCTTCTCTCTTGCATAAATAACGTCAGAGGCGGCAGGCCAGCCTCCCCAAAACCGCCTCCAACGAGACTGTGCAGTAAGCAGCAGCCACTCTTATCGCCACCTTCGTTGCAGGACATCCAACTTCTGTCGGGATCTCTTAATACCCAATGCCGTACTCCAAGTTGAGGTAGTATAAAACTATTGAAGCGACAACGGAAACTATTAATCTTATCTTAGACCTAGGTCCCCTTATATTAGCTATCACTCCCGCTATTGCCGTCTGAGATGCTTTCTTTACAATTTAATCTGTATGCACAGTGAATTTCCAATTATTTTCATGAATTCCCAATTATTTTTCCTGTCATACTCCAAGGAATTCACTTCCTGTCACTGGCCGGATCTCAGCCATCCACCTCCACCACAAACTCGTCAATACGCCTTCGGTCTCTCATGTTAGTGACGGTTGTTTTATTAGCATCCAAGGTGAGATCTATGTTCTTGAGCCAGTCGCTAACTCACGATGTTCACATTTCTGGCGGCAACTACGAGGACTTGGCGGCAACTACGAGGTGGTTGTAGGCTCCGTATAGCCTACAACCACCACACCCACCGGAAAAACCAATCCAAGGACGCCATCGTAGACAGTGTTCAAAAGTAGCGCACCCAGCACGGATCCATGCGAGACTCCGAGACTCATAGACCGGACAACATCCTCCTCCTCAGCGGAAGTCGTGATGGTTCTACCCTTTACCCATTCGTGTACCATTCGTACAAGATACGGACTTATTCCTCTCCTTACCAATTCCTCAATGAGGGCTTCCCAGGAAACGCTTCTTAAGTCGTTCCTGATATCCAGGAGTACTATTATTGGTATTTACCTTGTGTGCCTGGTACCACAGCAAGCATCATCCACGATGGAGAGGACTATCCTACGGCATTAACCGCCTACCCCCTTCCCTGAATCCGAATTGGTTTTTGAAAAAACCTCTATTTTATTCCAATCCTCTCTTCAGCCTGGCAGCCAACATCAATTTGAATAATTTCCCAATAGTGTTGAGGAAGCAAATAGACCGATACCCCATTGGGTCTTCTACACGCGTTCCTGAGAAGGACAAGCCAGGCTCTCTTCCATTCACAGGGGATCGGTTCATGTGTAAGAACGTCGTTGAACAGAACCAGCATTGTCAGTAGGATGACCTCAACCACTATCTTTATAGGTTCAGCCGATATTGGTTTGCTTGGCATTTCTTCCACTACCACCCCATTTAGGAGTGGTGGGCCATCATCCCTAAAGCATAAGGCCGAATGTCTGTGCCAACAAACGGCTAGCATCGGACAGTTTGGTGACCAGTATCCGAAATAGCTCCTAGAGCTTACCTAACAGCGTGAGCGGACTAAGCGCGATGCCATACACCACCGGCTTACGTGTCCCAAGCTCTCACTTGTCATATATATGCTAAAATGGGTAGGTCCACCCCGTCAAATACTAGAAATATATATGACATTCAAAAAATAAAATTTATTTCATCTAGAAAGCAATTCGCTGCCACGCCTAGGTCGCTGAATGCCAGCAAATAGAGGTCAAGAGGAAAATTGGCCACTGACAAGCGGCGAGACAATGTGGCGAGAGCCGCATTGTCGGACCGTGTGGTAGTTCCTTGATGCAGTTGCTTTGTTCAACCAACATCAATAGTTTACCTAAGGGAAGACTCCTACCGCACTGCTGTGAGAGCTAACCTAGAGATATATATGGCTGACCACCAGCCAATTAAGGCTCCAAGCTCTTTAATATAGTGAACAGGTATTTGCTGGCATTCAGCGACCTAGGCGTGGCAGCGAATTGCTTTCTAGATGAAATAAATTTTATTTTTTGAATGTCATATATATTTCTAGTATTTGACGGGGTGAAGTTCCAGGATGGCCCGGTCTCTAGCTCTCCCAAGGGCAGTCAAATATCAGGTGTTCATTTGACTGGACCTTCCCGCAGACGCACAGCTCATCAGCTGCCAGGTGGAACCAAAACAGATATTGGTTTAAATTAACATGGTTGGTGAGCACCTGGGCACCCGTTGCCCTTAAAAATGAGCTCGAGGGATACGATCCCTCCAGATCCTGCATAAATTTATATAAGGATCTTCCCTTACTCATGGTGCCTTTCCAGCTGCCACGCATCCATCACCAGCAGCCTCTTCCGCAGACGGGAGACGGACAACTAAATGAAACTTAGATCCAGTGCATTGTGATCATCCTTCCGCTCCGATACTGCCCCGGCTCGAAACCGCATCCCAAATATCTCGGCCTATTAACCTCTTCGCATCTCCACATGGCTGCCCGAACTTTCACCACTAAATCGATTGGGAGAGCCTTTCCCAATACGGTGGTAGCCTCGTAGGAGGTTGTTTTAAAAACATCAGTGCTTAAGGCTCTGCGTTGGGCACTTCTTAAATTTTGAAGAAGTGCTCTGTTCATGTCCAACCTATGCGCCCAAATAGACGTCGCGTAAGAGGTCATGCTTTCAAAGACACGTCGGTGCAGCATGTACATTTGACGGCCCGACAAGCTATAGTCTTTCCGAGCAATCCTAAGTTTGTGCATCACTGAGACGACTTCCGCCGCCAGTTGCTTAATGTGGTTGCTAAACAGCAACTTTTCATCAAACAAAACACCTAGGTACTTAGGAACTCTCACTCGGCTGATTGCACAGCCTTTATACTTAAGGTGTGGGTTCCAAATGTTCGATAATTTATCTGCATCCTTGAGAAGCATGTACAACTTGTTCATCCAGCCCCACTGCGGTTGACAAAGCCGGCTGCGCTCGATCTTCTAGCTGCTGTCGTGAGTTACTACAAACTAATAGGAGAGCGTTATCGGCGAAAGCTTGGGCCGTAACCGCTTCTGGGAATGTCAATCCCAGAAATCCATCAAAGACCAGTTTCACAGCATGGGACCGAGAACGGAACCCTGCGAGCTTCCCCTGGTCACGGAGGTTTCCCCAACTAGGTGTACATCTTTAAACAGAGCCGTGCAGTTAGACAAGTAGTCAGATACTGGGTCTGTAGGCCTACGGAAACATTGCGGCGTTCCTACTCATAGAGGACAGAACTCCAACACAAGAAAAGAAATGCTGCCTCTATATCAATAAAAAAATATTGTGCATTTCTGAGACGGCGTCCGCTATACGTTCGGCCGGCATATCACCCGGACTCGGGCTCTTGCCTCCTTTCAACTTTTTGGAAACAAGTTGCAGTTCCTCCATATTGAACCTGGGGATGTCGTCCCCCACCAGCTCCCTCCATCTGTTCCTAGACTTAAGAAACACAGCACTGACGCCCTGACGGTCAATTCCATTGTTAGGATATTTTTTTCTTTTTGCTTAACAGATAATTATTAATTGTTACAAATTTCGTGTTCATCATTAATATTTAATTCCTGAGTGTAAATTTACAACTTTATTTGTAATAATACAAAGTTATAGTGTGTGTGTGTGTGTGTGTGTGTGTGTGTGTGTGTGTGTGTTTGTGTTGCATGACGCTACTGTCAATCGTGGGAATCTTTTAACACAAACACCTAGATATTTAATTTTTATATACAGGTATCATATAAACAATGTCTTAATGCTGAATGAATGTTTACGGGATATATTAGTGCAAGTTTACGAACACACACACATAGAGAGAGAAAGGGAGAGAGTTTTGCATTATGATAATATAGCACATTCCTATGATTGTGATTAGTGTTTTATGTAGGCACATCTCTGCAGCGGTGGTGATGATAGCAGCAGTAACGGTCTACGTGTTGCGCATGTGCAACCGCTTTGAATCCAGCGCTGTGATTGGTCGGAAGGGTGTGGCGCCTACCACTGTAACAGACGTTCAAAATAGGACGCTCAACCTTAGGCTTTGTTCATCAGCTGTTCATCAGTCGCGCGTCACACTTCGAACTGTCAACAACTCGGTGCCGCTACGTCAACGTTTGGCTGGATGTGTAGGTGGTGGTTGGGGGTGGTGGATAGGGTTTAGGTGTCGGGTTGGTAGGGTGTAGGTGAAGGGTGGGGTGTGTGGGTAGGTGTGTGTGTGTGTGTATTAGTGTACAGACTGATGTAACGTTAAGATTCACAGCTTATGTAGAACATTTTTCACTCATTACATCAGGGACCCACTGCAGCCGATTGGTTTAAGGCGTCAGTCAGTCGCGTCCCGTCATGACCGGGTTCGAGTCCAGCCCGACCAAGTTTTTTTTCACTTCCAATATTATTTATTTAATTCAATCGACCGGTACACAGCAGCTGATCAACAGCAGTAGATCATTAAATCCTTTGAATTAATTATTATAAATAATATTCAAAGGGAATATATTACTCAAGTTGGTATCCCTGCAGAATTAAAAATATCCCGCTAAGGGAAAAGGGAAATTCCCACAGGGACATTCCAATATGGCGGTGACGAGCTGCTAGCGCCAATGACGTCACAATCCAAGATGGCGCCCGTATCCCTGTGTGTAAATGTGTTTGTATGAATGTATGTGTGTATTTCAAATATTCCTCTAAGGGAAAGGGGAAATTTCCACATGTAAAAAGGGAAATTCCAATATGGAGTAACGGGCTACGGCCGTCACCGACGTCACAATTAAATATGGCTGACTGCAGCCATATTGAATATGTGACGTCATTCCAATAGGAATTCGTTAGAGTTTGACGCCGTATGCCTATTTCCGTACTACTCAAAACAGTTGCTTCTATCTTAAAAATATTAGTTACTACTGATTATGCGCATTTCGTACGGAAAAAAATTATTTTGCCCAGTCCTGATTGTTACCCGACAAACATCACTAGGAAGTGACCGTGATTCATTTCTCATTCTTTTTTTTTAACTAGTTTTATTATTTTATTATTAATTATTATTATTTATTTTATGTTTTTTAGTCAAGTAACCGGAGGCAAATGCAGCCAGTCGTGTCGTATATGCAACAGTGTATAAGTAACAGTGGCTACGTTGATTGAGCCGCCGCGCCATACACCGTCGTACACCTTAAAAAATCGAAATAAAAAAAACTCGAAAAATTGGTTTTATGTATTTATCGAAGAGCATTTTCAAGCCCAAATCGAGTGAATATCTCGTTTAGTATAGTCGGAAATTGGGAAAATTTGCAAGCACTGTTCACATTTTTTTACCTTTCTTCACCCTTTCAAAGTCAAGTTTTGAAAAATCTAGAAAGAGGTCTTTAGATATTTACATGAAAATCACATACACCAAAAATCAACTTGATATCTTCATTTCTTTCTGAGAAATTAAAAAAAATGGCGAGTTTTAAAAAAAAATCAAAATCCATTTTAACTCTTTAAACTCGGAACTTCAAAAAATCTTTCTTAGTGTGCACTTATATCGTAAGAAGAACATATAATCAAATTTTTACTAATTTATCTTCAGTAGATTTTGCTGGACATTGATAAATCAGTCAGCCAGTCAGGATATGTTTTTATACATACTTATCAGAAACCGATTGATTTCTATTCATAATTTTATCGTCCAATCGCCTATGACACGGCTACAGTCACGCTTAACTGGATTTTAATGTTGTTTTATTCCCAATTATCAAATTTTGAATAAATAATAAAGAAAGAAGGATGTATTTGAGACAAAGGTATTCTGTTTACCGAATACCTTTTTTTATTTTTTAGTAGCCTGACAATTAAGCATACGATACGAAGCAGGCGTTTAAAATTGCCGTATTTATCCTATCACCACTGCCATTTTATAAACACTAAACAATATTATTATATTCGTTAAAATTTACTTACCACTATTAAAATATTGCACTGAAATTTGTTGTAGATTCCCGTACGACCGATCACATATTATAGCCACGTATCAAAAACAACTTTTTTTCATTCCTTAAATACGAATTTTTGGTATTTTCATTACGGATTTTTAGTAATTTTAAAATATTTTGAAATAAAAGCTTTTAAATAATAATAAAATGCACGACTTAATACTTTAAACACCTGGTTATATGCGTCAAAAGAATTTTTTGAGATCATTTTTCGATATCTTCCTCACTGGTATTTAAGATTGCTGTTAACGTTTTAAAACGTCTTAAAACGGTAAATAACCCCGTTTATTATCTGGGAAACAGCATACTTGATTTATTAATTTTATTTGTTCAAATACATTGATTTCATGAGTTTGACTTGATGTACTTAATATCTTTAGAATGTGTCTTGTTTCAAAGAGGGCATATGGAAGGGTTTATTCTGATGTTTTCAGTGATTATATCTGTTCTTTACATTTGTGGATAAATGTGCATCCGATTTACCTTGCACTTAGTATTTCACTGCAGTTTTACTTGTGCACTACTGAATCACAGAGTTTGCCAGTATGTGCTTCCTTATTATCTTGTATCATCTGATGAATTTGTTTGGAAATTGAAAAGAAAAAAATATTAAAATGTTGAAAATTTTCTATGAATATAGAAAAAAGACAGACTGTTTCAGGAAGTTGATGACATAATTTACAGCGTAGTCCTCTCATTAAAATGAAAAAACTTCACGTAAACATAGATCTGGAAATGCTTCGTTTTCGAGTTACAACTACCAAAAGATTTCGTCCATCTTCACTCTAAAACACAATTAATACTGAAACTTTACGGATACAAAATATTGGATAAAGTTAGCGCTTTTTGTAAGCCATCTTACTTGAAAAATTGAGAAAAATGAGTTTCATTCAGTAGTTTACTAGAGAATTGTTATAACC
This sequence comes from Lycorma delicatula, assembly GCF_047948215.1. NCBI lineage: Eukaryota > Metazoa > Arthropoda > Insecta > Hemiptera > Fulgoridae > Lycorma > Lycorma delicatula. Next base: position 332,397,779 of record NC_134455.1, on the reverse strand, counting down.
CCTGGAAAAGTTGGGATCGAAAGGCACCTCCTTTTTAGATTTGACTTCAATTTACCTTCTTGCATTGCCAATAATTAATAAAAAAGCATTAAGGAAAAATGTGTAGAAAATTTAATTCTGTAAAAATGATTTATTAAAGTCCGTAAAAACCGAATAAAATATTAAAAAAATACATTTTTATTTAAAACCAAACAAAAAACAATTCTGAATATTTTGCATTATGGATGTTAAGTTAAAAGATAGACATGCTTATCTAAAAAAAATATATAAAATAAAACCAAATTATTATTTAATATACCAAGAAATTAACCTGCAGTGATAAACATTACATTAGGACCAATGCACATTTCAGCGCGACGATTTAATGACGCGATTGCTGTCTTCAATATACTGTTTTACACACGTGCATCAGCAGACAAATATACTGATTGTAAACCAAAATTTGAATGCTTTCTTTAATATAATTTTTTGTAAATTTTTTATAAAATCTATAAATTAATAAAAATAGAAATTCCTACTGCCGTCAGTTTCTGAAATTTACCAGTAAATATTTAAAGCTCTCAAATATAAAAAGCAATCCTAGAATTTCATGCAGAAAGAATTACAGATTTTGACAGTGCTTTGAATAACGTTAAATGTAACAATGCAGTTGCAGTTTCTTGCATTTTTATGTGTCATTTTTTTTAGAAATACAGAATATTTCTAGTACAGCTATCATCTTTGCTGCCATATAACAGGATTACAATTCAGTGCTTTGGACTGTGCTTACCTACAGTGACTCATATCAAATTATTTGCCAAATTACATGTTTGGGTATGTAGAAACAAAATAAAATAAAGTTAAATGTAACCCACATCAGGATAGCTTGTGAAATTTGCTTTCATTTTGTAACATTGATTTTCTTTTGTGATTATACATTAAAAATTATATGCTTCCTAACATCTTTTTAGGTAATGTGTTACTGTGTTTTGGTCATATGTATAGTTTTTTTTTGTATATAGACAACAATAATTCAATTTATAAGATAATACTAACTGAAAATGAATATTTAAGAAGAAAAATAAAAAAATATTCAGTAACTCATTAGTAATGATTGCAATAATAAAATTTTTCAGTTTGTTTCTTTCATAAGTCAAAGAATGTTTTAGGTACAGGTTACAACAGCAAAATACCAGCTGAAAATGGTATACCATTGCAGAATAAAGCAAAAATATAAAAAAAACTTCATAAAAATAAACATCAATTTAATTTTAAAAAAGTTACTCTTGCTTCTAATTTATATCCAAGAAATTTTGCAGCTCTGATTAGTGCTAAATAAACAGATACTATTATACAGATAATAATATAATAACCCACCTAGTAGTGAACTCTCCATCACAATTCAGCTGATTTCAAAGTCAAGAGTTCTAAGGTTCAAATCCTAGTAAAGGCAGATTTTGAATACTAGTTCACGGATACCGGTGTTTTGCGGTTGGATTTCAATTAACCACACATCTCAGGAATGGTCGACTACAAGACTACACTTCATTTTCATTCATATATATCATCCTCATTCTGAACTAATACCTTACAGTGGTTCCAGAGGCTAAACAGAAAATGAGAGAGAGAGAGAGTGAGAGAGGTAATATAATGTATTAGCTGTACTTTAACAAGGCTTCTGATTAGAAAAGAAGTCAATAGAGAACTACTTAATTATTATATATTTTTTTTAACAAAAATTACTTTTTTTAACATAAATATAAATGTTTTAATAAAAGTGTTATATTAACAGTAAAATGTGTATAGAAAGTAAAGGAAAGGGTTTTAGAAATCTGAAAATGTAACTATTACAATATCATTTTAAAAAAAAAAATTATTTAAAAGAGAAATTTTAAAGGAAAAACTGATACATTATCTTACCAAACTGTGGTAACATAAATCCTGAAGAAGCCATAGAATTTACCACTGTTTGATAAAGTAAACACTGAAAGCACAGTTGCTAATTTTATTACAAAAAGTTCATAATATTGTCAACTCACAGAGATCTTGTAAGAACAATTTATTTACAGTTGGGCAAATCAGCAAGAAAATAAACTTCTATAAATAATCTTCTCTCAAGTACAATGTTTGAGAGCAATGAGTGAATGTTACAGATTGGGAAGATTCGAAATGAGAATGTTTGGACAGGACAGCGATAAATAAATGAACAGATTAGGAGTAGGAAGCAAAGGAAAGAATGCTGTTGTATAAGCTGAGAAATGAAAAGACCAAGAAGGAAATGGATGGACACTTTTACGAGTTTTTAATTGATAATATATACATATATATATATATATATTTATTTACAGACCCAGAAATGGATTACAATTAAATCATAGGAGTGAGAGGAAAAACAAACTATGTTAAACAAAACAATGATGAAAGTACTAGATTTAGTATTATTACTTTACAGTAATATATTAAATAATTTTTTATTCAGACTTGGGCAGACTTGGACTTGGATTGGATTTGGGCAATAAAAACAAATATAAGCATTTGTTTTTTAGTTCAATTTTCAATCTTTTTATGTCTGAAATTATTGAAGTAAAAATCTCTTATACACTAATGACTGTTTTAAACCGAAGACTAGAAGCAAATTTAAATTACTTAAAAAGAATCTTACACATCTTATTAATAATGAAAAATTTAAATAAATTATAAATGCATGATAAAATATTATAATTTCAACCATTATTGTTAAAAATAAACAGAAATATTTTAGGAGCATTTTCCTCAAAGAGAACAGAATACACTTATGAAAATGGTTCTGTTTCATTGAGCCAAAGTCAAAAAATAACCCACCAGGTTGGTCTAGTGGTGAATTCGTCATCGCAAATCAGCTGATTTCAAAGTCGGGAGTTCTAAGGTTCAAATCCTATTAAAAGCAGTTACTTTTATATGTATTTGAATACTAGATCATGAACATCGGTGTTCTTTTGTGGTTGGGTTTCAATTAACCACATTCATACATATTATCCTCGATTGTCCTCTGAAGTAATACCTAATTACTTCATTACTTAATATGGTGGTTCTGGAGGCTAAGTAGAAAATGAAAAAACTCAAAAGATATAATTCACTTGCTTTGTGTAGTGATACTTAGGTAATTGGAGATCCTAATAGTATGAGAAAAGAAAATTTATCTATAATTAGATAATGATGTCATGAACGAGAAATCATGGTAATTACAACCTGAAGAGGTCTAATAAAATAACTGACCTTATATCATTGCTTAATAATCTTCCAGTAATGAAATAATGTTCTTAGTAATCTTTTTTAGTTAGGCATTTGGCTGATTTAATGATATTTTCCATTAATTTCTGTTTTGTGCTAATCTTTTAACTTAACATGATTACTGTATCCTATGCCTTCAGTAATCTGTTTTATAAATTCTTATCTTTGTCTTCCTGTACAGTTTTTCCCTCTATTCACTCTGCTATTGAATCAACTAAATGTGGGTTTTTTAATACAGAGCTCACTCACTGTTAATTTTAAAAATAGATCATCTCTGTACAAGATTGCCATAAATTTCCCTCCTCTCCTATGCATCTTAAGATATCTTCAATTTACATTTTATTAACCCACATAATTTCAACCTCCTCTTAACATGAACTTCAATGCCCTCTACTTTTTTCATTTGTAACTTTCCTATTGACATGTACCATTTAACAGAAAGTACACTCTACAAAAATATTTTAAGAATATGTTTCTAATTCTTAGATCTATATTTGATGCTAATAGACATCTTTCTACATAAAATATCTCCTGGATTGTGCCAGTCCCCTTTTGATCTGAACATAACTTTGTCTGTTGTTCATATCTTATTAAATAGCAAAATTCTATAAATCCTTTTACATTACCTTCACTTATCTCAACATTTAGTTCCTTCTTATTCTCCTTTTTTACATTTCATTACTTTTGTTTTATTCTTACTTACTTTCAAACTTAATTTCTCTCTAGCAATAAATCCTTACCGCTCAGAATTTCTTCTAAATTATGTTTGATTTCTGCCAAAAGGATAATGTCATCGGCAGATGAATTTTTTTTTCTTTCCATAGTTACTCCATCCGGAAATTTGTCTTTCAATTCCTGTACTGCTTTTCCTGCGTACAAGTTGTAATGGAGATAGACTATGTCCTTCTCTCACTCTTTCTGAATCATAGCTTCCTTTCAACCTTCAGTCTTGTCACTAATACCTGATTCTTAAACAGATGAATCTTTTTATCTAAATTTCCAGTTTTAAAAACTTTGGTCCATTCTACAAATCTAAAAATACACTGCAGATAGCTTCATTCTTTAATCAGCATCTAAAAAATCTGAGCAGAAATGAATGTTTCAGAATGATGTCTTGTACTCATTTTCTTTTTAAAACCAAGCTTACCTTGATTTATTACCCCTTGAATGTAAGGTACATTCTAGTAGATGCAGCCTTGTACATATACATCCTAATAGATATTTTCAATGAGATGAGAGAGGTAGTGTATTACTTCTCACACTTCTACTTTCTTTAGTAAAGTAACAACTACATTTGTTACATCTGTGAATACTTCACTCTCATAAATTCTACAAATTAATCTTTGTAGTCTATTCAGTATTGTTTCTTGTAATAAGGCAATGATTCCTGGTGGCATATCACCTATTCCTACTGTCTTAATTTTATTTCAATCTTTTAGAGTTTTATCAATATTTAATCTCAAAACAGAATCATTTCTAATACCATCATCAATTTCTTCTTTCTCTAAGACTTTATCTGAGAATCTTTCCCTCCGAATAGTCCCTCTATATATATATACCTGTCATCTTTTAACTCTTTCTTTCTTGTTCATTATTCCATTTTACCTAACAAATAAAAGTACCAATTATATATCTTGTTCTAACCTAACCATTTATTGTTTGAAATTATCTAGCCTGTCACTTTTGTACTCTGTGGATCAAAGAATGTCTTGCTTATTTAGACTTTCCAGTGACCTCTTCTTGAGCAGTCACCGTTAGGTATTACTTCAGAGGATGAGATGAATGACAATTTTAGCATGTGAAAATGTCATGCCTGTTTGGGATTCAAACCTGGGACCTCCGGATGAAAGGCTGAGATGCTACCAGTCACATCACAGAGGCCAGCTCCGTAGTCTAGTTAAAATAAGTCAGCTTCAAGTTTATTGTTCAGGTTGTATCAATCATCAGTTAGTTGGTGTCCTCAACAGTAACTGAAAGGTTTGCTATTCCTTCTAGTCCCTTTCAAAAATTAGTCCTTTGTCAAACCTCTTTGTCAAACCAACGATATAGCTATCTAGTTTTCAGAAATGTGTAATCTTCAGCATGAGGAATATATCATCTTGGTTCTAGCTGATCTTTACCTGTGACACCTTGTTCTTATCAACTTTGTAGCATCTTTAAGGTGTATTGTCTCCCCCTTGAAAAGTGCTCCACCATACTTCAAACATTAACTATGTCTGTTGACTGATTCAGATTACTCCTTATTCCAGCAAATTATCATACTAATGATCTTTCTCATAATCCACAACTTGGGGATGTGTCCTGTCATCAGCAGTAAGGCTTCTAATTGATAAGCCAAGGATTTAATACAAGGTTATTACAAATGATCTTTCTAATTACAAACATCAATAATTCATTTTAATAACATTCAGATACATTAAAGTAGTGTCATTTAAAAAGAAAACCAAAACATCTTCAGTGGTTGGTACAACTGTCATGTGTTTAGTGTTTATTGATTTCATCACTGGGGTGATAGGAGTGAAAGTGGCTGTCTATGAACACAAGAAGGGGTTTTGTATACTGGATTTTCACATCTGCCAGTCTGTTATCACTGTGCAATGTAATATTAGAAGGAAGTTTGGTGAAGATGCACTTACTGGATCCACATCCATAAGTGGTATCCTAACTTTAAAGTAAGTGGATGCATCATTAAGAAAAAGTCAACTGACTGACCACCAGTAAGCACGGCTACTGTGGAATATGTGAGAGAGAGAGAGAGAGAGAGAGAGTTTTGTATGAAATCCAGAGAAATCCACCACCACAGCCAGCAGAAAATTAGACATCACATAACCAACTGTGTGGAAGATTGTGAACTGAATAGGCAACTACCAAAGATATAGATTGGACTTGCTGGCCGTGACGATAATAAATGATTTTTCACCCTGTGACTTTTTTACTGGGATTTTGTCAAACAATATGTATATTAGCAACCTTTCTACCTACCTACCATTCAAGATACTTGTTTTGCACCTCACAGACCATTGCATTAATGGATTGTCCAGTGTTACAATGTGTATAACAGGAATTGGACAACAGGTTCAATGTGTGTAGTATGACATAAGTAGTTCACATTGAGCACACATGATGTGATGTTGTGAACCAAAGGTAATATAAAATCTTTTGAATTTTCCTTTCTATTGATGCTACTTTCATGTATCTGAGTGTTATTAAACATGAATTATTTAAGTTTTGTAATTGGAAAGATCATTTGTAATACTTTGTACAATCATAGAGCAGATATAATCTTATTAATAGAAAAATCCTATTTTATTATTCATCATATGACATTCTAATTCAGTTTGGCAATTGTAAAAAAGAATAAATGATATCAAGAGGTGGATACACTGTTGTACCACTAAGCACCTTCTGTTGTAAATTTCTTGTGTTGTGTCTTAAAGCAATTGAAAAAGAAATAGAATTGGAAATAGGCAAAGAAATAGTGGAGTTTCATGAATAACATGGTTGCAGTTTGCTAAGAAGTAATATACTGTTAATATGTGAATTCTTAATATTCTTCCACTATCATCCATCTATTATTTTGAATGCTCTCGTATTCCAACTCCTTAGAACCGGAAGTAATAGAAATTGTTAACTTTTTATTGTTTCAGCCTTCTTACTAATTCCTTAAATTATTTTTATGAATTTTTATTTTAATAAGGTGTTGTCAGGGTGAGAGTAGTTTAACCATCATCCCATAATAAAAAATAATTATTATATATCTATATATATATATATATACATACATATTTTAAATTGTGTGATTTTTATGACATATTATTTTAATAAATCATTCTATAACTTTGTCAAATTGTTTATTTAAAAAAAGAATGAAAAATATAAAATTTTTTTTAAAAAGAAGTTATAAGGGTAAAAAATAAGGGTCTTCAAATTTTATTCATAAGAAAAGAGTTTTCTGTATGTCAGGAAATTTCTGCAACATTAGTGCCAGTTCATTTTCAGTTGAGAAAGGATTTAATGATTTATTAGTTTGCTTTGGAAAGAATTCTTTCTGTAGAATAAATTCAAAAATGATGTCATTTTAAAGCATCTAACTGTTTATTTCACCCTTCTATATATTTTAATTATTATTTTTAAAACATTATTACAAAACACTTTGTTTTGAATTTAATAATGTCTTATCCATAATACGAGTATTTACTTGTATTGTTTTTAGGAGTTATTTGTTTTCTTATAAAATTGTATCATAAATTATGTTTTTCTTGCATTCATTACTGCACAACTAAACAGTATATATATTTTTTGAAAATAATCTTTTAAATTATATATTGCATTATACTATATTCATTTTACTTACTAATTTGTACTTTTCCTTATTTTATGTTAACTATTTTGTGGTTCAGAATCATGTCTTCTACTTCTTTTAACAATTTATGGTATGTGTGCGCACACACACTACATTATATCATATATGAGTATATATGAGCACATATTTAGCATATGTTAATGTTTTATATATATATATATATATATATTTTTTTTTTTAACATAAAAATTATAGTAACAATTCCTTTATTTCTTTTTTTTTGTTGTTATTACGCCCTTGAAATATATTATTAAATTTAAAATTGTTATTTTTAACTTAGAATGTTTAATAAAATGTCATCTTATAGTTTAATATTTCATAAGAAACACCAATCTGTTACATCAAAGTGAAGATTGGCAATGTATTGATTTTAGGCATATCAAATCAATACATATATTGCTTATTTAAAATAAAACTACAAAATATTGTTTTAATAAGGCCTTAACTATCACAAGTAATTAGGATAATTTTTTATGAACACTTTTCCATAAAAAAGTAAAATCTTTAGAATGTTTTTGTAGAGTTTTGTTATTGCTTTGTATTGGAACACTGGTAGAAAACATAGGGGTCTGATGTGAAATTATTTCAAAAATACAACTTGCAGTTACATTGTTCACACAGTCAATCTATACATAACCTTTCCTGATTTTGTCCCAGTAAATAGTACAAAGTTTGAATCAAAATAAACTAGTTATATTGGATATGTTACTTTTAGTTAGTAAAGGTTGTAAAAAGATTACTTTCTAGTATGATGATGTAGTGCATCTTGATCCCATAAATGATGTTATTATCAATCATAGACAATTGAATTTACTGTATGCAATTGCCCTTTACTCTGACCTACCAATATTGTTGATTTAAGTAATATAACTTTATTAAAACTACTCAATGAGTAAATGAATTGTAATATTACACTTAATAAAATTAGTAGTTTGATTAAAATGTATTTATATTGAACAGCTGTATTAACTAACTTGCTGCAGGGCGTGACTAGGGCTTGCCTTCACAGCTATGCCCTCTGTTGCCCTTGCGGGTGGTGTCTCGCAATGCTATTATTAGATGTACAAAATTGATTACCTCTTGTGTAAAAATGTTTTTTTAATTATGATAATTGATCAAGGGAAAGTGAAAAAAATGTCAGCAAATCTTCCCAATTAAATTTGTTTTATGTCAGTGTAGGCATCTTTTAAAGATTGCACACTCTCTTCATTTTCATCAAGATCCATAATATCCATATGCAAATTCACTCAATACGAGAGCTAGAAGCTTAAACAAAAGAGAAGTTGGCTTCAAAATCAAAAAATCGCTAAGAAGGATTTGAATCCATTTAAGAAGGATTCAAAATGCTAATTTTGACCATTATTGTTTCTTCTAATTTTGACCTTTATTGTTTACCATTTGATTCAACCCACGTGTCTTGCCTATATGTATGTTTAATAAACATACATACTAATACTATATGTATGCCTGTATATACGTTCTCGGTTAGGTTTCATTATTCTAAATATTTTATTATTTGCTGGTTCATTCAAATAAATAAAAGTCTTTATTTCGTTTCTAATGTAAATTATTTTTATTATGATCTTTGAACTTGTAATTCATATAACATTAGTGTATTAATTAATTAGACATTTGTAATAAACACATGGTGAATCTTTGAAGGATGGAACAAGACTGACTCACAATAGGGCATTAGAAAAATTCATTTCATAAGAGTAACAAAAAAGTGAGAATTTATAAAAAGTAAAAGAAAGAGTGAAAATTTATAAAGAGTAAGAAAAGAAGTGAAAAATTTCTATTTTTGCAAATAAAAAAGAAGGAAATGAATGAAACCTGACTTTTAACATAAATAATCGATTTTAAGAAGAAAAACAATCACATAAATAAAAAAGTATATTATAAATAATAAATATAAATATTTCCTATACATATCGGTATATAATAATATAACAAGTATACACACCTGACCAGCACTAGACATGTACTAACGAATCGAGATTTTCCGCTAGTATCGGTACACTCTGGTGCTAAGCTAAGGGGGGTCACACACATATACAAATGCCGTTTATTAGGGTGGGATTGAGAATTTTTAAAACACGTAAAATCTCTCTGAATTTGTTTTATCTGTATAATTTGCAAATGAGTCTGTCACATTTTTAATTGAAAAAAAAGAAATTTAATATAATTAGTTTTGTTTTGTGTATGTGTGTGTGTATGTGTGTGTGTGTGTGTGTGTGTGTGTGTGTGTGTGTGTGTGTGTGTGTGTGTGTGTGTGTGTGTGTGTGTGTGTGTGTGTGTGTGTGTGTGTGCGTGCGTGTGTGTGTGTGTGTGTGTGTGTGTGTATGTTATGGTAGCTTTACACCTAACTTAACTTTTGGTTTTAGAATTCAATTTTACTTTTGTTGGTTGTCACTTTTACAGTTAACAATATTTCTTTGTATTTTTATTATTATTACAATAGAAATTCCAGACATTTTTTAAAAACATGAGTATTAAGAATGAAACTCAGTTTGTTACTTATGAAAGGGGCGGTATGTTAATACCACTTATGATACAACATATGACTCATGATATCTTGTAATGTTACTATGTAAGATTACTTTGTAAAAATCATTACTTTGCTCTTTTTAGGCAAATTTGTTTTTCTAATTATTAATTATATACTGCACACTATTGTAAACATAAGTTAATTTGTCAATAACAGAATGATTAGTATTAATGTACCGGTGACCATTCTATTTTCACATCGCTCAGGTGCTGGACTGAATTTTACATACTATATATCAGAACCTATAATTATTAATGGTATATTTATTAACAAATGCTCTTATACAATTAAATCACACATTTAATTAAAGTAGTCAAAAAAAGAGAAAACAAATCTCTAAAATGCTAAAATAAGTTTAATAGTTCTTATTTATTAATTAATATTTTCTTTTTTTTGTGGTTTTAGGGTCCAGAGATAGTAAGAGTGTCAAAATTTTACCGGGAATCAAAAGAAGGAAAATTTATAAGTTATATAACAGAAGATACTCAGACACTCTATGAGACCTTCAGAAGAGGTGCCAAAATATCCAGTAAGTCATTTCAATTTTATTTTCTCTTTCTAGTAGTAAACTGAATGGCAGAATTTTCAGGGCATGCCATTTTGTTGTTAATTGCATGTCTTCCATAACTCTTATTATATTCATCCTGCATTTATTCACAGATTAAATGTGTTTATTCATACTGCATTTCAAGATTATTAATTCAGACCTTTAACAGATATTTAATTATACCCAAGAAAAAAGTATATCAGATTTCAAACCTACTTAAAAAGTGTCAAAGAGAATTTTTAACTTTTATCCTACATTTCTTCCAATATAAATAAATAATTTTAACTCAAGTTTTTGTTATCTTAAACTAGAATATGAGGCAAATCTTGGAACATAAACTATCCAGTTTTTCTTTAAATTTATTTTTCCCTTTATATGAGTTAAGATTTTTGATTGCTAGAAAACTTACCTCTGCTAAAGGATTCTATGGCAAATATAGATTTTTCAAAAAATAGATAAGTTCCTTTTAATTGCAATATAAATGACCAGCTCTCTTTGCCATGAATCATTTTAGGCAAAGTTGTCGAAAATTGTATGAACTAAAGTGACAAAAATAAAATTTTGTAATTCTTTTTTTAAAAAACTATGCACAAAACTAAACAAAAATTCATCACAAACAGCATGACACTCAGAGTGAAATTCTGAACATTGTTCTCACCAAGAATTTTAGTCACAGAAATTCGTTACATTTTTCATTTCATAATTTTTTTAATTGCATTTGGTTCAATTGAAACTAAAGAAAACTTTTAATATAATATTCAAATCTTGCCTGCTTTTGAAGCAACTACGTATGTCATAACACAAAACATATATTAAAATAAAGAAAGACAATTATTTAAGAACTTTTGTATCTACTGACCACCACTATAAAGATAAAATTAAATCAATCAATTGTTCACTTTCAAATGAATTTATTGAATTAAATACATATGATGATGAGTTCAATTTCATCTTCTCTACAGCATTACACTAGCCTATCAGGGCCTATAACATTTAAAAAATGTTTTTCTTTAAGTTTTTTTCACAGGGTATGACTTTCAGATGTGCTCTAGATATTTAATGGAGGCATAACAATTTTTTTGAACATTAAATTACTAGACCTAACCTAATTCTGAGTTGGTTAAAATCACTTGTCAAATGTAAGAGAACAATCAGTTTAGTAAATATTTTTTTCTATTATACATTATTTTCAATTATGAATATAATCTAAACAAAAATTTTAATTTTATTTTAATCACACTGCATCATGGGTGATGTGACTTCATTTGAATATGAAAGTATGAAGTGAACAGCAGTATAAATTTTGAGAATGACTTATTTACGATATTTTGTTTACTGTTATATTTGTTATCCCTATTTTATTAATTTCTTAACTTTCAAGAATTTAAGATAAAAACAACAAACATGTTTATTATTCAGGATTGAATAAGTTAATTATTTCTTATTATAAATAAATTATTTATTATGTATTATTATGAATACATAGCATTTTAAACACTAGTTATTGTCCAGAAAGCAAATTTAGCCACTTCACAGTTATCAATAACTGCTACACAAAACATAAACAGTTTAGCAAGGTGTATTAAGCCTAGATAAATGAGGTAGGATAATCATCCATCTCTTAGAAGTGTATATTGTATGATCAATAATTGATAGAGTGGGCAAACAAAAATAAATTTGACAAATTAGTGTACTTTTACCAAGCACAGACTAAAAAAGTAATCAGCTACAAACATATTATAAAACAGACAATACAACATATGTCTTAGATTTATTTATATCAATGTATACAGTAGCATGCAAATTAATACAAACACAGGGAATTATTTGTATTCCTATGTTGTGGCTGCACTACTTGCCCACACACATTCTCTAAGTTGTCTATGTAATGTGAGATTATTGTTCTTTCATTATTTTGCAATTTTCATGTTATAAATACTGTTTTGTGGAAGCTTATTTCATTTTTTATTACAAAATCATATTTTTGTATTTTTTATTCTGTGTGCTTTGAATATACACTAATGGACATAACTAGAAGAAAGTGTTCAATAATTGTTTCTGTTTCTGAACATACCAGTATGACACAACAACAAACAGCTTCTGAGTATGATGATGGACTAGAAACAATGAATGCTATTTTATAGCAATTTAAAGAAACTGGTTTCTATTTACCTCAAAGGAAAAACAAATGTGACCGTAAAAGAAAACTGCTCAAACATAGGATCGATTATTAGTGAGAAAATGTTAACTTCATCCACAACTATCTGCTGTGGACTTAGATTGAGAATTAGCAGCCTGTGGAACAGATTTACATGTAACAACTGTTAGATACCAACTTCTTGCTGTTGGACAGAAAGCTTGACAGGATTAAGAATAAAGGAGGACATATTAATTAATAAATATTCACAGATTGTACAGGTGTGATTTTTTTCTAAATAAAGTTACTTTTTATTAAATAAGATCTTTGTTCAGATTGATTTGTCAATTAATTAATTAATATTTGTCGATCTCCATGGTGGAGTGGTTAGCACCTCGGCCTTCCATTTGAGGTCCCAGGTTCGAATCCCAGTCAGGCATGGCATTTTTCTTACGCTACAAAATTTCCATTTCATATTCTCATGCACAGGCTTATATTAGTGTAATATTAATTACACTAAACGTATAACATTTGTTAGTAAGTCATCTTTTAGTACAGCTGGACATAATCATTTAATTATTTAACCAAACATGAAAAAGATGCATTTTTAATAGCATTATAATACAATTAGATTTCTGACTGCCCCTAGTGTAGGAAATGTACTCGTTCTATCAATATATTCTACCTGGTTCTCTTGCCTTTTTTTTTGTACAATATTCTTTATCAGAGGAAAGGCAAATACTGCTTTCCTCCTGGGTACCCCTTTGGTGACTAATCCGTAAAAACCACATTGATTAGTTTAATACAAGTTTTTAAGAATTACATTTTGTATATTAAATTTTTCTTCCCATTTTATGCAATTTATTTTTTATAAAGCAATAAAATTGCAGCAGTGATTCTATTAAAAACTCTTTTTTAATTTATATAGAATTTCATTGCTGTTTTTAGATCACCGAATTAAATAAAATAGGATTGTTTTTTAAGTATAATTTTTTTAAGTACCAAATACAATAAATCTATATAAAGCAGCAAAAAATATATTTTAACATTTAATACTTAAATAATTCTTTTTGAAAAGGTTAAGAAGATTTATAACTTGAAAAGTTTTACTACCAACTTAATAATTCTTAGTTTAAATTCTGTTTTAAGGTCCCTACATGGTATTCTGTTTAATTCATTCACTTATTCACATCAGAAATAACAATGTTACAGCTATGGTGATCTTGTTTGAATCAACCACCTGTAACAAGCGTTAACTGTACACTCTATAACTGAGTGTATTTGTTAGCATTGTTCATTTGGAAAAATGTTTAGCTGAAGAAAAATATCGTGTTCTTGGCACACTGTGTTTAAATTTTCTTAAAAATCTGAAATTATTCTTTAACAATGATTTATTGGGCTTGACTGAGTAATATAGTAAAAGACCTGCAACTGAATAGTACCTGCAATTTGTGTCAATAGTGGCTACTATTTTCTATGACTATTTGTATTGAGGGGGTCACTGCGTTTAAAAAAGTAAATCAGTAATAAGTGCAATTTTCTTTGAAGATTACACTTAATTATAAAGCATTTAGTAGTTTTAAAATTTCATTAGCAGTATTGGTAAATAATTATCTTGCTTTTATATTTTCATTTTTATTAACCATGATTTCTGGCTAATGTTAAAAATTTAGCATTTTAATTTATTTATTTGTGGTGTTATAATGACAAGTGTATTGTCATGTTGTATATTTAAACTGTTCTTGGAATCTTTCCATGGTAGTGCCATCAATAGTGAATGAGGTGAGAAATATTTCAAGCATCTAAAAACAACTGCTACATGTGCTCTCAGAAAAATAACCTACTGAATACACTAATAAACAGTCCACTTACTTCTTTCTAGTAAATTGTATTTTTATGCCATCAGTCATTTGATTGATTTCAAACCATTCTCTATTTTTTTCTGTTACCTGCTAATCTTTTATCCTTAACATGTATCCTATACCGTAAATACTACAGATCTGTTTTATACACTCCAGTCCTTTTCTTTTATGGTTTTCTTAGTGGAGAAATATATTAAATAATTTTATTTTTTAGTTTATTACTTTTTATTCGTAGATTTATAAGCTTACTTTATATTATAAAAATAAATATAACAATATATAGAAATTGAATATTCTAAGTGTGTGTGTGTGTGTGTGGTTTGGGTGGGTGTGTGTGTGTGTGGGGTGTGTGTGTGTGTGTGTGTGTGTGTGTGTGTGTGTGTGTGTGTGTGTGTGTGTGTGTGTGTGAACTAGCATTTATCAGTATTGAGTTTCAGATAGTTTGTTAGTTTGATAGTTTTTAGTGATGGAAAAAAGTAGGCGAAATTCTTACACTTCAAATTACAAATTGCAGGTTGTAAAATAAACGAAAAAACATGGAAATAGGAAAGCTGAAAGACATTTTGGACCTCCGCTACAGAAAAAATGATTAGAACTTGGCGTGGTCAGAAGGAGATGTTGGTCAATTTGCATAAAGAAAAGCGCGCGGAACGTGGTAAAGTTGCGAAATGGCCAGACATCGAGACCGAAGTTTTAAAATGGGTGCAAGAAAATCGGCAAAATGGTATTGCCATTTCAACAAAAATGATTCGTATTCATGCAATCAAAGTAGCTTGTAATCGTAATATCGAAGATTTTAAAGGTGGTGTGTCATGGTGTTACCGTTTCATGAAACGTAGTGGACTTTGGATGCCTACAAAAACAAAAATCAGTCAAAAAATGCCAAAAGAATATGAAGACAAAATTATTTCCTTTTTATTTTTATTTTTCCAATGAAAAAATTATAATTTTGAAATAGGACAGATAACCAATATGGATGAAACGCCCCTAACTTTTATGTAGGCTCAAACAGAACTGTAGCTGAGAAAGGTGAGAAAAGCAATACAATCAAAACCAGTGGACATGAAAAAACACACTAGTTCTAGCATGTTGTGCTGATGGTACGAAGCTGTCGCCAATGATAATTTTTAAATGGAAGACACTGCCTAAAGAAAAAATACCAACAGGAGTGATTGTACATGTTCATGAAAAAGGTTGGATGGATAAAAGTGTGGATAGACAATGTATGGAAAAGAAGAAATGGTGCACTGCTAAAGAAGAAAGCTCTTCTTGTATTTGATCAGTCCCGGGCTCATCTGAAGGAAACAATCAAACAAAAATTCCAAGAGTGCAATACTGAACTGGTTGTCATACCAGGAGGACTTATATCACAACTACAGGCACTTGATGTATCATTAAATAAGCCCTTTAAAGTCTTTATGAGGGAAGAGTGGAACAAGTGGATGATGACTGCTGGTGTACATCAGCTAACACCAAAGGGTGCCCTGAAATGGCCATCAATCTCTCAAGTGTGTGAGTGTGTTTGTTTAATTTAATGATGGATGTTCAGAAAGAAACTCGTAAAAATTAAAAACTCGTTTAACTTAGGGGACAGAAATAGAATTAATGCTACATTTTGGATCAACATTCTAGTGATTTTAGATTACTATTCTTCTGTTAAGAATTTAAATCAATGATAAATTAAATTTATAGAAAACAAACAAAAGTGTCGTAGTGTAGTGATTATTTCTACAGCAGGATGAGCATTCTTTTTAGTGTAGTAAATGCTGTATTTTTTATTACAATTTTTGCCAATGTTTTCTTGACATTCACTCTCAGAATGTGGATTTATTAGTTAAAATTCAGCAAATACATACACATTTTATGAAAAACTTTTGTTTTATTTTGATTGTAAACTAAAATGCAACGGTATCACTTAAAATTGTCGGTAAACTTCAAAATCGTTGCATTTGAATGAAAATTTTATGAAATACAAGAAAAAGTATGGATTGATGAACTTAAACTAATATTTTTTTTTTATTTCACTTCTTGTTCAGTAGATGTTTAATTTGACACTCACAAATTATTAAATATTTTCCATGCTGGTAATAATTTAATGGAATATTAAGATAGTATTATTCGATGCGTTTTATGGAGAAATAATTGTTGATTCTGAATTTTAATAATGTTAAAATTTTTTTGTGGTGCGCTCCATGTAATAGGTCATGAGACCAAAGAATTCTTGGTTTGCTGATAAAATGAGTTTGTTTGGGGCATATGGATCCCCTTTCTTGTTCCATCTCAACTTATTTATTATGTTGTCTTTGAGAAGGATGATGGGAGGGGATTGTTTGACATTATTGCCTTGCTACTCAGATCTGGCAGTTAACAAAATGATTTTTCACTTTTCCTTTTTTTGCTTTGTGTTCCTTTGATCTTGCAGAAACAGAACAAGTCTGATTATGCATAGATTTTATGTGTAGCTAATAAAGTCAAAATTTCAACAATATGAATTTACAAATTCACACAATTTTACAAAAGTAACTTATTAAATTAACAAACAAAAAAATACTTTGAATATATTATTTGATTATATGCTCAAAATTAAGAGGTTTCCTAACCTGTTTTTCTTTAAACAGGCCCTAATAATAACAATCAACTCATCGACTGCAAAGCATATACAGGAGCAGATATTGATAGTGAAAAACTATCAATAAAAACTATCAGACTTCAAAAAGTCTAGTGTCATGATACCAAAGAAAGCAGGAGTAGATAAATATGACATGCATAATTTAGTGATAATGAAATGTAGATTGGGGTTTAAAAACCTGAAGAAAAGATATCATATGAATCAGTGAAATTTAGAGAAGCTTGAGGAAGGGGAGGTAAAGCAGATTTTTAAGGAGAACATCGCAAGAGGTCGGAGTAAAAAAAATATGGTAGAAAATATAGAAAAAGAATGGAAATGTTAAAAAAATTCTTAAATCAGCAGAAGCGTTCTTTTTTTATGAATTATTTGTAGCATGTGTGAAAATGCCTTGCCTGGCTGGGATTCGAACCTGAGACCTCCGGATGAAAGACCAAGACACTACCACTTGTGCCACGGAGGCCGGCAGCAGAAGCGAACTTAGGCGGAACAAATAGAACTGGTAGAAAACCTTGCATTTCATAGGATATGATATGCAAGGCTGATTGCAGCTGATGGATGAATGTAGAAAGTATAAGAATGCTAGTGATGAAGAAGGTAAAACGAACTATCGACAATTAAGAAATACTATAAACAGGAAGTGCAAATTAGCAAAAGAGGAGTGGATTAAAGAAAAGTGTTTAGAAGTGGAAAGAGAAATGATTGTTGGTAAAATAGATGAAGCATATAGGAAAGTTTAGGAGAATTTTGTGGTACATAAATTAAAATCTAATAATGCATTAAATAAAGATGGAACACTGCTTTACAAAACAAAAGAAAAGGTCGATATGTGGGCGGAATATATTGAAGAGTTATATGGAGGAAATCAATTATAAACTGGTGTTGTAGAGGAAGAAGAGGAAGTCAAAGAGGATGAAAAGGGAGATACAGTACTGAGATCTGAATTTAATAGAGCATTAAACGATTTGAAAGGCAGAAAGGCTCCTGGATAGATGGGATACCTGCAGAATTACTGCGCACTGCAGGTGAGAAAGTGGTAGATAGATTATACAAACTGGTGTGTAATATTTACAAAAAAGAGGAAGATCCATCAGACTTCAAAAAGAGAGCTATTGCCATGATACCAAAGAAAGTAGGAGTAGATAAATATGACATATACAGAACAATTAGCTTAACTGCTCATGCATCAAATATCTTAACTAGATTTTTGTACAAAAGAATTGAGAGGAGAGTAGAAGTGTTAGGAGAAGACCAATTTGGATTCAGGAAAAGTACAGGGACAAGGGAAGCAATTTTAGTGCTCAGATTAATAGTATAAGGAATATTAAAGAAAAACAAACCAACATACATGGCATTTATAGACTTAGAAAAGGCATTTGATAACATAGAATGGAATAAAATTGTAAGCATTTTAAAATGTTTAGGGTTCAAGTACAGAGATAGAAGAACAATTGCTAACATTTACAGGAACCAAACTGCAACAGTAATAATCGAAGAACATAAGAGAAGCCATAATAAAAAAGTGAGTCCAACAAGGATGTTCCCTATCCCTGTTAATTTTTAATCTTTACATAAAACTAGCAGTTAATGATGTTAAAGAACAATTTATATTCAGAGTAACAGTGCAAAGTGAAAAGATAAAGATGCTATGAATTGCTGATGATATAGTAATTCTAGCTGAGAGTAAAAATGATTTAGAAGAAACAATGAGTGGCATAGATGAAGTCCTACTCAAGTACTACCGCATGAAAATAAACAAGAACAAAACGAAAGTAATGAAATGCAGTAGAATGATGTCATGATGAATGATGGCAGATAATGAAACATACCATGATGAATCATGGCATGTAGAATGATGGCATTACAGGTGGACTGAATATAAAACTAAGAAGAGAAAAGATTATGTAGAAGAATTCTATTATTTGGGAAGTAGAATTACTAAAGATAGATGAAGCAGGAGCTATATAAAATGCCAAATAGCACAGGCGAAATGAGCTTTAATCAGAAATATAATTTGCTTACATAAAAAATTAATTTAAATGTCGGGAAAACATTTTTGAAAGTATATGTTTGTAGTGTAGCTTTATATGGAGGTGAAACTTGGGCAATTGGAGTGCCTCAGAAGAAAAGATTAGAAGCATATGAAATGTGGTGCTGTAGGAGAAAGTTAAAAATCAGATGGGTGGATAAAGTAACAAATGAAGAAGTGTTGCTGCAAATTGATGAAGAAGCATTTGGAAAAGTATAGTTAAAAGAAGAGAGAGACTTATTAAGGCCACATATTAAGGCATCCTGGAATAGTTGCTTTGATATTGGAGGGAAAAAATGTGTAGGCAGGCAACGTTTGGAATATGTAAAACAAATTGATAGGGATGTAGGATGTAGAGGGTATACTGAAATTAAACAACTGGCACTAGATAGGGAATCTTGGAGAGCTGCATCAAACCAGTCAAATGACTGAAGACAAAAAAAAATAACATCTTACTGGTATCAACATTGAATAAAAGCACTCCTCTTTAACTCCATTAGATCCTTTAGAAATAAATTCCCAGTATTATGAAAGTGAGTAGTTTAATATTTTATCATTTTAAAGAGTTATTATGGTTTGTTATGATGTTCAATAAAGATGATTCAAGCCTACTACTGCTGACCACGCCCAATAACTAATTTTTACTAAATGGCCCTTTTCAAAGTTAGTAATATTTAAAGTACCTCTTGATAATTTTTGATGATAATTTATGTTTTACACATACATACATATTTTTTTTATAATATAAAAATAGAAATTGTATATTTTAAAAAATAATAATACAATATTTTGAAATAAATGTATTTTATTTTATTAGCTTCTACATTATTTACTGATATTTATTTACTTAATATATAATTAAGCTATTATATGATATATGTACGTACTGCTATATGAAGCATGCAAAAGTACATACATCTCTTATACAACTTCTGAGAGAATAAATTATTAAAAATGATTTTAGTAAAGTAATATTCAATAAAGTGTTTTTCTGAATAATTTGCATTTTTGATATCTAAAAATTTTGGCATTACAGTACTTATTTGTCTTTAAGTTCCTTGTCTTGTTTTATTAAATGAAATATTAATACTTCTGGGTTAATTAAATTGGATTTTCCACTTGCTTTACTCAATAATACAAAAGCCACCCAATATTTTTCATTATTACTACTTATAACTGGTACTCTACTATTTTTCCATATTGTGTACATTTTTGAAAGATACATCCATTTATAAGAACTATTTTAGTTTGGGACAAAATTCAGCTGTGTATTTTAAGTACATTTATTAATAATTAAACATGTTCTCTCTATTGAAATATGTCTCTAGCTCTCTCTCTTTCTCTCCCTCTCCCTCACTCTCTCTTTCTCTCTCTCTCTCTCTCTCTCTCTCTCTCTCTCTCTCTCTCGCTCTCTCTCTCTCTCTCTCAATTAAGTGTGTTTACTACTAATCTCATTGTTAAAAATTTTGTAATCTATCAGAAACAACCTGAAAAAAGTTGGTAAGTTTTTCTTTTGATTGATTTGCAGATAGTGGTCCATGTTTAGGATGGAGAGAACAGCCGTCAAAGCCATATCAATGGATGCATTATAATGAAACACTCCTTCGAGCTCGTAATTTTGGCTCTGGCTTAGTTGCTTTGGGTCTACCTCCTGGGCCACAAACATTTATTGGCATCTACAGTCAGAATTGCCCTGAATGGATTTTAGTGGAACAGGGTGCTTACTGTTATTCAATGGTTATTGTGCCTCTATATGATACACTTGGTCCAGATGCATGTGCTTACATTGTACAACAAGGTTAGTTAATATTAGTTTTATTGTTGTTAATATGAAATCTATAATATTTCTTTGACAATGCTGATAAAAAGAAATTCTAACCATACATATTATAACGAATAAAAATTTATTCATTAATTTACTTAAAAAATATATTTAAGTGTAGCTTGGAGTCACACAATGCAGTTACTTGAAAACTTGGGCTGATAGTCGTTATTTTGTGATGCTATGAGACCCAGTTTTAAGTTCAAATAAAATTGTACTTACTTTTATTTGGATTTGGATATTTGTGTTACCAGTAAAGATGGTTCTCAATTAACTAGTGATCAGTTAATCTTTAAATAGACAAGACCAAAAATTTGTAACTGGGCTGGCAGTTTATTATAAGATATTAATGTTACTGGAATTTCTATACACTGCATAGCAGTACTAAAAAAATAACAAGCATTCAATGCCAGACTTTCTTGTGAAAGGAGTGAAGTTTTTCCCATTTCCTTCTTCTGTGAGCTAATTATATTTTTACATTAGTACCCCAATTTTACTACAACATGCAGGTAGTGGTACATGTAACTCTGAATACTTCATCTAACTCTGTTAGTAACATCTTTACTCTGTTCATTATTTGTACTGCCTACACAGTAGCATCATTACTTTTAGAGAAAGTAACTCTGACTATTATCTCTAAATTTGAGATCTGAAGGATGTAGTAGGTCACACTAAAAACATCAAAAAGTAAACAGTAAAAAGTAAACTAAGCCCACTCTTCTTTAATGTTGATTTTATTTTGTATGGCTTTTTATATTTCATCATTTTTTTAGCCAGATGAAGGAATATCAGTTTTAACTCAACTTTTGGCACTTCATATGTTTATGTGTTAGTGTTGCAGTTATAGACAAATGGATTTAAGTTTTATGAAGTTTTGCCATTAAGGTTCATGTATTTGACAGAATGACATACTTTTCAAAATGCCAATTACTATCTTTCATATGCAAGGATGAGGGAAAGTTATGTCAAAGTGAAAGTTTCTGTCGCCAGGTCAGTAGTACAAACACAATTAACCTCTCTACTTCTGACAAACTTCCTATAAACATCACCCATCATTTCTGGTCTGAATAACAGAGCTCTGCATAAGATAATTCATTCTTTCAGATTTTTCTGCACCTTAAAGGTCCAATAGAAGGCTTCCTAATATCATATAGCACTGTTTTGTTCTCATTATACTATTAAATATTTAATCTTTGATTGTCAATAAACTTATTTTTTATCCTTTCTTCCTTCTGATATCTTACGTACAAAATAATCAAAAACTAAAAAAAAAAAAAACATTAAAATCCAATAGAAAAAAATCATGGGTATGAGGAAGAGGAAATACTACTTTGGTTGTTACCAGCGGTATCTAGTGTCCTTGGAAATTATGCTTACAGTATTGTCAGCACATTAAGATTATTTCTTGCTGCTGGCTACATCTTCCATAGTCAATTAATTATAATTGGCAGTTCTGTTTTTTACTTTATAAATTTACTTCATAAGTTTGTCATTGAGTTGAATTTGTTGAGTTCAGTACAAAAAAGAAGTCTACCACCACAAATTGTCTTTATGTTCATATTATTCTGTTATAGTATTGCTGTATTTATTTTATTTAGTTCTTACACAGTATTTTCACTGTTTCTTAGAGAGAAATGTAGCATACATTTTCTTGTGAGAATACTACTTATGGTCAGTATCAAAAATATGGAAAAATTCTTCTCAATAAGTTATTGTTTTATACTTGGCTCACATATTAAATTTTTCATAGATAAAAAAAAAATTTACTGTAATTTACTAAATAAGATATATTTACTGTATATCTTTTACACAATTTTTAAGATTCGGGTAACTTTTTAAATAGATATTAAATTGTAAATTTAAAAATATAATATGATACATATTTTTTCAGCTGAAATTTCTGTTGTGGTGTGTGAAGATGATGCAAAATGCAATCTACTAATAGAAAAGGCTCCAAGATGTCTTAGAAAATTAATCACAATTAAGGAAATACGACCAGCAACAAATCAGCGAGCAAAAAACAGAGGAATTGAGATACTTTATTTTGAAGATATTGAAAAGAATGGTGCTGTAAAAAATCATCCAGAAGTGGTAAAGTTTCTAAAAATACAAGCATGTTTTAATTTCTTAAAATAGTTTCATGCTTTAAAACTTGCATCTGAATATAACATCATAACTAATAACTGGCTTGATCTTTACATAACTCAAAAGAAAATAAACACATTATTTAAAAAATTTAATTTCTAAATACCAGTACTTGGGCATATGCTTCCAAAAAATGGTTTTTGGAGTTGTGCAGCTTCTTTGGTAGAACACTGCTGATGAACAAATTGCAAAAATATCTGTAAAAAGATGAAAAAGCAAATTAAAATTTTTATAGAAACCAAGTTTGTAATTTTTTCTTCAGTATAAATTGCATTCTACCAAACTATTTTAAATAAATAAAAAAGTTCACTTAGTAACGTATTTAATCATATATAGCAATACTTTGTTACAATTCAACTTTTTCTGGCTTCCTTATTCAAAATATGTTAAAATAACTATTTTAGGACTATTGTAGTCCATTATTTACCCATGTGTTATATAAATATACTTATAAGAGTATTTAATTTTTTTTCAAGTATTATATTTACCACTGTATCAAATAAAATAATTTAAACAATTATAATATTATAACCACCAGATACAGTCAGAATAAAAAGGTAAGAGCACTTACCTAACTGTAGTGCTTTTGGAGTATCACTCCATCTTCAGTAGTCAAAACTTACACATTATTAAAATAAAATAAAAATAAATTTCATCAGTGTTTTTATATTATGTCAATAATTAATTTATAGCCTATTACCTACATGGAATGATGAGTGGTATATATTAAATAATTTAGTTATTATATGAGATCTACCATTTAACATTGTACCGTTGAATTCAATTTGATTATCTATATATTTATTTATATATGTAAACATTTGGGTGTATAAATCCTTGTTTTTAATGCTTTCATTTTGCACTATTTTAATAATTAGTAAGTTTGTTTTTCAATAATAATAACAATTTAATTTATATTGTGTAAGTGTTTTTGTCAAAAACCACTGGCTCAGTGGTATTTGAGCAATATCAATTATTTGATAGGTATTAACTAAAATTATCACATAGTGAAGGATATAAAAACTGTGACAAAATTATTTTTGTAATTTTCAGCATACATTTATGATAATAATTTTAATTATAACTTGGCTAAGTGAACCCTAATTTGAAAAAGGAAGGTCTCATTTTCATCTTGAAACTGCATTAAAAAAGCATAATTTTAAGTGTGCTTAAAAACCACACTTTAGAGCTTTTTACAATAAAACTCCTAAAATAAACAGTTGTTAATAAATAATTACTTCCTAGCACTGGTAGTTCTTGAGGTATTGTGTAATGAAAAATTAAGATGGCCACCATTTATAAATTCAACAACATAAATTTCAATATTTATTTATTTCATTGAGAATTTTAAAGACATTATTAATATGCACACAGTAAATTAACAATGTACATGTATTAATAATGATGTTATTAATATTGTTGAGAATATTATTTAAAAAGATATACCATATTTTATTAAAATGGGTCAATCTATTCTGGACAAATAAATTTTTATTTAAAACATGAAATGGTAATGTGGCTAAAAGGTATTTATTATCCTACATTTATAAGAACCTTTTTTCTTGTACTGATGTTAGGAACAGATTTACAAAGTACTGGATCATCTTTTTTATACTCTCTGTATGAATATTTAGTAAAACATGGCATAGCCATGTTTTACTAAATGAAACATGTTTTCATATCATAGTATGAAATCATAGTATTATAAATGATAGTATTTATAATCATAAATTCATAGTACATTGCTTATAGAATCTCTTTTACCAAACTAAAAAAAATTCTTTTTACTTTTTTCTTTTACATTTGCAAATTTTATAATAATTTTTTTCCTTCACACTAATAACTTTACTATCGTCCAGTATATCTTGATCAAGTTGATCGTTACCAGGTTACTTATTTAATGGTATCACATTCATTTATTACAAGAAACAGCAGATGTTGGAAGTCAACATTAGTTTTTTCTCTTATTATTATAAAGGGCTAGCTGAGCCAGCAATGCTTTGTCATTGCTAGATTTTAGTATATATATAAATTAATGGACACAAGTGAAAGTTTGATATAACATTAAAAAACTGAACATTACAGAACATTACAAAATTTAACCTTTCCTTTTTTCTTCTTTACCTCTCCCATCATCACCGTTTTCCCTCTTCAGTTCATTCCCCCTCATCCCTTTTTTGCAAAAATATATCTTTTTACGAAACTAATATATGTTATGAATATGAGCCAAATTGGAACATAAATACAATTTTTCGAAATATCTCGACCCCCAGCGCCACCTTGCAGGTCCATTTTTTGCAAAAATATTTCTTTTTATATAACTAATATATATTCTGAATATGAACCAAATCGGACCATATACTATTATACATTATAAATACTATATATAAAAGTTTTATGCGTATGGCTTGGGAAACTTTATTATAAGATTAATTACCCATTAAAACTCAGTTTTTTCACTTTATTATTTTTTCATGCATATTCTAAAAGAAAAAAAGGGAATTTACTAGCTAAAAATTTTGAAACTGAGATAAAAATCACTGCTATCTACATATATAAAACAATATGTCCTGACTGACTGATAATCAACACCCAGCAAAAACTACTGAAGATAAATTGATGAAAATTTTTGTAAACATCCTTTATGGTTAAGTGCACACCAAGAAAGAAATTTTTGAAATTCCGAGTTTAAAGTTTTAAAATGTAGTAAGAGTGAAATTTACTATTTTTTTAATTTCACAATAACAAATGAAGATATCAACTTGATTTTTTCGTGTGTAAATCATGTAAATATCAAAAAACCAATTTCTGTGTTTTTAAAAATTTGACCTTGAAAGGGGTGAGCAAAGGTAAAATTTTGAACAATGATTACAAATTTTACCCATTTCCAACTATACTAAATGAGATATTTACTACACCGGGGTTTCAAAATACTCTTCAGATGAATATCTAAAAACCATTTTCAGGTTTTTTTAGAATTTTGATTTTTTAAGGTGTGCAACGATGTACAGTGTGGCAACTCAATCAACAAAGCTACTGTTACTGTACATGTGACATGACTGTTTTGCATCTGTCTCCGGTTAATTGAAAAAAAAAAAAAAACATAAAAATAATAAAAGTAATTAACCATTTCTTTTAAAAAATGAGAAATGAAGTATGGTCACCTCCCACTGGTATTTGTTGGGTAACATGATAACGCTAAGAACCGGGCAAAATACATTTCTGCACTTATGAAGGACAGGTAACCAGCTATAACTACTATTTTTAAGATGGTGAACAACTACTTTGAAATCACATTCTTCAAATCACTCAAAGTTTTGGGTCCTGTACTGGTCAAACTATTGCTCTGAAGAAATTACAGTACACTGATAGTTATTATAAACTGAACATACTTTAATTTTTGTTTATCATTATTGTTCTCGCAAAATGAGTTTAATATACACAGAGGGGTCCAGGGAGCAGAGTCCACTAACTGGACAGGCTTTCCTTCGAATTTTTTTTTTAACTGATGCACATTTCATATTATTTGTGTTCATTTTTTTAAAGATATTTTGTATTTTTGAATAATTACTAATTTTTTGTAATTAAAAAAAAGCTTGTTGTTGAGGAATTAATTTTTGTATTCATGTTCAAATTCTGATTATGTATTTCATGAGTGAAGCTGCAATGGGAAATGCTATTAACCTACAATCCCTCAAATAACATATACTTGAGAAGTATAGACTGAAATGGGAAAAATATTAAATGGGAACTTTTCAGAAAACTTTGATTTATTTATTTTTAAAGAAAATTATACTAATCATTAAAAACAATAATGAATGTTATGTAGGCTAAGAAAAAATATATATTGTGGAGACTTTATCTGAATGGAAATAAAATAACATTGCTTTCAAAAATTTAAGCTTCAATCATTTTCACTAATTAAAAACACCTTTTCAAGTAATATCTTTGGAAGCATAAACTTATAACTTAGTTAATAGTGAACTTTTGGAGAACTTGCCTCTCAAAAATTTCACTTAAGAAGAATACTGAGAAAGCTGAATGAAAAATAAATGAAGAATTATGATTTCAGAGTCTAAAACCACCAGAAGAAATTTGCAGCTGGATTCTTAAGCAATGAGGCAACAGTTGTATGCATCAGTAAAATTTTTAGTGGTGAAGTGATTGTTTTAAAAATGGCCGATCAGGGGTTACTGATGAGAAATGTGGGCACTAATGAGCAGAACATGTGATTGTTTCTGAAATAACATTTCATTCCAGTTCTGAAATCTGGATCAACAATTTTATTCATGTACAGCAGCATTTCTCAACCTAGGGTCACAACTCCAACGGGAGTCATGAAATTACCTTATAAATTTACAAGTAAACAATAATGAAATCATTTTATGAGAAAGAAAATTTATTATAAACATTTTACTTATAAGTACTAAATTTCCTTATTCACTTCGACAAGCCAAAATATTTCTAAATCTTCAAATGTGAATTTTAGTTGTAACGTTTTATCAGCAGACATTTCAATGAGTTTGTCCTGAATCTCAACTGATAACTTAGCAGCTGCAGTAATGCTTTCACTTAATGGATTGAGTATCCATCTCTTTGAGAAATTTTTATCTTTTGGAAAATACTCCATCAACTGAATTTTTAACTCATGCTAACGTATCTTCATGCTATCCAAACTGTGGTGAATAATAGTGTTTTCACGCAAATTTTTCTCACTATAATGGAAGTGAGTGGAAACATATCAAAAGTTTTGTTTTGAATACAAATAATCCAGATATCAAGCTTCTTAATGCAAGCATGAACTTTGTCATTAATAAAATATTTTTATCACATCTTGTAAATTCACATTCAAGTCGTTTAAATGCGAAAATATGTCAGATAAGTGAGCCAAAAGCAACATATACTCATTATTCTGTAAAAACATTGAGAATGGTGTTTATTTATCCTGGAAAAATATCATTAATTCATCTCACAATTCCAAAAACTCGGTTAACACTTTCCCAAAAGAGAAAAAAAAAGCAATTTTTTTCTTTTCACCTGTTTCATCGCGCACCGTAGCAAATAGCTTATTCTTTAATTGTCGACTTTTAATAAAATTAACCATTTTTACAAATTTACAAAGAATTTGTTTGAAATTTTCCAGCAAAAGCATGCCTGTGAAAGAAGTAGTGCACCATTCCACTCTGGATATAAGACGATCTTTTAATATTTTTCAGAAATCCAATACTCTTTCTTGTTATTGCCTTTGCACCATCACTACATACAGTAATATTTTTTCCAATCTATGGTACAGTTTTTAGCAGCTTCATAAAAAACTTTAAAAAGACATTGTCCTGTTAATGACCAAAACAACATATTTTTTTTATTGATCTGTCTCTACTGCATTCATATCTCACAAAACATAAGAACTGAGAAATATTTGCCACATCTGTTGATTCATTAAATTGAAAACTAAAAAATTCACTGCAACTCACTTGCTGAATTATCTGATCTCGAACATCACCAGCATGTTATCAATTTGCTTTGATACTGTGTCGTTAGAAAGCGGAATGTTTTTCAATTTTTTGCCTCTTCCACACCAATTAAACCACTGGCCATATCAACTGCAGCAGACAATATTAGGTTTTTTGCAACTGCATGGTGTTTGGACATCTTTCTTTTACCTGTTTAGCCTTTGGGAATCACTGTCAGGTATTACTTCAGAGAATGAATGAGGATGATATGTATGAGTGTAAGTGAAGTATAGTCTTGTACAGTCTCAGGTCGACCATTTCTGAGATGTGTGGTTAATTGAAACCCAACCACCAAAGAACACCGGTATCCACGATCTAGTATTTAAATCCATATAAAAGTGATTGCCTTTACTAGGATTTGAACGTTGGAACTCTAGACTTCGAAATCTGCTGATTTGCGAAGACGTGATCACCAATAGACCAATCTAATGGCTTTGGACATCTTTTACTCTTAACATTACGAGATTAAGATGCTTCAAATGTACTTTTTTATCAATATGTCTTGATCTGAGGTAGAAGCTTGTTGATTTCTCAAAGTATATAATTCTCTTTCAAAAAATTCCATGGGTTTGCTTTTATGATCTGAATGTTTAGTTTCCACGAGTTGAATTAATTTTGATGGCTTCATGCTTTCATCAGAGAGGACTTGAAAGTAAACAACACACTGTGACTTTCTATCCAATTAGGTAAAAACCATAATTTAAATAAATCTGATTGTACACTCTTGTCTTTTTACCAGTCGATTAATTGGATGTAGATGGCTCATTTTGTTTTTCACAATTTTATTCATTTTGCATAAGATTCTAACTGAAAAAAAACATCATCCATTTTGCACCATTTGACCACACACTAAAAAATCGAAAACTCAATTATAATTATTTTCAATGAAACTACACTTTTAAAAATTTAAATAAGGACACCAGATGCACGCTTCGCATTTGAAACTAAACTGACTTTCTGCAATCCCTTGCACCTCTTTTATACTGCTGAAAGCACCACATGTTCAATTGTATCATATTATTACTCGAACATGACACTCTCACAGCAAATATTATCCAAGCAGACCAAATTACAAGGAGCACGTACACATCAATTTAGAACCTGTAAATCGTTCATGTTTGTACACTTCATACATGCATGTACCCATCACTATCAACACAACTAAATAGTTTTAATTTGGTTTCACTAGGTTGGGATTGGGAGGGTCGCAAAATATTCATTATTTTATTTTTTTTTTCATTTTTTGGGAGTCGTGGAGTAAAAAAGGTTGAGAATCACTGATGTACAGCGTACAATTTTACAAACTACTGAAAGATCTAATCTAAATGTTGACACCAAATATGTATTCACAAGAAAAGGTGAATTACTGTAAAACTTAATCAGGATGGGGCTCCAAAGCAGTCTTAGACAAGTACAAAAAAAAACAGACTTCATGGAAGTACAAAACTGAAACAACCTTATTTATCTGAAGAGATGAATTTTTGAAAAGAACAAAGCTGCATGATATGACAGAATCAGAAAGAAGTCGGAATTCAACCAGCAAAGCATGGAGTTCTTCTGGCAGATAAAAATTCAAAATGTCCACTGGACATTATCATCAAGACATTACCATCTTACATTGAAGTAATGTTGAGAATCTTTCACATGTAAAAAGACCAATAATTTTAAGCAAATTATAAAAAAAGAATTGTAAACTATTATTTGTACACTAGCACTGTAACACTACATCAATACCTGTCTTTTGCTGTTAAAATTATGCTTTAATTCTGAAAAATGAGGTAGCTTACAAAGAAAATATTGACTCTTCATAGCAATGCCCATCCATGAAATCATTAAACAAAGATCTTGTTTGATGTATTAAACAAAGAGATTTTGCCATTTCTGCTTTAATAATTAGAAGTAACAAGTCTTTTATTTTTCAAAATAATTATAACATAAATGAATTGGTGAACATTTTGACCTGCATTTTAAATACAAACAATTTGAATTTTACCACTTTGATGTGTATTTAATTTTGGTTTCTGAAAGCAAAAAGTTATAAAGAATTAAGAAATGTTTTATTAGGGATTTTTAATGAAATAATTAAAAATCTAATGTTATCCAATAAATAAAAAAATTTGATTCAATATTGCCACCTAATGATGAAAATCACATAAATTTTGGCAAGTTCAAATGCAATTGGCCCTAATTTATCCAATTTATACTCCTTGTCCCGAAGGGTCAGTCAACTTCTTATTACAGTTAATTAAATGTTTATTTAGTTATTTTTCATATAAACTCACATTTAGTCTATTATTTGTACTGATATTTCAATAGTTTTTTAAACAGAAAGTAATAACCACTTCAAATGAATTTTGCCATTTTTTCACCCTATCAGGTTGACTTTGCTTAGAAAAAATATATGTAACTTTTTAATGATGTATTCTAAAAGTACAGAATTTTTTAATTTAGAAAATGCTTTGTTAATACTCCAGCTATTAAAATATATGCCAGCTATTAAAAAAAGAAATCAGTAGAATTTCAAGCTTTAAAATGTGTGTCAACAAAACACATTCAATTCACTTATTATTAATCCAATTATGTTAATAATTATTATTGTTATTATGTTGTAATTAATTAACAGTGTTAATAATAATTAATGTTAATAATTATTATTATTAATGTTAGTCCATTTAAAGTAAACCTTACAAAAAAAAAGCTGATTATTAAAAATTTTAACTTTCTTAGAGTTATTTTACACAAAAGTTTCTTTCACTTTGTACATTGTATATCTTGAAGTCCCAAATTATGAGATAAACATGTATATAAAAACATCCAAATCACATCTATTTAATTAACATTTTAATGAAAGAATATTAAAAAAAAGGAAAAAGAAAAAACTGACGAAATAACTTGAAAATTCTTCTTACTCAAGCTACAAAAAAATTATATGTAAACAGTTATAGAAATATGTTAATAGAGAGAACTATTTTATATGTAAATTAAACAATATCAGAATGAGTGTCCTTAATCAGTCTTAAAATATAATGAACCCATATTGTGAAAATAGAGAATATAAAGTACTGTAACAATCGTTATGGGATATTAATTATTTTTATTTTGTATTTATATTTTAACGTGTTGTTATTCCATTTTTCAGCCTCCACAGCCTTCAGATCTATGTACAATATGTTATACATCTGGGACAACTGGAAACCCAAAAGGCGTGATGTTAACTCATAAAAATGTAGTGGCTGGTGTCTGTGCTGTGCTCCTTCAGCTTGGAGAACATAAACCTAATACAACTGACGTCATGGTTTCTTTCCTACCATTAGCTCATATGCTTGAGAGATGTTGTGAGGTATTCTTAAAAGTTTTTTGAAGTTATTCTTATGAAATGTAGTTAAAAAATTCTTAAA
This sequence comes from Lycorma delicatula, assembly GCF_047948215.1. Classification (NCBI taxonomy): domain Eukaryota; kingdom Metazoa; phylum Arthropoda; class Insecta; order Hemiptera; family Fulgoridae; genus Lycorma; species Lycorma delicatula. Next base: position 332,365,540 of record NC_134455.1, on the reverse strand, counting down.
AAGACCCATAAAAAAACTACCTGGTTTAAATTTGGCTGCCATTACCTTCAAGGTAATGACTGCCCTTGTGTAGTGATGCACTTCTCTCAGAGTTTCTCTCATCATTGGAATGTTCTCAGAAGTTCTGTTCTTTAAAAATACTTATCATCATTTTTGGTCACAGCAGATCTCCTGAACAGTTTCAAGGCTGCAACCCTTCAGCTTGAGCTTGGCTAACAGAAAGAAGTCACAGGTGGGGAGTATGTTGGGGGATATGTTGCAGTCAAAAATTCATGTGATTCATGATGGATAGCAGTATTGTAATCTTGCTTCCAATTGCTCTTGCACTATGGTTGTCAAACCATGCTGAAGGAGGAATATCCTTCAGAGGACTCAGAAATTTCCTTTATGGTGCAACAGTTCCATTATGACCCAACAATTATCACTCAAAAGCTGCCTAATATTTCCACATTTTGGGAGTTTTGCTTGTGAAGGTCGCCCTAACTTTTGTTTGTGCTCCAATGATGTCTTTCTGTCTTAAAGCGCAAGTTGCATTTAGAAAATTTTACCCACTTCATTGCTTCATTGCTACAAGTCTGCCAGACCATTTCAAAGATCTCTGTTGTGGAGTTCATGAGTTTGATGCTGAATTTGATATTACTTCTCTGCTTCACCTTGCAGTCAGTCCATAGTGAAGTGAATGTAGTCATAAAAACTTGTGTGATACATATTTTAATTTATACATAACAATACCAGTTAGTATTTTAATATAAAATCACAACTTCTCACCACTAAATGTCCATGACTACTGAACTCTGTACATTTATTTTAGAATTATTCATGGAATTCTTTGGGCACACATTTTATGAAATTTAGAAAACTCTTTATTATTTGTTACCAGATTGAAAATAAATGAATATAATTCTTGAAGTTATTTACTACAAAAGAATGAATTTTTATTATTATGAAATGTTACAGCTAGTCATTTCTACTTATATATCATCCAATTATCTATTAAACAGAAATTTTAACTGAATTGTATGAACTCAAAATGTAAAATTTTGATTTAATTTGGCAAATAATTACAACTAGTTTAGACACATATAAAGAAAATTTAAGATCTCAAAATTTATTGTTTTCAAAAAATATATGTAATGTTTCATTTCCAGAGTTTTTACATTCCTTAAACGTTAAGGGTTATGTCAAATAGATATTACATTATTTGTTTATTTTAGCTACTACAGACTAAGTTCTCAATTATGGTTATTTATAAATAATGAATCTCATATTATGAAAAATGCTATGTCTCACTTGATATAACAAGATAATATGTGCTAAAAATATGTTAATCAAGTTATTTCCTATATCTTGTGACACTAGCAAAAATCATTGTTTACTCCTATTACTAGTAACTATAGGTGTCACAGAAATGTCTAATAGGGAATTGTTAATTTATCATTTTTATATTTTCATTTGTGATTAATGACTGCTTAGTCACCTACCCATATTTCCTTTTCTCATATTTTATTTGGGTATCCAACAGACATACCATACATTGATCTTGTAATTGCAATTTTCCTGGCCATGCAAACAATAAATAAATGTAAGATATATCCAAAACATACTTCTCAACTGCTTTTGTACTTCTTTCTAGGTAATATTACTGTTTGATCACAGTTATTTAACTGGTTTGATGCACTCCATCCCATCTCTTACGTACTCATTTTTTACATAATTATCTTTATTATATAATTATCATATTTATATAATTATCTTTCATTATAATTTTTACATTCTTCCATTCCTTTTGGTATTAATTAATCCCGAATTCTGTAATATATGTAATATCAACAAATTTTTATTCCTTTTATTAAATCTTCAAAAATTATCACAGCAAATTCAATATTCCATCTAATTTTCAACGTATTTCTGTTGTACCACAATTTAAAAGCCATAACCATTGTGTTCCTTTAACACCTTTCATGATTTTTATGCTTTGCCTATGTTACACTGACATAATGTATTATACTCCAACTAGGTGGTTTTAAGAACTTCTTGATAACTCCAAATCAGTGTTTGATAGTAGCAGACTAGTTTTAAGCATTAAAGTTTTTACTTTCTTAAGCTAATCTGAATTTGAAATCTTCCATTCATAATACATTGTTTATAACTTATTCATGTAAACTCTTCAACATCTGTTATATTTTCTCCTTTCACAAACTTTATTATTTTAGATTTGAATTTTAAAATATTCAGTATTACAACAAGAATGATTATAACCTTTTTTGAGATGAGTTTTGAAACTCATGTTTCAAAACACTCATGTTATAACACTGTACTGAGTACAGTGTCTCATCTTAAGTTTATGGTTAGTTTTTTACAAATATAAAATTATTATTAATTTTAAAGTACTGTAAAAATGCTATTTTAGTTCATCATGTACAATTTTAGAAATCCTTGGATTTCAGACAATATGTTGCAGCTGATGGATGAACATAGAAAATATAAGAATGCTAGTGATGAAGAAAGTAAAAGGAACTATAGACAATTAAGAAATACTATAAATAGGAAGTGCAAACTAGCAAAAGAAGAGTGGATTAAAGAAAAGTTTTCAGAAGTGGAAAGAGAAATGAACATTGGTAAAATAGATGGAGCATACAGGAAAGTTAAGTAAAATTTTGGGGTACATAAATTTTTGGGGTGTTAAACAAAGATCGTACACCGATTTATAATACAAAAGGCAAAGTCGATAGGTGGCTGGAATATACTGAAGAGTTATACGGAAAAAATGAATTAGAAAATGGTGTTATAGAGGAAGAAGAGGAAGTTGAAAGGGGAGAAACAATACTGAGTTCTGAATTTAAGAGAGCATTAAAAGATTTGAATGGCAGAAAGGCTCCTGGAATAGATGGAATACCTGTAGAATTATTGCGTAGTGCAGGTGAGGAAGCGATTGATAGATTATACAAACTGGTGTGTAATATTTATGAAAAAGGAGAAGTTCCGTCAGACTTCAAAAAGAGTGTTGCAGTTATGATACCAAAGAAAGCAGGAGCAGATAAATGTGAAGAATACAGAACAATTAGCTTAACTAGCCATGCATCAAAAATCTTAACTAGCATTCTGTACAGAAGAATTGAGAGGAGAATGGAAGAAGTGTTAGGAGAAGACCAATTTGGTTTCAGAAAAAATATAGGGACAAGGGAGGCAATTTTAGGCCTCAGATTAATATTAGAAGGAAGATTAAAGAAAAACAAACCAACATACTTGGCATTTATAGACCTAGAAAAGGCATTCAATAACGTAAACTGGAAGAAAATGTTCAACATTTAAAAAAAATTAGGGTTCAAATACAGAGTTAGAAGAACGATTGCTAACATTTACAGGAACCAAACAGCAACATTAATAATTGAAAAACATAAGAAAGAAGACGTAATAAGAAAGGGAGTCCGACAAGGGTGTTCCCTATCCCTGTTACTTTTTAATCTTTACATAGAACTGGCAGTTAATGATGTTAAAGAACAATTTAGATCTGGATTAACAGTACAAGGTGAAAAGATAAAGTTGATACGATTTGCTGATGATATAGTAATTCTTGCAGAGTAAAAAGGATTTATAACAAGCAATGAATGGCATGGATGAAGTCCTACACAAGTAATACCGCATGAAAATATACAAGAACACAACAAAAGTAATGAAATGTAGTAGAAATAATGAAGATGGACCACTGAATGTGAAAATAAGAAGAGAAAAGATTATGGAGGTAGAAGAATTTTGTTATTTGGAAAGTAGAATTACAAAGATGGGCAAAGCAGGAGTGACGTAAAATACAGAATAGCACCGGCAAAACGAGCTTTCAGTCAGAAATATAATTTGTTTATGTCAAAAATTAATTTAAATGTCAGGAAAAGATTTTTGAAAGTATATGTTTGGAGCGTCGCTTTGTATAGAAGTGAAACTTGGACGATTGGAGTACCTGAGAAGAAGAGATTAGAAAATGTGGTGCTATAGGAGAATGTTAAAAATCAGATGGATGGATAAAGTGACAAATGAAGAGGTGTTGCGTCAAATCGATGAAGAAAGAAGCATTTGGAAAAATATAGTTAAAAGAAGAGACAGACTTATAGGCCACATATTAAGGTATCCTGGAATAGTTGCTTTAATATTAGGGGGTCAGGTAAAAGGAAAAAATTGTGCAGGCAGCCAACGTTTGGAATATGTAAAACAAATTGTTAGGGATGTGGGATGTAGGGGGTATACCAAAATGAAACGACTAGCACTAGATAGGGAATCTTGGAGAGCTGCATCAAACTAGTCAAATGACTGAAGACCAAAACAATAGTACAATTTTATTGTAAATTTTATAAGATCTGTAACTTGTAAATATTGAGGAGAATGCTTCACTATTTTACTTAAAGTACTATTTAAGTTTATTTTATTTTAAGAAAAGTTTTATTTAAACTTTTAACATTTTACTTTGTAGTTTGAAGAATGTCTTGTTTCTTCTGTTAATATACAAATGTATAAAATTGTACAGTGTACTTTTTAATAAATAGAAGTAATGTGCTCAAAACACTGCTAATGTTAATTCAAGGTTTTAGTTGTTCAGGTTACATCATTAAATCAGGTGCCTTAGCAACCTTTCCCCATTCAAAACTCATTCTTTGAATCTTGCTTTCTACAGAATTTCATCTACACAATATGCCCAGATTATTATACCTGATTCTTCAATTCATAGCATTCTCATAATTGAAGAAGCTTGCAGTTTTTTAGAAATGAATAACTGTTTAACAGACCTTGGTTTAGAAGGTAGATTCTCCAGAAGATCCTGATGATGGATTATTCCTGAAATGGAACAACAGTTCTTTAATAGTTTTTAATACACTGACTGTGCTCTATGATATGGGGTCCTCTGTGCAGTTCAATGTGCCTGTTCCTTAAATATACCGGAATTCCATTGTTCTGTTTATAACTGTCCTCTGATCAAGAAACATCTATCTAGCATATATATTTTACAACCTATGTTAATACCTGAGCATCAGTTAGAGTGAATTTATTTTTGTTACATTGTAGTTTGTTTCTTGTGGCTTTTCGTGCAGAACTTAGCCAATAAAGCCAACAAATTTTATTTTATTTTTTTTATATAAATGACAGCAAGACATATATTTGTAAATTACATGTGCATTATATTGTTACTGAAAAACATTTATTGATAGGACACAAGTGTCAGTCAAACTGAAAACTTTCTCATCAGAATAAATAATAATTCAATCACTGGGGAATAATTATTACATTTATATTACACATACTTATGGTTACATTTCATATAATAGATGTGATAATTTATTTAATTTCTTACGTTTTACTAATACAAATGATGTATAGACAAATATTATTTTCTTATTTTTGTTTTCTTTAGCTCTGTAACAGAAAGTACAGTCCATAATAATTGATTTCGAACATTTATGTCTTAAAATTTATATTATAAATTTAGTTTTTCCAGCCATGGCTTAAGGAGATATTTAAGGAACTTATTCATAATAGTAGTATGCATTCCATTCCTTGCAGTAATAGACATTTAATTATAAGCTCTCCTCACTTAATTCCTTAGTCACCATTCTCTGCCCAAAGGCTTTTACTTTTTCAAACAACCCTCCTTTTTATCCTGCAACACCACACTAATTTGGAATGGAAAAGTACCTGGAAATACTGATGCACAAGCCATAACTAATCTGCTTACTTTTTTTTTAGTAAATAGCAATTTCTTTAAATAGCTATAAATGCAACCAATATGAACAGTATAATATTTCCATTTTCAAGTACAGCATTTCATTTCAAAAATGAGATTTTCTTTAAAAAAATATTACAGATATTTCTTAAAATAGTGAAAATAAATTATTATGGAACTATTTTTAGATTATAGCCTGGCTTAATGATTACGTGAAAGAAACCCCATAAATCTACATAAAATGTTATAAAATTAGATTAAATTAATGATTTATTATGCAGCACAGTTTTATGATTTCAGTATATCCTATGAAATCTTTTTTTTATAGCAAAAATTGCCAGGCTCTTCTACTTTATCTTCTTCTTCAAGGTTTGTCATTATTAATAACTACTGTTTTGCTTAATCTTTTGGACTAATTTTGCACGTTTGATTTCTGTATGCTGACTGTTTCAGACTATGGAACTACAGGATGATTTTTTAGTCCTGTTACCCAATTGTTAATGTCTGGTAATTTTTTTCTAAGAAAGGGAAATTTTATTTTGTGACACGAAGTTGGTAGCGCTACTAATCCGGTATAGATACGGCAGTGTGAGTTGATTCTCCTTGAGCTGTGTAAACTTTTATCCCTTTTCCGGTCGTGTTGCGAACAGAATGTCTTTTACCATAGAACAACTAGTTTTAATTCTTGAACAATATTTTGCTACGAAATCGTATACGAGTGTAAAATAATCATTTCAAATTAAGTTTGTTGGTGTTCCTCCGCCAGAAAAAATGTCAATTTCCTAGCAAACCGATTTCGAGAGACAGGTAGTGTTTGCGACAGAAAACGTAGTGGTCGACCAACTCGCTTGACAGATGGCGTTTTAGAGAATGTAAAAACAAGATTACTCAATTCTTCACGGAAAAGTTTATGAAAACTTTTCACGCAAGTTGATTTGTCATATTCGAGTGTTGAGAAAGATGCTAAAAAATTGAAATTGTATCCGTATCGCGTACGATTAGTCCAAGAGCTTCAGCCTCCAGTTTTAAACAAGCGATTGCAATATTGCCGTTGGATTAGGCCTCTCGTAAATGATAACGGAATTGAATTTTTAAACACAGTGTTCTTTAGTGATGAAGCTTGGATCCATCTCGTTGGTTACGTGAACAGTCAAAACTGTCGAATTTGGACGGTTGAAAATCCTAACACTTTACAAGACAAATCTTTGCATCCTGAAAAAATTGGTGTGTGGTGTGCGATATCTCGTCATCGTATAGTCAGACCCATATTCTTCGAATAGACAGTAAATGGTGAACTATACAGGAATATTGTGCGCCATATTGTGTCCCTCCTGGAACCTCAAGAACGGTATTGCTGGTTTCAGCAAGACGGCGCTACATGCCACACGTCTCGAGAAACCGTGGATTTTCTGCAAGAGTTCTTTGATGATCGAATAATAAGCAAGGGCTTATGGTCCTCAGACCTCACATCTCCTGACTACTTTTTGTAGGGCTATATTAAGTCCGAGGCCTTCAAAAACAATCCTCACACTATTGATGAACTTTAAGTCAATATTACAATATTACTTAATCACGAATATTTCCAATGCAACTCTTCAAAAGGTTTCTGCTAATATGCTGAAAAGAGTCCGTGCGTGCATAACCGCAAGGGGTGGGCATTTTAAGCATATTCTTTAACAATTATGTAAGTAATAGCTTTTTATTAAATCTCTTTTGTAAGTAACGAATACATTTTTTATTCCACCTAAATTTCCCTTTCTTAAATTATATGTAAAATTGGGCAACAGGACTAAAAAATCACTCTGTATTTTTCCTAAAGAAAACTAGTACTAGTATAGTATAGTATGGTTAGAGAGAGAGTAGTGCCATTGCAATCCTTCCTGGGTTTGACTTAAGACTTGAAATTTTGTAAATTAAAGATTTTTTTTTTATAACAATGTAGTCTAATAATCATTTCAATATTACTGTTGGGAGAGTTAAAGATAGAGGACAAAATGCTAGCTACGAGGGATATCTCTAAAATAAAGACTGCTGGGAAATTTCTCTCCTTAAGATTGGCGAACCTGCGTTGTTCATGGCGACGCTAGTATTATACATTCTGTATTGTTTTCTATAAGTTGTCGCATTGTAGTATCTTTGATTACTTGTGAGTTATTACGTTATAAAATGAATCGGAAAATCAATGTTGCCCGACACTGAGAAATACGTGGAATCATACGTTTACTAAACCATTAAAACGTTAATCCAGCTGAAATTCATAGGCAGTTGGTTGATGTATACGGTGATAATGTAATGAATGAAAGAAATGTCCGAAATGGTGTAAAAGGTTTAGAAATAACAGAATTAATGTGCATGGTGAGGAACGTTACGGAGGCCCTCGATAATCACCGAGGATTTGTTGAAACGCGTCGATGATGAAATCAGAAAAGATTGTCGCTCAACGACTTCCGACCTGGCCCTTCTTTTTCCTGACGTTTCAAGAGCTGTTATCGGTTGCATTTTTCATTTAGGCTTCAGAAAGGTTTTTGCACGTTGGGTGCTGCACGTCTTAACGGAACGTCACAAAAAAATCTGAATGGGATCTGCTTTGAAATTTTTGATGCGCTACATAGAAAAAGGCAATGCGTTCCTTAATTCAATCGTTACCGGCGATGAAACATGGATTTCATATTACACGCCAGAGAGAAACGGCAGTCAAGTGAATGGCGTCATCTCAATCACCAGTTAATCAGCGGCAAAATGGACTGGCGGCCAAAGAATACGACGAAGGTATATTGAAGCTGGTGTATCACTACGATAAGTGTCTTAATTCATGTGGCGATTATATAGAGAAATAGTATCAGGTATGTAATTTAAGAGAAATTTAAAAAAAATATTTATAAAGTTTTCAGAATAATTTTTTTTAAAATGAAACGGTCTTTACTTTAGAGATAACTCGTATATTACCCTCTAGGGTATCACTAGCCTGTGAAACACTTTTGGTTTACCACTATATTTACTATAGCCCTATGAGATGAAGAACTTATAGTTCAGGGAAAAACAAATACATAATTATATTATGTAATTAGTATTTACAGTTAATTCTTTAAATCATTAAAAATGATGAAATCATGTTAGAGAAATGGATACTGGTATGCCAAGCAACTATTTAACACTACTTTTTACATTGTATTCGAAAATAGCTGCTAACCTTTAGTTCACAATATTACCATATAATCTTTGTATTAATTTATATATTGTAAAATAAGTAACAATATGTTATAACTTCTTGCAGAATGGAATGTATTTAGTTGGTGGTGCTGTAGGATTTTACTCAGGAGATATAAGACGGCTTTCTGATGATATGAAAGCACTGAGACCAACAGTTACGCCAGCAGTACCAAGACTATTAAATCGTATGTATGATAAAGTTAATAATGAGATAGGAAGTTCCTTTATTAAAAGAGTCCTGCTCAATATGGCATTGAGTGCAAAGGAAAATGAAATAAAAAGGTTTGTTAATTTTCAGATTGATATATCTCATCATTATTTCATACAATCACCATTATTATTCAATTATAATTTTAGTTGCACTCATGTACTATCATGTACTCATTAGTTGCTGATGTTGGTTATTACTTTATTTCTAGCGTGAAATTGGAAAAATAAAATTAATATACACATAACTTCATGTGGCCTATTAGTCAACTTTTCATGCTCTTTTCCACATATATATATATATATATATATATATATATATATATATATATATATATATATATATATATGATTTTTCTAAAGTCAATACTTATAAGACCCTTATTCCTCTGTGCCAATATATTGTACTTTTTTATAATCAAAAACCAACTTGAACAACCCAAGTACAGAATTTCAAAGTAAATGAAATGACACTTACCTTATTTTTTATTTTCTTTATTCCAATAGCACTTTTGCGGGATCCCATCATCAGTTGTATATAAAAAATTACATATCAAACATAACAATCTTTTTTTTAGAATAAAAATTAAAATATGAAATTTACTATCATATACACAAAACATGAAGTCAATTAAATAAAATAATTACATATACTTAAATACAATGTCAATTAAGAATTAAAAATTAAAATTAAAATAATTAGAAAATTTATACCATGTAACCTGGCCAGCCAATGTTACATCACTGAGTGGATTTGAAATTATTTATAAACATTCTGATTATACCTATTTTATCTAAAAACGTGCTGCCACCTGTTGGTGCTTTTATAAGTGTCATCAACATAAACTGTCTGAAAGTTGATAAAGTTGGAAATTCATTTGTACTTACATATATAAAATCTCTCCAAAATTTCCAAACTTTCACTATTATTATTTAAATTAAATTTCTTGATTTCCAAATTTCCCGAATATCAGACGCAGAATTTTTTTATTAAGGAAGTCAGCAACATTAGATAAACCTAATTTACTATTTTTACCATTACCAACGAAAGTGCTATTGGAATAAAGAGAAGAAAAAATAAGGTGTATCATTTCATTTACTTTGTAATTCTGAACTTGGGTTGTTCAAGTTGATTTTGATTATAAAACAAATACTATATATATATGCACACACTCAGAGTGAGCAACATAAAACCGAACCCATAACGTAAGCGCTACAAAATCGGTAGGTTATGTTGGAATGAAATTTTATGAATGATACCGATAAATTAAATAAGAAAATCATAAAAAGTAATTTAAATGTTGCATTGATCTACCTTATTGCTACAAAATGACCACCCTGGACATCGATGCACTTTTGTGCTCGACTGATCATATTAAGAGTCGTCTGACGCAAAAAACGTTGTCGTCAATTGGGTTAATTTCCCGTTGAATGTTCACCTTCAGTTATCAATATTGTGGGGATTAGATAATAATATTCTGAAACTGATTCATTTTCTATCATTATTTATTAATGTTATGTTAATATTATTCATAACATTACACAAAATAAACAAACATATAATAATTCTAAGTAATAAGAATGATAGAATAAGCAACCTCACGGATGATAATATCTACCATATAGAAATCAGATTAATTCCTTTTATGATTACACCATGTAGTGTTCATAGCACTAGCACTATAATTATACTAATTAAATTTTTCACTCATATAACATTAAGAGTACTCTTTTTACACAGATGTCAGACTTGTTAAATTGTCAGTTATTAATTTTTATTTTCACATAAATCGGTTTGTCTATTAACTGTTAATATTGTTGAGTGCTTTATGTTCCTTGTACTCTGGTAGACAGTTTATTATAATGAGTTATATTTCATATTTGCTTCATTACTGCAGCAAAATGTAAAAATAACAGGAATTATACAACTTGTTTTAAAATATTATGTTTAATTTTTTAAGCATAATGATTGTCATGAACTGTTGGAGATTGTATATATTAGGTTGTCATCTTAATTCAATGCCATCTAAGTATTGCCATCAAAGGTGTGTGTTGAATTTGAGGTGATTTTCACAATAAGTTGTTTGCTAAATTCTGTACTATGCACATTTTTTTAAGAATTGAACAATTTGAATAATTATTTTTCTATTAATCAGCTACTAGTTTAGAAAAATTTGTTTATTTTCTAAAGTTTGTCTGAAATTTGTTTAAAAACTTTTTATTATTACTTGTATGGGCAATTTTCAGATCTCCAGTGTGAGTTAATACCATGAAACAATCTGAAAAAAAAATTGTCTTTTGAAGTCTCCTTGACCACAACTAATGTATCTTTATAGAGTTCTTATTAACAAGCATAAGTAGCCATTCACATTACATATTTATACAGATGTGTGTGTGTGTGTGTGTGCACGTGTGCATGCACATGTACACATTTGTGAGTCTTCCCAGCATTACTACACAGTTTTTAATTTTCATTATATATTAATAAAATGTGATAGATGGTAAGTGATAGATGTTTTTTAATAGATGTAACCACAGCTATCATCTGAAAATTCACTGGATTTTATTTTCACTGCAAAACTCAGTTGCTAACACAAAGCCTAGACAGTACTAGAGAGATGTAATAGACAGTTAGTTGGAGGATACCAGTTCCCTTCATATTAAGAACAAATATTAGCAGCACATTACTTTTTATTCATTAGTCAGATGAAATTTCATACTACACAATTACTGTTACAGTTGAAACATAGTTAAGTACTGCAGTTCACTGAACAATACTATACTGTAAGTGAAATTGGAATTAAATATGGATAAAACCAAACATTGATTCTTTATACTACATCAACTTCAAATATTAATAATGTTATAATGTTCTGTGAACTGCAAACCTCTTTCATTATGTACTGAATTTAACAAACTGAGCTCTATATTGAAATTGAATCAATAAAGAAGTTAATCAAATGAAACACAAAACAGAGTTTTCAAAGTTTAGTCCAAAAAATAATAATCTCTATTAGAAATATCATAAAGCACTATTTCCGGGGATAATGGATATTTCTGACTGATGATCAAGGAGGTACTTCAACTAAATGCTTATTATTGGTTTTTTAATTTTTCAGTTTTTTTTAACAATATGCTTTAGATGAAAATTATAAAAAATGAAATTAAATATTTAATATTGTACTTAAAAAAGCATGATAATGTAATGTTCTAATACTGCATTAGAACAATGGCCTCCAAGACAAACAGAGTAAAACATAGAATAAAATTTAATAAGTAAAGTACTTAATTTGCTGCTTTTTAATATAAAAATAATTATTCAATATTAGAGTTGGTCATGTCAGGAATGATGGGGAGACCAAGTATCATTGGCTTAACAATAGAAACTTTCCCTCCACATCTCTCCATCCATCTCATCTAAGAAAGTATCAGCTGCCACTTTAAAATTGAAGATTTTATGAGAAAACTTCATACATATACCATTCTGTATAACAGTAAAGAACCTTAATGTAAACTGTAGTAAAATCAAGAAATTCATTTGTAATGCAGTTGTATTACTTTACTACACACAAATAAACAGATGAAATGCCAAAAGGTCTAATTAAAAAAGGGTTTCCTTCGCTCAGTCAAATTACTGCAACAGTCACAGAAAAGTATGACCCATGTATGAAAAGTGTTGGCCTGTTTATGAAAATGCTACGTTTTGGATACCAATATAGCCCTACTCTCGCAAATGAGTTGGTGAAATTTGGGTAATACCAAATTTCATTTAAGTAAACAAAAAGTTATTTTTGATTTGTTTATAATAAGCCTTACAAAAATTTTATCCATAATTTTCCCTTTTTTTGGACCCTTGAGTTAATTTTTGTTTTAAAATTTCTTATTTTCAAACAGAAGTAACAATTTTTTTTAGTTTAAATATATCTATATTTAAATACACATTATACAAGAATATATTAACAAAAATATATTTTTATTTTCACAGAGGTATAATCAGAAAAAACAGTTTCTGGGACAAGCTTATCTTTAGAAAAGTGCAAGAAGGTATGGGAGGTCGTTTAAGATTAATGGTTGTAGGATCAGCACCACTTGCCGGTAATGTCCTCACCTTCGCAAGATGTGCTCTTGGATGCCTGGTCAGTTTTATAAACTTATTTTATAAGATATGAATAGTTTATTTGACTTTCCATTTGCAAGTGTATACCTCAGAGCTCTTTGATGGCACTCTCAGATGTAGTTAACATCTAAGACTGCAACAAAGAGTAATCAGATTTTCTTTACTGAGGGTTACCCTCTACCAAAATAATACACATTTATATCTACCTACCACATCTCTGAGAAGTTATTCTAGAAAAAAATTACTAACATTTTCCTTCTATTTTTCTTCTCAATAGTTATTGTACATCATTACTTATTTTAAACGTTAATACTGGATTTTAATGATGTCAAAAAATAATATTATTCTTTGTTTGAGAATTAAATCAACATTATCTAAATTAATGCTTCTAAGTTAGTGACATTTTTCTATTTTCTGTAACATTTCTCACTACAAATGGGCCTGGGTCTGTAAGGCTGGATGTAAAGAATTAAAAAAAAAACTCTATAACATTAGCTAGGAGATAACTGTATCTCCCTGATGTTGTTTATAATAATTCTATTGTCATAGACATAATTATCAACCTACATATTGTATGTGTAAAATTTCAGCCTAAATAACTAATATTCTATAATGAAAGCTGATATTGTTATGAATCCTTGTTGTTGTTTTCTCCAACCAGTTTTCCAGCTACTACCGGGTCAGGGTGTGTGCGTAGGCAAATACAATTACCGCTACTGGCTTGCCAGGTCTGTCGTAGTTGCAGATGTAGTGCTTTAAGTGTAAATGTAATGGTAAACGTGTAGTCTGGTACAAACTCTCATGTCAACCACTCTTGAGACATGTGGTTAATTGAAACCACCCACCCTCCAAAGAACACCGGTATCTAGTTTAGTATTCAAAATCCATACAAAAGCAACTTCCGTTACAAGGACTCGAACCTTAGAACTAAACAATTAACAATAATAAATAATAAAATTTATAACAATAACAAAAATTATATTAAAAACAGGCTGTTCATCAGGAGAAAGTAGGGTCAACCCAGGAAATAATGCTTTGATGAGAAGGATTTGACTATGTTGAGGAAAAGTAGCTGACATTTTTAAACAATGAATTTCTTATAGTGTTTGAAAATTTCACATAGGTGGAACAAACAGAAATGTACTATCAATTTGATGGAGCACCAATACATTTCATGAATAAAGTAAGATAATTCTTAAGATGAAAAAATTGGGTAAATTGATTGGATGTAGAGGCGTGGTAAATTGGCCATCTAGACACTGTACCTTGACCCACCGGGTTGGTCTAGTGGTGAACGCGTCTTCCCAAATCAGCTGATTTGGAAGTCGAAAGTTCCAGCATTCAAGTCCTAGTAAAGCCAGTTATTTTTACACGGATTTGAATACTAGATCGTGGATACCGCCGGTGTTCTTTGGTGGTTGGGTTTCAATTAACCACACATCTCAGGAATGGTCGAACTGAGAATGTACAAGACTACACTTCATTTACACTCATACATATCATCCTCATTCATCCTCTGAAGAATTATCTAAACGGTAGTTACCGGAGGCTAAACAGTAAAGAAAGAAGACACTGTACCTTACTCACTTAGATTACTCTTTATGGGAATGGATGAAATGTGAGGTATACAAGCGAAAAGTAGACACTTGGGATTAACAGATTGCTTGCATTCTCAATGTTGCTGCCCTATTCAAGGAATGCAAAGATATCATTAGGTTGGGGGCAGAAAATGTAAGGAAATGAGTTGAAAAGGAAAACCACTGACATATTGATATCAGTGGTGAAATTTTCAAACATTTATTGTAAATTAATACAGTACTGTAAACCACAGTGAATATTTTTTTAAGAAGTAAATTTAAAGTATATTGATTTTTTCAAAGCTCTAAATTTATTGTACTAAAAAAATTTTTATTTTTTTTTTATTTTTACAAATTCTTAACATTTTTCTGTTGCTTTGTTTTTAAAAATAAAAGTTAATTATTTTTTTGTTTTTCATACACTTTATTACACCAATTTTCTCAGAATTAAATTCCCTAAAATTTTCTATAGTAAAATTTAAGCATTTATTAATTATTTAATGAAGTTATTGTATATCAAATAAATACAAGAAGAGCATGATATTCTTTTGGTTTGGTCAGACTTATCCAGAAGTTCAGATTTTAAGTTACTTTGTTTATCAAATGATTTAAAATTGTTTTCTTTTTTTTAATCTTCAAAATGATCAGACCCAGAAAAAATCTACTTAAAAAAATTACCAAATAAAAATTGATCATTGTTGGGTCAATACTAAATTGAAAATTTATTTGGTATCTATGTTTGAAGCAAAATTTAGATTGACACAGACTTTCAGAATTTTATTATGAAATATCTGGAAAATGGTACCACACTGTTACTGAGAAGCAAAAGAAATTTGTCTGTAATTATACTTTATTGGTCAAATAGAAATAGAAGGTGAGGTGTCATCATCATTATTATTATTACTAGATCAAAATCCTGCTAGTATCTTGTCAATTAGACATTATTTTACTCAATAGGGATATCTTCATGATTTGTTTTTTTTTTTTATTAAATGTCATTTATTGTGAACATTCAGTAAAATTATGTGCAATATCATCAGGTACTGTTTGGTGAAAATCAAGGAATTATGTCAGAAATCTAATTATACGATAATGTTCTATCCTGTTTTTTTACATTTGTGAAACTAAAGAACGAGCAATACCACACTACTGATAATTAATCTCAAGTTGCTACAGTTTAATACTATGAAAGATATAAGTTTTTAACAATATTATTAATATTTAATGGCAACGATTATACAAAATTTTAAATGACTAACAGAATCAAATTTAAACTCAAGAGGTTTTTTTTTTTATTTATGGCGAAACATTATTAATACTGTTATGATAATCCTCACTGATAAATGCTGCTGTTCTTTTGTACTAAGGTTCCCACTCAGTTTATAAACTGTAAGTTCTCCACAAAAGGTTTTATAAGCCGTTCTTGTCTTTTATCTAAATTCTGAAAATTCTCAGCTCTAATCATAACAGAAAATAAGTACGTTAGAAATTATTTTAAATTATTCATCTGCTGACAGTGTTCTTCATCCCATTTTATTAAAATTAATGATCACTTTTGATAGATTTGTTACTGTATATGTAAGACCAAAAATATTAAAAATACATTAAAAAATATACCACATTAACAGTTTCACCATAACAGTATGTGTTTTTTTTCCAGATTGTAGAAGGATATGGTCAAACAGAATGCTGTGCTCCAGTAACACTGACAGTGCAAGGTGATTTTGTGCCAGAACATGTTGGTCCCCCAGTGGCCTGCTGTTGTGTCAAGTTAGTCGACGTGCCAGAAATGGAATACTTTGCAGCGTCTAATCAAGGAGAAGTGTGTGTAAAAGGCACCAATGTCTTTCAAGGTTACTATAAAGAAGCAGATGCTACGTCACAGACAATTGATGAAGATGGTTGGCATCACACAGGAGATATTGGACAGTGGCTACCGGTAATTTAATAAAAATTAAAAGTAAAAACTTTTCAGAGAGCTGAAAAGTTTTTAGGAGTTTATAATGACACAAAATGTTTTTTTTTTTAGGTGATACAGTTTTTTTGGAGAATTATTTATTTTTATTTAATTACTACCATTTCTGTAATAAAAACAAAATAAATCCATAAGAAATGCATTTATTTATTAAGAAAGCATCTGATTAAAATTTTGCATTTGCCTAAATATTATAATACTTAACTGACTTAGCTGAGTGATCTCGATAAAAGTGCTATGTTTAACAGTACATTATCATTCTATTCTATTCGGTTTCAATTCTTTGTGCACGCGCGCGCGCGTGTGTGTGTGTGTATGTTTGCGTATGCATGCATGTGCATGGATATGGAAGAAATCACATTATTTCAACTCAACAAAATCTGAGACTAGATTTTTTATTTTTTACTCTCAGAATAATCCCACACTTAACTGGTTAAAATGCAACATACAGAGAATTAGTAAGAAAGATAAATGTTATGCTGTTAATCATGCTTAACAATGTGTTACAATACCGTTCATTAAATTTGAACAAACAGAAATTTATGAAGCTTAAAATACAGTTTGTATATAATTAATAGTCATTTTAATATAAATTCACAGCACCTTCATTTCAGCCTAGTCACTATTGCTATTTCTGTAACTGTGTAGCTAAAAGTAGATTTATTGAGTTATCTTCCCCATAACAAGTAACAAAATGATATCAGTACATATGACATCAATCAAATATGCCTTTCCATACAGTAGATAATTTATATTTATTTATTCATCAAACTAACTAACTGTAGGTATTACCTTAATTATAGTTACTGTTAATGACAATAGATCATCACAATAATTAATGACAAAAAAAATCATCTGTCGAAGATAATTTTTAAATTCATTTAAAAATGATAGATTTAAGTCGACAAAAATAAAGTGATGATTCAGAAATTGCAGCTTGATGAGATCGTTGCAGTTCATTGATATAAATTATCTATTGCAATAAATTAGTTGCAAGAAAAACTTGCTAATATTAATAATATTTCTAATTCACCTTAATTCTTCATTATTTAATCAAAAGATTTTCATTTATTATTTCATTGTTTATTTGAACAATATGAAATTCACAAATACACTAAATGTAACAAAAACAGCATAATAGGATGTTAAACAAATAAAACAGCAACTGAACATATTGTTCAGTCACATTCAAAAATGCCACAAACAAAGGTAATTCCACAATTAATTGAATATAATATACAAAATAATTCAAAATTACGGAGCAATCTTTATGGAGATGATTCTACAGCAAAAAATTAGAAAGAAATTCATATAATAATAGGTCAGAAAATGGTTAGTTAGCGAGTTTTGGCTTAGAAAACATTTAGACCTGCTTTCTCTGCTCCCTCTGTGAAATTAAACTGTACTAAAATTCATGATGTACAAATCAAGGAGTAAATTTGGTGCTTTCTATGGTTTTTGATCTAGGAAATTGAATAAAATTGACCTCATACCTCTACCTCACTTAGGTTTTAAGAAAAACAGAATAAAGTACGAAAATGTTTTGTTGAACAATATACTGTTTTAGATGTGGAATAAAGTAACTTTCTTAATTTACCAATAAACAAATAAAAATTTTTATTTAACTTTGGAGAGGATTTAATTGTGAGAAAATTGTTATCACAACTTGATAGACAGGCATCAACGCTACCTCTTTAAT
Source organism: Lycorma delicatula (assembly GCF_047948215.1). Lineage (NCBI taxonomy): Eukaryota > Metazoa > Arthropoda > Insecta > Hemiptera > Fulgoridae > Lycorma > Lycorma delicatula. Next base: position 332,347,048 of record NC_134455.1, on the reverse strand, counting down.
TTTTAAAATAGGGGTTTTCGACACCTTCAAATTCATTCTATTAAATAAATAAGAGTGACGTATCCATGAATGATAGTATTTAAGAATCCTGAATAAAAATGTAATCTATGTGGAAAATGGTTTGTTTTTTAATTAGCATTTTGTTTTTTTATTGGAGCGCATCAAAGACCACAATAACTACTCTAAAAATATTCAGACTTGCGACTAGTTTGACTGATCATCAACTGATCAGATGAAAGAAGAAATAAAAAGTTTACTCAGTTATTAATATAATATAAAACAGTCATATCTAGGTGTTAATAGCTTTATTTATAGCTACAAGGTCTGTTCAAGAAATACGTAGACTATTTGAATTGCTCGGGTCCAGTTGGTTCCAGTCAAATCCACTTAGCATCGCCATGTTTGTACAGATCAGCTGATTATAACACAGTTTTTTGATTGCAAATATAATATATTGGTAGCTTAGCTACGCAGTTGTTTGTGAAGTGTATTTTTTCGTTTGGCGATTTTAGAATGATTGACTTGAACGAGCAAAGAGTTGCTGTGAAATTTTGTGTTAAATTTGGAAAATCTGCAAGTGAAACTTTTGATATGCTCAGACAGCTTGCAGCAACATTGCTATGAAGTGTGCAACATGTTTTAAGCAGCATCAACATTTTAAAGATGGTCAGTCGATTGGAAACTATGAGCGTCCTGGACGTCCTGTCACACCTTGACAAAATCAACACCTTGGCTCAGGCAAATCGACATCTGACCATCAGAGAGCTTGCTGAAGAGTGTGGGATATCAGTTGGATCATGTTAGAGATTTTGACCGAAAAATTGAAGATGCACTACATCGCTGCAAAATTTGTTCCATGCCTGATGACAGATGATCAAAAAGCCCATCGCGTCCAGGCTTGTTAAGAATTGCTTAAACGTTCAGAAGAAGATGAAAAGTTCTTGTCGAGGATCATAACAGGTGATGAATCTTGGATGATCGAAACAAAGGTTCAATCGTCCCAGTGGGTGGGTGAAATATTTCCAAGACAAAAAGTAGCTTGCCAATTTCGTTCCAATGTGAAGGTGATGTTGACAGTTTTTTTTTATGCTCAGGGTATAGTCCACCACGAGTACCTCCCCCAAGGTTCAACAGTGAATCAGACTTACTACATTGAAGTTCTCAAATGTCTGCGGGACGCTGTCCGGCAGAAAAGAAATGTGGAAGAGTGGTGACTGGTTTTTTCATCATGACAACGCTCCAGCCCATTCAGCCCTCAGAACTCGTGAGGTTTTTGGCCAAACACTGAATCACTATTCTTCCCCACCCACCCTACTCACCTGACTTTGCTCCTTGTGACTTCTTGTTCCCCAAACTCAAAAGACCTTTGAAAGGAAGAAAATTTAAGACAATTCCCAAGATTGAGGCAAATGCGACGAAGGAACTAAAGAACATCAGAAAATAAGCATTCTAGGACTGTTATCAAAAGTGGAAACACTGTTGGGATAAGTGTGTGTGTCGGGGAGGAGAGTACTTTGAAGGGGATCCAGACAAGTAACTTTGTTTTATGACGTTAGTCTACGTATTTTTTGAACAGACCTCGTATATTAATGCTGTTTTCCATAGCATTTATGTAAAAAATTTTAAATCAAATAAAAATATTAATTTTTAAATGGCTATTATTGTTTTTATTTTTGGAATTTTAAGTTAATTATGAATATTAAGTCTCTGAAGTACAAAAAAAAGCAAATCTTAGGAAACTGAATAAATTTTCTTTTTTATATATGGATTACAAGAAAACCGTATAAAAATAAAAGACTTTCCTAAAAAGATTTAAATTTACAGAAAACTAAAACACAATTCTCAATCAATCTTTAAAGCATACTTTATTTTAGACTAGATAAAAACCAAGAAAAACCATTTTGCATTTTATCTTTATGTAAAATACATAAAATTTTATTACCTTATTTTTTTATTATTACTTTTATGTAAATAGTAAAATGAAATCAAAACACATCCTGTCAGTTATTTTTCTTGATTTATGTAATATTTATATTGAACACTGTTCATACCTACAACCACACTGTTTCAAAACAGAAATTTGTCTGTAAATTTATTTTAAAAATTACTATTGATCATACTTTTTTTAACAAAAAAAATTAAGATTATTTAGAAGCAAGTATGACTTCATGGCCCACACTACATGCAACTCTTTGGACAATTCTACCTTTAACTCTATGCAAAAAATGAAATCAAAACACATTCTATCAAACTTAAACTTTCATTTGGTTATTTTCCTATTAGATGAATTTTTTTTAATATTTCAATAAAAGACATTTTTTCTATATAACTCTATGCCTAAATATGTTTATGTTGAGTTATTGTTTTTAGCAAACCATTTATATAGTAGATCTCAATGAAAAAGATGTGATGAACAAATTGTATCACAACTTATTTTTAAATAGAATACTTAATAGTGTTTTGTATCTTACTGAATTCATCCTGTAAAATTTGTTGTAGGATAAAAACAATATATCTCATGTTAAAATGGGATACCTAAAGAAAATATGGAATCAACTAAGTAACCCACATTGTTTCTCAATTTATTTTTAGTCGAAAACAGATGGGACTTTGATCAAACTTGACCGATTCACCAAAAGAAGTTGAAGCATCTAAAAAATATTACTTTATCCAACTATGCTAACAGTTTTTTAATGAATTACTAATTTTCACTTTTATCTTTTCATCTGAATAGTTTGAATTTCATACATAATTGGATTAGATGAGTTTCCTCCCATTAACACCACTTTAGTACTTTTTTTTACTTCAAGAACATCAAGGCTCTATATTAGAAATGCGCTCATTGAAAAAATGCATTTTATTCAGGTAATCTAGGGTGCTCAACATCCTGTGCATTTTAAATAAGGCTGGAGTGACCTGAAGTAAAAGAAAAGACAAATATTGGTCCAAGCGAATCTACACAAATTTTCAAGCAATCTAAAGTTAGCAGAGGTAACAAAATTGATGTCAGCTCAGAGCCATCCCATATGTTGGAATGATTTTAATCTAATTTTTTCCCACATTTATAAGTTACATTGCTAAACAAAAATATAAAATATATACAGAATTCTATATAAAATAAAGACATACTATAATACAAAAATGTTACGTGTCCAAGCATTTCCAAATAAGAGTATAACTTACTCTGAAATCTCTGTAGGCACACCGGTCAAGTATGGTCAAAGTCCCATGTGTTTTTGATTGAAAATAAATTGAGTAACGATGTGTGTTAGTTGGTTGAGTCCATTTTTTCTACAGGATCCCGCTTAAATACAAGACATATTTATTTTTAATCCTACAACTTTTATTTGTTTTTATCCTACAATGAATTCTACAGGATGAATTCAGTAAGATACAAAACACTATTAAGTATTCTATTTAAAAATAAATTGTGATACAATTTGTTCATCACATCTCTTTTATTGAGATCTAGTACGTACGCCTACATGGTTTGCAAAAACATTAGCTCAACATAAATATGTTTAGACATAGAGTTGTATGTAGAAAAATTGTCTTTTATTGAAATATAAAAGAAACTTCATCTAGTAGGAAAATAATCAAATGAAAGTTTAAGCTTGACAAAATGTGTTTTGACTTCATTTTTTATATAGAGTTGATGCTGGAATTGTCCATAGAGTTCCATGTAGTGGAGACTACAAAGTCATACTTGCTCCTAAATAATCTTTTTTTATAAAAAAGTGAATAACACCTAATTTTAAGAACAAATTTGGAGACAAATTTTTGTTTTTTAAAATTATACAGAGATTTGAGTTCAACTTTAATAAAAAAAAAAAACAAAACAGACAAACTGGATCAGAAAAGTGATGTGATTTTAAACAGAACAATTTTCATCAATGTTTGAACAACACAATGTAGATGAAAATATGTAGAAAACTTATCAGTAACAGAAAAAAAATAAATAAAAGGTAGATTTAAAAAAATAAAAAAATACTTTTTGATTTTTTCTAAAAATTTTTAAGTATCAAAATGGTTCCTTAATAAAGCTGCAAACATTTCTTCAAAGCAGTTGTTCAGTGTGGCTGCCACTCTGTTCAATGTATAGTTTAACTTGGTGAATGCTAGTATAATTCTACTACTTAATTATTAGAATACCTATTCTAATAATCTTATATCTTATAGAATGTCTATTCTGCTTGTATTGGCACACAAGAAGAATTGATACATCAGACAGTAGAAGCTGGAGCTACTATTAGGAATAATAATGATGCTAGTCTAATAGCATCATTATTATTCCTAATAATAGCTTCAGTTTCTACTGTATGATGTATCAATTCTACTTGTGTGCCAATACAAGCAGAATAGACTAACCGACTCCATCCAACAAAGTAAAAAGTCTGGCTGCCATGAGATCAGGAGATTGAGGTGGCCATTTTACTACTCCGCATCAACCAATCCATTGCTTATTAAATGTGTTATTTAAGTGATTCATTCACATCACAACAGGTGCGCCATCATTGAAAAACCACATTTGCAAATGGAATATCTTCCAAGAGTTCCACCACATTTTTTTGTAAAAAATGCCAGTTCTGCTCTCCATTTTCGTTTCTTGAAATGAAAGGGTTCCCCTTTCATTCATAACCCTCGACTTTTTTCCTTTGCGTACTCCATAGTAGTATAAAACTCGCTAGGACTGTGTTAATACCCACCGGGTTGGTCTAGTGGTGAACTCATCATTGCAAATCAGCTGATTTCAAAGTCGAGAATTCTAAGGTTCAAATCCTAATAAAGATTAAAATCCTAATATTTTCATTATTTTTATTTATTGATTTGAATACTAGATCATGGATGGCGAGCTAAAACTCTCTAACGAATTGTTTTCAGACCTATGTTTATAAATGTTTTTTTCTTATTTTTGGCTATAGAATCATCTCCCGAGAGATTGCTGTGAAATTTGAAATTATTCTGTGTAATAGATATAAATGAAACATTTTTCCGTCAAAAAATAACATCTTGGACTTTCTCATCAGTTACAAACTTTCTTATCTTAGTCATTATAAAACTTAGTATTATTTTATTTATAACACAAAACTTTCTGTTTAATTATGTTTTAGAATGGTACATTAAAAATTATTGACCGTAAGAAGCATATATTCAAATTATCCCAAGGAGAATATATAGTGCCTGAAAAAATAGAAAGTATATATTGTCGAAGTCAATATGTGCACCAAGTGTTTGTGCATGGAGAGTCGCTTAAAGTAAGTTCATAAAAATACTTTTTTATAAGAAATGTATGTGAGGTTTAATTTTGCCTGTCAAAAAAATAATAATAAACAACCCTGGACATCTCAATCATTTTTAATAGTGGTATTATAATTCTCAGTTTATTTTCTGTAACTAGAACAGAAAATATTTGTAAAGGTTATGCATCAGTTATAATGAGCTACAAAAATGATAAGAGTAAATCTGAATAATGGAAACTAGCACAAGTAGAAGACGGTGAAGTTTCCCTCTTTGTAAACTAAGGATTTGAAAGTGGGAAGAAACTATAAATGCAAATAATGGCTTTGTGACAATTATTTGCTCAAAATGAATGTGTGGAGTTATTATGAATTAAATTAGAAGAAGCTTACTGTTATATTGACATAGTTTAAGGATAGACGTATCTGTGTAAGTTCCAAAGATAATCATAACATAAATACAAAAAAAAGATTTTTTAATATTCTTCTGACATCGTCTTTGTTTATTACCTTCTGAAGTCACTTCATCAAGGAGCAATGTCAGTAGATACTGTAATTGATAATATATTCAAAACTATTGCCAAATTATTCGGCTAATATACTGTGTGTCCACTATACATTTAAAGTATGAATAAAATATATAAATATTTATAATTAATTTATTTGTATATAACAATTATATTTATATAAGTTATACATCATTTATAAATACTAATTAATAAGTAACAAAATTACATTCACAAAATTTTATATAATTATAAAAATTATCCTCATTCATATTTGTACATTAATATAATTAAATTATTTTCAGTCTTGTATAGTTGCCATTGTTGTGCCTGAAGTAGATGTGATTAAGTGTTGGGCTTTAGAAAATAAAATTCCTGGTACACTTTCAATACTCTGTGCCAATCCTGAAGTTAAAAAATTAATAATGGATGATATGATATCATGGGGCAAAGAAGGAGGTCTAAAATCATTTGAACAGGTAAATCAATTTATACTATTAAAAAAACTCGCTATATTTTTTTGTTGAATACATTATTCTAGTAATGGTGTCAGTTTTCCCATAATAACTAATATCTTGTTTTTTGAACAGAATATTTTTGCAGAATGCTTCTACTTCTACAATCAAAAGTACTCTTTGAAATAACAAGTTAATACTGGTCATTATTTAGTGCAAATTATAATAGCTACAAAACAAAGGAAAAAGATGATACAAATTTTTTTTAACTTTTCTTGTAGCCAACAATAAAGATTGAAAAACCATAAAAATAGAAATATTTTATAGTCTCTTCTTAAAGGTATCTCTTCTAGGAGATCTCTCTTAAAAATCTCAACCTTGAATTCATGTTCTGTACACTTTGAAGTAGCATTTTCTGTTTATTAAACCATGAAATATATTTATGTATTTGGCATGAGAAATTTAAATTTACCATTAAAAATCTACTATTACCATTTTAAAATACAGTTTGAAAAATCATTATTAGTAATTTATCTTCAATGAATTTGAACTATCATATTATTTGAAAAAACATTGTCACAAGTGAAGTATTATGACTTAAGATACAATAATTTTTACTTTACAGAGGCAAATTTTATTTGGAATATTAATTACAGCAAATCGAATATTCTAACAGCAAACAGGTTATTTTATTGCTGTAGGTAGATCAGATACAAGCTACTTAGAAAACCAAAAGTAGATTCAGTAAACATATGAAGGCTACCCAAAAATTAGCTACAAAATACTTCCAAAAAGTAGCTTAAGTAATATGAAGAAGTGGGTTGGTTGTTGGTAGTCTGATTAAGTATACATCAAGCTGCGCTACTTCAAGGGCAGAGACTCATCTCGTTGATTTTCTACAAGTGTGATGCTATACAAAATACAGCTAGTTGTGAAGTGAGATCGGTTATTTGATTTCTTTTGGAAAAAACTACAAACCCATAGAGATATATCATTCTGACCCCGTAGGGGAAGACCAGCCTCCGTTCCAAGCCCTTATAGGCTTTACCGGAGGTCATCTTCGAAACCTCGGCTTTTGACATATTCCAGTCAGCCTTGACCAGAATGCCACAAGTGACATTCCCATCTGTGTACTACTGTTTAATGAACTCAAAACAAAACACATCTCACAGAGTCTTAAGCAACTGAAAATACCTAACTAAACAAAGAAATTGAACTACTTACCCGTAGAAGGTAAAAGTGAGTTCAGTAAACAACACGGAACAATAACAACACAATAACCTCAAAACAAAACAAAGGACAAGAACAACAACAAAAGCATAATTTATAAAACAAAACATCAACAAAAATAGAATAAAAAAGAAAAATCCAAGCAGAGCTCTAGATCCCCTCAGCAATTCTTTACTTTGCTAAGTACACTATAAAACTCTCCACTATTACCCATTTGGCCTGGCTCCTCCAGTTTATACAGAGATCCAATGCAGACCCGATAAGATCAAGATGGTCTCTGTATGCATTAACTCGTACTTTGAGCAATCATAAAGAACATGGTAGGTGTTGTCCAATTGTCCATCCTGAGGACACATCCCAGAATCTAACAGACCAAATTTCTGCAGTCTGTCCCTAAAAGTACCATAGCCGGAAAGAAATTGCATCACATATTTATTAGGGTATACCCAAGAGGCGTCCTGCAAACCAACAATATTTGGAGAGAGATCATGTGTATAACGCCCACCATCTGTCCCATTCCATCCGGCCTGCCACAAGGGATTGCCATGTTCAATTTCTTGAAATTTATCTCAAGTCAATTCACCAGACTTCTTATAAACATACCACTGCTGCTTCAGACGCAATATTGGTTTCACGCCTGCAATCACCAAGACTGCCTCCCGTGAAATAGTATGGTAACCACCCGTTGCCGTTAACAATATTAGGTGTTGAGCCCTTAATATGTCCCGATAACTTTTATATTTTAGCCTATCCGCCCAAATAGGCACCATGTATAGCATAATAACCTCACACACACCTTTTTACAGATGCTCATAGCCTTAAAGTTAAGACCCCAATCAGGATTGACCACAGGTCGAATACCAAAGAAGGCATTGCAGGCTCTCTCCGTGACGTATTGAAGGTGCTTCTTAAATTGCAGTTTCTCATCAAGAAACACCCCAAGGTATTTTTGAACTTGAAAATACTTTAAACCCTGGCTTGCCATTGAAACACAGACACGCCGACTCTGCCAAAGGCCTTTGAGGAGCATCATTGTGGTCTTTCCTGGGCTAAACATCAACACCGACCAGTGTTCAACCAGCAGGAGCCCATCATCAGTATAAGCCATGATGCAATACTTACTGGGCAACCTCAGCCGCAGGAGAGAATCAAACCACCACCCACAGTAATGGACCCAACATGCTGCCCTGGGGACATCCCTTAGACAGCGTCTTGCCAACCTCATGGCTGCCCTCACGGAGCAGCACATCCCAATGACTGAAGTAACTTTGCATAACTTGCAGTTCACTTACAGTACATTCTCTTTTTTTGAAGTAGGTAAATAGCAGAAGGCCACCATAATATATTAAATGCTCTGGAAATGTCCAGGAAAATCCCCAGGACATATTTTGTCTCACTGGTTGTTATCACACTCATTACACGAAGTATGGCTTGCTCTTTTCTGGGATGAAACCCATACTGATTCTCCAACAACAATCTTTGCGATGTTTACCTCTCATTTATACACAGATGCAGAACCTTCTCTAAGACCTTGCCAATAACCGTAAATAATGTCAGAGGCCTATACGACAAACTAACAGCAGGATCCTTGTCGCCACCTTTAAACAACAATTTCACAATTCCCTTTTTCCAACACACAGGGAAGTATCCTCCAAACAACAATTTACTAAATACACGTGTGACAGCTCTCACACTCACCCCAGCTGAGCGAACAAGAAGCTCCGCCATTATTCCATCAAAGCCTCAGGCCTTACCTAAACTACAGATAGCATGACACACCTCAGCCTCGGTGATCTCCAAGGACACTGTACCCCTGTGGAACTGAGCAACTTCTTGCCACATCCACAGATGGTACGTGGTCTTTCCAGCTTCATTATCATCAGGCAGTAAATCGTCTAGTAATTTGTATAAAATCTCAGATGTATCTGAAATTACACTGAACCTGGTAGAGAGAGCAGACAGAAGAACGCCCTTTTGTCATTTGTGTTCCAAGACCCTATATACTACGCCCCAGAGATCCCTGTTCATCTGCTCATGAACAAAGGAATGCCAGGAGTCCCTTTTCGCAGTTTGGACAGGAACTACACAATGTTTATTGGAAAAATTTTATGATGAAGGTGCAGTGAAGTGAGTGAGGCAGTGGTATATCATGTTTAAAAATAGCCACTCAAATGTTCACAATGGAAAAACGATATGGCTGCTAGTATTCTGTCTGATGAACTGGTAGCAAAGGTGATGAAAGATTTACATTTATCAGTGTTTTATAATTACAGAACTTTCAGTTTAGTTTCTGAAAATTTTTATAGCCTTTTGCATGAAATCATGATAAAAAACTTGGTTACCATAAGTTTTGCACTCGATGGGTTCCAAAACTTCTTTCAGAACAACAGTTCTCTGGTAACAACAGATCAAGAGAAAAGAGTTTTGTTGAATTCATGGAGTGTGGTCCTACAATAATTGTAGAAGTGTATCAAGAAACCCTACAAAAGCTATAAAGAGCAATCCAAAACTAGTGATATGGCATGTTAACTTTTGGGATTTTCTTCATCCATGACAATGCATGTCCGCACACAACTCACTGTGCTCAAGAACTTTTGGTAAATTTTCAATCAACCTGCATACATTCCAGATCTGGTACCAAATAATTACTATTTGTCCCCTCACATGAAAAACTGACAACTAAGCACTTTCAAGATGACAAGTCTCCAGGAAGATGTCACTGAATAAAAGTTATATAAATTTTTATTAATGAAGTCAAAGTCAGCAAAATGTTTTGATGAAGTGATTCAAAAACTCATCCACAGTTATGTGGATGAGTTTTGTTTGTATTATGTCCCAATTTATTTGGTATCTTTGTAGAAAAGTAGTTTAAGTATGTTTTTTTTCAAATTGTACATAACTTTTATTCCAATGGCTGCTGTTTTTTATGCAAAAATGTAAGTTACTTTCTGGGCTGCCCTTGCATGTATATATATATATATATATATATACTTAACATGAATATACTTAACATTTGTTATATATATATACGTATATATCTTTCTATAGATATTTAGAAAGATTTATACTTTATTGCTAGGGAAAGTAATAAATGTTAAGTATATTCATTTTCGCAGACACATTCAACTTGCTGGTTAATATTCAGCTACACAACACAAATTTGATATATTAGTGGAAAAAAACCATAAAAGTATCACACAACATCAATGGCAAATCTATGACAAACGCTCCACTGAACAATATGATGTTAAGGGATCCTGTTTCCATTGAAACTTAATTCATCCGTCAGTGGAAGAGGTAATCTTTCTTACTTTTTGGTGAATTTTCAGGCAAGATCTCAAAGGAAATTGGTATATGTGATTACTATTAATTTAGAAAATCCTCAATCATCTCATGAAGGTAAGAAGGTGAGATTTAAAACTGTTATAGGTGTTCAAATCTCTGAGATATTCAAAAACCATTATATTGTTTAAATTTCAGGAAAAGATATTGTATTTAGCATGAATGAAGAGAATAAGAAGCATCATGTAGAAATCTGCTGATTTGATCAAGCTGCAGTTACATGAATAACTATAGCTAATATGTTGTAGTACTAACTGATCATAATGGTTGTTTCAATCTGGATCTGATCTGTTTCAATCTGATTGGATCATAGCTGATCCAGTCTGTTTTCAGCCTGTTTTCCTATGGCATAAATAATCAGTCATGAAGCAAAATTGGCATCAAAATGATAAAGAATTGTAAAATAATCAATAACAAATTTTAATTTTGAGATATAAACGTATATTCATGATTACAGTAAATACAGATTTCTGATGACTTACTACTCATCTAGTGTGGGAATTTTTCTTAAGTGCAAAAAAATATACTTCAACGATCTAGTTACTGTCTGAAGTATATATTTTTGTGGATCTCAAAAAAATTTAGAAATCAGTACTGCACCAGGTCATGTTTATATACATGTATGTATGAGTAAGATTTTTTTGTCCTCTCTACTGGATGAAAATCTTAACCGATTTTGAAAAAATTTGGTGGGGGTGATGTAAACCTATTGGAAATAGACCCTTATTGATCTTCAAGCACCCAGTTCACAGAAACCATAGTTACAAAACAAAAAAAAAGGTGTCGTTGGGTAAGTTTTCAGTTTTTTTATTCTACTATTACGCACTATTTAATTGTGCACTTAAGCTAATACTTTCATGAAATCTACTGCTCCATTTGAGTAAACATCAAATATTAAGCAAATAATTTTAAAATGTATTGCATAATAAACATTATTTTTAAAATTATAGCAGCAATAATACAGACAAATATACAACATAATTATCTTAATATTTAAAATAAAAAAAGTATTAAAAAGTATTTTAGAAAAAGCTTTGGTAAAATGTACTTGCAATAAAACTATGTGCCGCAATGTAGCATATTTGATTTATACTTAAATGGAGCTGTAATTTTCACAAAAGCATAAGATTAAGTGGATGATTTAATTCAGTGGTGACAGGTAACAAAGAAGATCATCCTTTTTTGAGGTTAGTTATGTGTAACTCAAGAATACCTCAACCAACTTCCTCAAATTTTCACATACACAACTTCAGATACCGTATTATAGCATATCTAATTTCAATAAAACTGATTTATTAGTTTTGAAATTTCAACCCATAAAATTTTATACATAGGCCTATATATATAAAACATAAGGAAATCCCAACAAGTGAATGGTATTTTAATACTCTCAAACCATAAAGAAAAATTCATCTTCACCCCCACTCACACCATGCGACAGACAGCAATACCATACTTTTCTTTGAAAACTCAGTAAAAAAAAGTAATTACATTGAAAAAAATCTAGTTTCGCTAGAGTACTTAAGTTTTTTCAATAATCCAAAATGGGATCTAGTATGAAAGAAAGGGATTTAGAGTCCAAAAATCAGTTTTGAAGTTTTAATTGTTCTGAACACATGATATTAACATAACATGAAATAGAAAAAAACATGAAAACAATATTATTTTTAAAAATCATTACAGCAGTGCAACATCCTTTCTTAACCAAAAGCAACAGGGTTTATTTTCTGTGTAGTGACAGTAAGCTATGCAGGATTAAACACTAAGCCTCAGCAATAACAAAACATACTCATCATAAACCTAACTTCATTTTATTAAAGATACATCAAAGAACATTGGTAAATTCTTTTCCACTGACAATCTTCTTCTTTGATCTCTAGCTGGTGGACTGAAGGGAGCAGCTGGCGTCACAACCAATACGCTGCTGTGGGTGCCAAAGGATTCTGAACTTGGCTCACAATGCTTTTCCGTGATTTACGGTCTGTAGGAATGATACTGGCCCAGTCGAGGTCAGTTTGCCAATTCCTCAGGTCATCTGCAACTTGTTCTATCCAGGTTTTCTTTGGCATAGATGTTTGAATTTTCCACTGAGTAGGATGTTGCTTACAGAGCAGTCTGTGTTCAAACGATCTGGATCCATCTAGCACACATAACCAAACCATCTCAGCCTCTGTGTTTGGATCTGCTCTTCAACTGTTGGTTGCTACCTGCATCTGGATCTGATGACTTCATTTCCGATATGGTTGTAAAGTAGATCTGTATGTTCTGGCGCAGGCAGTACATTTGGAAAACCTCTAGCCAGTTCAAATCTGTTTGGAGGAGGGTCCAAGTTTCTGATCCATAGAGGAGAATTGGGATAAGTGTGTTGAAGAGGCGGATTTTTGTCTGGATGTAATGTTTGTCTGCTTCCATAAGCATCATTTTAGTGAGGCAAAAACTGTAGCTGTCTGCCCAATCTTAGCATGGATTAGCTGTAGATACCACTTTCTTTTCTTGGACCAACGATCCGAGATATTTGAATTCTTGGACTTGTTCGATCTGAGCTTCTCCAAGGTAAACAATGTACTGTGAGCCATCAGTTGTTAGTATCTTCGTTTTATCAACATTGATCCTCAGTCCAAAGGACTCTGCTATACTAGAGATCTCATACAAAATATCTGTGACCACTGTTAGCAAATGTGGCGCTGTTGTCTGCAAACATCAGTTTGGTTGGATAGTGATCCTTAACATATTGTACTCCACGCCTTCCTGCAAATGCTGTCCTCATTATAGCATCAGTTACAATGTTGAACAGCAGCAATAACAGGGGGATGGACATCCCCCTAGCAAACTCCTGTTTGAATGGAAAATGAATCAGATAATTTGTTTCGGATTTGCACACAGCTGGTTGATTCATTGTATGATGCTTGGAAAAGGTGAATGGTTTCCTGGAGGGTACATATTCAACTTTCAGTGCATTCCACGGTGCCGACCAGTCAAATGCTAACTGAAAGTCAATGAACACAATAACTGTTTGTATTCCACACTGATTCTTTCTTCCATCAGCTGACGGAGGACGAAGATCTGATCACAGCAGCCACGATGTGGCCGAAATCCAGCTTGCTCTTTCACAGCTCGTCTGTTCACAGTGTTTCTGCAGTCAAGTTAAATTACCTTCATGAAAACTTTGGTAATGATTGAAAGGAGGCTGATGCCACGGTAGTTTTTGCAATCTTGACTGTCCCCGTTTTTATGGATTGGTATGATGATGGCTATCTTCCAGGTGGAAGGTACTCTGTGAGCCAGATCAACTAAAGTAGAATGTGGCTTCATTGAAGCAGAATGTCCCCCCCCGAGCTTCGATCACCTCTGCTATGACCTCATCCATTCCAGGTGCTTTGCCATTCTTCAACGACCTTATTGCTGCTTTAACTTCTTCAATCGTTGGTTGGTCATAGTTTAATGGCATTGCTGGTGCATCAATTTGTGGCGGAGCTGTGGAAGATCCTTGTGAAGGATTGCGTTTGTAGTGTTCTTGGAAAAACTTCTTCCAGCACTGTAGCCGTTCATTTGGTGATCGCACAAAGGATCAAACCATATTTCAGATGTTGTCGTTGGTTGATTTTGTCTTCCCGCTTAACTTTGTGAGTGTGCAGTACAGAGTATGGTACTCGTGCTTGGATGCAGCTTCTTCAAGGTCAGCTGCTATCTCATTCTATGCCTCCGAGAATTCTTTCATTTTGCGTCGGACATCTTTGTTTAATTGCCAATAGCATTCATAGTTGGTCAGTTTTACTTGTTTCCGTTTTTCCACCATGTCCAGACACCGATCTGAGATCCATGGCTCCATTCTGTGGCAGATATTAGGGCACTATAGTTTGACACAATCCATATTGGCTTTAGATTCCTGGTTCATCTCATCATCGATATCATTTGTTTTTGCCAGTTGTTCAAATAGATTCAAAAATGCAATCTGGAATTCCTGCTTGCATATGGGATCCAGCATATGTTACCAGTTCAGTCTGGTTGTTTGTGGTGACTTATGCATGGCATGATGAAGACGCAGATGTATTTTGACTCTAACAAGGTAGTGATCAGATCCATAATCTGGTCCTCTCATGAGAGGACCAGATCATCACTTCTGATCATCACTGAAGTGATGATCAGAATCGGGAACTGATCAGAACATAATCCAATACTGCAGACAATGCCAAATGGATTTCGCAAAGTGATCTGGTACTTAAGTAGGTGTTGGAAGATGCTGTTGCCTACAACCAGATTGTTTGATGCTGCAAAGAACAATAAGTGCAAGATATTGTCATTAATGATTCCATGCCCGTAGTTGCCCACTGTTAGCTCCCATCCAAGTCTATTCACACTGACGTGGGCATTGAAATCGCCGGCCACGATGATTATCTCAGTTGTCTGGTTTGAATCCAGCGTGTGTTGGAGCTGGGTGTAGAATATGTTTACTATGTGGGAACATTTGTAATAAGGCCATAGAGATGACCAGGAGTTTTCAACTGAATTATTTATACTGAAAGCCAATTTCGAGGAAGCTGCAAAGTTTTTTAGGGTGATGTTGGGATAGACGCCTATTTGGAGTTAGTAATAGATAAGGAGAATTTTTATAGCCAAATAAATAAAGTTGTTATCCTGAATTCTTAAAGTTCATTCTCATACCTGATTATAGGATTATCATAAAAAGGTATTGAGAAGATAAACCAGCATAATCTCTACAGCTTTAGTCAATGGAAAAGAAAATTCCTCAGTAAGTTACTCAAAATCTGAACTAATGTTACTAGGAGAATGTAAATAAGATTCAGCATTATAGGCAATGTTATTTGTCACTAGAACATTATTAAAATTGAATGCTACTGATAGTTGAAATTAACAATTAAAATATTAATCACATTTGTTAACTTCCTTTAAGATCTTGTCTGAAAAACTTCATTCGTTAAAAAAATTCAAGCCATCTAAGGTGTACTGCTATTGAACCAGACTCCCTTACATCAAATTGTCACTGAACCTATTTGTCTTAAATTTACCACTAACATTGAGTTAGTGATATAACACAGTGTGTTTTTTTCTGTGAATATGAATACATATAATCGGATTAAATTAGAATAAAATGATTCTAGTAATAATGTACGTTTCTTAATTTGCAATCTTAACATCAGCACAATCACAAAAGGAATGTATTTTATTTTATGAACTTAAATAAAAGTTCATTATATTACGATTATATTGATGAATTTTTATTGTTAATTTTGTTGATGACTGTTTTGTTAATATAAAAGCATATATATAATATGATTTCTCAAATGCATGATTGACACTAAGTTTCCTGTTACTACAAACTCTTCTTATAACACTATTAACAACATTAAAGAAAACTTGAGAAATGGAAAATTTTCCAAATATTATGCAGTAGATTTTTCCAGCAATTAATTTGATTTGTATTTTCTTTAAACTTTTCAAAAATGTAATATTGTTTTTTTTTAGGTAAAAGATCTCTATTTACACCCAGATCCATTTTCTATTCAAAATGGTTTGCTCACTCCAACATTCAAATCTAAACGACCAACTCTACGAGCATATTTCAAGCCACAAATAGAAGACATGTACGTTAAACTTGAATAGCAGCATATCAATTCTTTATAGGAACCATAAAATTGTGTGTTGTGACAAATCAAGATTATAATGAATAGTTGACTGATCAAAAGACGCTGTGATTTTATAGTAACTGGAATTTGTGTTTACTGAAAGAAGCAAAATGTAGTTATTACTGAAAGAAGTTCAATTACATAGCTATATGATATATAATTCCATTACCTAATATTTCAAAGTTTAAAATGTTGAAGTCGTACTGATTACTGTTTCAGAAGTCGCTTTATATGTTGCTCTATTTTAAATATAAAAAAAATACAAAAATTCAATGACATCAAAATTTAACAGACTAATTTATATTTTAATATAACATTATTAATCAATGTAGAAAATTAGAGAAGATTATGTAAATCATATCAAAAAAAGAATTTAATTACCCAGCTACTAAAAAATTGTATAATAGTTCTTGTTTTCATATTATTTTCATATGATAATCATATATTTTCATATTGTTTAATTATGTTGTTAAGCATCTAAGATACTTATTCTCATGAGTTCTAGGTCTTGAATATTTTGTTTTTTTTTTTTTTTTGTTAATGTATATATTATTGTACATATGAAATACACTATTCTTATTTCAGTTTGTAGAAATATGAGTTAGTTAAGCAGTACTTGTTCAAATAAACAATACTGTAAAGTTAAAATTGTGATGCATTTAAAGAAAACTTTGTGCATAGACTGAGGCATTTAATAAATATGCAAGTAATAATTATTAAATGTGTCTCCAATTTAAAATAAAGATAAGTAAAATCAATAGAGTTGTTTAAAACCACAATTTTTAAAAATATAAATGATAATGGAAAAATTCAAATATAAATTTAGTTCAAACAGAATGATTAAAATTTTAAATTAAATATTTTAAAAGAATCATTTTAACTATTTTAAAGGGCTATCACATCAAGTTATTTAATGAATGTTTGAAGTCATTGGGGTTTTTAAACAAAAAATGTTTAGTGTCCAAACTACTTTTTCTCCTCTTTATGAGATAAGTAATTTTCCCGATAATGAAATAAGGTGTAACTGTATATATATATATATATATATATATATATATATATATATATAGTATACAGTAATAAACAGAAGTTCTCCAAATATTACTTTTTTTCTAAATTAAAAACTAAAATGAATCCAAGGTTACCTTTCATTAAAAGGAAATATTCATATTTTAAATAATTAAAATGATAGTTAAAAATTTATTAATATGAAATGTTGTAGAGGCATATTTTATCTTTGTTGTTTAATTATGAATTAAATATCAGTTATTTAATTATTTAGATTTTTAAACATTGTTATCATATAAAGAAAAACCTTTCTTTTTCCAATAAAAAAGAATAGTTATAAATGACTGATGGAATTTTTAAGAAAGAAACTAATAACTACTTTGTAGTATAAAATTGAAATGTAATAACTGTGCATTGAAGTAAGTTTGTACTACCATTTTAAGGAAAAATAAATAACTAAATAAAAATATGTTGAAATAAGCAGGCTATTTATTTTATGGCCACTTTCAATACTATGGTATACCAATGTAGAAGATTTTCTTACATAGTTGATTTCTGTATTCTAAAAATGAAGGGCTATAAAAAGGAATTTTATTTAACATGAAGTAAAGTAAATAAAACTCAACAGCACAGAATCATAACGTATGCAATCAATTTGTGAAGAAAGGTAGTCAAACACATTTGTTGCAACTACTAGAAAAATTACAGAAACAGAAAAGTTTCTTTACAGATTTCCCAATAAACTTATTTGAAGAAAACAAAGTGACATTTGATTACAATAGTTAATTTCAAACACCTATTTTGAAAAAATATCTTCATTAGTGAAAACTATAAGCTTAAATAAAGTTAATCTAAGTTTGTAATAAATCAGGTAAACTTGATAAGTCAGTAATTTTTTTTTAAACAGTCATAAAATAAAAGTTAACCACACATTATCATGATTACCAACAATAATATAACTACTATGAGTTATTTAAATTAAAATATGAATAGTCCTGTTCATTCTGCTTCAAAATAAATATTTTTGTAAGATTGGTTTTGATATTTCTGTTTACAAACAAACCTGCTAGATTATGTCTATCGATTCCCTTGCATCAAAGAATAATATTCCTGTGGCAAGTCATTGTAACCGCATCCTATTTTTATAAATAAACAGAGGGACAGTGTTTTTTACAGGACAATCAGTGCACAAATGTAATTAATCGTGACAGAGGCTAGCTTGATCCTCTCCATGCTAACACCAACTTTTTCACAAATTCTGGGCAATACAGATAACATGTACAAGGAGTTTATGGTCCTTTCTACTAGATACAAAAACTGGCAATTTAATGATTGATGCGATGAACATAAACAAATACAACAAAGTTAATGACCTCTATTACAACTAACAATTAAAAATTTTCTGAATCACAGGCCAAGGAAACAGACTGATTAAGAAACAAAATGAATTATGGCATTAAAATGTAAAAAAAAAATTAACTTAAAAAAATTCTTTATCACAATTCTAGTAATTAAAATAAAGTAAATCACCAGAAAATATAACAAAATGAAGAACTTTTCTTAATAAAAAGTTACAAAACATTAATACTACACATTTTACATAGAGATATTAATCTACATCACTCATAATGTTCATATCTGTTCACAGCAACTATTAATATCACCCAAATTAAAATAAATAATTTTTTATTATTATTTTTTTTAATTTGTTCAATTTTTCCCAAATGCAATAGCTTTATTATAATATTTTTTTTCCTGAAGCTAATTGCTCATTTATGATTTTCACCTATTCTCATAATTACAATATATTTGTTACTAGCCTACATGTTAACAACACAAGTGAATTAAAATTATATTCATTTAAAATATATTACAACCATACCAGCTTCACAAAAAACCTACTTCACTGTTAGTGTTGTTTATAATGCACGATTCAATATCCTTAATGCACTTTTGTACTAAAATTCTTTCCTCCCAATTTAATCTGAGACAAGATTATTGCATAATTTTTCAATTCATTCGTCACCTTTATTTAATTATGGTGATACATACAGTAAAAATTATTTGTATCACTGTTATTTAATTTGAGTTGGTAAAGGATTAGACTACAATCTTATATTAGAGTGTTATCTATAAAAATATTAGGTATCTTAAAATAATGTTACTTTTAAGGTACAACACTGTGTTCCTTGGTTTCTAAGAAGTAACCAAGAAACAAAAATCAATGGCTTTTATATGATCCTTCATAACTATAATCTACTTTAATTTTAGAATTCATTTTTTTCCATTCAACCTAAGTTTACTCATAATGTTAAGTTGAACAACATCCAGGTGAATGTTTCTGTTTCTCTTGTAACATTTTAATTATTCTTTTGCTCAGTTACAAATAATTATCTAAAATCGATCTACCTACTTAAGGGCTTTGTTTTAAATTTTATTTCATTTCTAAATAGTTTTACTTCCTCAAATGGTATTCTTATTTTTTCAACTGCTATGAAATTAAAATTTAGGAGTAAATAACTTCATGAAACTGTATGATTTTGAATACTCAGTTACATAAAGACACCAATTACTTTGTAAGAATTTACAATATCTTCTTAACTTGTCTCATTAACTTCTTAACCTACAAAAAATTCAGTAAATGGAATCAGACAGAATTCATAGTCAACACTCAGGCTGAATATAAACATCTTTTACAATAATGCAAATAAATTTCATGTTTTTAAAAATAAGAAATAATCATATTTTTTTAAGAATCTCATAACTCTGCAGATATGTTTTTTAGTATTAACTTGTTGTGGTGAAGTATTAACTTCACCAGGATTTAAGTTTGGACCGCATTTGATATTTTATCTAAATTTTCCTTTCTTTTTTTATATACAAAAATATAACTTTACAAGCCAATGACAATTAATAAAAATAAAATGAAACCCTTTCTATCTACCTTTTTGTCACTCACATTTGAAGCATAAGCATAAACAACTATAGATACATTAATATCAATCTTTCAATTTTTTTTTTTAAGTATACATTTTGGGCACTAAACTCTTTGGTAATGTTGTTCCTATGTTAAATAAAATGCTGTACTATATTTAGCAATATTAGAAATTAAAAAGCAATATAAATAAAATAATTTAGATTCATCATTCATTAAAAAAAATAATTTTATTTCATAAAAGTATTTCACAAAAACATTTTATCAATAATTTTTATATTTATGTCCCCATCAACCTTTTCATTAATAGTATTTTATCAAAATGTAAAATAAACTAGAATTAAAAATGTGTAAATAACATGTAAATATAATCTTTCTTATGACAAATAATTATTATTTTCATAAGTAAACTATCATGTGGCAATAGTTATGGTAGTTACAGTTTTAATATCATTTTATTTAGATATTGTATTAATCAATACAGTTTCTGATAATATAAATAACTTTTAACTCTAATAAAAATTACCATTAATTCTTCATTCGTAGGTACAACTTGGTACAAAACACATCTTCTGAAATAATTTTTGTATGTAATTAAAATTTATTAATATTTTACATCCTACTTTTTTACTCTAGTTATCTGTAAGCATTCTCATGCAGACTATAATGGATTTGACTTTTCAAGGGCTGACAATACAAAAAGGAAACTATTGTTTGATACTCACAGGTTTTTATTATATTCAAGTTACACTGTTATAAATAACAGTCACTTTGCACACCTGTACAATCTTTTCTTATGTAGTATTTCAAAAACTGTATTTTTTCAAAATAACATCCAGCATCATAATAATATTCATAATCTAACAAAAATTACGTAATAAAAACTGTGACAGTTTAGAATAATATTACTCAAAAGTAGCAGCCTGTTCTACAAACTGATGCACATATATATTATGTTTTCCCTACTTCTTTACTGTATGTACAGAGCAATGGTTGTCGATCAAACAAGACTAAAATTAATGATGATGGTTTCAGGATCTTGTTCAACAATAGAATTTTCTGTAGTGCTGAAATAATAATTCCAAAAGATAGGCTGATAATAAAAATCCAAATATTGCATATATTTTTAAATTCACTAATAATACATTTTGAATAAGCAATGAGGTATAAGCAAATATTCCAAAATGATCTATAAGTCACTTTTACAAAGTGATTAAAGAAAGCTCAAAGATAAAGAAAACAAATGAGGGTTCTTTATCAGAAAGGAATATATGTTTTTCAACTTTCTGAAATATTTTTTTCAAAATTGGGTCGGTTTAGATAAGAATTATAAAGACATAAATATGTTTTCTTGTAACTTGTTTCTAACAAAAACAATAATCAAAAGTTCAAATAATGTTGCCATTTCTTTATTCCCATGAAGAATTTGATTACTCTGGCACTTCAAATAAAAAAACAGACAGAACAATTTATGACCTAACCATTCCTTTTAATTTAAAGTTTGATTGTTCAATATTATGGCACTTTTTTATCACTCCAATCTTTTTTTAAACATTTCTTATCAAACATCTACACTATTGCACAAAGTTAATTGTAAAAATAATTTTCTAGAAGTATCTATAATTCCTTCCACGTTTTCACAATCTCTTAATTAGAAACTGTGCCCCAAATTTTCATTCCACAGGACTCGATTATAGAAATTATCTGAAACAAGGCATATCAAAATCATAAGATATGGACAGCTTCCACCTAAAAATCTCAAGGTAAGAGTATTGTGCTTTAAAATGTGGGGACAAAGCTTTTATTTTATCTATATACACAATACTTAACCCTTTTGTTTATGCATTTCACCCTAACTTATAACTATAACTATTTTTCTTTCTAAAACATTTCATACTGAAAATGGTATGGTTCTGAAATAACAATTTCAGAAAATTCTGGAAAATACCTGTTAATCCTTAAAACTTTCTACACTAACTCAAATTAACAATTACTGTAATAAAGGAAGAATATCAATTTTTTGTTAAAACATTCTTTCCAAAAATACTTTTTTGGAATTTTATCTTTATATATTTGGTTTATTTTCTTTTAAAAAGAAAATAACTTTTTTCTTTTTTGTCTTTTTCTTATTTCAATTACTGCATAGAGGATTGAACATTTTTCTACATTTTCTAAGTATAACAATAGTCTTTTTTTAATATAAGTTTGTTATTATTCTTTTAATTAACATTAATCTAAATGTGTGTATCTACATTTGGATTAATCTGCCTTGGTTGGATGATTGAATATGTTCACAGATTAATTTTGTGCACATTATTTCTTTTCTTTTACTAAAAAATGTAATTTTTACTTAAACAATTTATTTTAATTTTCTTTCATTGATTGTATCTAATCAAGAAGCAGTAAAGAGTATTATAAACATCGAAAACTGCTATTTTTAGAAAAAGTTTGATAATTCATCAGTAAGTTACACTTAACAAGAATTCATTATTAGTATCTTGGTATTAAAACATAAAAATGCTATTTTAAGATTCCAAAAAAGTTATGCTTTCCAGTGAGTC
Source organism: Lycorma delicatula (assembly GCF_047948215.1). Lineage (NCBI taxonomy): Eukaryota > Metazoa > Arthropoda > Insecta > Hemiptera > Fulgoridae > Lycorma > Lycorma delicatula. The sequence continues at coordinate 332,324,129 of NC_134455.1, read as the reverse complement.
TAATTAATTGAGAATAACTTTTCTAAGTGAATCATTTCTAAAGTCATTTCATTTCCCTCATCAAAATATGCCTAAGAAAGCTTGTAACACCTAGCTATGAAAATGAAATATTTATTTGTTACATTTCCTCAACAATCACAAAAACAAATGAGTGCCTCGATTTTTTTTTTGTGGAACATTTTATGTATGATAACATTTTTAAGATAACATGTACAATACTTAATCTTTAGATCTAACTGAAATTACAGTCTTATTGCCAACAACAATGTACATAATACCTTCTAAAGCTTAATAATTATTGAATTTTAATCAAGCCTTGCAGTATTTGCAAATTGCTGTTTTTAGAAAATTAGGAAAGAAAATATTCTATTAACTGCAAAAACAAACACAGTATCTTTAAAAGTTTTTCACTGAATGCAAAAAGAAGAATGCTATATAAGATTTTTGTATAAGTCCATAACAACTGCAAATTTTTCTAAACAAATCTCAATGTAATACAACAGCCTAACTTTGACTACTTTAAAATATAAAAAAGTAGAATAACATTATTTTAAAGTGAAATGTTCTTAAAATTTCTAAATAATCAAATCAGTCATGCTGGGTGTACTATCAACTAATAGATGGTGTCATAAGATTTGTTCTAAAAAACCAGTTCCTTGAATTTATTCGGAGTATTTTGAGTAGGTGTGCATGTTTTGTATATATGTGAAAATATATTCATGTATAATTGAAACAGATTGTACATAGTGTTTATTGAAATTTTAAATTATCAAATTTAAATACATAAATTTATATAATGGTTATCATTTATCATTATTTTGTAGAAATATATATTGCAGTTATAGCGTTGAAAAGTTTATTTAAAAAGTTCAATATTTGTTATAACTAATAATTAAAATAAAAGAATAACAATAAGTTTGTTTTTATAATTCAGTACCTTTTATACCTTTACATTCCACTGTTAAAGAACAACCTTGATGGGACTAAGCCATATGATCTAATCAGTTTCATTCTCTCAAAAAGTGATGTAAATTGTTTAGAAGTAATAGTAGCAGAATACAAATTCAAGAACAGTGTAGTTTTATTTTTAAGACAGACAAATTCAAAAGATCAATTACCTCTGTTTTAGTTAAATGGTAAAGTAAATTGAAGATTAAGAAAGCTAAGGCAATTAGAAGATGCCTAATTATCTCTAAGGACTAAATCAGTGAAAAAGCAATTCAAATGATTTCCCTTTACCAGTATGGCAGTCATTTACCAAATGAAGTCCTTTCCCCATTAACGGTTTCAAGAATTTCAAAATAAAAACAATCATACTGTATTTTTAAACCTGGCTTCAAGAATTCATAGCTAAGTTCAGTAAAAGTCTTGTAACCAGGAAGGGAAATAAGACCTTTTTTTTAGATCTTCAGTTATTTGACTTATTTCCACATTTCTTTTTTTTCTATTCTGTGCCAGTTTCTTAGTGTCATCATACCTGTTTCATCCTTTCATTCTTAATTATCTCTCATAAATTCTAACTGTTATCTTCTTTTAATGTTTTTTACTTTTTACTCTTTCAACTAGTCATATTCACTTAGACTAGATGCCTTTTAAGGCCATAAGTTGTATCCTCCTTTTCTAAAATTCTACCATAAATTCCTTTCCTCTTCAATTTATTTTAAAACTTCATTTCATACTCTATCAACCAATCAAATCTTCTACATTTTCCTGTGACATCTGAAAAGCCTATGTTTTTATGTTAATAGCTTTTCTATTGTCCATATTTAACTGCATTACATGTAAAAATGTATTTAAAAATTTGTATCCAATTCCTAAATCTACATTTGATATAAGCAGATTCCTACAAAAAACAGCCTGATGGTTTGTGCCAATGTATTTTTGATTTTTTCTTCACAGTTCAACCACTGTTATGTAATTTTACCATCTAAATAACAGAATTCTATACCTTCTGATATTTTGTGTTCTTTATCTTAATATTTCACTCCTCATTTCTGTTGCATTTTCCTCATCTGTTCATTTTATTCTTATTAACTTTTAAATTAAATTCTTTTCCTCAACAATTAATTTATTGGATTTCATTACTTCTAATCATTCTGTTGTTTCAGCCAATATAATATCATCAGTAAATTTTTACAGCTTTATTTTTATACCTGATCTGTCCCAAAGCTCTTAAATTTTGCTTAACTTCTTTTTTCTTTTTCTGTGCATTAATTAAAAAGCAAAGATGACATTCTGCAAAAAAGTGATAAACTAACTGATAGTAACATGGCTTCAATAAAAAAATCTTAAATTTTAAAATTAACTTTAAGACCTTTTTTCCTTAAGGCTTTGAGTTTTGTACAACTGAAAGCAATAGTAAACTAGTCACATTTTCTGAGGAAATATATTTCTTCATTCTTTTTTAATCAATATGACAGTTCCTCTTAGGTAAAGTTTTTCATAAATAAATTTTTCTAGCAACTGGATCACCAGCAAGGGTACTATTCAAGAAAAGATAAAAAAATATAAAAATCTTTGGGTCAGGGCATGGAATGACAGGGAGTTTAGTTGTGACCTACCAGCCAGTAAAAACAAGGGATTTTTGGAATTAATATTAAACTACATAATAAGCTTCATGCTTAGAAATACTGATAAAAGGTAATACTATTGACCAAGTGTAGCCAGAATGACAAAATAACCAGGCCTTAACAGTTTCGAGATTGATCACTTTGACATTAGAAAAAAATTAGGATAAAGTAAAAAATTTAAATCATTTAATAAAAATTCCACAAAGGTATGATAATGAAACGCTCATCCTAAACAAAAAAGTTTTCAGAGATGTTCAATCAAAGATTGTCAGTCTACACACATAAAAGCAGTTGTAACCACACAGAAGCAGTTAATACTCAAAATAGTTTTAATTTTATATAATAAATATTTTCTTTCACCTGCGTAGTTATCAATATCACATGTCATGAGTGTAGCTGACAGCAACTATGTTATAGCTGACTGGAGTAAAATTGGGAAAACATCCAACCAAAGGTGTAATTGGTACCCAACTGCAAACACTATGTGTTTTTTTAGGAATTGGCATATGTCAGTAAAAATTCACTATTTCATCAAGACCTTTACATTATATTTAAGCCTTTCATACTAAAGTGTTCTTTATTCTCTCTTTAAATACTTCAAATTTATTAATATATCACAAAAAGAGAAAGTTTCTCATAGTTATTTATTCAATAACTACTTGAATCTTGTGCTGTGAATATTATTTATTGTTCTTCAGTTTTGAAAATTATTGCTAAGATGATTTCTACTTTTTTTCACTTAAAATATTCTTTAAAAATATATACCTTTTAAAAAAGTGGGGCTTGCATACAATGCCCTCCTGCATAACTCATACATCCAAAATACAGGTCTAATTTCCTGGAAAAATTAATATATAAATGTTTTTAAATTCAATTTATTTTGCTTCAATAAAAATTAAAATTGTTTCTTTAATACCATATTTTTAGTAAATAAAGCAAATTATATTGGCTGATAGCATTTGTATATCTGTATAAAAGTTAAAACATATGTAATAAACACTTAGGTAAAGAGATGTAAAATAGTTTATGTAAATCCAAAATCAAAAAGCATGAATTTTCTGAAGCAACATTAAATGATCATTAAAAGAATTAAAATGCTAATAAATCTGAAGATAATGACATTTTACTTATTTTTAATTTCATCACTGTTTGGATAGTCTTTCTTCAGAGAAAACATGATCATCCCAATTTTCATTCTGTCAAGGCAGTGGAGTATTTCTTGAAGTTTTTCATACCAGAACATTAGGAATAAAGTCTGAAATAGCCAAAATCCACTCACAGATAAAAAAGAGACTAGGCTTTTTCTGTCTTCCTGTAGGAGTCATTTCATGGATTCTAGTTGCCATTCATTAAATCAAAATAATGTAATCAAGCTTTGAAAGGCCAATTAATAATAAGCAGTTGGAGCAAAGATGTCATACCACCAGGAATAAAAGTTTGTTCTGTTTTATGTTCTTGAAGCCTTTTCTTTATATCAGTTACATTAGTGATGTCCATCACTAACATACAAGGGTCATTTAATAATTAAAAGAGACAAATGACTATAGAAAAATTATTATTTATTCAATGTCAATGAAAATAAAGCTACTTTTCAACATAACCCTCGCATTTTTACACATCACATCTTCCTGTGAGCTTTCTTATTCCAGTAGTAGAGAACTGTTCACCATGATGTCTTAAGTCATACTTGTACCACATTTTTGACCTGCTCATTGTTGCTGAACTTGATGCCATGTAAAAACTCTTGTAGAGAAAAAAAAATCCGATACTGTGGGATCACGCAGTAAGATGGATGTGGTAATACCTTTTGATCTTACTTTTGAATAGGTTTCCATGTCTTCTGAGTTATATGAAGGCAGTCATTATAATGCAAACGAATTGTCTTTTGAGACAGAACCAGGACATTTTCTCCTTGTTGCAGATTTCACTTCATTTTCTAGCATGTCACAATAGTACTGACTGTTGATTGTACATCAATCTTCCAAATAATACCAATAAACTGAGTCTTTTCACTCCCAAAACACTGAATTTTAATGCTCTGATTTTTTAATATTTTCCTGATGGGTAACTCTGATGTTTCCATTGCACAATCCGATGTTTAGATTCTGGGTGAAAATGACAAACAAGTTACATCACAAGTTTTTATGTGGTCTAAAAAAACATTACTTTCTGTTAAAAATCGTTATTTAAATTATGAAAAAATTTGAATTTGGGTGTTTTTATAACTTTCAGTAAGTTCTGTCTCAGAACCCACCTTGAACATGTTTTGCAGCAATTCAGCTTATCACAGATAATAGAATGGAAAGTAGCATTATTCATACTACAAATTTCAGTAACTTCCCAAATATTTATTTTTCTATCCATACAAATAACATCATTAACGCAACTTTTTAAACTGTCAGTCAAAACTTTCACTAGTCTTTCAGTACGATAAAAATTGGTGACACTTGCTCTGTCCGATTTAAAGTGTTCAATCCAATTACAAAGATTTTTATGGTTAATATTCTTGTTAAAATACTGTTTACTGCAAGTGAATTTTGGCTGGTTTCACACCTTCAGACAATAAAAATCTTATTACAGCATGCATTTCAAGTGGAGCAGTAATTTGAAATAAACAAAAGAGGTTATAAAAATCAAAATTGTTTTTGAACAGCTGATATTTTGTATGTCAAGGGTACCAGCTTGGCATTTGTATCTCAAGGGTTAACCTGATAAATACGTGTTTCATCACAAATTTTTATCTAAAACATTAGTTTTTGCTAAAAATCATCATTTAAGTTCTGAAAAAATGTGAATTTGGGTTCTTTGTGACATTGAGTGAGCTCTGTCTAGGAATCCACCTTGACCATATTTTACAGTAATTCAGCTTATCATAGATATTGGAATAAACAGTATTATTACTCATTTCAAAGAAGCAGACATTTGAAAAAAACGAGGGGTTATAGTAATCAAACTTTTTTTCAATCCGGTGATATTTTGTATGTCAGGAGTGCCAACTTGAACATCAGACAACACTTCAGTTTACTTTATCAAGTAGTTTTTCTGATGTTGCCATTTGTCTAATTATTACATGACCCCTCGTAGTTTTAATTTTTATAAGAACATCAGGATAATGTTCCCACATCCATTTAACCAGACCAATGCTAGTATGTTGTCCATCCACCTTTTCCTTGACATCTAATTTGGCAATTTCTCACCTTTTGGAAAGGTTTTTCTTTTAATTATAATAAATGTAACACATTTTTTGCAAGTACTATCTGCAGGGAGGTACATCACAGTTTATAAAATCACAAGTGCCTAGATGAATAGTTTTATTCCAAACTGTGTTAATTGTTGAATATGCCGGAATGTCAAAGTAAACCAGGGTTGATATTTCCTACTTGTCCTATTAAAAAATTATTTTCTTCTTGTAACTGTAATACATGACTCCAGAAAGCCAATAATTTTCCCTCGTATGTAACATTAGCAAATAGATGTACATTTTCTTGTAATCATAGGCATGAACCATGCTTATTCAAGAACACGTGAAGCAAATCAACTTGCTATAAATCTTCATTCAATATTTGAAGTTCCTTCACTACTTATGTAGTTGTTAATTGTATTACAGCTTTAGATTTAGCAAATTCCTGCTGACCCTGTTTTGATTGTAAGAGGTCAGTTGCTCTTCTACTTGTAGAATTTTCTTCATTTAACTGCAAAATGGTCTTCTATTTTATTATTACTCTTCTGCTTCACTTTTTTTTTCTCCAGTCTCTCATACACAATTCGAGAATGTCATATTTACTGCCCACTACATGATTACTAATTTCCTAAGCTTCATGAATAACTTTTAATCTGTTGCTAAATAAATGAATAAACATTTTACAGAACTCATTTTTACTATTTGCTTTGAGTGTAAACTGAATACATGTTCAACTTTACTTGACTAAAACAAAGTGTGTGTTTTGCTAAGACTAGAAATACAGGAATAAAGGATGAATCATTGGCAAACATTATCTCACAGAATGCTAAAGTGAACAGGCAACATCAATAACAGATTTGAATCAAAATTTTGTGGCTGATTTGACATCTAAAGAGTCTGCCTGTGCAACAAGATGGTTTATTTAAACATACTGAATTACTATACTGTAACATGATGTGTAATAAAATATGTATATAGTAGGCCTTCAAATGGACATCTTGCATAGATAGACACCTATGTCATAAAAGCCATGGTATATGAAATAGGCCATTCTATATGGGTTATGCCATAGAGAACAATAATTTGTTCCATTAACATTTTATTTAATAAAACAATAATACAAGGTGTAGTTCAAAAGTAAAGGCTGATGTTATAAATAGTGATTGGCAACAGTGATTTGTTTACACATGTGCAATAGGGTCATTCCATATCAAATCAACGAAAATAAATGTACTTCCCAGATTCATGTCTAGTAATTTAAATAAAATTTACTGGTTTATATCTACCTGTGAAGTGATGAGAAAAAATATTTTTTTTTTAGATTTTTCTGTCACTCAGTTTTATGTGTAGAACCTAGCAAAAAAATTGCAAAAAGCAAGGTTTGAGTAATTACAAAAGAACAGATTTCTCAGCTCCTACAAAAGATAGAGAGCTCATTTTGGTGTCATTTTAAGCTCCTGGAATGGGCTTTCATATGATTCACTTATCAAAGTTTTGTGATATTAATAGTTCAAGGTCACCAAAAACCATTATTTGACCTTGAATATATTGCAAGTATATATTTTTTTTAAATTTGAGAAAATATATTTTTTGTCTCCTAACGTGTTGTACATGTGGTAAATATTTCATAATTGGATTGCAATGGGATCATGTTAAAAAATAATTTTGTAATAATTAGGTATAGCAGAATATTCCAATTGTTCCCTCAATGTGGCAATTTCTAATTGAGATTAAATCAATGAAAACCCTCCCCTTCCAGTCTGGGTCACTAGATGAGGCAGAAGAGTAGCATGTCATGACATGCACTCCTAGTGTCAGCAAAAGAATATACATGTTTCATCCTGTTGAGACAAGTAGAGTAATATTCAGTCTGGATCATCTCTTTGAACAGAAGGTTCAATGGTATACTCCCCAAGAGGATTGATCATATCTATAAATTGATGTAAAAAAATATTTTTTCAGATTTTTCAGTCACTCTTTGTTAACTGAGCAGGCCTTTCTCTACAAATTTGGAGTTTTATGACTGATTCATTACAGTCTTGGACCAGAATACACTGACCAGCATGGAACCATCAACTTCTACAGCTTCAAGTAAAATGTACTGTTGCAATCCATTTGAAAAGTTAAATCAAAATTCCTGTAAAAAAATCCTGAGAAGTGTAAGCAAGAACTTGGTGCAACCACTTAATTTTCTTAAACAAGGTTACAAAATTTGTGATACTTGCTGCAAACAGTCAGAAGCACCTGCTAAAAATAATGCTCAAGAATCTACTTCTGATGAAAAATTTCAACAATTAGATCCTTTGTGTTCCCCAGAAAAAGATGAAGCTGTAAATGCTCATAACAAAAGTTGATTGTTTTAATGAATTACCTATTCAGAAAAAACAACTATGCGAGAAAAAAAAACTTTCTGGAAAAGCTAAAGAAAGCAGCAGTAGTGTTCAAAAGCAAAATATTGAACATGGATTCAGATTCAAACAAGATGCTGTTCCTCTCTCCTCTGACTGTGAAATGATCAACAAATTGAAGAAAAAATTTAATACTAAAATGATAAGAGCATCAGGATGTAAATATTGACAACACTCCCTAAAAGCCGGATTTTAAAAGGCATTCAAGATGAATTTGGAGTATCAGACTACGCTGCAAGGAAAGCTAAAAGCCTGGTTAAAGAAAAAGGTGTCATGTCATGTTCTGATCCTAAACCTGGTAGAACTTTAGATTTTGAAACAGCAGAAAAAGTAACTGATCTGTATGAGAGTAAATAAGTTGAATGATGCTCGGAAAAAAGATTTTACTTCTCTTAAGATAAATGGAAGATGAAAGCATGTTCAGAAAAAATTAATTCTGTGTAATCTCCGTGAAGCTTTTGCATTGTTTAAACAAAGGTATCCATTGCTGAAAATAGAATTTTCAAAGTTCTGTGAATTCAGGCCTAAGTACTGTGTTCTTGTAGGTGCAAGTGGAACCCACAGTGTTTGTGTATGTACAATGCACCAAAACTTATGGTTATGCATTATTGAATGAAAGAACTAATAGAAGGTGATAGACTTTGAGATCAAAGTAAAGTGGCATTTTTTTGCCATATCTCACGGTAAAAGTGAATGTGATGGTGTGGGAGGGACTGTTAAGACTTGCACCTAGAGCAAGACTTCAAATGACCAGATCATGACTCCACAACAGTTATATGACTGGGCAAATGGACACATTGAGTCGATACATTTCCAGTACAGTAGAATTGAACAGCAAAAAAGAAGCTTTGAAGAGTAGGACAATGACAGCAAGAATTATACTAGGCACTCAGAAACTCTGCTCTTTTGTTCCAATGAACAAGAATCAGGTGCAAGTGAGAGTGGTTTCATTTTCTAACAACTCAAAAGTAGCAAGCACAACAAATATTGAGAAGATCTTGAATTCACAGAAATGGTTAGGTTCTTGACTGCAAATATGATGGACACTGGTGGTTGGAGTGTGTTATAGACTCAAATGAGAGAAATCAAACAGTGAAGATTAAGTTCTTACATCCACAATGGACCTTCTCAGCCTTCCTTCCACTACCCGGACTTTGAAGATGTTCTTAATGTATGTAGAAGTGATTTGATATCAAAAGTAGATCACAGGGTAAATCCAACAGGAAGAGTTTATAACCTCTCAAAGCAAGAAGTGGACAATGCTAACCAGAAGTTGTAAAAAGAAGTGTACATGGTGTAATTCTGTAAATATCTTTGGAAGCTATACAAGTTGCAGTTAAGTGGTGAGTACATACAAGTTGATTATTTTATTTCACCATCATCTCATTGCAATCCCATTATAAAATGTTTACCACATTTAAAATACATTAGGAAGCAAAAAATATATTTTTCAATTTTTTTTTAAAATATACTTTTGAATAAACTCAAGGTCAAATAACTTTTATTGGTTACCTTGAACTATTAATGTCAGAAAATTTGCTAAGTGATATAACACATGAAAACCAATTCTAGTGCTTTAATATGACACCAAATTGAGCTCTTTAGCTCTTATAGGAGCAGAGAAAATTAATTTTTTGTAATTACCTGAACCTTGCTTTTTGCAATTTTTTTCACTTTTTTACGGGGTTCTACACAAAAAACTGACTGAAAAAATTTTTTTTTTTTGCATCACTTTATAGAGATGATCAATCCTGTGAATTTTGTTGAAATTGGTGATGGTCAACCCAATAGTCTTAAGTGGTCTGCTGAGCATGTAACCACCATTGCCATCAGTTCATTGTTGTTTGCCTTTGTGAAGGCAAATCCCACCAGTTGTGAAGTTTGATTAGTAATTAAATTTCTAAACACAAGATGAATACTGCTAAAATTCACCAAAAATTGTGTGAAACATGTGAGCTTAATACAATGAGTTAAGAAAATTTAAGGCAATGTGTCGTGAGTTTAAGAAAAGCCATTCAAATGTTCTTGATGAACAGAGAAGAGGCAGGCCTAGAGTCTGGACTGATGATCTTGTTGAATGCGTGAATACAAAAGTAAGAGAAACACTTTATGATTAGCAGTCTTTCTCCAGAATTTCCACAAGTTACAAATACAACATTATTGAGAATTGTGACAGACACTCTAGGCTACTGTAAATTGTGTGCACGATGGTGCTGAAAAGTTGACAGGTGCTTGCAAAGATCACAGAATTACATTTTTATGTACTTTTCTCTCGACTGCTTTAACCACGAGGGAGACAATTTTTTTCCCATATCGTCATTGGTGATGAAATGTGAATTTCGTATGTCAATGATGAGACAAAACAACCCATGCAATGCATAATTTGGTTCACCTAAACTGAAAAAATTCAAACAAGCCCAGTCTCCACGGGAAAACATGGCAACTGTATTCTGGGACCAGAAGAATGTGCTCTGGATTGATTTCATAGAACCTGGTAACATCCATCACATCACAAGTCAATTGTGAAACGCTTTCTAACTGTGTCGTGCCATTCAAAACTGACTATAGTCAGTTTTAGGGATATCAGCATTCCTATAGGGAATGCTGAGATCAGGAATTGTTCTTTTTCACCATAACGCATTTCTACACATGGTTGCAAGCACAATGGAAACAATTCCAAAATTCAGAGGGGAGTTTTTTTATCATCCCCTAACAGTCCTTATCTTGCACCCAGTCTATCTCCTCTTACACATCAAAAACGGCTTGTGTCTCAACAGTTCAAGGAAAGTTACAATCTCAGTACAAAATTGATTACAATTCTAGACAGGAGAATTTTAAGCAGTGGGTTTGAAGAAGCTTGTTTCACAATATCAAGTGTTTGGAATAAAATGGTGATTATGTAGAAAAATAGAGTAAATATGTAAGTAATTAAAACCATTAATAGCATTTTTAATTTTTTCAACTGTTCTCACTTTGTTACTGATTGGCCCTTACTTTTGAACTGCACCTTAAATGTTCTTCTTCATTTTACAAAATTAATGTAAGCAGTAAGCAAAAATTGATCAACCGATAGCACGATATTACAATTAATGATCTTACAATAATTTACAATATTCTTGCATCATAAAGTAAATTGCTTCAGTAAGCACAAAGGACTAAGTTTTAAGATGTAAGTACTCTGATTTAAATCAATTTCAATATCTAAAAATGAGGCAGTAGTTGTCTCAAAGGCTGCTTTGGGATACATATAAAAAACTTTACTTCATCAGATGCTCGTAACAAGAAAGAAAAACGTAGCACATTTAATCTAAATAAAATTTAACCAAAGCAATCTGAAAACCTATTCAATACATTATTTTCTTTTAATACAAGATTATCATCCTCAACAATTAATATGTTAGCATTATGTCTGTCTGTGGAACTCTATTGATAAAAATTATATTCTCAGAGTAACTAGAAGTATCAAAATGTATAAAAGGCACTGCATACACAAGAACTAAACATTGGTACTTCTACAGAAATTCTTGGAAATACAAGGGTTTCCTAAACAACTAGATAAACATGTCCTGTCCAGTAACCTGGCTTTCCTTTCTGAGGAACTGCTAACTCTTCCGGAACAACAAGCTATCAAAAATATTGAAAGGTTTTGGTAGTAACAAATGAATGAGATGAAACACAGAAATTAAAAAACAAATAATTTTAATATTTTTATTTACAAAGAGAAAAACATGTAGTTTATAGAGAATCAATAGTCAACAACAACTATGCCTAACATGAAAATTAACAACATATTCAGCATTAGTTCTTTGTACACTTATAGCAAATGGATCTGTTGGATGAAAAGTAAAGGCAACAAGTCTTCGTGCTGCTGGTGGAGCACTTTTACCGAGCATGCCTGCATTAATACGAAACTTTAAAAGTCCCGAATTTCGTCCATAAAATCTGAAAAATTGAAAACAGAATTAAATAACTGTTAAACTTTGCATTAAATACAGAGTAATTAAAAATACACTAAACAATAAAATACATAATTTCAATTAAAGTATATTTACAGAAATATGTGTGTGTATTTGTGCATGCACATGTGTTTGCTTCATTTTATAATCACAATAAACAATAAAATATTTGGCTATAAACATTTAATAAGAACTACAAACATTTCACATCAACAATAAATCATGAAACACATTAACAATATATAAAATAAACATTAATGGTCAGAGTATTTGTTTTCTAACTACAAAATATAACTCTATTAATGGAAAAGACACTATAATCAAGATAAAATCAAGAATCTAAAAGCTTCAAACATGAATTTAAAAATTTGTAACGATTACTTTAGGAAAGCCTTAAAACACACATTTTTAAGTAAAAAAAATTTACATACTGCTAACCATTTTATTATTTTAAGTTTTATTTTCTGTAACTAGTTCTCATTTAAAAAGCTAAAGCTAACAATTTGCAAACATACTGTTCATATATGCAAAATTGAAAGGCAACATGATATTTCCTGGAAAAAAGTTTGGTAAACTTTTTTTTGGGTAAAATTTGAGTTTTGAAAATCAGTTACTTATAGAAATTGTAGGAACTCAATAAGTATTTAAAACCAAAGAACAGTAAAACAGCCTTCATTGATTTCAAGTCAACAACAATAAATGTCTACTATTCTCAGACTTTATCACTCTTAACAAGTTGAATTCAGCATTTTAGAGTATAGCATTCATTATAAAATGAGTAATAAATTTAAAAAAAGCCACTAACAAAATGTTTTCCTTCAACAAAATATATTTAAGAGTCAACATCAATACATAAAAGGTATGACTTATCAGATTCATAAGTCATCAGGACAGATAGTAGATTTTTACTTATTGATTTTAAACATTCTCTCAGTTTAAAATAACAATAAATAGAAATTTTTAATTTCTAGAGGCTTTTTTTAAAGATTTTGGAAAATAGGATCTGACTTTATTACAGATGAAATTACTTCCAGAACCTGGACCCCATACCTGTACATAACACTAACTTAACCCTTACTTTTTTATGCTTAATTTCCATAATTTCAAGTTAACTAAGGCTATTTCTACTTAATTATAATAATCCCATAGAATTAACTCAAAAACAGTTTTCCACTCATACACACCTCCTTCACTTCATCAGAGAAATTGAATAAAATCATGGTAAATGATTTTAAAATCTCTACTTAGGTATATATAACTCATAGTTGTTACAAAAAGGAAAATCTACTTTAAAATACACTTTTAGGACTCCGTTATCAAGCATTTTTGATTCCATAATTAAATGCAATTCCACTTTTTATTTCAAATATATTCTAATAGAGGAATCCTTTCTAATGAGCTTTCGACAGTTTAACTGAACAATTTTTACAATTCTGTTTCTATTTAGTTCAAATTTTACTTGGATATATAAAGTGATTCAGAAGGACAGAGAAATAATTTGGGAAATGATTCTAGAGGTTCAAATTATTAAAAAAGTTCATACAAATATATGTCCAAAAACACTTTATCAAGTTACTTTTAATTCTGCGTCATCTTGTCAAATTTCTTCATCTGCCTTCAATTTGATCAATTTCTTCATCAAGTCTTCATCTGCCTCTTACTCTCACTCTCATCATTTGTCATTACTCCATCTTCTTCCTCATTGAAGCCCTTCTCTGCCATAAATTATCCTTTCCTAATTTTTTCTTTTGACATTTTCATTTTCTCTTCACCATCAAACAATTTTCTATCTATATTTTTCTCTTCAGTTATATCTTTATTGCTGACAAAGCTGCCCTTTCCTAGATTTGTTTCAGATTTTAAAGAATCTCACTTATCTACTACTGGCTTGCTAGAACTATCATAATTTCATTGCAGCTCTATTGGTCACATATTTCATTGTTTCTGTAGAGGCTTTACTGCAGCTGTAGAGGTTATCAAAGTCCTCACTGTACTTCGCTCCTTTTGGATTTACTTTTATGCAGTTGTCTATCTCCCACAACAAAAAATGAGGATTGGTCTTAAAAATACCAAATAAAGAAATTTAATAAAACTATCATTTTAAATTATTCATCATATTCTACGATTGTGATCAATTATTTATAGGAAAACCATTGGATGTAGTATTTAATAAAAAATTTTGAAACAAAGTAAAGTTCTTTTTAACAGTTAAATTAAGACACCCCTCTCTAATATATATAATCTAATATATATATGGCTCTGTATTCAAAGTTTTCTTTTAATAATTGGTATATATATTTGCCCAGAATTATATAACTTCCAAATTTCAATGTCTGGGACATTATCAGGAAACGTCCTTTTATTACATTGCCTGAAGTAATAACTGAGAAAAACAAATTATTGTTTCCTAAAATAATGTTCTTTTCATTTACAATTGGAGTGAAGAGATGACATCAATGAAATGGTGTGAATGTAACCTGAACTCTCCACTCCAACTGTAACTGATTAGAATAACTACATTGTGAGGTATGCATTGAATTACTTAAAGATACATCCATTTATAATGACTGGTGGTGAAGGATGTATTGGGGAACTCGATGAAAGCGTGTTCAACAGATGTAAAAAGTGTGCTGGACACATGTTCATACAGAAATGGATTTTTGGTGAAGTTTGCCGTGAAACAAAGTAGCCGTTTTTGGAACTCATTGCAGACAAGTCTCTCGCAATAACTGATGCAATAAAGAAAAAAAAATTGAAACAGGGGTAACTATCTTCTCAGACTCCTGGCAATAGAATTGTACTACAACACTACATGAGGATGAGATCCATTACTTCAAAGTGAACAATAAGTTTAACATCACTGATGTATAAAATTGTGTACAAAAACAGATAGTCGAGAGGCTATGGAGAAGCACCAAATGGCAAAATATGAAACACTGTAGTACAGTTAGACAACATCTTAACCTTTTCAGATCATGTAGCCTTGGAACTGGTTATGTGCGGCGTCAGTTTTAAAACGCTGTTATAAAATCATTTTATATGAGATCTAAGTCGATTATTTTTTTTATATATTCACAAAGGAATCAGTTTTATTAGACAATTTGAACGACGTTTATACGATGTAAAATGTTTTATTTAGACTAGAAAGAATATGACCATTTTTTTCTCAGAAATGTACTTGTGTGTGTGTGTGTGTGTGTGTGAGACTTGTGTATTATAATTGCTATGAGGATTACAGATTTATTTATTATTTACAAGAATAGCTTATCTTACTAGCAACATATCGATGTATTGAAACATATAATAAATTATGATATACGGCACACAAAAAAAAAAGGAATTTGTGGTCATAAATATGTCACTTTTACTTGAGGTCTATAAATATCTTTTCTGACAAATGATATCGGTAAACATGTAACACACATCGATTCGTAATGAATAACAATATACAGTAAAAATGGTTTTTTGTCAATCTGAATAGCCTTTTGAGTGGTGGAGATTTTTATAAAACGTTGTTTTCTGAATCTACTTTCACTTATACTAACATATGTTACTAACTGTGATTTATGACACGGGTTTTTCATCATATTTTGCCCAATTTTCAACCGATTTGCTTGAAAGTATTATTTTTTAAATCAGCAAACTATGTTTCATAAACACAAAGCAAAAAAAAAAATTTAGCTAATAAAAACCGCGGTAGAAATGTGCAAAATAATTCTGCAATTAAATTATCGTAATTTTTGTACTGTTTCAATTTTTTGTTGTTACAGGCATAAAAAAATCCAATCGTAACGGTTTTTTTTTGTCAGAATCTGTTAAATCTCTTTAATATACTGTAATTTTTTTCATTTCAAAGGGTAGCATAAGACTATGAAGGGAGGTAATCAGATACCAACATATTTTCGCGGAATGCTAATCAACCGCCGATCATAGCGATGGAAAAAGGTTAAACCATACTTGCACAGTTCCAGTGGCAACAGAATTGACCAGCAACCCATCTTACAAGATAATTTCAAGCATAAAAACCATTTGGCTACCAGAAATTAAACTACAATGTAAGTAAACATCAGAGTAAATTATATCATACATTAACTAATAGAACTACACAACGGTAATACATTCCAACAAAAAAAAAGTGGACCCCTTGTTAATTAATAAGTACCAAGAAATAACTTACACTAAATATTACCTGATAGGATGTTCACCACAAGCTTTGGGACGCTCCATAACAGAAACCCATTTGTCATCATAACTAAACAACGATAGATCAAGGTATGGTGAGCAAGTGTAAGACTGGGCACTTATTGGTAACTGAGCTAGTATACGTTTAGTAGCCTCTGTAGGACCACCAAATCTGGCACTAACCATAGTTTGTTTAAACCTTTGCTGCGCTAATCTGTAAAAATATAAACAAATTATAATTGTATCAGCAATGTCAGATTATACTTTCATATTCAATAAGGCTTTATTTTACAGTAATTATCAGATAGGATTTAACTGATAATGATATGCCACTACACTATAAACAAATTCAGCATAAACTTATTAAATTAATAATAATGGTATGTCAGTAGGTGTAAAGGTTGAAATGCTGACTTTTTATTCTTCTGGTCCTGTATTACTAAAATGTTACAAAATGCAAGAGCCAAAAAAAAAATTAATTAATTTTTTCAATACACATCTCTCCAAAGTCGACTAGCACAAATTTCTGTTTGTTCTCAAGTAGCAAAATTCTGAAAGTGGAATGTACTAATGGTATTTTTTCTGAATATTGAAAGTATTACTGTAAGATGAGAAACACATATTTCAATGACATAAAAACTGTGACTAAAATTCTCATTACTTACAAAGAGTGCTTGTGCCACAGCCAAATTAATTTTCTTTCATTTGTTAACATTATATAAACTCATAGTTTCTGATACCCTAATCTCTCCACACAAACATTTCAGGATTAATAGTTATATTTGTACTTTGGAACACAGTCCATGAAGCCTAGCTAACAGTTTAAGACATCACCACAAGGTTTTCTTCCATTTTCTGAATGACATAATCATTGACAACATAAATTCCTAGCATTCTTTTCTTAATCATGAACAACTCTCCTTTTTGCTTTAACTTTAAGATCTATTTCACCTAACACCTTCACCATAAACAAAAAACAAGATGGTAATTAATCTCGGCAGCAGTTTCTACTTTCATGCAAAGTAATCCAATGAGTTGTATGGTATTCAAACTTTAGTTAGTGAAAGTTAGTGAATTTGGAACTGACATGACAATATTAAACAAATGTAACATGCACAGCATTATTTTGAGTCAACCCTAATAAACTCCACACGTAATGTGAATCCTTCAAACAGGCACTGCACTACCAATTATGAAATAATAATTTCTCTGCATTTCTGAATGCCCTTACACCAACTGTTTCACAAAACCTGTAATGCGAAGTAAACTTTCACTTCGATAGTTCAATGATGTTAAGAATGCTGAGTAGAGTTCACAGCAGGCTGTTTACAATTTTTATTAGCTAATGAACATACCGTAATGTCACTTTAAATTTTTTAAAAATCACAGCTTTTTTGTAGGGACTTTACACTCATAACAACAGAACTGTAATGGTGTAAAATAGTTTAATTATAAACAATGATTTATTTCAAATGCTCCCAGTGCATAAAATAAATATTCAACAGCATCCATCTAATTATGCCCAATATATTATGTATACTAACTTTTCAAAGTATAATAACGCAGTTTAACATTGATTTACTTTTACTTTGTGACTTTTAAAAAGAAAGAGGTTCTATATTTATCTACAAACATCCACCTCTACCACTATCCTGAGAAGTATTGGGATCAACTTTGATTAATTTTAATGGGATCTAGACATTTAGAATTTTTCAGGCATATCTACTTCTCAGTTACATAAAAAAAAAATTACTAAGTAGAAGTAAGGTATTATAATGGCATCTTTATTTACAAGAGAAAAAAGATTTGCCTTTTAATATTTTTAAAACACAAATAATTGTATAATTCATAAAATATTTTTTTTGATGATTATTTTAATTAAATCTTTGCATCTAAGTATAAGCTATGCACGCACGCACAATACACATGTTCAAACACACACACACACCAAATTTTGTACCTACAAAAGCTGTTCTTCAATCAATTATGAATAAATAATTTTGAAATACTAGGTCTCATAAAACAACATTCAGATCTGTCCCTAAAAAATAGTAAATAGGAAATAAAAATTCTTTTTAGTGACGAATCTGAGTATAAATAAATCACAAAAATACATCTATTATCATAAATTACTATTTTTGTTTTATACGTGGATTATTTTTTCATACTAAGTAATATATAACGTAGATTACCAAGAAGCAAATGATTTTAGATTAAAAAAAAAAAAAAATTGCTTGTAAACAAAGCACTGACCTAACAACAAAAGTTAAGAGGGTAATGCATTTAACAGTTGTATGTATGCTTATTTCCCATAACTCGAGAACAAAAATGCAGATTTTACAAAATAGTCCAATAATTTTACTTAACTGCTCATGAAATTCTACGTATATGATTATTGGAAAAAAAACACTAGAATGATTCTAGTGAAACACTAGAATTCTCAGTAAAAATACTAAAGAAAAATTGATGAAAATTTGTATACATATTCGTTCTAGGGTGTAAGTCCACACTAAGATGGACTTTTTGACATTTTAAGTTAAAATAAGTAACAATGAGATTTAATTTCTTCTTTTTTTTTAATTTCTTGGTAATAAATGAAGATATCAACTTGATTTTTTGGCATGGATATTCATATGAATATCTAAGAACCATATATATATATATATATATATAAAAAAACTTCTTTTTTGGAAATAATGAAACTTCTTAGCAGCTAGTTTTATATTATTTATATGTAATCACTTTTTGAAATCAAGTAATAATAATTGTTAATAATATAATTATTAATTATATTTTACTGTGCAAAAATTAAACCGATGTATTTTTACTAAAAATAATTTTTTCATAAATGATGAATGAAGCTAATATCAATGATCATTGTGAAGCTGACAATTGTTTCTTATGCAAAAAATTGGGAACTGGTTCTGTAGAAAATACAGATTTAGGAGCAATAATAAAAATTACAAGAGGATTACCTACTTTAAGACAGACACCTACACAAAGAGGAGATGATAATTTTAATTTTTTAAATAATGAAAAATTTGTTTTTCCACATACAGTATGTCGTCAAAGATAAATTAAAAAATATATATACTGAATCGTTTAAAAGGAAAGATCACAAGCAGTTAATTTAATCTCCACCGAAGAAAAAACTGCATAAGTCATCATTAGTAGCTTTTGATTGGAAAAATTACTGTTTTATTTATGGAAAAGAAGCTGAAAAAATAAAAGAAAAAAGTAGTCAAAGGTTTATTAAAAATTTGTGTTTTTTAGTTTATAACAAAATTAGCAAAACTGAGTAAAGTGTTTAAGTGACTATGTTTTAGATTTTTTTTAGTAAGTACGGAAAATAATGTAAAATAATTATTTTATATTAAAAACAAAAAAAAAAAATATAAATAAATTACAAAAAAAATTATTAGTCTAATTTTTAGTGTTATATTGAATAAATTCAATGCTGAAACAATATCACAAGATTCCATTTATAATGACTGATCAAACATTATAACACATGTTCTCATATTTAGAGATTTTGCATTTTCTACTGAGGTTTTCGTAGCAGTGTATAGTGTGTTATAATTGCTGGGAAATGCATTAATAAATGGCAAAAATATTATAGATAAAATATCAAAATCTTGTGCATTTGTTAACAAATTCATAAATCCATTCCATCCTGTGAAATCATTATTGCTCTTGAATTTCAAATACTTCTAAAGAATATTCAACTTTGAAGTTATAGTTGATCTTAGATTCAATTCTTCATTTGGTAGTGTAATGATTATATTTTTGAATCCTTGACCAGCTGAGGAAGGGAAAGTTTCAATCGGAATATTTATTTTTTCCACAATATCACACTCTGTTGGCATTTTCTCTAAATATTTTATTGCTTTTGCAGGCAGTATTATACTGCCACTTGGAGTAACAATCTAAATTTATCCCAAATTATGAAAATTTCCTTTGCCATCAATATTCACATTGAAGTCAGTGTTATTGTGAACAAATTGAACAAAAGTGCTGGGCTGTATTTTTGGTGGACTTAAATTTCAAAACTAGTTTAAGTAAAAATTCATGTAAACAAACTTTAGTCCTTTATTATCTGACCAAACCATTTTTTTACCTCATGCAAACAAAAAATACCTGATGGAGTTTCTATTTATCCTTGAATTTATAAAAATTTCTCTTTAAAACAGGACCGGCTAAAATACAAAAAAAAAAAAAAAAGATTGAACTTAAAACTTCAAACCTTTAAGAGTGGTTAAATAACAAAAAAGAATTGTTGAAAATAGTTAGACAATCATAAAATATTTTGTGTAACGCCTAAAAAAAAACTGAATTATAAATTCTTTTACTTATTAATATTTTGTTACTTTTTTTATAAACAAAATTACTTATGAACTCCATCTTAATACAAACATTTACTAATTTATAAAAAAAAAAAAACTTTTATACACCAATTTATATAAAAATCCATAGTACCATCATAAGATACAAAATAAAATACAATATCAGGTACAGGGCAACAAAGTTAACATAGCGTAAACACATTGATGCACAGTAGAACAATTTGTTTCTGTGTGGAGGGGGAAGGCGACCCATCAGTAACGTTTAAGTTAAGTCCCTAATGCTCTTTTAATATTCAAATTGGGTCAGAAGGTGATTACCATGATGACATGAATACCAATAACTATAAAAAATGGCTGAAAACAAAACTGATTCCAAATCTTCCACCTCATTCAGTTTTAATTTTCGATAATGCATGTTACCACAAAAAAAATTACATCAGGTTCCAAACTTAAATTGTAGAAAGCAAATGCTATTAGAATGTATGCAAATTGAAATATTCCATGCTCATCACAGATGTTAACAGTCCAACTTTGTCAACTGGTGAAGTTAAATAAGTGCTCTACAAACAATTCTATTTTGACAAAATATTGGAATATTATGGTCACAGTGTTTTAAGACTGCCACCTTACCATCCTGAACTTAACCTGTTGAGCTGATTTGGGCAAGAGTAAAAAATCAGATAGCTGAAGAGAATGTTTTACCTCAGCAAATATTGGTGAAGTTAAGTTAATTTTCAGCCGTTAATTCAGAAACAAACATTTTCTGAATTTACGACTGAAAATTGAAAATTATGTTGCTGCCATGCTTTAAAATTTAAAAAAGTGTATTCAGACAGATTTAGTTGCAGATATGCAAACTGAAAATTCTATTACAGAGACTAATGATAGTGATGGTAGTGCTGATGAGTCTGAAATACCAGTAGTGACAATATGGATAATGTAATTGATGATGGCACTGAGCCACTTGACTAAATAAAATAAAACATGGTTTATTAAAAAACAAAATAATACAGTATTATCATTTATTATCTACCCAATTTCTGAAAAATAAAATTGATAATTTAAAAAATAAAATATGCAGAGTAAATTTTGTGAAAAATAACAAACACTGCACCTAGTTGTCATTCATCATGTATATGTATTGAGTGCACAGATGGAATGTACATGTGTGTGCAGGCACAAGCATTTGTATGTATACACTACAGAATCAGTTTTTCTCCCACCTATCTAGCATTCCATGTGCATACTGCGTAGTGTTTGCGCTAAGTTAACTTTGTTCTACTAGGTATTATAGTAGAACTTTGTTCTACTATAATGAATTAGCATTGTTATATGTAACAACAGACAGTTATACACGTGTACCTGAAATATGCAGAGAAACCTTTACAGTAGATTTCTCATTTCTAAATAAGAAAAAAATTCTGTAACTATTTGTATAGAAATGCTTAGTTTTCCATCTGTCAGCTATTTAGTGTTGTTGAAATGTAAATTCAAAATCTCAAAAACAAACTGATATTTTAATAAAATTCAGGATGCAAAATTCATATATATTTCAATTCACATTCTCAGTGTTAAGATTCATGTATCCTCTCCTCTTTATTAACTTTCTCTTTCTTTTTCCTGTTTAGCCTCTGGTAACTACCGTTTAGATAATTCTTCAGAGGATGAATGAGGATGATATGTATGAGTGCAAATGAAGTGTAAGTCTTGTACATTCTCAGTTCGACCATTCCTGAGATGTGTGGTTAAATGAAACCCAACCACCAAAGAACACCGGTATCCACGATCTAGTATTCAAATCCATGTAAAAATAACTGGCTTTACTAGGACTTGAACGCTGGAACTCTCGACTTCCAAATCAGCTGATTTGGGAAGATGCGTTAACCAATGGACCAATCCGGTGGGTCCTCTTTATTAACTGTAAATAAATAAACTAACTGTCCCTTCTTATTATTATGTAAAAGTATATAAAGTTGTTATATTCAGTTGGCTTAGTTCACCAGCTGACATAATACTACTATTAATTATTGTATTGTTCAGTCTAATTTCACACTTAATAATCATCATCTATACTATCATCAAAAATGTATTATCCATTTTAAAATATAAAACTTAAACTAAACATGAAACATGTAATGATCATTATAGCATATTAAATGTATATTTAAACAAATTGAACAATGATTTATTTATTAATGTGAACCAGCAAACTTATAGTATAGAATAATGACACCTAACTAAGGTATTGAACCAAAGCGGTTTGTTATTCGAGATTTTTGGTCCTCCAGACCAGATGTGAGGGTTTATTTGTGATATTCTTCTAACTTCAAATTATATAAACTGCAAGTTACATTTTTCAATCTTCAATATTTTAATTTATGGTTAATATAAAAAAGGAATTAATGAAGTTGCCAATTTACAGATTGGAGAAGGGTTCACAACTTATTTCTTCAGCATCATTAATGTAATATCATTTTTAATTTACTTTTTATTTAATTTATATTGTTAAGGATTTACATTATTAATTATTAATTAGAGTAATTAATTTTGTTATGGACAAAGACCAATCGTTAAGACAGAGAAGGTCAGTTAAAGCATTTATCACAAGAATTGGCAACTACTGTCAAATATGTCTCACAAGGTAATAAGTCATGCATTGCACATTAAATTAAAGAATCTTATTGATTTACAAGGCAAATATGACATTATACAAACATAACTTGAAACATAATTTGATGATGGGTTCATTCTTCAGATCATGTTCAAGTCAAAGAGGACTTGCGTAGTATAGAATGCAAATTGTATCACCTAATAAACAATAATAATAATAATAATAATCAAACGGCAATAAATCCAGAAGTTGGTGTAAATACAACAATTACGCAAATATAGTTAACCGATTAATATACCATTACTCAAAGGTAATGTCTTAGAGTGACAAAATTATTACAACATATTTAATGATTTAGTACATAATAGAAATGATTTAACCAATTTACAAAAATTACAATATTTACATTCTTTGAAGGATGGAAGTGTTGGCCAATATTAAGAATTTGCCAACAACGAACGAAAACTATGTAAGTGCATTAGCTTTATTAAAAAAGCGATTTGATAAGTACATAATTGCATTTTAAAATAACGATTGTATTTTAAAATTACATGTTATAAAAGGAATCTTTGGACACTTTATCCAAATTTATCAATGAAGTATCTTCAAATATGAATGCTCTTGAAACAATACAAATTCCAATCAACACATTAATTTATTGTCGTTCAATTTTTAACACCAAAATTGTTATATGTAACAACAGACAGTTTATACAGGTGTACCTGAAATATGCAGAGAAACGTTTACAGTAGATTTCTCATTTCTAAATAAGAAAAAAATGCTGTAACTATCTGTATAGAAATGCTTAGTTTTCCATCTGTCAGCTATTTAGTGTGGAAGGAATACTTCCACTTTTTATCTGTCAACACCTCTAAAAAGTGGAAGGAGAAACTATTAAATCAAAGGTGTCCCACTTTTCAAGATGTTTTAGAATTCCTCGAATCAAGACGACAGTTTCTCGAGAATAACAATGCAAATAGGTCAAACCCTCAAGACAACATGGGAAATAATGTTAAAGGACAGCATTACAACAACGCAACCAAATCTTTCACCAAACGTTTTAATTTAAATGTTAATAAGCAATATAAAACAAATAAAGCCAGTTGCTATTCAAAATTTAATTCTAGGCAATGTCTATTTTGTAATTTTAATCATCTTTTACATTATTGCAAAGGTTTCTTTAATTTATCGATTGATGAACGAAGAGCCTTTCTAACATATAATAATTGTTGTTTTAATTGTTTATATAATGTTAATGAATGCTATTCTACTAATGTATGTAAGATTTGCTCTCAAAGACATTTGACTCTTATTCATATGGAAAAGATTACTGATTCTAAATTAAAAGACAATATATCAGAAAATAATAATTATTCTTCATTTAAACTTCAGTCAAACAAAAGCATAATTTTGTCTACTATAATATGTAATACTAATGATGTACATGGTAATACTCAGACATGTCGAATCTTATTAGATTCTGGCAGCCAGGCGAATTTTTGCGTGCATAAATTCACCTGAAAGCTAGGACTTCCATTTATGGAAACTGATTTTCCCATTTTAGGCATAAATAATTCAGTTTCTCAATCTAAATACAGTGTTGTAATTACATTGCACCACTCTCTTTATATGAACTTTTCATTTGAAATACAATGTGCTGTTTTATAAGATATAACAGATTGCCTTCCGGCATACACTTTTGATATTTCTCATCTCAATTTACCTCATAATCTATTTTTTGGAAATCCTGATTTTAACATAACAAATGGTATTGACATACTCATTGGAACTCAATTTTATTTGATCTTACCCTGCCTAGAAAATTTCAAAATTATTCAAAATTCAAAGTATCCTATTGTCCAAGAAACCAAATTAGAATATATTCTCAGCAGTTGCCTTCCTACTAATGTTAAGGGCAATAATACAATTGCATCCTTTCTTTCTCGTAAAGATTTTACAAATCTCTCAACTGTACTCGAGAACTTTTGGAATCTCACTTAATGAAATTTCCGTATGTGAAAAACATTTTCAATTCAATTCTACTCGAAATAGGCAAGGCAGATTTGTCATGTCATTACCATGAATATTCAGCTAGGCAATTCTTTCGTTAATGTTAAGAATGAATTCTTATCTTTGGAAAGAAAGCTAAGCAATAATTCCAACCTTAAAAAACTATTCCACTTTCATTCAGGATTATTTAGATCTAGGTCATATGTCACCATTCAACTCCAATGATTTCTTAATTAACAGGTCACATGTGTGCTATTTACCCCACCACCCAGTATTTAAACCTTCTAGTGTGATGACTAAAATTCGAGTTGTTTTTGACAGTTCAGCTAAAACCACTAACGGTCTATCTCTCAATGATACTCTGTTAGTCGGACCTGTAGTCCAACAAGACTTATTTTCCATAATGCTTAGATTAAGAATCCATAATTATGTCGTAACTTTGGACATAGCAAAGATGTATCGACAGGAATTAGTTAAACCTAGCGATTCTAATTTACAATGTATTCTTTGGTATAATTCTCCAGACCAGGAAATAAAACACTACGAATTACGAATGGTAACCTATGGAACTGCTTGTGCACCATATTTAGCCACTAGATGTCTAATTCAAATGGCAAATGAAAATGAAAATGATTTTCCACAAGCTTGTAACGCCATTTGAAACAATTTTTATGTTGATGACCTCATTACAGGTTCATATAACTTAAATGAATTTATTCAACTGATAATCAATATTTCTAAATTATTACAACAGTATGGTTTTTTGTTAAATACACGGTTTTCTAATAATCGCATCAGTTCTTCTTCTGATCACAGTTATATCATTCTGTCTAACCAAGAATATAACATACGAACTTTAGAAATTCTATGGAACAACACATCAGACACACTATTTTTTCCAAACTACCCATTCCAATGATTTTAAAATTCATACTAAAAGAAATATTCTGACCATCATCACAGCAGGTGTGTTTGATCCTCTAGGACTCATTGGTCCTATAGTACTTTCCCATAAACATTTTATGTAATTATTATGGCAAATTAAAATTAATTGGAATGAAATATTAACCAAAACAGTAATAACAAAATGGCTCACTATGTACAGTCAGTTACATTTAATTGAGTTAATTAAAATAAATTATCTATAAATCCTAACAATGGTAGTAAGGTTAATTCCATTCAAATACATGGATTTTCTAATGCCTCTATAAAGGGCTATGGCTGTTACATTTATATACGAAAACTTATTTGCCAACCAGACAATTTCATCTAATCTACTATATTATAAATCAAAACTTGTCTCTTTAAAACAAATAACATTACCAAGATTTGAACTTTGTGGTTGTTTATTACTTACTCGTTTGTTAGTAAAGATCGACAAATGCTTTAAAGGTACATTTTGATGAGATACATTTATATACAGATTCTGCAATAGCACTTAACTGGATTCATGGACAACCATCTAATTGGAAAGTATTTATAAGTAATAAAATTTCTGAGATTCAACAAAATACTTCAAATGCTAATTGGCAGTATGTCAAATCCTCTGATAATCCAGCTGACGTATTGTCTAGAGGTTGTACTCCGAGTAAATTATTTAACCTGTCACTTTGGTGGCGTGGTCCTTTTTGGCTTTACAATCTTCTTCCTATTGGCCAAATAATCATAATATTACTTTTAATAACTGTAATATGAATCCTGAATTTTATTAGAAAAACGGAAAACTATGTCAATATCATGTGTATTCACCGTTGTATTCGATTATACATAAAAATTTTCATCATTACACACTTTAATTTGCACATTTAGTTTCTGTTTTAGATTTCTTCACAATATTAAATCAAAACAGTTTGAACGAATTTCTGGTTCCTACAAAGAAAATACAAAGGAACTAAACCATATTCTTAGGTTTTTTATATAACAATCACAATCTATGCATTTTGGTAATGAAATAAATAACCTTAAAAACAATCAAATAATATAAGCTTACTCAGGGTAAGCTTATATTTCTTGATCCAATTTTGGATAATTTAGGTTTACTTTGAGTAGGAGGCAGATTACAGCATTCTCTATTACATTACCATGTTAAACAGCCTATTATTTTACATCCAAATTCAAATATTACAAAACTAATTATTAATGCTGAACGCTTGCGACTTTTATATTTTGGTAGTCAATTAATGCATCATTCTTTATATCAAAAATACTGGATAGTAAATGCTGAGAGAATCATTTTGTCAATCATCCATAAATGTTTGATTTGCTTTAGGTTTAATGCAAGAACCCAGGTTTAACAACTTGGTCAGCTACCACCTTTTAGAGTCATTCCTTCCTGAACATTCTCTTCTTGCGTAGTAGACTACGGCAGCCCAATTATGATTCATCATGGCGGGCAAAGGTCTAAAACCTTGAGTAAGGCTTATCACATGCTTTTTATATGCGTTCCTACCAAGGCTGTTTATCTAGAATTAGTATCTCACCTGACTTCATAGTAATTTATTGCAGCCTTTAAAAGATTTATATCATGTAGGGGGTATCCCAACTCAAGTCTTTTCTGACAACTGTTCCAACTTTCATCGCACTAAAAATATTCTTTATAACTTTTAAAATTAGACAAATTTAAATCAGATATTCAAGCATTTTCAACTACACAAGGTATAAATTGGTCATTTATTCCTCCCTCTTCTCCCCATTTTGGTGGTTTATGGGAGAGCACAATCAAGGGCATCAAATATCAATATCATATGTAATACGACAAATGATCCTTAAGTATGACGAATTATTTACAGTTTTCCTAAATTGAAGCTTATCTCAATTCCTGTCCTTTTTTGCTATTTCAACAGACCATAGATCCAGAACCTCTATCACCGGGACACTTTCTCATTTGATGTCCAGTCACGTCCTTGCCTGAGCCCACTTACCAAAAAATTCAAATTAATCATTTAGGCCACTGGCAACTACTTCAAAAATTTGTGCAATCCATTTGGAGACAATGGTCTAAGGATTATCAACATTATCTACAACAAATGGTGTTTTCCCTCATGTAACCTTTCTGTTGGAGATTTAGTGTTGATCACCAATTAGAATTCTTCACCCATGTATTGGAAGCATGGAGTTATCAACCAAGTTTATCCTGGTTCTGACAAACTACTAAGGGTTGTTTATTTAAATACTGCTAATGGTCAATTAAGAAGACCTATGTGTAAATTATGTTTGCTACCAACATTTTGATTGTTTTAATATTTATATACTGTACTGTTATTGTAATTTCATTGATTTGTTATCTCATAAATATGATTATTAATATGTTCATAGGTATTATTATTATATTATTATTGTTATTGTATATTATTATGTATTATCATACCACAGGCTACAACTATGGGTGGAGGAGGCCAGTCACCATCTAGTACTCGAAAAGACAGAGCTGGTCATTGTCACGGCTAAAAAAAAAGGAGGGAAACATAGTACTGCTCTCAGGTAGCAACTTAGGCCAGGCCTGTGATAAAATACCTTGGCATGTGGACAGACACAAGGCTTAACTTTGGCATCCACATGCAGAAAGTCTCAGAAAAAGCGAACAGAATTTCATGAGTGGTGTTTAGGCTGCTGCCCAATAAAGGAGTCCCAGACAGAAATGTATAGAGTGCTCTACATCACTGTTGGCCAGTATAACAATTTTAGTAATACTGTATGGTGCCCCAGTTTGGGAAGGGGTGCTGGATATTGCAATAAATAACAAGAGGTTATCAGTGATGCACATGCATTCCTGCCTCAGGGTTTGTTCCGCTTACAGAACAGTATCCAAGGATGCGGCTGAAGTTCTGGCAGGTAAAATGCCAATGGACTTGCTGATGTGAGGAAAAGATCCTGGGAAGTAGGCGGGTCACCCTAAGACCAGTGCCATGAAGCTTAACCGATCAGGGCAGCACACACTGAAGTATGGCAGAGATACTGGAATGATACAGGTTACGGACGCCAGATTCACCGACTAATCAGCAGTATTGCCAAATGGGCATCTAGGAGGCATGACAATATGAACTACATTTTGAACCAGTTTTTTCTGGGTATGAGGAGTTCAGAGCTTACTTATTCAGATTTGGACTAGATCATTCAAATCTTTGCCCTAGTATGCGAGAGCATCAAGGAAACAGCATACCATGAGATTTTAGAATGCCCGAGATTTATCTCAGAGAGGAACACATTGGTGGCAAAGCTGAAAGTAGACAGATTGTTTCCGCCTGAAGATCTCGAAGAGAAAACGGTCTTTTGTTCAAGAGCTGGCAAGTAGTGTCGGACTGGGCCAGTACTGCAATGTTGAAACTACAAGCCCAAGAAGACGCTAGGAAAGGAAGTCAAGGGTGATGCCTTGGTGCTAAGGTCTGGAGATAGGTTGCCTGCAGAGTTCCTGGAGGGTCCCAGATCACCAGGATCGTTCCAGAATTATGAAGTAGGCAGCACTCCCGGTGATGACATCTGCAATGATTGCAACTGTAGATAGTCACACCTCACGATGCGAAAACTGCTCCTCTTCCAAAGTAGTGCCTTGCGGTTGTTCCGGGAAGGAGGATGGCAGGGTGGTGGTTTAGTCGGTATGCACAGGCACACACATGCACTAAGTAACATGTAACATCAAGCGGAACCTGTTGTGAGTCAGACATGCTCTATCGGAGTGTTTATAATAGGATTCCTCACTTAAAAAAAAAAAGTTGCATATTCTTATTAAGTAATTGTGATATCATGTTCATATTGCTCTTACACCTAGACAGTTTACAGACTAGTTACTACACTAAATACTTACACACATATATACTACTACATACAAGCACATATGCATGCAATGTATACATATACATTATAAATATTATTTATTGTTGATTTATTTATTAAGATACAATAAGGCATCAGATATTATTTATTAATTTATTTATTTACATGCATTAAGACACCAAAGATTGTTTATTGATGTATTAATTATTTATTTATTAATTATACAAGGAATCGATTTTCCAAGATTTGTTTATTTATTATTTAATAAATTGATTGAGATTATATACACACTAATTTGTCATTGGAATGAGTTGCTTGCCAATGGATACACCTTCCCAATGGACCCACAAACACACTAGAAGACCTAAATCTATTGATTTTAGGTACAACTGAATTTGTTATATATGAGATATTAGTACACGTATAGAGTCATGATATGAGTTATACACCAGCCATTAAAACATCTTCTCAGTAGACTCACAAACAACACAATATAAGAAATCCTAGATCTACATGATTTTTGGTACAATTGATCTACAAAGTATAAATTACCCGAGATTTATTTATTATTTAACTTATCTATATGAGATAACAGTACAAGTATATTGCCAATGGCTTAAGTTATATGCTAGCCATTGATACATCTTCACATTAAAAGAAATCCTAAATCTATCCAACTGTAGGTACAAACTTATTGAAATATTCAGATCATTAGTTGATCAAGTTAAATATTCACTTATAAATATACGAAGAAAGTACAGTTCATGAACCAACTGAAGATATACATGAGCTTTATGACTATTATGCATTATATAATTATTATTATACTATATGGGAAATGAGTGCAAATACAATTTTAAGTTAAGTATAAATTCAATAATTTAATTGTATTATTGTAATTGAGTGATATGCATGTTTAAACTTTGTTATTCTGTAATGTAATATTATCTATAAAGCAATATAGATTATATTATTTATTCATTGTCTACATTGTGTAATACATTTATTTACAATTATATTAACATATAACTTATTGAGATTACAAATCAAGCATTATTAATATTATTTTCATGTTATTACTATAATGCTTTCATTACAATAATAAAAAGGGGGAAAAATCATCTGATTTTTTCATGGGCAGTTATGTTAAGATTCATGTATCCTCTCCTCTTTATTAACTGTAAATAAATAAACTAGCTGCCCTTCTTCTTATTATGTAAAAGTATATAAAGTTGTTATATTCAGTTGGCCTAGTTCACCAGCTGACATAATACTACTATTAATTATTGTATTGTTCAGTCTAATATCACACTTAATAATCATCATCTACACTATCATCAACAATGCATTATTCATTTTAAAATATAAAACTTAAAACCAAATATGAAACATGTAATGATCATTATAACATATTAAATGTATGTTTATACAGATTGAACAATGACTTTATTTATTATGACTGTGAACCAGCGAACTTACAGTATAGAATAATGACATCTAAGTATTGAACCAAAGCTGTTTATTATTCAACATACAGTCTAAAGAATAAATATGAATTATTTTTGTAAGAAATTTAAAAATGGGAATCATATTAATTTCTGAATAATTAATATCTCTATAATTACATTTTGTTAATTTTATTAAAAAAAAAAAATAAGTATTCTAATATGAACAAAATGACCTCTCTCGTTTGATTAAATGACATAAAAATCAACTGACTTATGGCAGAAATCATTGGAGTGAATCAGTCTGAATTGTGAGCCAGTTTTCATTACCATCATTAAGAAACAAACAATACTGAAAAAGAGAAAGTAACAAACATTGAATGCTAGATAAGAAAAACAGAAGTTTATTATTTAAAAGTACCTTACTGAATACTATATGACAGATGATAGTTAAATGTATAATTCTAAAAACAAAAACATTAATAAAAAATTTAAGTACCTACTTATTAGTTGTTATGAAAGCATATTTTATTTTTATTTCCTAACAATAATATTCTTTAAAAATGTTAAATTATGCTTTTAACAAAACAAGTAATCATAGTAAAAGTGATCATCGGTATCAGTTATATCAAGTTAATCAATATGCAAGCCGGTAGACATGATTTTTATGAGCATCAGAAGTAATGATATTAGAAAGCTGCATGGCTTTATTAATAGTGGTTCCTAGATTGACAACATCCAAACTACAAAACCTTTTCTGTATTATCTTTTCAACTCAAAAGAATAGCAAAATAAAATCCATCTGCTGGTAAACAAGTAGGCAGAGAGCGGTTTAAACACCTTACATAGAGGAGAAAATGTTAGAATATATTAGTCAAGATCCTAGACAAGGCAACTATGCTACAAATTAATTTTACAATATCTGAAAAGTATTCAGTGAAGAGTTACTCTACTCTCACCATTTGCAGCAAGTGTAGGATCTTTTACTGGCTGATGTTTAGCACTAGTTTGGTTTTGCAAAAGGCTCCTCCAGCAAACTTCTAATCCTGAGTTAATAACATCACTGATACTTATGATGCAAGTTTTAATGAAGACAGTATAACCAGCAATTGTTATTGTTGGCTAGAATTATCTACAATTTCAGCTTACAACTGCAGTTGACACAACTCAGAGGTTTTCATGTTCTTTACGTACTACACATAATGGTATGTATGATGTGATTTCCAGCCAAATATTCCTTTAAATTTCTCAGGAAATGTATTTTTGCACATTAAAAAACAGTTCATATGAGATGGAGCTTCAGGCCACTTTAGCTTGCATATAAAGAAGCTGCTGCTCAACACACAGTGAACAAAGTAACGACAGCAAGGAGAGGGTAGTATCATGGCCAGCTTATTCTCAGATTTTAACCACACTGATTTTTATTTGTGGGAATTACTTGTAAACAGTATATGCTAGACCTGATAGTAGTGAATAAATGCTATCCCAAAATATTGTTTATGCTTGTAAAACCATTCAAAATCAACCAGGAATGATATTTGAAAAGACACAAAATTCTATCAACAGACATATTCAAGTTTTCATAGCATCAAGTGTAAAGCACTTTGAGCACTATTATAAATTCACACTTAAAATGTCAGTTTTTAAAGCAAACACTTGTTTACATACATTATTATTAAGCACAATCTCTATACTATAGCACTTAGTAAGGTTATTTTTAAGTAACAAGCTTAGATTTACTTCATTAACATTACATTTGGGACTTTCTCTGTTTTATTATTTGTTTCTTAATGGAGGAAATGAAAACTGATTCATAAATCAGACTGACTCACTTCAATGGTTTCTGTTACACTCTGTATTTAATTTTTTTTTAACAAGTGGTCATTTTGTTCATATTAAAATATAATTAATATAAATACTGCCTAGTATAGTAATAAATATTTCATTGAAATGCAATTAATAGAATAATTTAAAATTTACTTTTAGCACTTTCTGTTGCCCTATAATTCTTGTTAAAAGAGTATATTACTTCAGAAACACTACAAACTGTGTTAAGTGACAATAGTTAATGATTTTTACATGATATCAATAATAAATTAGTGTTTTTAATAGAAATTCATTTGTACTACAAGTTTTATCCATATTTTATTTTGTAATCTGAAACAACTTTTTTTCATATTCTGAAACTTACCTTCAAAAAAAATCTTATCCAATTAAAAAAATTCAGAGAAAAAAAATTAAACATACCTTGCATAAAGATTATTTGAAGGGGAACACGTAAACTGTGATTCTGAATGTAATTTAGCATTTCTAAAATGATCACAGAAATTTTCCAATAAATAAAGCAATTCTTCAGATGTATTCTCATACACAGCTATTACCTGAAATTTATTAAAATAGATCATTAAAAATTAATAAATTAAACAGAAAAAGTTACAGTTCCCACAACTTATCAATTATTTACCAATGACTTGGTTAAATGAATTTTGTCACACATTAATATTTAGTGGTAGATCTTAAAAACAATTTTAAAAAAAGAGGGATCTGGAATTTCTTTAGTGGTTTTCTTTTAATCAGAAATCAATGCTTGGTTACTGATTCAATCCATTTATCCTGAATTTTTGGGTTATCCCAATCACCAGTAAAATGTTTACAAAAAATAAGTTTTGAGTTTTTTGATTTAAAATAAAGTAAAATAAAAAATTATTTAGAGTCTATAAACAGTAGTAATATTTTTCTATAAAAAAATGCTGCATACATTCATCAACACTAAAGAATAACAAATAAAATATTTGATACTACGTCACTAGGACATGAAATATTGAAATACTGTGAAATAGAATTCAGTAGAATGCTACTCACTGTCTATTTTTTCTTAAGGTTAACTGGAGTGTAAGTAATGGGGCTACCTATAATGCAGGTTGCAGAGTACTTACAGTGTAGGTGGTGAAGTGCAGAATGTGGAGCAGGTAATGGTTTGCATGGAGTACAGCAGGTAAAATCTTACTGTTAGAGAGTAAATATACTACTCTGAATATGACTCAAAATTCTGCAACAGATTTTTACTGTTTGACTCTCCACAACTAAGAATGCAAATTCAGACAATGAGGGTTATGAGGGTTACAAGTACAACCTACGCAGTCAATGATAAAAGTGAATTTTTATGAGTTTATAGAAAGAACTATTTCAGACAAATATTTTTGAGTGTAGTTTTAATATTAAAAGACAAATTAGAGACACAAATAAATTATAGGGAAGCAATTTCTACACAGCAGCATTTAATAAACATATTAGCATGCATAAAAAAAAATTACACTGGATTATAATTTACATAAACAAGAAGACAAGATTACATTAAAATAGCTATTTATAAAAATGTTTATTAAAATCTTAAACCTAGATGGTTTAAGTCGATATTGTAAAAAAGTTAGATAGATTGCAAGGCATCAAATTCATGACTGGCTGATCTGGACATTAAACACTACACCAATTTGCCATCCTTAATATAAAGAAGAAGATTCCTACCTCTTTTTTCATAAGACTGACTATTCCAAAGGCCCATGATTTACTCTGTTATGATGTCTTTTGTTAAATTTTTCATCACTTTGCACTGACTGAAAAATTTTAACCAGTTTTAGTTCAATTCTTGTAGTAATGCTACTATGATTTCAATTATTCCAGAATGTAAGACCCTACAGTGCAAAAGTTTCTATATCTTTTAAACCTGTTTTTCTGGGAGTTGTTAACACACCTAACCTAACTGGGAGGCACTCATGGGCAAAAGAAATGATAGACTTTTAGTTCTTTTATGGCTTTTTATAACAGTCAGGATGTGATACAGATAAATTTATAACATTAAACAAAGTTAAAAAATCCCAGGTCTTATAATCCTAATTTTGCTATAACAGTCTACAAATAGAATATTTTTATTTTATAACACCTTTTACATTTTTATAACAGTAGAAACAATATTAACATTTTATCCTAACAATTGCTCATTTTGTTAACAATTGCTCAGTGGAACAAGGAATTTTTTAATATAATGATCTTTAAATTCAATTACATCTCTTTAAATACACTCATTGAATTTCACTTCACTTGAAAAAATAATAATTTTAAAGCTTTTTCATACATAACATGCAGTGAGTGCATATACCCGCACACATACAAACACACATGGACATACACTTCCAATTTATATGTATTAGGAATTAGGTGATGTAGTAGGAAGTATAAAAAACTTTTCTATAATTAATTGGTAAAATCTTAGATATACTGGAAAAATATCCAGTAGTAAAGATCTAACTTGTTCCACTAAAATTTTTTTTTCCCCAAAAAAAATGCTTATCAGATGCAACAAAATTTGTACATAACAATGAACTGAAAACTTCACAAAAAAAAATCACACATCTGCGTAACTTTTGTAAATAATACAAAGGTCATAATACTTTATACTTCATGAGTGTTAAAATACTTTTTAACACACACTTTCTTATTTTCAATTACAACAGATTTTACTATATATAACGCATCAGAATCAGCACAAAATAAAGCAGAAAACTCATAGATTCTTTGGCATTAATTTTCAGCACTCTACATTCAACATGGTTACAATTCATTAATAACTCGTTAAGTTTTCTTAAAACCAATAAAATATTTTCATCACTTAAAATTCATGTTTTGGTTAACTATTCCTGTGAATAAAATATGACACTAATCACCTTAAAACTTTACACTTAAATCCACTAGAAAGATGTTCAGCAATAGCTTGCAGTTCTATTCAAAAATTCAGGACACCAATAGCTCACTGTTACTTCTGCTAAGCCTGAGCTACTTTGTCAAAGTCAGATGTTTTTGCATTTGTAACCAGCTGGTTAATTCAAATATTTAATCAAGTTGTTAGCTAGAACTTTTATTAAAATTTCAGATGTTTTCGTTAAAACTTAGAAAGGTTACTATTATTTCAAAATTCTGTCAAAGGTTATTGAATTTAGAAAAAGTGAATAAAATTTATCTAACATTTCCTTTTTATAGAAATCGTGATGAAATATCATCTTCAATGCAGGAATATATGATATCAACGGTATGTAAACAAACTTCAGAAATGATTTATCAATAATAATGAAAGCTGAAAAAACATAAACAAGCTGTGTATATAAAAAAATCATAGCTGCTTGACAACGGGATAGACACAATAAACTGGGTCAGTGTATTATTGTAAATAATACAGTAATTTATAAAACTAGTAGTTTAACTATTTTTATTAAAATTATGACAAAATTAAAAAAATATTTTTAATTTAAAAACTTCAATTAGAAAAAATAATCACCAATATAAACATATGTGAACTCACTATTTAAAAGTTAACCGTTTACAGTTGTCATCTGTTTTCTTAACTAACTAAAACTAAAACTGTAAATAAAGGATTTTAATAGAATAATTAACATTGTGATTCTATAAAGTTGCTCATTATTCAAAGACACGAAAAGTAACACCATACATAAAATACAAATTCATTGTTCACAAATATTATTTATTATTATTATATATTAAATAATTTGCAATATTATTTTTTTTTTGTCTTCAGTCATTTGACTGGTTTGATGCAGTTCTCCAAGATTCCCTATCCAGTGCTGGTCGTTTCATTTTGGTATACCCCCTACATCCTACATCCCTAACAATTTGTTTTACATATTCCAAACGTGGCCTGCCTACACAATTTTTTTCCTTCTACCTGTTCTTCCAATATTAAAGCGACTATTCCAGGATGTCTTAATATGTGGCCTATAAGTCTGTCTCTTCGTTTAGCTATATTTATCCAAATGCTTCTTTCTTCATCTATTTGCTGCAACACTCTTCATTTGTCACTTTATCCACCCATCTGATTTTTA
Source organism: Lycorma delicatula (assembly GCF_047948215.1). Classification (NCBI taxonomy): domain Eukaryota; kingdom Metazoa; phylum Arthropoda; class Insecta; order Hemiptera; family Fulgoridae; genus Lycorma; species Lycorma delicatula. The sequence goes on along the minus strand of NC_134455.1, from coordinate 332,286,762 downwards.
ACATTCTCCTATAGCACCACATTTCAAAAGCTTCTAATAATTTCTTCACAGATACTCCAATTGTCCAAGTTTCACTTCCATATAAAGCGATACTCCAAACGTACACTTTCAAAAATCTTTTCCTGACATTTAAATTAATTTCTGATGTAAACACATTATATTTCTGACTGAAGGCTCATTTTGCCTGTGCTATTTGGCATTTTATATCGCTCCTGCTTCGGCCATCTTTAATAATTCTACTTCCCAAATAACAAAATTCTTCTACCTCCATAATCTTTTCTCTTCCTATTTTCACATTCAGTGGTCCATCTTTGTTATTTCTACTACATTTCATTACTTTTGTTTTGTTCTTGTTTATTTTCATGCGGTATTACTTGTGTAGGACTTCATCCATGCCATTCATTGTTTGTTATAAATCCTTTTTACTCTGCAAGAATTACTATATCATCAGCAAATCGTAGCATCTTTATCTTTTCACCTTGTACTGTTACACTGAATCTAAAATGTTCTTTAACATCATTAACTGCTAGTTCCATGTAAAGATTAAAAAGTAACGGGGATAGGGAACATCCTTGTCAGACTCCCTTTCTTATTACGGCTTCTTTCTTATGTTCTTCAATTATTACTGTTACTGTTTGATTCCTGTAAATGTTAGCAATTGTTCTTCTATCGCTGTATTTGAACCCTAACTTTTTTAAAATGCTGAACATTTTATTCCAGTCTACATTATTGAATGCCTTTTCTAGGTCTATAAATGCCAATTATGATGGTTTGTTTTTCTTTAACCTTCCTTCTACTATTAATCTGAGGCCTAAAATTGCTTCCCTTGTCCCTATACTTTTCCTGAAACCAAATTGATCTTCTCCTAACACTTCTTCCACTCTCCTCTCAATTCTTCTGTATAGAATTCTAGTTAAGATTTTTGATGCATGACTAGTTAAACTTATTGTTCTGTATTCTTCACATTTATCTGCCCCTGCTTTCTTTTGTATCATGACTATAATACTTTTTTTGAAGTCTGACGGAACTTCCCCTTTTTCATAAATAATACACACCAGTTTGTGTAAGCTATCAATCGCTTCCTCACCTGCACTGCGCAGTAATTCTACAGGTATTCCGTCCATTCCAGGAGCTTTTCTGCCATTCAAATCTTTTAATGCTCTCTTAAATTCAAATCTCAGTATTGTTTCTCCCATTTCATCCTCTTCAACTTCCTCTTCTTTCTCTATAACACCATTTTCTAATTCATTTCCTCTGTATAACTCTTCAATATATTCCACCCACCTATCGACTTTACCTTTCATATTATAAATCGGTGTACCATCTTTGTTTAACACATTATTAGATTTTAATTTATGTACCCCAAAATTTTCCTTAAACTTTCTGTTTATAGTATTTCTTAATTGTCGATAGTTCCTTTCTTCATCACTAGCATTCTTATATTTTCTACGTTCATCCTCAGCTGCAATATATCGTCTGAAACCTAAGATTTTCTACCAGTTCTTTTTGTTCCACCTAAGTTCACTTCTGCTGATTAAGAATTTCCTTTTTAACATTCTCCCATTCTTCTTCTACATTTTCTACCTTATCTTTTTTACTCAGACCTCTTGCGATGTCCTCCTCAAAAATCTTTTTTACCTCCTCTTCCTCAAGCTTCTCTAAATTCCACCGATTCATCTCACACCTTTTCTTCAGGTTTTTAAACCCCAATCTACATTTCATTATCACCAAATTATGGTCGCTATCAATGTCTGCTCCAGGGTAAGTTTTGCAATCAACGAGTTGATTTCTAAATCTTTGCTTAACCATGATATAATCTATCTGATACCTTGCAGTATCGCCTGACTTTTTCCAAGTGAATATTCTTCTATTATGATTTTTAAACTGGGTGTTGGTAATTACTAAATTATACTTTGTGCAAAACTCTTTAAATTGGTCCCCTATTTCATTCCTTTTGCCCAGCCTGTATTCACCCACTGCATTTCCTTCCTTGTCTTTTCCAATGCTTGCATTCCAATCTCCAACTATTATTAAATTTTCATCTCCTTTTACATGTTTAATTGCTTCATCAATTTCTTTATATACACACTCCACCTCCTCATCATCATGGGCGCTTGTAGGCATATAGACATTAACAATCGTTGTCGGATTAGGTTTTGATTTTATCCTTATTACAATGATTCTATCGCTATGCATTTTGAAATACTCTACTCTCTTCCCTATCTTCTTGTTCATTATGAAACCTACTCCTGCCTGCCCATTATTTGAAGCTGAGTTAATTATTCTAAAATCACCTAACCAATAGTCGCCTTCCTCTTCCCACCAAACCTCACTAATTCCTACTACATCTACATTCATCCTATCCATTTCCCTTTTTAAATTTTCTAACCTTCCAACCTTTTTTAAACTTCTAACATTCCTTCTAACATATTATTATCAATTAATATTACTCATACTAATATGTCCTCTATAGATGGTGGCAAAGTATATAATCCATTGTTTCTCACACAAAAGAGAATTTTTTTTTGTTTTGCACTACATGCCAGTCTTCTTTTGACTGCACTGTATGTAAGCATCTGAGTTACATTTGGTACAAAATCAGAGTTGCTGTCTGAGAGTAATCTTGTTCATTTTATAACTAGTCTCTATTGAAATCAGATGTCATTAGTGGGCTGAATATCACCTTGTTTCTGAGGGCTTGGCATGGTGGTATTCAAATAACATTAGACTCAATGAATAGGCAGGCAACATGAAATCATTTAACTCTGAAATTTATGTATTAAGCAAGGCAAAAGAAGCTTGTTATACTTGAGATTGGCTACACCTCAATCCATGAGTACCTAGTAATCCATGTCAGATTGCCTACAGCTTACGTTATGGCACCGCACCTGGCACACATAAACTATAAATATACTTTCAGTATGTTTATCATAAGTCCAGTAATTAATTACTGGATAAGTAATTAATTACTTATGTTTTTCAATGTAAAAGTTGAAAAACAAAGAACAACTCTATTATATAATATGATAACACTCAATAATCAATGCATTCACTGAAGGAGTAACAAAACTGATGTATTATTTTAATAGTATCTGTGATGCAAAAATAGGATATCTCAAAACAGTTTGCAGTAAATCTACATTTTTATTATTAGTGAACATAACAGAAATCATTTGAAATAAAACACACATTAACAAACATTTTTTATTATATTCAATCACTAAAATTTAGATCTAAAAGCAGCCAAGTTTGACTAAAATTAAAATAACATACCTGAGCAGTTAGCATATTGTAAACAACAAAAAATGATGGCTGTGAATTAGGTTCAGTAGCCTTCAATGTAACAACATCCTCACAAGCATACTTCACAAGCAAATGTGTTTCATCCAGTAATTGCATTTTCCACATTCTTAAACTTTTCATCTGAATGAAAAAACCATAACAGTTTAGTTAGATAAAAATGTAAAAAATGAAAATTTAATTTTAAAAAATGTTACAAATACATACCAATAGCCTCTTAAAGAACTCATTAATAAGAATGACAAAATGCTACTTTAATTTTGTAGAAATACCTTTATAAACATAATAAACATACATTCTTTAAAACAATATTTATTTACTCTTCCTACTAATTAATTATCATGTCTTTACTCAATTACAGCTATCCTAAACTTTGTTCTTTTTTTCCTTTTTAATTATAAGAAATCAGTTTTGTAATGTGTAAAAAAATGCCTAGTCTAACTGATGTTTCTGGGATGATAGAAATATAGTGCCAAAAAAGAGATAAAGTAAAAACTCATTTAAAACAAAGATCAGACAGATGCACTAGGGTAGTAGATGGACGTAACTGCAATCAGGAAGATGGACAATGCTTCACTCAAGCTGCAATGCTTCACCTCCTTACCTTTGCTGTTGACATCACTCTCTGACAACTCGCTGATAACTAGTATTTCCTCTATTGTTAGACATCAGACAATTTAAAATATGCATTAAGTATATAGGAGACATGTCATCAACTTTTGTATTTTAAACTCCAACTACTTATACTGAACATCAAACCTGATCCACTACTTTAAAAGTCAATGATAGTAACAGTACCCAAATCCTGCATTTATTTTATTTAGTAGTAGAAGTATCTTAACCAGAATTTTTAATGACAGAAATTACTGAAGATTTATCTATTTATGAGAAAGATAAAAAATGCTCAATGCAATTCCTGATTTCTTGCTTTCTGAATTGGTTGATTGCTAAAATCAAGCATAAATAATTTTTTAAGAACCTTAAAATATTTCAGCAGACTTACTGTAATATAACAAGACCAGTATAATGGACCTGAGTAATGGATTCCAGCCAATTAAGAAGAAAGAAGTATAAAATAATAATGGAAGGAATCCAGAAGGGGTGTAAATGGACTAAAGAGAATCATTTCTCTATGGCAAACAGGTACATTTAACAATCGCTCTTTGTAATACTGCCACCGACACACCTACAACAGATGTTGTTTTATGAGAAGAATCACCAGACCAGAGTAGGAATTCATGGGAAAATGTAAGGATTTGGATGATCATTTTCACACTTCAACTTGGTCTGGTTCTGCAGATCAAGAGGATAGGCATATAAATACTCCATAAAACTGCTTATAACTGAGTTATATTTAATAAGCAGTTATTGAACTGCTTCAATAAGCAGTTTTTGAAGAAGTGAGTGTAAGCATATGTGTTCGATGTGATTGCAAGATGATGTTTTATCTGTCAATGTGTAGTGTTGAATAGTGTGTTCGATGTGACGTCAAAAGCAATCCAGTGTAGGCAATGCGTGAATGCAGTAGGTGGTTTAGTTGAGTTACTGATAGTCAAGTAGTGAAAGGGATAAAGTATTCAATTCATTCATAAACTATAGGGTGATTTTATTTGTGAGAAGGTAAGGTATTTGCAGGAAAAGAACTTTAGACTAATTTTATCTTTGTAGTAATACAATATCTGTTGTTAAAGGTGTAAATATTACTGGTTATGATAATATCTTTTGTCAATGGAACTGAATTCTGGTTTTTAATATTTAACTACCTGTAAATAAAATCTGACCTAACTTTAAATTCTGTTTGGTATGCAATCATTGTTTATTATTATTGACATTTATTATTATTGTTGTGATTATAATTAATATTGTCATAATTATTATTATTATTGATTTGTCTTATTTTACTTGTGTTCTTAGATTAATAAATTGTAAATATATATAAACATTTTCAATTGTTAATCTCTCAATATCCTGATCAAGCCGCGGACATGCGATAGTATTAATATTAATGATTTAAAACGGGGGAGGGGGTTTGACACCAAATAAAATAAAAAAATGCTTGGCTTGTGTGTATTTCATAAAGCAAAACATCCCAATGGGAAAAGATGACAGTTCAATCAATAATAATAATCTAATTATAGATTAAAAATTATTATACTTTAAAAGTAAAGTAAGTAAAAAAAAATACAATTTTCAGGATAAAAAGTAGGGGTTTAAACTGCCATGGTTTATAGACTAAATTCATCTTTCAAATGCTAACACTGATATTAGTGACTTAAAATAGAAAGGAAAAAAATTAGTAAAGATTACTAATAGACATTCACTAACAATTCTTCTCATCCCAATCTTCATAAGAAACACCTATTAATGTTATCCATTATACTGGTCTTGTTATATTACAGTAAGTCTGCTGAAATATTTTAAGGTTCTTAAAAAAAAGAGCATCTCGCATTACAAATAAGACCACAGAAGCTAGTAATAACACAAAATTGACTGGACAACATACAACACTGCCAAACAACCACTTGATTACATAAACTAAAAAATTACCTTACGATTTATAATTCAGAAACTTCATTCTTGAATAACTAGGGGCCATGTTGAATAGCCATTTAATTTTACATCAGAAGAATAAATATTAAAAAGTTACTTCTTTCCTTAAATTTTGGTCTTCAACATTAAAATAAAAAGAAAGATATTCTGATGTTTATAATTCACTCTTTTTCTTTGCAATATAAAATTTGGAGGTATGTTTGCAATTACACTGTAGCTTTTTAAAAATTACAAGCGCCACAAATTAACAGTAGTAACTCATCTTTTAAAACTACCATATTACGTCATCAGAATCTTCAATGTAACAATATGTAATACTTAACAGTAGGTTATTTATTAAAGTTAGTGCAGCTAGTACAGTAATTTTTATAATACTTAATTATTAGTAATCTTCATTAATAATGAATTATTAGTGAGTACATTGATTAGTGTATGTTTTAAAATTTATAGATACAATATTTTTCTATTGCTCAACTTAAGTACATTACTATTTATTTCCATATTGTTCTCTGTTATTTAAAGATGTAAACTGTCAACCATACTATGTTTGTATTTTAAAAGATATTATGCAGTTCAACAATTTCTTTTTTTTATGTCCTTACCTGCTCCAAACACATTTTATTTTAAATTATCTACTGGTTTTACCTACATAAATGTATTTCTATCACATTTCATTATCACATGTATCACATTTCATTATTTATAAATAGGTTTTAAATTTCTTAATAATATAAATGTTTATACTGGCTGCTTTTGGTTTCAGCATCTTCATGAATATCCTTTTTCCATACTATTTAGTCTCTAAAATATCACAATGAAGATGCAAGTCTCCATGATGGTGTGGCTGGATAGCTTATCCAATAAAGGCTAGGATTAAGTGAACTAAAATGAAACCCTCTAGGGCTCACAATTATAGTAGTATAATGTTGGGCACTGTCCAACCACACAAAAATTTATATCATAGAAATGACTTCTCACATAATAAATTATCATGAAGACAAAATCGGGCAATCAGATTCCAAAGTGCCTGGGTGTTTGAAGTTAAGTGAAAGTGATGAGTTGGAGCATCACAAGAAAAACTCTAATTTAAAAAACGAAAGAAAATACTTTTTTTTACACTTTCATTATAAATTCTTTAATCCAAGTTGGACAATTAACTACTGAATCAAAAAAAGATAATATTTCAATCTTAGCATAATATGAAACCAAATTTTCAAACAAAGAATTATTTGAATCAAATAGTTTCTGAATCTACAAAGGGAAATGTGGTAGAAAAATAGTACGAGCAAGCCACATTTAGGAACTGCTTTCAAAGTAGATTCCAAATTTTAAAACTCCATAACAGATTCAAATCTATAAATTCCTGACTGTCTCTTTTAACTTTAAAATCTGTAAATACAAAATACACTTTACTAATGTCTCTGATCCAATAAAAAAGACCCAGAAAAGGTAGGGGAATCCTGGGATACTCTAGAGAATGAAATAATCAAAATTCCTAAAAATACTATTAAAATTCTACTGGGAGTTTTCAACATTTTAACCTCAAAATAATGTCAATCAATTTTAAAGTTAAACCTAATAAAAAGAAAACGTGGGTTTCTCCAATGTACGTGGGAGAATTTCAGTCAGATCATGTGGCGATCTCCAAAAACTGCTATAATGGAATTTAGAATGTAAAAGTTAGAAAATCATTTAATGTAAAACATCAGATCACTATTTATTTCAAATTAAAATGAATTTTATTCCAGCTTTAAAGCAAAAACCTTAAGTTAAAATCCCAAAATTTGACTACAAAATCCTACAAACGAATAAAAAGGAATTCCAGAATAAGATCCTAGCAGATAAACCCCAAAACTGCAAAGAAATTCAAGACAGTTTAATAGAAACAGCTAGGGAAATCGGCCCATTACAATACAAAAATAAGAGGAATTTTAAATGTGAATTGGTTATAGAAAAAAGATCTCTAGCATGGAAGAACTGGAATCCTAAAAAAGATGAGAGTAACCTTCAAATTTTGAAGAAACTAAGAAAAACAACACATAAAATTCTCAGAGAAGAAAGAAGGAAATTTCATAAAGAACAAATAGAAAAATTAAATTAAGATTTTAAAAAGAGTAATACTTGAAATCTTTACAAAATGTTTTAAAGTAAAATCACTAACTACAACCCATCAAACTTATACTTTAAAAGAAAAGACAGACCTCAAGCCACAAATAATAAAGAGAATTAAGAAATCCCAACAGAATATTTAATAAATTTATTAAACTGCAAAACCCCAAAAATAAGTTAAATGTTGATTATAAAACACCTTAAAATGAAAATTTCATACCACCAAATTTGGAAGAAATGAAACTGTAAAATCTTTAAAAAATAATAAAGATGCTAGCGAAGCCAGAATAACAGTGAAATAGTGGAAATTAGCCAATGAAGAGTTTCTTTCAGAAACAGTAGAACTTTTTGGAAAAATTTGGCAGGAAGAAAAGAACCCTGAAGATTGTAGAACTGCAGCAATTTTCCATCCTCTTCACAAAAAGAATCATAAAAAAGATGAGAATAATTACAGAGGAATCTCCAGCTTACCAGTGATATTAAAAATGTTCTCTGAACTACTATTAAACAGGTTAGAAATTCAAGTTGATCCAAAGTTAGGCGAGTTTCAAGGAGGCTTCAGAAGGGGTGGGTCAGAACAGATTATATGTTTGAAATTAATCATTAAAAACCAGATGTTAAGATCAAAACCAATGATCATAACATTTGTTGATTTTCAAAAAGCCTATGATTCTGTAGACAGGGAAACTCTTATTGAAACAATGAATGACAGAATATGGAGACGATCAGAAAACTATAAATTTAATAAAACACTCTAACAAACACATTCTCAAAAATAAAATTTTTAAGGGAAATCAGCAATTCTTTCAAAATGACAACAGGTCTGAGACACGGTGATAGTCTTTCCCCTATACTCTTTAACCTAGTATTAGATAAAATAACAAAAACATTTTGGAATGTCAACAAATCTGCTTTTGGAATCAGGGCAGGAAAAGGAAAAATAACAATAAACTGTTTAGTTTTGCAGATGATTTGGTTTTACTGGCGAATTCAGAAATGAAATAATTTCTCAAGTTGAGGATTTGAAAATAATTGCTGAAAAAGTGAATTTACAAATTTCCTTTTCTAAAACAGAAATCATGACAAATTCTAAACACAAAAAGAAATGTATAGAACCCAAATTTGGAAAAATTAAATATACAGATAAATTTAAATATTTAGCAAAATAATAACCTTAAATGGTTCGAATTAGATAGTGTTTGAAAGCAGAAAAATATTTTTTGAGATTGAAATTTTTAACTAAAAATATGTACATGAAAAATTTATCCATAAATACAAAACTGAGGCATAATATAGTATTGAACTCAGTAATCCTCTATGGGGCAGAAACCTCCAATATAACAAATCTAGAATCACTTTTAAAAACTGAAAGGAAAATTAAGAAAAATCCATGACGCAAGAAAAATTAAAAATGGATATAGAATGAAGTCAAGAAATTTACAAAATTATAGAACAAATGCTAAAACTTTTGAACATTTACAAAACAACAATCTGGAAAAGAAGACTAAAATTTGTAGGGCATATAATTCGAACGGATTCAGATAGACTAAAAAAAATTTGTGATAAATTTCATATAAAATTTCATCTCCATACATAAAACAAGTAAAGAAAGATCTAAATAAAGCAAATATTTAAATAAAAAATTGTCAAAAGAAATAAAATCTACAGAATAGAGGTTCTTGTGAATGCAAAAAAGAAAAGAGAGCACATATGCTGGACAGAAAAACACAGCATAGTGAAAGAATTCTGGAGGCGAGAGGAAAAAATCAGAATAGAAGGAGTTAAAATGATATTTGTGTGGTCCTCTACAGGCCAGTTTGAAAAAAAAAGTTTATATTGACAAAGCAAACCAAATGTTACAATAACATTTAATTCTTATTATAAAATTTGGTTTATTTTGTTATAAAGTTTATGTTTTAAAATAATTTTCATCGCCAATGATCATGGGCAAAAACATGGCACATTTAGATGTTTCATAATGTATTTATTTGCATTATATACTATGTTATAATTTTCTTTATTATAAATTTTGGGTGTCAGTTTTTTGTTAGGCCTCTCTCTTTTTCTGTTTGGCCTCCAAAATCACCATAAGGTATTACTTCAAAGGATGATATGTATCAATGTAACAGAGGTGTAATCTGTTCCTCTGACAGATTTATATAACATCAGACATATAACATCATATATCCTCTGACAGATTTATCTGTCTGACAGATAAATCTGTCTGTTTATCTGTCTGACAGATAAATCTGTCTGTTTATCTGTCTGACAGATAAATCTGTCAGAGGATATATGATGTTATATGAAATTGAACAAGCAGGCTTTAGGCCAAAACGAAGTTGCACCGACCAGGTTCTCTCGCTCACAACGTACATTGAAGCGGGGTTCCAAAGAAATCTTAAAACCTCTGCTGCGTTCGTTGATTTATCAGCTGCTTATGACACTGTCTGGAGAGAAGGCATGATTTGTAAGGTCCTCCGTGTAATCCCATGCAAACTAACACCTCGCCTCCTTAATAACATGTTGAATGACAGAATGTTCCAAGTTATCATCGGATCCCATATAAGCTCACTGAGGAAACTCAAGAATAGCCTGCCACAAGGGTAAGTACTTCCGCCTCTATGTTGCAGACAAGCCAGAGACAAGGTCTAAGAAGCATGGCTACGTCAATGACTGGGTGCTAACAATAAAATGTAAATCATTTTATTGTTAGACCTAGATTGTTTGACCTCCTCAAGAGTCAGAGGAGGTCCTGATGGCTGACCTGGAGAAACTGGGGAGGTACTTTCGAAGATGGCGCCTCCAACCGAATGCTAGTAAAACAGAGGTATCATGCTTCCATCTGAGTAACAAGTTTGCTAATAGGGAGCTTAAAATTCTATTTGAGGATACGTGGCTCTTTCACAATAAGACACCGAAATAACTAGACGTGACACTTGATAGAATGCTTTCATTTAAGGAGCACCTAATGAAAACTGCAGGGAAATTGAGAGCGAGAAACAACATCATACATAAGCTCTGTGGAACGATGTGGGGAGCATCGGCTTCCACTTTGCGCACATCGGCTCTTCAGCCTGGTCTTCTCAGCTGCTGAATATTGTGCGCCAGTGTGGCTCAACAGCCCTTATGTTTATAGAATTGATGCTCAACTTAATGACACTATGAGAATGATTGCCGAGGTTATCAGGTCTACTCCTGTAGAATGGCTCCCGGTATTGAACCACATACCACCCCCGAACCTGCGCCGTATGAATGCTCTTGTAAGAGAGTACAAGAAGATTATGGAAATTCGAAAACCTGCGAATACATAAGGACATTGAGAATGCCAGTCATGGTCACCTTCGGTCTAGAAAGCCACCTATCAAAACAGCTACTGCTGCCACAGAGGACGACGGATTTGACCTAACTGACGCCTGGCGTTGAGAATGGACCACAAAGCAGAATAACCAAATCCCACTCAAAGGCCGCCAGGTTTTGACTTGCCACGTAAGACATATAAACGGGGTATAACACCGATGTCCCTTTGTGAGTGTAGTGAAAATCAAACTATCAGACACATCACAGAAGTTTGCCCTAGGTCAGCTTATGAAGGGAATCCTAAGATTTTGTGATGGCGACTCTAGAATCGATAGCATATATTAGTTTGTTAAATCTTTGTTTATAATTTTGACTGTAATTGGTGTTATATTTTAGTGCCATACGCTAAATAAATAAATATTTCCATTATACACCGTGTTATAAATTTTGGGTGTCAGTTTTTTGTTAGGCCTCTCTCTTTTTCTGTTTGGCTCCTGGAATCACCATAAGGCATTACTTCAAAGGATGATATGTATCAATGTAACAGAGGTGTAATCTTGTTCAGTCTCAGGTTGACCATTCCTGAAATGTGTGGTTAATTGAAAACCCAACCACGAAAGAATACTGGTATCCATGATCTAGTATTCAAATTCATATAAATGTAACTGCCTTTACTAGGATTTGAATCTTAGAACTCTTGACTTCAAAATCAGCTGAATTGCGATGAATTTAACCACTAGATCAATCCAGTTGGGTACTTTATTAATTCATTATTTTTTTTTATTTATTTACTTTTTGAGCATAATTTCTGTATACACCTACATGATTTAATCATATTAAATCATAATACCAAATTCAAATTCTTTTCCTGAATTTGAATGCACTCTTTCTTTGAATTTGTGTGCGTTCTTTCAAGTCATGTTGTGATATGTTCTAACCAATCGTAATGATGAACTAACAGGCATTTAATATGTAGCAAACTAATAATTGACAAAACCAAACAGCAACTACTGAATAATCATAATAAATATAAAAGTATTTATGGCAATGAATAAACAAGAGAAGAGACAGCTTCTGGAAAACTTTTCAAACCCAATTAAATGCATCACATCATATTAATCATTTCTATATTAAGAGTGCCTTCCTTTAGGTTCATAAACCAAAAAAAAAAAAAAAATGGTGAAAGTGATTACAGCTAAGATTATTTTCATAATATGATTAAAATAAAGTATTATTTTGCAAAGAATATATGTAAATAACATTAACTTCAACAAATACTAATATAAAGTAATTAATACAACAATATATAACAAAGTAATTAATAATCATAATGATGTACATTAAAAGTGAGTAAATATTACAAAATAAACACATCAGAGGTTACATTTAAAAAACACACATTCTTACGATTAACAAGATATTTTAATAATATAATTAATAAGTTATTAAAATAAATTAAAAGTAACTATTTCTATTATGTAATGCAACAGAAACATAAATACTTACTTGATCAAAATACTGGCAGAACTTTCGAAGCTCAAGAGGATCTCCAGAACTATCTGATATGTGTTTTGCTCTTTTATATAGGAAAACTAATAAACGATGTTTTAAAGAATTAATTGTCTCTTCTCTAAATGGTCGGTATGAGCTACTACCAGCAGTAGGAATCACATTAGAAATAAGAAAATCATCATCTTCAAAGCAAAATCTTCCTATCTTTCTAACATCTACAAATATTCCATCAATTATATGAAACACATGGATAGTCTGATGTTGTACTGAAAGAACTGCTAAAGTATCTCGATACAAATAAATACCCTGATTGTGAGAAAGAAATATTTTATCCACCTTAAATTCTCTTGTGTCACACAACTTTCCACAATGAAGATCAACAATATACAATGAATAATCTTCCAAAGGTGATCTTGGATTTGGTGTCACTGCTTCATTGTTTGTGTAAATTTCATAAAAATGAGGCCTTAAATCTTCTGGTATATATGCAGCAGATCCAACAATCACATAACGTCCATCATCTGTAAACAAACTACACTCTCTGTTTAATTGCTCACCACTCTGAGCCACATTTACAATCCACTTAGGTTTAAAAAACCTTCCAAATACCTGATTACGAATGTAGTCACTCTCTTCATCACTTTTATTACCAATATATTCTCCTTTGCAACTATGAATCAAGTCAGCAGCAGCTGAAGAGCCTTGATACTCATATATTTCTAAAGATGTCTGATCTGAAGAAAATGCAACAAAATAATGACCATCTGGACTAAATTTTCGTAGAAAACATGGTGGTTTCTCCACATTAATAATAGTAAAATTAGGAAACACATTCAAATGAAAGGAACGGGCTACATGAAAGTGAGTTCCGGGTTTCACAGCTCCAAACGTTTCCCGTTTTATCAGGCGATTAACAATATTCTGAGGAGGTATTACACGTTCTTTAATGCCGTCTTTAACCAACATAGTGATAAAATGATAATAAAGTAGCCTAGTCTGTTCCACATCAGTTACAGGCCACTTAATGTTTTTCTATTTGCTCTACAAGGACAATCATTACCTACAAAAATAGATGCTCATACGCAAGGTTGGCACACTAATATTTGTAAAAAATATCAAAGGAATTTAATAATCCTCAACCCTTCAGTATCACAATCTAATCGTTCACATAATAAAACTTTGATATGCATAATATAAATAAAATAAAATTGCAATAAAAGAAATGTTTTCGATAGAGCCACATATCTCTCATTTTACCTATATAATCAGTTTTAATAATTTTTAAAAAATCATTAGACTAATACACTACACATCCACATCCGATTTTCGTTTTTTACAAATACATAACTAAGTAAATTGTACCATAATCCTACACAAACAAATGAATCTTTTTAAAAATAATATAAAAATATGATCGGTCAACTTAAAAAAAAACAAATCAACAATAAACTCCATGATAAAACTCAAAACAACACCCATCCAACGTACTGTCAACAATCATAACCTAACAAAACACAAAACCATCCTTCCTAGTTTTTAAAGTTTCCACTGTGACCAACATAAGAACCATAACAAAATTAACAAGATTAATGTGCAAAGAATAAATTGTATACAGCAGTATATTTTAAAAATCTATATTCAATTTTTGAAATTAAAAACATGTAATTTTAATGTGAAATTAGGTATGTCACTCTTCAGAAGTATCTGGGTGTTATCCTTGATGAGAGGCTTCTCTTCAAGGAGCACCTGCAGAATGTGGCGAAGAAGGCAGTTGTGCTTTCTTCGCCACATACTGCAGGTGCAGTATGTGGCGCGTACTCCAGGTGGAGTACGGACGCCGTACTCTACGGCGTCCGTAGAGTAGTCCATCCCGATTGGGGGTTGAATTTCCGTACCATGCAGATTCTTTACAAAGGTGTTTGCGAGGCCATTATGTTGTACGTTGCGCCCGTTTGGGCTCATCGTTTGCGGTACCAATGTTATAGGGACATCCTATTACGAGCCCAGCGTCTTCTTTTATTAGCGGTTGTCGGCGGTTACAGGACTGTCTCGCGAGAGGCAGTAACTGTGATCGCGGGCATCAAACCTGTGGATATTTCGGCTACGGAACGTAGCCAGCGGTATGTTGCAAAGAAGGGAGGCCTTCTTACTTCAGGGCGTATGCGTGAGATCGAAGACCAAGGTTTTGACTCTTGGCAAGATAGGTGGAACGATTCTTTAACAGGTCGTTATACGCATGGTATATTCCCCAATGTTAGAGAGTTGCGAGCGGTTAGCTGGGTATCCCGCAATCGGCACACGACACAGTTCCTCTCCGGACATGGTGCCTTTAGGGATAAATTGGCTAGGTTTAGGTTGGTTGATTCCGGCTTCTGTCCGGACTGTAGGGTCGATGACACCGTGGACCATGTCCTACACATATGTCCCCGGTACGAAGCTGAGCGTACCAGAGTTACTAGGGAACTCGAGAGAGTAAACTCTGGTTTGGATCTACGAGTCAACTGGAGGACTCGTAGAGAGTGGACAATAGTTGCTGGCTTCCTCGCCCTGAGCAGGACTGCCGAAGGGATTTAGTAGGTGATAGGAACCTGGGTGGCTAGGGACCGCCTGGGCAGTTGACTGGCCGAAGGCAGGCGCTTAAGGCAGCGTGCCTCGGTTAGAATAATTAGTGTTATTTTGTTGGAGTAAGGCTGTCGGCGGAGTTGCGGCCGCTGCCAACGGGCATGGTTATCCTTGTCTCGGGGGGTGCGGTCGCGCTTCGACGGGGGCATTTTGTGAGCTAACGACACTGTCGGCGGGGCGTCTCTGGGTGCCGCTTCGGTGGTATGCAACGACGTTTCGGCGGCGGTTACGAAAGATGGTGAATGTCACGCGGGACTCCGCGATGGAGCTGTGTGGGAGTAGGCGTTAATTCTCCTCTCCCGGGCAGACCGGAGCGGAGTCAGTAAGAAACTTATTTCGAGTAATAAGCGGGGTTCTTAAGGGAACAAGGTCTAAATTTCGCTGTGTTAACTTTAGTGGGAAAGTTTTGTTATAGTGGTAGTTTTGCTCGGATCTGAGACATTCGATAATTGGCTCAATAAAGTTAGTGTTAGGCGAGGGGTCTTCATTCCGCGGTTAGGCTTCTAGCTTAGTTCCTGAGGGCGACGTGGTAGCTGCAGGTGTCCGTTGTCTTCATTCTGAAGGCATAAACACATAGAACTATCTTGGGGTGAACTTTACCGATGCAGATGTCCCTCGGGGCATCTGCATTGGTGGCATTTCTGCGGGGCCTGAACTGTAAGCTGTGGTGCGCAATCAGTTTGAGGGCGAGAATATGTCCTCCGTTAAAGCCACTACTGGCTAGGAACGGAGGGGGTGGTGTCGCGACCGTTCACGCTACTAGGTGGGATCTTCTCCCTCGGTGGGGAATCGAGATGGTCCACTATAATGCCAGTACTCGTGGGAAGCGTATGTCAGTCCCAATATCTATTCCTTCGGTGGTTGTTGGTTCACGTGAAAAAACAGCAAATCCGGGAGTTTAAAAAGGCTACGACCGACCTTGTCAGCCAAAGATATGACGAATGACAGAAATTAGAAATGTAACAAAGAAAGATAAAATATCTAATGTGTGTTTCCTTGTGTTTAGATGTAAAGAGGAAGGTAGATCCTTTACTAAAGTTTCTGTTTCTTAGAAATAAGTGTGTAGTAGCAACTAGTAGCTCACCAAGATCCATCAAAAAGCTTAGCAGTGGCGCCCTTCTAATTGAGGTTAATAAAAATGAACAGAGTTGGAAGCTCCAAGTTATATAGGAAATAGAGCTAGAAGTAGATATATATATATATTTTTTGTATATATATATATATATCAAAAACCATAAGGAAGCACCAAATTTACCCCTTGATTTATACCCCAAGAATTTTAATATGGTTTAATTTCACAGAGGGAGCAGAAAGCAGAGCTAAATGTTTCATGAGCCAAAACTTGCTAACGAACCGTTTCCTGACCTATGTTTATATGAACATTTTTCTAATTTTGGCTCTAGAATCATTTCCTGAGAAATTGCTGTTCAGTTGGTGATTACTTATATGACCTTTTTTAATGTAGTAGCAGTGATATTTGATATAGAGTCTTAACTTAAACAAAATATTAAGTTCATCAAGTGTATGTGGGTTGTTTGAGTACACATTATCTTTCAATATGGAAGGACTCAGGTCCGGTGAATGAGGAAGCCATAGACTACAAGAAATTATCCGGTCATCAAAGAAATAGCATATTTTGCCGTATGTGCAGTTACTTCATCTTGTAGCCAGCAATCACTCTCATCAGCATGAAGCAAAGCAATAAACTGCATGATTATTTCTTGATACCGTTCAACTGTGAATGTCTCCGAAAAAAAAGATAGGCCTGACAATTCTCCAACGAGGTACAACACACCACATCTTAATTTTTTGTGAATGTAATGACTGTTCTTGGAACATATGTGCTTTCCCTGAAGACCATATTCTGTAATCTGACTGTTAATATATCCACTAAGATGAAACCAAGCTTCATTGCTGAAAAAACCATGTCTAGAGCAGATATATCATTTCTGATGACTTACGTTAGTCCGGTATAGATGTAATTTTAGAACATAACTAGCTTTACGAACACTTCTGTAAGATAGCCCAATCTGATTAGAAAGTTTTCAGAGTCTTTTTTTAAAGAATGAAGTGGTGTTTCATTTATTGTCTGCAGATTGTCGTCAGTTATAACACTTGGACGACCAATACACTTACGGTCACGCACACTATCTGTATCCCGAAAACAATTAAATAAACAACATATAGTGGATTTATATGACACATCATCTGGAAAAGCATTTAAAAAAAATCACCTTGACACTGTGTACAATTTCGATTTGCTGTAACTCACAATAATGACACGTTCTTGCATAAAACACATTGCTGCTCAGACTTAACAAATAACTGGGTGCCACGCCCACAGTTGCCTGGAGGCATGATCTAGCAGTGCTACCATACACTATTCTGTCATACAAAAATTACCCTAATTAAAATATCTTTTACAAATTTAACTGTCATTCCTACAAAGCATAGAAATTTGTGTATATATATATATATACAGGTGATTGTAGTTACGTAACCCAAACTGTTTTTGTGTGTGTGTGTATATATGTACACACATACACAATTTTTTTCCCTAATTTAAGTATTGAAGAAGGGTTCAAAACTATATATATATATATATATATAGGTAGGATTGTATCTTAGCTACATAGGGCTCCTAGCTCTCAAGATATATAGGAAAAAATGAAGTGATAGTGGAGCCCCACAATACATTGAATTCCAGAAAGGAAGTGATCTTCTGCCATGATTTGACTGATATTGATTTATCAGAAATATCTGAAAAGCTATCATCACAGTCTGCTTCATCTGTGCAGAAAGGAGAATGGTATTGATGTGCTTCATTCTCACTTATTTTAATTTTCTCAACTCCAATTATTCCTAAAGAATAAAAAATTGGCTACCTATCTGTCTGTGTGCGACCGTTTATACCGAATCTAAGACACTGCTTTCAGTGTCATAACCAAGACAGTTGCACGAATGAACAAGTGTGTGCATGTTGTGGTTATACAGGGCATGATGATAGCACATGTGCTGAAATAGAAAACTATGTTAACTGTAAAGATCCATATTCAGCTAGGTTTCAGGAATGCCCCCTCTATAAGGAAGAAAAGGCTATATTAAAAATCTGTACTGAGGAGAAAGTATCCTTTCCTAAGGCTCGTCAGGGAATATAGAAAATTCCTCAACATGAGGAATCCAGTATAACCTGGTGTTAGTTTTGCAAAAGTCTCACTAACAAGGACAAAAAGGGAACAAATGCACATCGTGCAAAAAATTAACAAAAATGGTAGAGGCCTTGTCAGAACAAGTAAAATCATTCACATCTGTTATTACAGCACTGAGTACAGGCAAGAAAATTACGTCTGTTAGAAAGTCCAAAAGTGGTTTATTGAAAACCACTTCAATCAATTCACCACCAAAGAAAATTCCCGCTGCACCAACGCAGCAAACTACCTAGATCACTATGAACGGATCTACTAAAACCTTGTCACCTGGTAGGTGTCTCTGGCCTCCCAGGCTTTTGAGTCACCTCCATCTCAAGGACACTTGGAGGTGATGAAGTGTTCGAAGAAGCGAAGTACGTTTAAAAGTTACCAATAGCAAAAAGAAAAAACAGATAGTATTTGATAAGTAATCTGCACGCAGTTTTTATGCATATATATAATATAAGAAAAAGTAATATTTTATGGATACAAAGATTATTCAATGGAATGTTTGCAGTCTTCATTCTTGCTGTGAAGATATTAAAATCCTTTAATAATACGGTGTCTGCAGGAGACTCACCTCCATTCCCAGGATGATGTCATTTCGAGGATTCATCTGCAAAAGAAATGACTGCCAAACTGAGGTTGAGGACATGAAGATATGGCTGTTTTCCTGAAGGTAATCATAGTAGCCGCCTGTGTTCTGTTAGTGGCAAACATCCCTGTAGTCTCAGTGAAGTGATATTGGCACCATTCAAAGTGACTATATGCAACTTATACCTTTCTCCAAATTCTGATATCAGTGAGGATGATCTGGCTTGTCTACTTTCCCAAATTCCTATACTCTGCCTAATAATAAATAACTGGTGATTTCAACGCCCATCACAATTCTTGGGGCTAATCATCATGTTCTCGCTGAAGTAATGTAGTTGATCAACTGAGGCAGAACTTAGATCCCTGCTTAGTGAATGGTGGATTGCACACATTTATGTCATCTTCTTTTTCATGCATTGATCTTTCCTTCTGTTCAACAACTTTACTCCCACGTCTTATCTGGTGCATTTCCAAAAACTTCTTTGGAAGCGATCATAGACTGGTTGTAATTTCAGTCGGTAATAGTGATTTGCCTCAGAGTCAGGCACACAGTTGAGTGGTTCAGAAAGCAGACTGGGTCGGGTACAAGGATTTCTTTGTCCATTATGTCAAAAGTGTTAGTGTGATCCACCAATTTTGCAAGTTTACACATCAAATTCTTGAGAGCGTGAATATTTCATCCCTGTAACATCTGGAAAGCCAAGGCAGCCTGCTGTTCCTTTGTGGGATAAAGACTGCAGGTGTGCACTAAGGGATCAGGGTAGGACTTTACACAATATCAATTGAAGACCAACAACTTATTTTTCTGCACCTTGCGAGGGCCGTTTGCTGTTGAGTGTTTCAGTGTGCTAAACGAAAATCTTAGCTGAATTATGTCGAATTCATTTCTTGGACAACACCATTATCTTTTATATGAAAAAAGGTTCAAACCTGTGGATCAGTACAGTCTATGCAGCTGATTGGGGTGCAAAGTGGTGGAACCCTTATTACCATGCCAGTTGATGGGTCAGACACATTTAGGTCATTTAAGGCAGTTTCACTTACATCATCGTATTATCCTGAGTTTGTGAGATATAAGTTACAGGTAGAAAATATCATGTTGTGATTGGAGGCTCGCAAAATTAATTAACCATACCCTTTTCTTATAAGGTATACCATGAATAATTCTTGTGACACATCCCATCTCCTTAACCAATACTCTGTGCAAAGTGATGGAACGAATGGTAAACCATCGTCTAGTGAGGTACCGTGAGAGAAAAGTCCTAATTACCCCAGAACAATGCAGTTTCCACCAGGGTAGATTGTCTATCAACCATGTAGTTGCCCTGGAAGCTGCTAATCAAAATGCCTTTTTATTTCACCAACACCTGGTGCTATATTTTTCTATTTGCAAAAGGCATACAACAAGGCCTGGAGGAGAGGAATACTAAATACACTTCATGAATGGGGTATACAAGGCAATCTCTTCGCATTTATCAGGGGTTTCCTCCGTAGTTGGTCCATCTGAGTTCAAGTTGGAAAGGCAGTATCTGAAAGTTTCACACTAGAAAACGAAGTATCTCAGGGAAATGTCCTAAGTGTTACTTTTTTTGCTGTAGCCATAAATAGTATAACATACTGCGTGCGAAAACCCGTTATGTGTTCTTTATTTGTAATGATTATTCAATTTATGTAGCATGTAGAAGATCAGCTAAAGGTGAGAGGAACAAACAGAATTACCTGACTAGAATCGTGGAGTAAATCTACTGTATTCATGTTTTCCCTGGAAAAAAGTGCATTTGATTTTCCCGGTTGAGCAAAAATGTTGATCCATCCACAAATGTATTTACATGTAAACCAGTTGAGACATGCAAGCGGGCTAGATTTCTAGGAATGTGGTTTGACTGACTAACTTGGGTAACACATTTGAAGGAGCTGAAGGTAAAATTTTGAAAAATATTAAACAAGCTGAGAGTTCTATCTAATACTAGTTGGAAAGCCAATTGTCTATGCTTGCTGCTCTCCTTCGAGCTTTGAAGTGGTTGGCATGGGCCAACACTCTAAAGATGCTGATGTAGTCAATCATTCATTTATCTGTCTTACTGCAGGTGCATTTCGCTCTAGCCCCGTGGTAAGTGGTGAGCCATCTCTGTCGAATAGACAAAAAAATTTTATGATATAAATAGTATGAATCCTGATGCTATGATTTATACAGATGGCTCTTAAAACATTAATTCTGTTGGTTGTGCTTTTGTGGTTGGTAACGGAACTTACATGTTTGGCCTTCCCAGCATTTTCATTGCAAAGCTGTATGCAGTTAATAAGGTCTTAAGTATAATTAGACCAACATTTTGACATGTTGTTTTCTCAGATTCATGAATGCTTTACAGGTGATTAGAGGTACGAGGTGTGATCAAAAAATACGGTGAATGAATTTTTATAGCGGCAACTGCCGATGCTACATCCGTATGCTGTAATTTGTCCAATAGCGTGATCAACTGTGACGGGCAGGGACAAGTTGTAACACGTTTGAGCTTGCCAGTCAGCTGCCAGAGCCACTAGAGTGAGGTTGTGTTTATCATGTCTGTCACGCAACATGGATTTTGAACAACGCATTAACATTAAGTTCTGATTTAAATTGCAAAAGAGTGCCAAAGAAGCTCACGAAATGTTAGAATTGGTGTACGGCGATAATGTGGTAACTTTGAAGACTGTGTACAAGTGGTATGACCGATTTAAAAACGGAAATGAGTCTGTTGAAGACGAGCAGTGTGCGGGACATTCAGTAACCTCAAAAACAGTTGAAAATCTACAAAAAGTGGAAACAATGGTTCGTTCAAACAGGCGAATGACTATTCGAGTGCTATCGGAAGACCTTAACATCTCATACGGATCCGTTCAAAGCGTTTTGCGAAAGGACGTACGAAGAAAGCATCCAGAAAAATGGACCAATGGCTTCCTTCTTCACCACGACAACGCGCCGTGTCACACCTTGCTTCTCAATCGTGAGTTTTTGGCTGAAAAAAGTGTTCCTGTCTGTCCACCTCCGCCATACTCACCGAATTTAGCACCATACGACTTTTGGCTCTTCCCAAAAATTAAAACTGTGCTTAAAGGAAAACATTTTGACACCATTGCTGACAATGAGAGGGCCACGACCGAGCAGCTGAAAGCCCTTCCGAAAGACGCCTTCCAGAAATGCCTCCAGTCATGGAGTCAACTTTGGGATAAGTGCATTGCTAGCCAATGACAGTACTTTGAAGGAGATTAAATCAAATTCTATGTAACCTTATTACTTTTTTTAATAAATAATTATTCACCATACTTTTTGATCACACCTTGTATGTACTCAGACATCCTAAATTTTATAAAAATATTTATTAAAATCTATAACAAAAGATATTAAGCTGTAACCAGATTGGTATGATTTTAGAGTTGTTAAAACAAAACCATAAAAATTACCTTCTGTAAATTTTAATATATCATTAATCAAATATGTATCTCAAGGAACATGGGATTTTATAATATTAGTTACAATAGAAGCAAAAATATTTAACTGGTAATGTGATTTAGCATGTCAAAGCTAAAGGGACATGCTAAATCACATGTATTAAATCAAGTAAGAAGTTTATCAAATTAACTGCAAAGTTTACAATACTGATTTGTAGATGAATGTTATTAACTAAAGAATTTCCTTTTTTGCCTGATTATTTGCAGTTTTTCCTTTTGAATAAAAAGGAATTTCATGCATCTGGTTAAATATATCATAATGCAATCTTTAAAAATAACATAGATGTATAACTGAACTAATTCAAATCAAACTTAAAATAGAAGTGATCAACTATGTATAATTCATACATTTTTAAATAATCTGTTCTTGGATGAAGTTCATTAATTCCTAAAATAATTAAGATATTATTGAAAAAATCTAATACAGCCATAACTACATGTAAAGCTACACATAGTAATTGAGTAAGGTTCTGTGTATAAATTTTTAATGTGTCTCTAATGTGCCATGTTATTATGAGAAACAAAAATTTTTCATACCTGACTTTTACTAATGAATGATTCCATAATTAATCTCTAATTACAATCGTTTTCCAAGCGACAGATGAAAAAATTTAGTAATTAAAAATAACTAAAATTTTGGTAGCTGTAAAATACATAAAAAAATTAGATAAAGACCATTAAACCTTGAAATTGAAAATAATCTTAAATAAAGTCTTACAGTGGTTAATTTAATGGACCTTACATTTTATGATGATATGAAATTTATCATCTACAAAATTAACAGAGATATTTTATTCCTAAATAAAAAGCTTTAAAAACTCTAAATGATAAGAATGTTTTTTTATGAAAGTTCATCAGGATAAGAAATTTTTAAGGTTTTATGTCAATAACTGCAGTTTAATACAGGAATTTTTTTTGGCTCTAGGCAAGTTTCACTAGTTCACTAGATTTAATGTGAAAAAAATATTTATTTTATGACATTCAGGTAGTTTCTGAATATCTTGAGCAACTCTCTTTAATGGAATCAGTAATCTGCTGCATCCTTGTCCATTTAGTGAAAATATCTGTAGATTGTACCTTATGATCCTTATCTTTTTGTACCTTATGATCATAAAGACAGGATGTACAGTTATTCAGAATCCAGGAACAGAAAGGTTTTAAATCAAATGACAAAGAAATCAGAGATAATCAAATCTGCATCGTTTCATAACTTAAATGACTGATAGAAATTTTTCATATTTAATGATAACCTTAAAATTTAATAAAGATTTATGCTAAAAAATGTTTTTTTTTTAATCAAATCAACTTTGGTATATCCAAATACATTTTTGAGATGTACTTGAAATAAAATTTATATTAAATAAAAATGTAGCAGTATTTGTATAGGTGCCTACACACAAACTGGTATAAATGACTACATTGATGACAGTACCATCAGTTTTTGTCAGCCTATTCAGGCAACTGAAACAAATAGGTTATTTATTCAATATTCTTGTGCCTGAATTAGTAGACATGTGGAGGATCAATCCCAAGACTCTTTCAACAATTTGTATGTTGTAGTGACAAGACATATATATCTTTATAACAATGACAACTGATTTGCGAAATCATCATTGTGTTTGGAGGAATTTATAAAAATGAAAAATTATTTTAAATTACTTACAAATACTATGGGAAATAGAGTCACTGGCAAGAAAAGAAAGTGTACAGAAGAAAATTAATAATATTCAGAGTAATTTTCAAAGATTTAGTCATACCTTTCAAGTCAGGAGCCAATATAGATGACATTTATATCCCCAGATTGTGGTGTTTCAAACTACTTAATTTTTTAACAGATAAATAAATATGGTCTTTCGTTCCAGTTTATTTATGTGGTTTTAAGTACACAATAGTATCAATTTTCTTATCAATGTGGTTTATATAAGCAAATTAATAAATAAACCAAATCGAAAAAATTACGGTATAACCTTTTGTTTCAACTTCACAGGTCTCATTAACTAGGAAGCATTAAAAATAAAACAAGAAATAAGAATTATTAAAGTTTGTGTATAAACTTATCTTGTCATGGAACTTTTCTTACACTTACAAAATAATTAGTGAAGTGTTTCCTAATTTTTTCATACTGTTTATATTTTACTAGATTTCATAGGTCTAATAAATGATTTCAAATTTATATGAGTACTATTTAAACCTAATTTCTCAGTTCAACCTCCTACATTTCCACAGTCAAAACAATCTGAAGGAGAAACAACTGACAGTCATTAAAAAATGTTGCACCACAAATGTGCTAATATTACTGAATCAATGTTTCAGCATCTAGGTTAATTTGTGCTTGAAATATTACAAACTTAGAAGAAAGGATATTGACATGATAACGATCTACGATAAGTCTCACATGAGAAAGTCAATAGTTTAAAATTGTTTTACAGTTTGAGTCCAGGTTTGCATGCAGGTAATGTTTCATCATATCCTCTCTGGGATGAAATGCATCAATGGAAGTAAATATGTTTGGTAGAGATGTGGAAATGTCTCTTCAGATGGAATATTTAAATAAAGAAAGGTTTACTAAGTTTCTCAAAAAATTTTGTATTTTGAAGAACACTTCATCAAAAATTCTTCCACTTGTACCGAATGAAAATAATAGATATTTATTATGCGCTATTGAAAATATCTTCATTTATAATTAAAATAAACTCCTTCCACCAGGAAGCTGGTTAATCTTTCTAAGATATATTATATTTATCCTTTCTTCATGTCAACTGAATTTTAAAACCTACAGTCATATACTGCATAATTATTGCTGTAAACTTGTTATTGCGATATCAATATTCAATAGCAAGAATATTAGTATTACATTTGATACCAACATTTGTCTCACAAACTGTCTTAAGGACTGGTGGTATCTGTAAATTAGTAGTTTTGTAACTTGGATTTAATTTAAAATAATTACTTAACAAATTATTTTTTGTGAAGTAATTATGAAACAGAAATATACTTTTATCATCCAGATAATAAAAATAAATAAATAAAAAGTTTATGAGACTACTATATGCAGTGGTGCATGTCATTAGAAATATTAGAATGTAATTGATTCTGTTAGAATATAAGTGAGGTGTATAAATAAAAACTGATAATCAGATCAATATGTGGTAACCCCGATTTAATCTTCAAAGATGAAGATGACTTTATATGTATCAGAATTGAATTCATTACATTCAGTAGCATTAAAAAAAGTCTTTGAGCAATTGCAAAAGAAGTAAGGGATTAGGAAAAAATACAAAAACATTAGAATGCAAAAAATACTGCTAACAACCTGCAACTTTTAAGTTACATGAAAATTTTGATTTTATTTAAAATGTGAGAATGGCCATACAAAATAATAAATAAAATTCAAGGAAATAGTGCAATAATAAAATGTAGTAGAAAAGAGAATGAAGAAAAACTAATTAAGAAACATAACCTTAAAAGTAGAAGTAAAATTAAAAATCTGATGTGGACACTAAATGACTTCCTTGCACACTTATTAAATTACACATATTTTTTATATAATTATATTTTTTTTATTATTATTGAATTATTATTTATTTTAATTTTTTTTAAATCATAGGTTATTAATTATTAATAAATCAATATATTTAAATTTAAAAAAGTTACAAAAAAACAGGAAATGAAGTCTGATTCAATGCCCTCCCCTTGTAAGATTCCAAATATTTCATCAACTAAAATTTTATTGGGCTATAACTCTAGAACCAACAGAAATAAGTACCACTTATGATATATCATTGAGAAGCTCTCAATAAGGGCTTATTAGTGGAGTTAAGAAGAGGTCCAAAATCCAAATCCTTTGGATTTTGGGCTTTTTTTGGACACTTTTCAGTTGATTGCAGTCAAAAGCGGGTGCAAAACTAGATGTTACAACGGTCCTAAATCCAAAATTTCAACATTCTACGGCTAATCATTTTTGAGTTATGCCAGATACATACAGACATTGCACAGAAACTAGTCAAAATGGATATTTCCATTGAAATCTAAAATTTTTTGCAATTACAATACTTCCTTGTACTTTGTAAAAGGAAGTAAAAATACTAGTATAATTGTAGAGTTATTGCTTTATTGTTTATGGTGCGAATGCATGTAGACTGAGATAGTCAGATAGGAGATGATTTTGATTATTTCCAGTAGTCGAACACTTTTATTTTATTTATGAGTGATTTTGTCTATTTATTGGTTGGAAGGAATTTTGTGTTTATTGCACAGCTACAGCAAGTGTAGAATGCTTGAAGGACAGATTAAATTAAGATTCATATTCATCAATTCTTAAAACTAAACAATTTTATTTGTTAACCTGGGTAATGGCCTAAGGACAAGGCAAAAATTTATGAACAGATTTTACTGTTGTTTTCCTCCTTTTGGAGAAGGGGATATTGCTTTTTTTTTTCTTTTGTCATTGTATACTTGAGAATTATAAGTTAAATAAATTCATGTTATTACATCACAGAGAACATTAGAAGGATGTGTTGAGATCAATCAATCCATCAAAAGCAATAAAAATCAAATTTATTTTTAGATAGATAAACAAAAAATTTAAAATTAAGATGACTATATACTTAATTATAAATGAATATAGTTTTGTACAAGTTATATTTTGCACATAACTCAAGAACTTAATTTCTTGGCCAGAAAACTGCACATATTTTCACTAATGTTTATCAAAACTTTCTAATAGTAATTGTTTCTAACGTGTGGAGATTTCATTTACTCTTTGATATTACTGTGTTTGAATACTTAAAGTTTAATACAATAAAGACCTGCTGCTCAGTTGTAAATCTTACAGAACATCACCCAACTTATCCACTTTCTGGTTATTTAACACAAATTCATATTTTAAAATTTCACTTCCTAAATTATTTTTCCTTATTATTTAAGGAAATATTTATTCCAATTTATCTTTGTATACAGAAATGCATGACCAAAAATAAAAGAGAAGAAAAATCAAAATATATAATCCACAAATTTATTCACATTTACATTACTTTTATAAAAACAATGTTAAAGAAATAAAACAAATTTTTAATTTTATTTCGGAAAAAAAAATTTAATTTGATTACAAACAATGGGCTTAGCTTCACAATACTCATGAATGTAATAAATTCACACAAAAAATAAATAAACACTGTTTCAAAACCAAATATTATGGAGAAGCAAAACTGAGGAACTGAGATGCATCACGAATGCTACTAAGAACAGTTGATGTGTCTTGTCTGTAAATTTTAGGTGGTGACGTAGTAGAACCTGGTGATTTAAGATCTGTGTATACAAATGGGAAGTACTGAACTCTCTGACTAGACCAAGCCTAAGATAAAAAAAAAAAAATTAAAATTATTCACTGCAGCTTCTAGTTTACTTAAGTTATAAGCAACATAAAGCATTTACCAATTTGATAAATCCAAATAAAAATAAGTAAGACTTTATTTAATTCTTATAAAGACTACATCTTAAAATAATTTTACATTTTAAAATTCATTTTTCTTAACAATTACAAATTTTATTCTATTTCTTATTATTTAATAACTTTTTGAGAACAATCAGTTATGTAAAATTATTTTACTGTTCTTCAGTCTGCCTTCTAGTATTAATTTAACAGTTAGATTTGCCTCCCTGGCACTATGCTCCTTTCTAAACTCAAATTGACAAAAAATATCACATTTGATCTCAATGAACTACATACTGGCCGAGTATTTTTTATGAACATCTTGATGATGCATTTATCTTTTTTTATTTGTCTGATCCTGTTTTCTGTGGTAAAATAATATCTGAAATCTGAAGATAATTGCTGTCTCAAAGATTCTGTTACTAATCTCCACATTGCTATTTCTGTTTATACAAATATACTTCACTCAAGAGTGAAGATACAAGACTGTAACATAATTCCAGCATTATATTATTTATGGCTACAACCTTATTCTTAAATCTTTGACAGGTCTTATCAAAATTTCATCTTAACGACAGCTTTTTTAAATCCTCCCAAAGAAAATCTTTAAATAATCAATTTCTTTTTCCTCTTCAGACACCTCATTAAAAAAATGTTACCATATTTTGGCCATCTTTATGCTTTTGACATCTGTTAACCATAATTATATACTTAAAGCAGTCTTCCAACTACAACACTCATGATAATAAACTATCCATCCTAATTCCTTAAAATGTTCTATTACTTTTTAACCTGTTTCAACCTTCCAGCAGTTATTTTTTCTTTGTTTCCATCTATCAATTATATTATTTCTCATTTTCAAGTCTTTCTACAGACTATGTTTTACCTTTCTAAATAAAGCTTTTTCTCATTTTATTTCCTTCATAAGGTATTGACTAATTTTAATCCTTTGCATTTTTTTTTTTTAATACTATTGTTCATTCTATTAAACTGATTTCATTCATTTTTTTAAATGAATTTATTTATAAATGGCTCAGTTTTATTTAAGACTATTAAATTTTTGTTTTATCTTTTTAATTAATATTTTTTTCTTTTGCCTTCAAAAGTGTGGAATTATTTAAAAATTAGAAATATATTCGAGACATTCAGAAAATAATGGCAAAATAACTTAGTAAATTGTAATCCTACCGTAACCTACCCCCATAAAAAATTATAAATAAACACAATTTCAACAGTATTTTCTCTGTCACATAAAAGATTTCTTTATATGCATTATCAGTAGAAATGCTGTATCTCATATAACTAAAGCATGATAATAAATAAAGAAATAAAATAAACCATTTCTAATGAGTATACACCTAATTATAAACATTCCGAAGTAGACTATAAGGAAAATTTTGTTTCATCTGCACATACAAAACATAATCTTAATGAACCACAGTAAACAAGGTTACAAAGGCTATTTGACTAGTAAAGAAGCATATAATAATTTTTTATACATATAAAATAATTTAAACTGACCTATAAAAGGAAAATGAATACATTTTATGAGTAAATTACTAATAGTTTTGTTATGAGCATTATTTACAAACTTTATTGAAAAAAATCTTTTAAATAAAGGAATAAAAATTTTAAAAACCACTACAGCCCTGTTTTGAAATCCTTCTTGAACATATCTTTTCCAGCTACAAAATTTAACATCTTTCTACGACTTTACCTATTGACTGATTTATATATTCTGGACATCTGAAGACTTCTTCGGGTGTATTCTAGAATAAGGCCTGCCACTGATGTTCATGTAGTGTGCATAATCAAAAACCTTTTAAGTTTATCTATGGGCTGGGTTCTCTATCTTTTAACAACTACTTAAAAAACATTGTTTGATTGCAGTTTTTATAAGTAGGCTAGTAAAGTTTTTACTCTCTAGTCTACCTCAGGCCCAGTAAATGGCATCTTAGCACTTTTTGGATAGTTTGAACTCTTTAATTCCTTCAAAGCCCACAAACTCATCATCTGAATCCTACTGTTAATGGAGGCTAAGGTCTGCATGGAATTCCCAACACGAAGAGAATAATTGTTTGAATTAAGCCTTTAGAGTGCTGCCTATCAGACCACATAACGCACTACATCGTTAACACAGGTATATGCATCTAGGAGAAAATTTCACCCTAAAAAGTAATTCTAGACAATATTCAATAATTTTAATACTCACTCATTTACCTAGAACAAGAACTTTATGAGCTCTTTGTTGTCAGACAACCTTGCTATACATTAGCTGTATTTCAGCCACTACCTTATCTATCAATAGCTTAGACTTCTAATCATTAAGATGTCTGCAGATTAAAAATAACTGACCATTTCTGGCTTATGATTAGCTTGAGACGCCACTTTGGCCTAACAGCATAGTGACCTAAAGATATTTAACCATCCTGGCACTACATGGTCTGGCACAATCAATAGTAGTATTACTGATTCCAAACAATTTCCTAGGTAAGTGGGTGATACTACAATGATCTTAAGACTGAGTCAGACCTTCATACCCATGCCAGTCAAATAATAACTGTAGCTTTCATGATATCTGTAACTAGGTTTGACACTTTTCAGATGATTTTAAGGGTAATCTTGTTTTAACAATTTACTAAAATTACTAATTAAATTAAATTTAAGAGATGAGAACAATAAAACACTGAAAAACTAACTTACAATTGTCAGATTGGCACCTTCACTGAAATTCTTCTGAAAACTTATTACAATAGGCATTTCTCCAGAAAGCCCTCTGATGAAACAGCTGGAAAATTAAAATAATAATTTACACTCTTACAATGCTCATTTAGTTTCCTAATACATTTCATAGTCAATGAAAACTGAAAGAGATCATGGCCGTTGTGAGCTGAACAAAAATCATAGAAAGTTACTCTTTTTTACAAACGTTAGTTACAAACTAACATACTCTCATGCTAGCTACTAAAATAAATATTAAAGATATGTGTGTGTGTGTGTGTGTGTATATATATATATATATATATATATATATATTTACACACACACACACACACACAAGATGTACCACTAAGTTCTCCGAGGATTTTCATAACCTATTCTACTCGTGAAAATAGAGAATTTAATTATGAACAAAATGATGTTAAGATCATTTGAAAAAAAAAAACAGAAAAGTTGAAAAATTCAAATTTTATTTAAAAATAGTATATTGCTACATTTGTCATTAAAGTACTTATTTAATGTAAACAAAAACTAAATTCTTTTTTAGTGATGTGAAAAATTTATAAAAAAATATAATATTAAAAATGGCTGTTAAAAAGTTAAAAAAAATCATAGAATTTGCTGTAGGAACTGGAATTTTGGTCCCACAAGAACCGGCGATATAATAGACCACTCCAGCAGAGCACACGCGTACTGGAACTAGAGCTAAATACAACTCGGTTTGCTCTGGTGCCCAGAGGACATCGTGCGAGACTCACTACGTAGAGCCATTCACCCATCGGCATGATTGTTCCCACCTTGGGTTACGATTCTGTTTCGTACGATGTCGCAACACCACCGAAAGGTAAATGAAAGAGAAAATTGTGTTGGATGTTGTTGTGTAGTCGAGTAAATGTATATGTTGTAATTCGTGTAGTGTACATGGTGTATAGTGAAAAGGATTCTGCAGCTAAGTGTGTAGTGGGAAGAAAATCTGCAGAGGCTAGGCCTGTGGGGACGCCAACTCCCAAAGTCTTAAAGAATAAGACTCTCCATTGGGGGAGTCTTATTAAATGGTACTGATGGGGCAGGAAGTGTGCATTTATACAACTCTGGCCTACCTAGCTTTTTTGTTATCTGGCCTGCTCTTCCACCACATTAGGCTGAATAGTTGGGAGTCTATTGTAAATAGAAAAATAAACATTTCTGATTTTCATTGTTGCCGTCTTTAATGGACATTGAAGAAGATGATTATCAATTCTTAAAATAAACTCAAGTTTATTTTTTTAACTTGCAACATAATGTTACATGTGTCTTACAAAGTGTCACTGTCACTTAAGAGCATGTGAATTCTCTATTACAGTGTTCATTTATTTATATATCACAAACATTACATCTGGCTTTATATAATTTTTTGACTGTACTATTTTCATTATGTAATATATTTTTCATTTTGATTAACATAATTTTACAAACCATAAATTTTTACTTTACATTTTTCCCCAGCAATAATTTTGTTACTATATAAACCTCTTTTGGTTACTCCATAATTCTGTGCTGAAATGAAAGTATACATGTACTTTTAGTTCCAAAATAAGAAATGGACATATCATGAAGCCAGAACAAAATTCTACAGTAGGCAGGAGTCTAAAAAATGAAGATCAACTGAGGAAAGATTTTAGTGTTTTACCCAGCTAATGTAAGAGCACCAGCACTCCTTTTTCTGTAAACCTAATTTTGGCTGCAATGAGTTTGTGTCTAAAATATTATTTAAATAGCTGAAAAAAAAGTAAGGCAACAAAACTATCATCAGACACTCAACCATCAAAATAAATTGAGAGCATTTCATCCTCTACAAATAAAATAGATATTAAATCCAACAAAATATTTCTTAACATCTTCAAAAAGAAATGAAAAAAAAAAATACAAACGCTCAAAAATATGATCTGAATTTTTTTATTTATAATAGACTAACAGCCAACTGTTAATTTACTATAAAAGAAAAATTGAATTTTCTTACCATGGAGATACATGTACAGAAGTAGACGAGATATTTGTCATAAAAACTGCAATGAGATCTGAATGATGAAACGTAACAGCTAAGTAACGACTTTTTCCATCCCAGACCATTTTATTAACTTCACCACCAACTCTGAAAAAAATGTTACAAATTAATCAAGAAATAAACATTTTAGCTAAAAATGTATACATGAGCAAGACTAGGGGAACTAGTGTAGGTCAGACTACGTAATGGTAATTTACATTATGAAATGTAAATTTAAGAATTAGAAATAAATTCTTAAATATAATATTACTGTATAACCCGTCAAGCAAATGATGCAAGGAGAGTAGGAAAGCCATAAATAGAAGTAGCTTTTGAAACATGCAATCACAAGAAAATCTTGTATATGAGGGGATTGATAACAGTAAAAAACAAAAGTCATATATTAAAACAAAGATTATATATTAAAGGGTACTGAATTAGTAAATTCGGTTCTAAAAGTAAAGAAGGTAATAGTAATA
This sequence comes from Lycorma delicatula, assembly GCF_047948215.1. Taxonomy (NCBI): domain Eukaryota; kingdom Metazoa; phylum Arthropoda; class Insecta; order Hemiptera; family Fulgoridae; genus Lycorma; species Lycorma delicatula. The sequence goes on along the minus strand of NC_134455.1, from coordinate 332,253,447 downwards.
AAAAATCCAACAAACATTAAAAAAATAAGACTGATAAATAAGAATGTAGGAAGGAAACAAGATATATTTTTTTCTTTTCTGGCGAAAAATATCTCTTCTGGGCAATATCATTGCCCAGAAGAGATAAATTGAGGCTAAAACACTGACATAATAGAAGAGTATACATTATTGTATCAGATCACTCAAACAATTAATGACATGAGAAAGAAAAAAAAAATACAGATGTTTTAAAAGAAAAGAATAACGTACCAAAGAGATAACCCATTTTGAATAATAAAATGCAATACAACATACAATAACTGTTATTTGTTATTCCTTTGGAATAAAAAATTTGATTCCTAAAGTATATTTTGAGACATAAGGCATAAGAACTATACTGAAAGAGAGATTTGAAAATGAAACAAATACTAGGAAACTTTATAGCAGAAGTCAAAGGAAAATGGAACCTGTCATTACCATTCTGCCAACTGCAAGGTATAATGCGTGATAATTTGTTACAATTAGACAAAAAATAGACACAGAACAATATCAATCAGTAATATTTTAAGATATAATCTTTTTGTTTAGATTAGTAAATTGTGCAACAATTTAATTATCTAAAAAAGAGATTTAAGCAAGCACTATCAGTGCTACAGTCTTTCAAATCTTAAGGAATGTTGCAGGTAGAATTCATAAAACCTGAGATCACAATAATAACAGAAGTTTAACATGATTATAAATATTAAATCACACTCACTTTCAAATTAATAAACTTTTTCTTCCAAAGGCTTTTTGAACCTAATTATTGGCTTAGCTTCTCTCAGAAGTATCTGGCAGCACTTATTAAGGGCCTGTCTTATAAAGGTTAGAAAACCCTAAAGATGCAATTAATATATTCTACCTATTTTGAGTTATCAGACTTTTTTTTTGTCTAAAAATTCTACTACCAGCAAAATATTCACACAAAAGACAGTTTAAAATATTAAGAAAATTTACTATAACTAACATGCTTATCCACAAAACATCAATAACAAGATTACTGTGTTGCTTTCAAACCAACTAACAAGTATATTCCACACCAAAAACAAAATACATAATGTAACAAGACCAGTATAACAGACCTAAGTAACATATTCCTGCTAATTAAGAAGAAAATAATAGAAAATAATAAATGAAAGGAATCCAGAAGGGAACTAAAAGGAATCCTTTTTCTATGGCTAACAGGTCCGTTTAACAATCGTTCTTTATAACATTGCTCCTAGCACATGGTAAAGAGATGTTGCTCAATGAGAAGAATTACCAGACCAGAGTAGGAATTTATGGGAAAATGTAAGGACTCAAACGATAATTCTCACAACTCAGCATTTAAGGAATTTGGGTCTGGTTCTGCAAGTGAAGAAGCGAGTATTTTAGTGCGTATAAACAGTGTTTGACATGACGTCATAGGCATTTCGGTGTGGACAGTGAGTGAATGCAGGCGGTTGTTTGGTGAGTTACTGTTAAGACAATTAGTGAAAGAAATAAAGTACTAAAACTCATTCATAGGTTGTTAGGGTAGCTTTATTTGTGAACAGGAAAGGTATTCGTTGTAAAAGAACTTTAGACTAATCTTAAATTCGTAGTAATACAATATAATACCAGATGTAAATATTAGCGGTCATGATGTCTTTTGTCAATGAGATTGAATTCTGGTTTTTAATATTTAATTACCTGTAAATAAATCCTGACCTTACTTTAAATTCTGTTTTGTATGTAATCATTGTTTATTATTATTGACATTTATTATTACCATTGTTGTGGTTGTGATTACTATTATTATTTGTTTATCACTTTCGTTTATTACAATTATTACTGATGCCATTATTATTATTATTGGTATTTTACTTATGTTCCAAAACTAATGAATTGTAATTATATAAATATTTTCAATTGTTAATCTCACAATATTCTGACCCGAGCCACGAACACACGACAATATTAATACAGCAATCCATTAATATAAAAATTAAAATTGCAATGATTGCACTAAATACTAAGCATTGTTCTAAAGATAGAAATAGCACTTAAAGCCACTTACATAAGGCAATAGGATCATATTTTACAAATCAGCTCATAAAAACAGAATACTGTTTATATTCTGTTTGTTGATCTTTAAGCAGCACATAAGTACCACAATTTTAATATATTTCAAATGAAATTTGTTAAGAGTAAATTTGACAAAAACAACAACAGTTAATAAGCATTACAAAGCTTGAATACGTAATTGATTTCAGACCTAAGGGATTTTCTAACCTTTGTAAGATGGTCTCATAAACAACAGCGCTATTGGATAACTCAACAGAAGAAGATTTGACAGTTAGCTCTGATAGACCTTTTGAAGAAAAAACTATTTATTTGAAATTGAGTTATTTTATAAACCCAATCCTAATGTCACAAAAGGAGTTAAAAAGAAAAGAGTATCTTTGAAATATTAGGTTTTGTCTTGTAAATAGCCTGAAATTTTGGAAGTCAATCCAAAACAAAACTGTCTGGAATACAGTTATGGCTTTGTATAAGTGACGACCATCTGTTCATCAAGATGAGAGTTTGACTGGCTATCCAGTGCTATGAAACCAAGGAGCTCATGTATGGAGGTTATCCAGCTAGGTAATGAAGCACAGTCCTTTGATAAGGATCAGTAAAAACTAGAGTTAGTGAACCATAAACTCCATTCTGTAGAAGGTAATTATGTGGCAAAGGAAAGTGTGTAATACACTTTAACTTACAAAAACTTAAATACTCTAAGGAATGTATACGTAACTTAAATGTTTAATAACTGCTTTTTCCATAACATTAGTCAGCTGGAGTTAAATTACAAAATTGGTCTCATATAAAAGAAAAAAACAGTTGAGAGTTGAAGGACTCCATCCTTACAATCAGCAGCAATCAGATACATTATTATTATTAATTTCCAGTAACATTAACATTCCAAGTTCAATGAATTAAGATGAGTTTAGTAAAACTGATGATCAGTCTAAACAATAATTAAGCAAATAATGATTGTTGTTATACCTTTCTCCATTAGAAAGTGTTATCGCAGCAACATCAATAATAGATGCAGCTGATCTTGTATTTTCAGAATTAAAAACTGCAGCCATTGGACCAAATGTCAATGCATAAATAACAGATTCTGTAGATGTAGCAAAAAGTAAAGCAGAACTGCAAGCAGACCAACACGCAGCAACGACACGTCCATTCCGCAGAGACCACAATTCTGGATTCCAGTAACTTGTCTCCCACACTCTAAAAACAATAAACAAAAATTAGTTGTATGAAATTTAAAGTAATTTTCATTGTAATTAGTCAATCACTATTTAAAGACTTGAAATAACCATTACAAGTCAAGCAACAAATGTCAAAATAAGTTTCTATATAAGGAAAGCCATTTTTTTGTTCACGACAAATGAGATGTCCTTAAAAAAATGTTTACAAAGATTGAGAAAATTTTATTAAAATTCTTATTGTAATATATTAAAGAATATGTGGCGATATCATCAAGCAAAAAAAAGAAAAGAAAAAAAGGACCTTTTGCATGACAGATATCAAAATATGCAAATTTTATCTCAATCTGTTCACCATTCCTGGTAGCAGAAAGAAAAACAATCGTTAGGATGATCGAAGCTGTAAATAAGGAGACCCTGAAGATATAGTTAACATTATATCTGTGTAACAGTAGATATTTATCAACAGTAAGTGAGGTATGGTGGGTTCATCTGACCTTCTACTATCAAATGAGTCAGATAATGCACCAATCATTAAGTAAAACAACATACTGTGATGTGGCAGGAGTTAATCAATAACTAAATCTACAAATGTCTTATGGATAGTGGCTGAAGGTTAAAAATAAAAAAAAGTCAACTGCAGCAATTTGAATGTTTAAAGCTGTTTGGAGAAATGATTGAAAAGAGGGTGATTATAATAATAACATGTAATAATAGAAAATTAATTAGCAAAAGCTGCAGAGAAATTACACACCGTCACATACCATGAAAATATCAATGAGAATATTAGGGAACATATCAGAAAGGAAACAAAAGTGTTAAAATGAGGGGAAAAGTGGCATTTAAAACTGAAACAGCAAAAATTTTAGGGATTCTTAAGTACTGTCAAGAGTTAAAAACATAAAATTACATAATATTTTTGTGTAAAGGTAAGGCTTTTGGTAGGATTGACAGACACATAATATTCTTTTCTTTTTTTTCCCTGAATCTTAGTAAAAAAATGTTAATTTTTCTAATACGATAGCAGAATCAGTTCTAGTAAAATTTATATAAGAAAATAATTTTAAAATGTCTTAAAGGAAATGTATTTTAGGAAATCTTAAAATAATTTTAAAGCATGGATGGAGAACATTCTACCTTTTAATATGAAATATTTATGAAGGTAATTCTTCGATTTAAAAATGTTAAGTAATTTCTCCTGTGCATAACAAAAGCTACAAGAATTGCACACATTACATTTTGTTATTGCATATGTTTTTCCTTCTCTTCCTCTTCAAGGATTAGGTATTGCTACTTGTTTCAGCATACATCGCATTTTTGTTCTTAAAGCTTTCCCATGGCTGATACCTCATTTGAATCGGTAACCAGTGCTCAGTATTATAGCTATCTAATTACTCTGCCTCGCTTGGTAGTCAGTTATTTTATCATTCAGAGAAAAAATATTTAAGCTGCTCTTATTTCATTTCTTAAATGTCTAGATTAATTTCAACCTTCTACAGATTTTAAAAACTTCATTTCAGCTTCAGTACAATTCTCTCCATTTCTTTTTATATAACTTGCATGCCTGTACAACAGAATTAGAGAATAAATGGTTTTGTAGCATTCTAAACAAGTTCCTTTCCTTGCGTGATTCTTCAGTATTCAATGAATTGCCCTACATTTAAAAACAAAGACCTTTATTTTGTTAATTAAATCAAAATAATCTTCATAAGGCATACATCACAAACAAAAATACTTATGATTAACCTGCTCCAAAATAAACTACAATCTTTGTTCTTACAGTGTTTACCTTCAAAAGTTATAGTTTTTGTCTTGACAACCAAGTGATACTACATTCCTTATGTCTTCTTTGATGGGAAAAAGGTTTCTTTGATGTTTTTTTAGGTAATTTTCTCTTCCCTGAACAAAGACTTGAAGGTACATATACTCCTTATTAAGAATTTACCATCACAACCCCCCTAACACTTTTATCGATAGATAAAAGGTCAGTCAAAATTCGAACTGTATTAACGACAGTACATACAAGGTGTGTTCGAAAAGTAATGAGAATTTAAAAATTTTGACAGTTGTATTGGTCCGATTGGGATTTTTTCATTGTTGTATTGGTAAACATGTCTGAAAAGTATGTGTAATTTTTAGTTATATTGGATGTTTAGTTTGTTGTCAGCTGTCAGAGGATAACATGTGTTTTGGTACGAGTGGCGATTTTTTATTTGTATAAATAATGGATCAGAGAATTTGTATTAAATTTTGCTATAAGAAAGGAACAAAGTGTAGCTGTTTTAAAAATGTTAAATATTGTTTTTGGTGAGTCTGCTATGAGTAAAGCAAGGGTTTACGAGTAGTAAAAGCATTTCCAAGAAGGTCGTGAAGACGTTAAAGATGATGAGCGCCCCGGACGCACCAGCACATCAATAACTGATGAAAACATGGAAAAAGTGAAAGAAATGATTATGAATGATCGCTAAATCACAATCAGAGAAGTTGCTGATGATGTTGGGATATCAATTGGCTCATGCCATGAAATTTTTTCAGATGTTTTGGGTACGTGCGACAGCAAAATTTGTTCCAAAAATATTGAATTTCGAACAAAAACAGTGGCAAATGGAAGTTGCTCAGGAGTCACTAAATGAAGTCAAAAATGATGCAGAACTACTGAAACGTGTCATAGCAGTTGATGAAACACGGGTTTACGAACATGATGTTGAAAGTAAGGCTCAATCGTCCCAGTGGAGGCATTCTGGATCCCCAAGACCGAAAAAAGCTTGACTAGTACGATCGAATCTGAAGGTTATGCTCACCATGTTCTTCGATTTTATTGGTATAGTGCATCATGAGTTCTTGCCACAAGGTCAAACGATCAATAAGGAGTGTTTCCTACAAGTTCAATCCTGTTTGCATGAAGCAATCTGAAAAAAACACCTGGATTTGTGGTGGAACATTTCATGGCTTTTGTACCACTATAATGCGCCTACTCACACTTCATTACTTGTTCATCAATTTTTAGCCAAAAACAACAATGTAATGATATCCCAGTTGCCATATTCGCCAGACATGGCCCTGTGTGACTTTTTCCTATTCCCACAAATAAAGAGAACTTTAAAGGGCTGTCGTTTTACAAGCATAGATGAGATTAAAAGCTAATAGCTGAAAGAGCTAAACACCATTCCAAAGATTGAATTCCAGAAGTGTTTCAGGGATTGAAAAAAGCTCTGGCCTAAGTGTATAATATCTAATGAGGACTATTTTGAAGGGGATAACATTAATGTAGACAAATAAATAAAATTTTTTCCAAAAAACAAAAATTCTCGTTACTTTTTGAACACACCTCTTATAGCTTGGTATAGATTTCTAACACTTATCAAATTTAAATAGTTTTTTCTCTAAGAATTATTACAAAAAATTTTTACAGAACAATATTTATCACATCCACAAATAATATTAGCACATGACCAATGTGAAATTACAAACTCCTGCTAGTAATTAATAATTATTTATAGAACAGAAAATTCAAATTAATATTTACTTCAATCTAGAAAGAGATGATAGCACTCTAACCTTGAATACAAATCCCAATTCTGAACAACAATAAAAGGTGGGTCTGAAAAACCTGATTAGAAAAAAACTGAAGTTATCATTAACTACCAGTACAGAAAAATGTTTCTTACTCATATAAGAAAATACAATATAAATTATGAAAAACTGAAAAGTAGAAATTGAAAAAGTAACAAACTATATACCTGAAAACTATTCTGTTCATTGCAGCAAATACCTTAGTATTATCTGGAGACCAAGTAACTAAAGATATACCTCCACCTCCAACACATTTAAGAGCCACAGCTTTTTCAGTGGAAACTTCCCAGACATACATCTTACGATCCCATTTGCTAACACTAACAAGAAGATCACCCTGTAAAACATCCATTTACTAGTGAAAATAAATAAATCAAAGTAAACAAAAAAATCATACATCATAATAAATTTTATGTACAATAAAAATTCTTTGCAATTATAAGATGATTAAAAAACACTAATAAACACAATTTTTTGCACATGAAAGTTTTTTTGTTTCTAATGTAACTTTTTATGCTGAAAAAATGCAATCAATGCAACTTTAATTGCTCAAAAATGCAATCAGAATTTTTCCATCACCCATAGTGTTTTGTGATAACATTTCTGAAGTATTGCTTTTTAAATTCTACATATTTTTTTGAGGATAACTAATGTACATAAACAAATATTTTAAATGATTTCTAACAGAGGGTGGAATGTAAACATAACAGTACGAACGCAACAGATGTATATGCATGATTATTCATCTACTGCATGGTTCTGACATATCAGCACAACACAACTAACACACTATCAGTCACACAACTAACACATCAATATGGTTTAAACAATGCTGTGTATACATATACTATAGCTTCATTCAGTTTTACTATTGCAGGTCTTTTGGATTGTATTAGTAAATAAATATGCTCAGTAAGTGATAAATGAGCCAGATAACTTATGTTTTACTTTAAATCAACAATTTTTATTGGACATATAATACCTTAGGATTTTGGCAAAATAAAGACAAATTGCATAAAGTTTTCAATAAAATAAAACATTTAATGAAAGCATTGTTAGATAAAGTAGCTTAATTGATTAGAGTACATAAAAGGATTAAGAAAAAAGAAAAAGAAATTGCACAACCTATTAAAAACTAGACAACTGAATGCTCTTTACAGATTAGACAATATATAAATTGAATTTCCCATAGGAATTGGGGTAATTATTTTGTTCATACCATCTCTTCCAGCCTTTGTTATGGTTGTAATGTATTTAAAGCAATACAGTACAGAGGTACTTTTTAAAAGAGTTGCTTCTCCTACAATGTTATCCAGTATACATCCTTTCCCTGTGCAATCTTTATGAAGGTGAAGGTGTTACTTGTAGGATTGAATACAAAATGCATTTAGTGAACTTCACATATACAAGAAACAGAACAATATATCTACTCTATACTCTTATACAGAGTTAATCATGAAGTTCTCTCGGGACTTTCATAACCTATTCTACTCATGAAAATTTCATATAAACATATGTCCTAAACTGCTTCATTCACGAGTTACAGTTAGTGAAAGATTTTGCTCAGATTTCAGCTACTGTGGTGAAATGAAGTTGGAATGAAATTTTTAGAACTTTAATTAAGGTGCAGAATTAGTAATTTCTTATAGTTTTTTACCTGAAGAATCAAATAAAATAGGTCCTAGAACCATATACTAAGTAGTTTTTGGGAAATCTGGAGTGAAAACTAATAAAGTGGGATAAAAAGCTCTGTTTTTTATGTTTGACATGCAATAACTTTGTTAAATAGATAATAAACACCACATAAAAATTTTTAAAAAAATATGTAGAGAATTTATTCTGAACAAAATGGTGTAAAATAAGCAGAATAAAACAACAAAAAGTAGAAAATTTTAATTTTATTTAGAAACAGTAAATTACAAATTTTTCAGAAAAGTACTTCATTTAATGTAAACAAAAACCAAACTCTTTTTTTAGTAATGTGAAAAATTTGTAAAAACAAAAATCTACTGTTAAAAAATTAAAAAAAACTGGAAATACACTATTGCAAAATAAAAATTACTTATAGATAATAATAATTTTTTTATTAATGACAGAAATTCAATAATTATTTGAAAAATTATTATGGTAATAAAATAATAGCTGTTCAACAATGCGTAATACTGTATTAGTTATGCCACTGAAGTAATGCTGTACTTATTTACAACAGAGGAATACGGTGATATAGTAATCATCTTGTGTATGTGTAATGAAAATATTACAGTTGCTGCAGTAAAATATGAAATATGTTTTCCGAATCACAGGATTCCAGAACCCAAAACAATCAGCTTTACAAACTTCAAGAAACAGATTCACTACCTACTTTATGACCAGTTACGAACCACCTTCCAACATGACACTGTTACTGATTAAATTAATATCGATGCAGCTCACCACAGTCCTGGCTTCAATTCACATTGCCTTTCTAAGCAGATAGGAGTATCACAGTCAATGGTTTGGACTTTGTAGGACATTAAACAAAACAAGTTTTATCCTTATTATAAACAGTCACGTTCAATATCTACACCCAGGAGACGGTCCACTTGCTTAGATTTCTGCAACTGGTGGAATACAAATCAACAACTCTTCAAGTACATTTTGCTTACCAATAAGGTAAAACAACCCATGTTTACTTACGCAATAAGAATACATGGGCAGAAGTAAATCCTCATGAAACGGTGGAAGGCAATTTTCAACACCGATTTAGCATCAATGTATAGTGTGGCCTTCTTCACAATCAGCTGTTTGGACCATTCATGTTACCTGGTTACTTAAATACTGAGGTCTACTTGCACTTTCTTCAAGAAGAATTGCTGCATATGCTTGAAGATGTTCTTCTAGCGTCGAGACGCAAAGTGTACTTCCAGCACAATCGCACACCTCCTCACTTCTCTTCTGCTGTTTCCATTCACTTAAATCGTCATTTCCCTGAGAACTGGATCAGTCATAGAGATCCACATTCCAGGCCGCCAAGATTGCCTGAACTAACACCTTTACATTTTTGCTCTGGGGATGGATGAAAAATATTGTATTGAAAGCAAGAATACATTCTCATGAGTAATTAATTTTTCATATTATGGATGCAGCTGAGCAACTTAAGAACAGCCCTGATAAACTATAAAGACCAACAACAAAAGCATGCCAAGAAATGTGTTGAGAATAGCAGGCTCATTTTTGAAAATTTATTACAAATGGTACGTATAATGCACTTTAGTATAGTGTAGTTTCTAAACAAAATTTGAATTTTTCTAACTCTTCTTTGTTTTATTCAACTTATCTTAATCCATTTTCTTCAGAATTGAGCTATCTACAAGTTTTGTTAAAAAATTTTACATGTATTACCCATTTAATAGAGTTATTGTACATCAAATATAAAAAACATAAAACATTTTTATAAACAAAACATAAAAAATATTTTTTGCCCCAATTTATTGGATTTCACCTCCAGATTTCCTAAAAACTGCTGCAGATATGATTGTGGAACCTATTTTATTAAATTTTTTGGGGTCAAAAAACATTTAAAAAATCACTAATTCTGCCACTTAACTAAGTCCTAAAAATTTCAGTTCGATTCCTTTCACTTGTAACTTGCAAACAAAGAATTTTAGGACGTAAGTTTATATGAACTTTTTCATATAAACATTATATGATATTTATCATCTACACTTATATTATTAACATTCTATTAACTCTTATATCCACTCTATTTTTATATGCATATCATACTCCTTTTTTTAATTCTCTGTTACCTCAATAAACAGTAATACATCATAAAACTTAAAAAAATGCAAGATAATAAAATTTTCAGCATACAGTATGTAACTACTTAAAGAAAAATTGTAAGTAGTGATGATTTACATTCACATTTAAATACAGTTTGCAGGCTTCATCAAAATCTCAAATAAAAGATTCAGAATTAAAATAATTGGTCTGGAACAAAAGACCTGGTTGTTTCTAGGGTCCTCTCCACGCAAATGACAAAATTTTGTACATACACAAGAGAGCAGAAAATGTTCAGACCCCTGAAATTTCCCCAAACACAATTTTTTCAATCAGAAACTTACCTTATAGCCAATTCCCCAGTTGTCATTTTTCATTACATTTCCTACTCTTTGAGCTTGACTGTTAAACCAAGAAAAGGTGTTATTTGCAAACGTCACTTAAAACACATTCTTATCTATGTATGAAGTCCTACATAGAGAGCAAAAATTCATGGTCGACCCCTTCACAACGCAAGGCCAGTTTTTTATCTACACCTAGATCAAAATATTGTCCATCATAGTCATGCCATTCAACTGTTCTTTTACTTTAATATTAAAATTCTTGATAGCACATTTGAATTTCTGAACATCACCCTTATGTGAAGTGCAACATGGTGACATATCAATAATAATACAAGTCTGAACACCATCTACTAATGTGGTCAGACACGAAATCTGATATATATGGTGAAGTTTGGTTATTTTATCAGCAGTGGCAAATACTAAAGGCAAACAGTTTGTTACACGATTTTTAGTACCAAAAAAATCTAACATTTTTGCTTTCATGATAAAAAATATATTTTTTCTGAATTCTCTGTAGAATTCCTTGGAGTGAATAAGCTCATCAATATTAGCATCATTTAATACATTTAGACTTTAACTTCAAAATATCTCCCATCCTTACTTTCCTTAATGGCACTATAAGCTGCTCTAGCAACTCTCAGACTCACCTTTTTGTGTTCTTTTTGCAAAATTACATTCCTTTTTTCAGTTGCTTCAGAAACGTCAATACATCATTTATGAGCAGGTGATTGTAAGTGGTCAGTTAAACGGGTTTTGAAATTTCAAAACTGTATACTCCAAATTGATTGAATTAACTGGTGTTCACTTGGGTAGAGAGAAAATATTAAAGATGCCCAACCACTACCTATTTGGGAATGGTTTTATAATGCTTTACACATGGGGAGCAATGTGCTGTGCCTGTATGTTCTACTAAGCACAGCATTAGCTGACAAATACCTGAAAGCGATTTCCTTATCCTAATTAATTTGAGTTTTGCTTCTAATTCTTCATTTATCTCAACTGGATTGTTGACCTGGACAAGTGAACTAGATGGACCTATTTCAATAGTTGTTTCAGGTTGTTAAAACCTGATTTGGTTTTAATAGTACATCAACTTTTCTTAAGGCAAGATATCACCTGATTTATAGATGATAACTGTTTAAAACATTAAGATAAGTAGTTGGCCTGTTAGAGATAGACACGTTACAGCCAACATCGGCATTGTTTTGCCTGCAAGATAAGTCCAATTCTGTACAAAGTGATTGTGAGTCATCAAGTTTTATTTTTTTGTTTAAAGGTTCACTGCTACTTATTTCATCACTGTCTCACTGTCATTTTTTTTTTAAATACAGAAATACTAGCCTGATCTTTAGTTTTTTGTTTCTCATTTGGGTGTTTATTTACAAAATGATTTATAAGTTTATCGTGTCAGCCGCGCCAGTCACAAAATGTAGTTTACATCTTGCTTACTTTTAAATGTCGACATAATTAATTAATGTACAATTACGATGTATATTATACTCACAATAATGTATAATGTGTACATCACTTAACTACTTCACTATTAAAGGAAAACAATACACATGCAGCCAGCCAACTAATAAAAACAAACAAACACTATTGCCTACCCAAAAGCAACTAAACGAACAGTGCAGTAGAGAGAACACAAGATGCACTCACACAATGGTGTCTAGGATGCGGCCCTTGCCTGTCGTGATTTGAGTCTATGAGTCACCGCTCACCAGTAATGATGTTCTACCTTTGTTCTCATTATGCCTAATGCTCAATACGATGAATGTTTCTTTTCAAAACTTGTTAAAAGCTCAATTATTCTAGTTAATAATTGTAAAAATGATGTGAATACAACATCAGTTGATATTTACGTTGTGATTTCTATTTTTCATGACTGGTAAAAATTTCTGTGGAATTTACCCAGACAGCCCAAATTTCTGCCGAACCATGCTTGGGCACTCATTCATATTCTGCTCCCCTGCCCAGATATGGTATTGAAAATGGCCATTTTTATAAATCTTGCTACTAATTACCTAAATGTGAGAATTAATTCTCACATAAAAAGATCATAAATTCAGCATCTTAAAATTAAGCTTATTTAGTATCTTAAATTAAGACTTTTTACTTTTTCTCCTTTACAGAAAATACAATTAAAAATTTTTAAAGTTGAATTTTTTAGTCATTTATATATTTCAACTTCTAACACCCCTACATCAATCAAATCCAACAAGCTAGCACACTATTTTAACAATATGAAAAAATACCAGATTTATCCACATAAGCCCCACCACCTCACAAGATCCACAGGCTACTTTTAAGATGAACAAGAAAGAAAACTTTAAAATATATACCAATTTACACCTATATTATATTCAGTTAGCATATAGAGTGAAGAATAAACAAACGTATTTGAGTGAGTGATTTCATCATGATTCTGCTGAGTCACATCCCGTGTATCAGTGCCAACTCACAATGCGACCATATCTATATACACTACTATAATCATTACTCATATTAGTTACTGTATAACTTAATTACTAGCTGGTCAGGGCTTGCTTTACTTGCTGACCATCTAGCCAGGGGGGCTCTGGACCCTCGACATTTTTGTATCCTCATATTTGTGAGAATATTGAATATTTTACAGAAATATTTTAAGAAAAGAAATATTAGTGTGTGGAGAATATTTTTTTGATCATTTTGGTGTTTTTTTAAAAATAGACTTAAGGAATGAGTAGATACAGAATTTAATAGTTTTTTAATAGAAATATAATGTTTAACGCTAGCCATATTGATAACAGGTAATTGGCTTAGGGACACTGTCTTCATTGTTTAGTCGTGTGTGTGTTCATGTGAGGTTGTGTTAGTTGCCAGTCCAGCTGCTACTATTGGCGCAGAGTGGACCACGTGATGTGCCGGCTGGATGCTCGCAAACGACTCTCTTCTGGTAAATAAAGAATCTTTTTTTTACAGCTAAATATTAACTAATAATCTCTTTCTTTTCTAGCGGGAGAGTTGGCTGAAAGAGAGTCGCCATGTGCAGCTGCTTGGCACACCACCACTGGTCCACTCTGCGCCAATAGCAGATAAATTAAAAATGTGAGCACATTCAACAAACATACAAATACAAACCCACCACCATCCTTTTTTATGGGGAAAAGGATGTGGTAGTCATGTAACAAACATATATAGTTATGTCTTCTCAGCTCTATTAAACCCTTGATCTTTTAAATTTTAAATAGGAAATCATGAAAAATGCCACAGGACTAATGCGAATAAATATGGTATTTATTTTTAAAATACAAAACCTAAATAAAGCAAATGGTAGTAAAAAGTAAACAAAATAATAAATAAAATATGTAAATGAAAATAAGATAATTAATTTTAAATCTTGACTTTCTCGTTCATGGCAAACATTGTTAGAAATTACTTCCATGAAAAAATCATGTTATCCTCAGAGAAGAAAAACTATGTATATTAGTAATAAAATTCTTGTTAACAAACTAGGCAAGTAAAAATGCAAATTTTATGCATTTTTATATTACTTGCCCTTGATATAATTAAGGTGTAATTTATTATTATGGAAAAAAATAAAACTAATTTTTAATTTCAGTAATAGGTAATATCAGTTAGGCGACATAAATTGGGGCTAGAATATAAACTATTTGGGGTTACTCCTGTTAGAGACAGGCACAAAAGACCAAGACCTGATTGTGGAGGTAGGGTGTCTGGGAACGGGATAGCCAGGCCTGACTGTCTGCCCTCGTGATGAACTGTTGATGAACGTGTTGAACTTTTGCAAGCAACTCAATCAAATACTTATACCTAACATATCAGCATATTAAATCCACACTGTAATGAGCTAATGAAAAACATACTGATGCTGATAACAATTCACATAAATTCTCTTAAGTTAGAAAAAATGTAGATCTACATTTGAATGCAATTTTGTTTCTAAATTAATTATGTAATTTTCCACAATTTAAAATTTTTGTAAATATATTAATCTAAATACTTTTCTTTTTTTTAACCTCTGGGATCTTCATTAGGTATTGCTTCAGAGGATGAGGTGAATGATTTGTAGCATGTGTGAGAATGCCATGCCTGACCGGGATTTGAACCTGGGACCTCCGGATGAAAAGCAAGGTGCTACCACTCATGCCATGGAGGTCTGCTAATCTAAATATCTGGTTTTAGTAATATACCCATACAAATCATAGTCATCACTTCTTATAGATTTCCAAATATTTGGCTATCCATGAAATTATAATTTTTTTAAAAATAAAAACTTATTTTTTACTGTAAAATTAAAATAAAAACATTTATTGCAAATGAGATATTTTATAAATTTGGTTACAGATCTTTCTACCAAGTGAAAATATTTTTAAAATGCAAGTAATCAATTAAGGAATAAAGTATGGAGGAAATGATTCTCTCAGTCAACAGTAAAAAACTGACTATGTACAAAACAATGTTCCAATCCAGAAATTGATTAAATTCTAAAAAAAAATTTTTCTTAAGTGTTTGAAAAACGCTTAACAGCATTATCATTAAGATAAATATGCCTAACATATCTTAATTACATATTTAAAAAAAAAAAAGATTTTCAATGCAAAAGTCTTATTTACTATTTACTTGAAAGCATTTTAAAAGAAATGAGAAAGCAAATAGTGTAGTAGGTAGAGAATTTCTATAATTTTATTTTTACACCAATTCAGGTAATACAAATATTTCATATTTCATCTTAACGAACATTAATTTCACAAAGCAAGTACATTTTAAGCAATAGTTTAAGCAAAAGGAATAGTAAGGTGGTAAAAATAAAATGCTAAACTGAAGGCAAATAAAATCAAAGAAATACATGCATTATAACCTATATCAATCACGGTCATAAATACTAAAATCAAATTTTAAATGAAAAACTTTGAATTTACCTGAGGGCTCCATGAAATACTTGAAACATTAGTATGATGCGGCTTCTTAAGAAGAACAGCTGATGATGCAGATGGTCGCATTACAACAGAATTAGGATCTACAATCCAAATATATACACCTGCTTCACACCCAACAGCTATGTCTGAAGAGCTTAAAGGGCTAAAAACAAAAAATACACCAGGTCATATTTTATACTCATATAGTTATAGTTTCACACATATTTCTCTCTGTATAATAGCAATAATACAATCACAACATTCCACAATTAGCTAATACATCAGAGAATTATACCCAGCCAATGTCTTTGTCAGTTGTCATACTAGAAATAATTCATAACTACCATTATGGCATTTACTACAAAATTATGTAATGCTAAGTAATACTTTTCAGAGCATGTTTATAAAGTTTTAAAATAGTATTACTTTATAATACTAATTTATTGGAATTTAACACAATGTTTTTAAATTCCTGAAGTAGTGTATCATTCATTCTCTTCTATTGTAACAGAAAAATCTTTTTGTTTTGAAATTTCTATAGGGAAAGGTTTTTAAATTTTACTTTGTGTAGCAAACTAATAAGAATAAGTTTATTTTTCTTTGTCCTTCAATAGAATTTGTCAAGCCTTTATTTAATACCTGGGAAGTCTTATTTCCCAGAAAATATAAAGTATTATTAAAATATTATATTACGCCGCTGCAAAACTTATTGATATTTAGTTATTTGTTTAATCTGCAAATAGAATAATTTTTTCTTACTTTATGATAAATGACATGTTGCTAGATATGACATTTCCTTTAGGAATTCTTCCATCTGTCTCTCTCAATCTTTCCAAATCTATTATGTTGATATATACATACAGATGTTCAAAAAGTGACGCAGTCTAATGGAAGATTGTTCTCTTCTTTCACTGCACATTTGAGAAAAAATTGGTTACATATGCAGCAGAGAATATATAGTCTTCCAATACATTAGATGTGTAAGTTATGCCTTGATCCAGAATTGTTTCACAGAAAAAAATGATGTGAATGCACCAAACAAGTCTTCCACAAGCAGCTGTACAATTTCCAAGTCAGGGAATGTGGCAGATGCAGCCAAAAGTGCTAACACCAGAAAAGTTAATTGATGTGCAAGCTGCATATTCTGTTAGTCCCAAGAAGTCCATGCGATGCCTATCTAGCCAGTCTGGTCTCTTTGTTGGTAATGCCTACACGGCACTGCACATATGTTTAAAGATTCATCCACACAGAATTCATTTTGTTCACGTGTTGTTACTGCACACACTGGAAAACATGTAGTTTCTATCAGGGTTCATGTCATCTGCAACACCAAATGGGGAAGAGCTTGATGATTTGATAGTTTTGGTTAGATAAGGGAAAGTTCCACCTTGATGGATACTTGAATGCACAGAATTCATACATTTGGTGTATGGAAAATCCACATAGTGCACAAATCTCCTCTGCACAGAAAAAAGTGTGAGTTTGTTTGCAATTTACATAGGCAAATCTTCATGACATTCTTTCATGGCATAGTGAACAGTGAGCACTACATCAGATGGTGCAACAATTTGTTAACATTATACCTTTAGACTGGCTAGAGGACACATGGTTTCAGAAGTACAATGCTATAGCACATACAGCCAACAGCACTATGGCTTTCTTGGATCAGCATTTTCATAGAAAAGTGATTTCGAAGGGGTTGTGGCCTCCTTGGTCTCCTGATTTATCCGCTCCTGATGTTTTCTTGTGGGGATTTCTTTGGAATGCTAATTACAAAACTCATCCTCACACCATTCCTGAATTGCAGAGCAAAATTGAACAATGTGTCACTGTAATTCCTCAACAAACATTATAACATGTGTTTAAGAGCATGCAATATCGTATTCAATTATTGGAATCTCATAATGGAGGTCACTTTCAATAACTATTGCAACTTACTCATTTTCCTGTAAGGTTGCATCACGTTTTGAACTTCCTGTATATATATATGTAATTAACAGAATCATAAAATGTTAATCTATTTAAGCATAGACAAGATTAAAATTTCAGAGACATTACGCCCACAACTAACCCTATAGAAGAATGTAAACAACAGGATACCAGTCTAAGTAACTAATTGGTAATAAAAAAATAAAAAAAGTTACCACTTCAGTTTTCTTAAACTATGAAACACGTGCATTTTCTTCATGAAGGATTTAGTTCTAACATTAAGAAGACGCAAAAAAATGTAGGGATCTTTCAATTCAAGACGCATAAGTAAACAATTCTTTAATCTGAGTATTATTACTAACAAGTGAATTCTACATACACATACACCATTTTTACAAAAATGGAAATCCAATTTCTATCATTAAATATTTTATACATATAATAAGCTTAAACCAGACAGCATTCACTTCATTCCAGAAAATTTCAATAGGAAAGTAACAGTAGTAGCAAAATTTCAAAATACCCCATATGGTTAAAAAGAAAATAGGATAGAAATGGAACATAGTTTTAAAAACATAAACTTTTTGCTCACATGTCTTGATAAACTGAAAGGGTTAATAGATTAAATGAATAGTTAACAGATTAAACTCTCACCCCATTAGGTTTATAAATTGGTATGCAATTAGACCAAATTTAATATTTTTATCCACATACCTTGTTTTGGAGATCTTATAAAACATAAAATGACTCTTTTACATGTAAGGAATTTAATATCATGAC
The DNA here is from genome assembly GCF_047948215.1 of Lycorma delicatula. Taxonomy (NCBI): domain Eukaryota; kingdom Metazoa; phylum Arthropoda; class Insecta; order Hemiptera; family Fulgoridae; genus Lycorma; species Lycorma delicatula. Next base: position 332,234,904 of record NC_134455.1, on the reverse strand, counting down.
TGAGACATATTAAAATAAGAAAGTATATTGTAGTCTATTAAACTATACCATGGCATCAAGACAATGAAGGTTTTCTTTTTATATAAAAAAAAAGAAGTGATTTAAAAAATGAATATAAAATAGAACTTTCTGTAAATAATTGGAACTTTGGTCTACAAACAACGGCACACTCTTTTCACTATACCAGAATCATATAGTCTAGTCCAATCATTACGACAGCCACATAATGGCTCTGGTGTAAAGCTTTTTAATAATGGAACCGAACACAAATAAAAAACATTATTTACATGTATAAAAGTAAAAAATAAAATATCCTTTCATAGTATTTTATATACAGTGTGATTAATTAAAAATGGACCTATTAAGATGAGAGTGGTGACACTAATGGTATCAACAGATGGGGAGCAGTAAATCTTAAAATTTGCAGTTTCTTGCATTAAAAAGATGTTTGGGCTCACTCAAGTTATTTTATTTAAGCTCGAACTCTGTTTGAAACAAATTTTTCTAGCTGTTTTCCTGGAATGTTGAATTTAAAAAGTTTTTTACAGTACATCAATTTTAAATTTTTTATTTAAGTGAAAAAAAATTTACAATGTTTGTATTTATATTTATATGAAGACACATTTCTCATAAGCATCATTCCAACATTAACTCAACCAACAGTGTCATAGCAAATAACATACACCATTTCAGATTTTTATGAACTTAGTACACTTTATCATTTCATGTAAATAAGTAACAACACCAGATTTTTTTTTTAACTTATAGTTTTCATTTAATATCTAAAGTTTAGGTAAAATTATGTTATGACTGTTTTCCTTTTCAAGTCCTCAATCTGCACCTTCCTTTAATAAAAAATAATGTATTTCTCTTATCAATCATAAATAATTGAAGTATGAGCACTTCAGAAAAAAAATATTTTCAAGGATTTTTATAATTTCATAAAAAGTTTTGTTTTAATTAATTCTTCGGTTTTCATAAAAGAAAGAATAGTTTGTATCAAACGAATTATCTAGGCAAAGAAAAGCAGTAAGAAAGTAAAAAAATATTTTTTTCTAATAATCCTTAAGATATGTTCTATCATTTCAAAAACAAAACTCAAGGCATTTTCTTCACTTCTTTCTTGAAAAATATTAGTGTTTTAATTGTAGAAAAACCTCTTTTGGGGAATTATGACTGTTCTTGTTCTAAAAGTTTAGCTTATTTTGAAATTATGTGGAACTTAAGCAAAGATTATCAATCAACTTGAGCAAAGATTATCTTCCCTTGACAAAGAAATTATAGTTCTGCTCCATCAAACAGAAGATGGTTGTCTTGGGAAAGGAAAATATAATTTTTAGCTTAACTTTAAATATCTAAAATTTTAGAATTATAGAAAAAAATCGTGTTGTTACACATCTAAAAACACACAATAAAGCACATCACAATTATCATAAAAATCTGAGAAATGGATGTCAAACTATATTTTTAACAAACTGGAATGGAATAACCCACATGAGTTTCCAAATTGGACAAAAGTTTAACTGAAGATTGAGAGGAAATGTCAGCAAAGAACAGAACATCTGAAACAACCAATTGTGTTAAAAGAAAGATGAAAAAAAAAACACTAAATCTAATCAGTCATAGATATAGCAGTATGTAGACAATAGAAATATTTTGAAAGGGATCAATTAAATTAACTCAGTTTTAGAATTTCAACCATGGTTAAAAATGCTAAAAATAGCTTGAGATTAAATAAAAGCTAAACATGATCAATTAAGTAAAATACGGCTGAGTGAAAATGATCACCAAAAATTTTACTCAGTAGAGACAAAATAAATTTGCTCTGTGGTTTAGAAATTCATGAACGCATGACTGGATTTCAAAGTTACAGATAATTTTTCATCATGAGACTTCATGTCAACTATGAAATAAAGAGGACTATAATGCTAAAAGATTTGCCCTACACTGAGAATGAAAATGTGTGAAGCAGCAAATTGAAGCTGAAAGTGATGCTGCTAACTTTCTTAACAAATACGAAGTCATAAGTAAATGAATTATCTGAGATGACACTGTCAATTACCGTTACACTGATGTTACTAGCCACCTTGACAAAACTCTGAGAATGGGTGAGAAAAAAGACTTGGATTTAAGGGAAAAAAAGGTAAATTCTGCACACAAAAAAAACAAATTTCAGAACGGTGGATTCAACATGAAGACAATGTGAAAGCCCACAAACATTTCAGGTTTTTTTTAATGATAAACACAACCCAAACATAAAGTGTTCCCTTTAATCACTGGATTAATTTTATTTGGCTACTCCTCTAAGTGAAAAGGGCGATTACAGAAACCGATTTTCAGTTAGCAGAAGAGGTGAAAACAAAAAAAATGTGGATCTACTGATAGCTGATGATCTGAAGCATTCTTTTAAGTAATTTTAATTATATATACAGGTAAGTGGTAGTAGGTAAGAGTGAAAAATATTTTGAAAGTATCAGGTTAAATTGTTAATTTTTAAAAATTTTACATTTATCACAAGTCCAATTCTTTAGTCACATCTATTACTAATTACATTAATTAATATCAAAATTAAATCTAGTAAATTTTATATGTACCTGAACAAACTGATGCACAAAAAACTTAAATGTAGTGGGAGCAATCTGACAAAAATTCATGAACATACAGAAATAATGTATTGAAACAGAAACTATTTTAAAACATAAATAAGTCTACTGTGATGATTGCACTTATTTGAATTTAACACAAAATTTACAAACCCCCCCCCCCCCCCCCCACACAAGAATAAATTATCAAGATATACCAGTAATACAAATTTGTACAGAAATTTATTTATTCATAATATCTAAGTGGTTTCATACGTGATATTACCGCCAGGCTAGACTTGAAACATTCCGTTGAGTTTTACATTTGAGAAGAGGTATCAGTTTGGTATGAGATGAATAGATACGAACTGAATCATCTTTTGCAGCAATAGCCAACTTTGTACAATGGGGATGCCAGTCAATGCAACGAATGCAATCTACTGAACTAGTAGGATATGCCTCATTATCTGTATCCTAAAAAAAAAATTAAATATATTAACTACAGTTTCAAAAATACAAAAAATTATGAGAATAAATTTATTTATAAGTAAGCTTTAAAAAAGAATGACCATAAATAAAAATAACTTTAGAGCAATCACCAAGCAATAATGGAAAACACAAAATCTATACATGCACAAACATTTCAACAAGATTTGGACTCCGTATAAAGCAATAAATGTATCTACCTGAGGGTCAGTTTACGTTGAGCTTATATGTATTTTTCGAGTATTAAGATCGACTGGATCTGCAAGTTAATCTTTTAAGAGTAAATTTGATATTACTTCAAGTTCTTCATTTTATTGTACTTTTCTCTATTACATATATTTGAATACTTGTGTTTTTCAATTAGTATGTTTTGGTTTTAGTAATTTAGTATAAATTGCTTAAGTGCTTTGTATTCCATTAAAAGCGTTTGATTTTTGGGGTTTTTCTGTAGCTAATCTTAAAAAGACATTCAACAGTTTTATTTTTTAAGCACATTTTGAAGATTTCTAAGATGTACTGATTTCATTCTCCCGATGTTGTGGAGAAAAGGAGGCTTTGGTCACACAACTAGAAGTCACAACAATCATGATGAGACTGAGGGAGTTAGATTTTTTCAAGAGTTGTGGAGGTGCTGTCTCTAGATAATAGAAATTTCTAGTACTAGCTTGAGAATATCAATCCTAGCTTGGTTATGGAACTTCTGTAGATTGTAAAATGGATGTTAGTTCACACAATTTGGTTGTGACAACTCCCAAATTCAACTCTCAATTCTGATTGGGAGAGGAGACACTCAATGGTGAAGGTGCCACTGTCAAGTCAATAAATTGAAGACAGTGAAGGATTATTTAGCCCATATTAGAGTTCTTTTGCTTGATGATAGCTCTATAAGGCTTGGCTGGTCTTATGCAGAATCTTTTGGCGTCAGACTAGTGTGATTTCGGTGGTAAGGCCAGGGATACCCCTGCCTTTTGTACTTCATGAGGCCAAGGATCTATCTAAGGATTTTTTTCTCTGAGGGACCATGTTGTTATCAGTGGTACTAATGCCATCAACAAGCTGCTATAACAAGATCCCCCAGAGTTGCAATGATGACCAAGAGGTTGGACCATAACAAGGGCTTATACATTTACACCCTTTGCTGATTCAACACTAAAGTGTTAGAAGCAACCTGAAGGGAAGTTAAGTCACCTGAGGAGACAGACATATTTATACATCATTTGTTCCTTAATGAATCAAATGTAGTTTTCTTAGGCTGTGTGTGGAGGTTACAGGTTGCACTAAACTTTTTGTGGCAATGAAGTTGAGGTGAAGCTATTGTCAATTGTTAATTTTGAGGAAGGTTTTGTTTTTCAAAAATGGTAGAAGGATCCATTTTTTCTGTCTTTGTAACAACTCTTTTCTTAATTTCTTCACATATCTCCCATCACAATATTCTACCTCTAATATAATAAATAACAGTAAAAGTTCTTTCTCTAAGAATATAATTCTAATAATATTAATACACATAATATCTGCAGCCAGATTGATCCTAATCTAAAATACCAAACTCTGATTCCTTCTCCCCAAAAAACTTTAACTACATTAACGTTAAGATGTCCCAAATATATGTTCAATGCACAAGAAATAAAACTAAAGAAGTTAAACATTTCTTTCCTACTAGTAACCAGATTTTGCATGTTTTTCAAATAATCCTTTTAAGGATTTGAAAATTTAATGTTAGCAGTTCAAAAAATGATGTGCTCGATGGACTTTTTCTTTCTTTTTCCTGCTTAGCCTCCGGTAATTACCGTTCACATAATACTTCCGAGGATGAATGAGGATGATATATATGAGTGTAAATGAATTGTGTAGTCTTGTACAGCCTCAGTTTGACCATTCCTGAGACGTGTGGTTAATTGAAACCCAACCACCAAAGAACACCGGTATCCACGATCTAGTATTCAAATCCACGTAAAAATATCTGACTACTAGGACTTGAACGCTGGAACTCTCGACTTCCAAATCAGCTGATTTAGGAAGATGCGTTCACCACTAGACCATTATTAGGTTATGCTTAGACTATTAGGTTATGCTGGATGGACTGTAACCATCTAATTTTAAATATGGACAAAACCACTATACTGTAGTTGCAGGTAGACATAACATCGCTAATCACATGGATAGAATTCCCATTAATGACAATATTTCTGTTGCCTATAAAGCAAAATTTCTTGGAGTCCCCCTAAAGGTCAGAACAACCTTTCAAGATAAAAACCTGGGCAGTCAAATAATTGTTTGGCACTCATAAGAATGAATCATGTAAACTGATATTTAGAAAATTAAAGATGTTAACTTAACATGTGTTTACAGCTATGAATGTGAAATCTTTGCTAAAAAGAAGACTGCTTCTTAAAAAATTAAAATAGAATTAAAGTATTTACTTAGAAACAATATTCCTCTGCTGATGAATTTTTAAAATCCCCAAATTTTCTGCACCACCCTTCAATTTATTTTGTATATTTTCATGTGTTTGGATTTGAAATAATATGTATTTTAATCACAAGTAATTTTTATTTTTATAAATAACTGAGTATTTTGTGATGCTGTTTTCATCAATGTTTTATCATGATTTTTTCCTTGATCCATCCAGGCAAATTCTGGAACAATTCCTTTTTTTATTAATGGAATACAGTGAACTACCCATTCTTAATGTGATCTATATAATGTATTACACACTGATCAAAATAAAATTTATCTATTTACAACAAACATAAAAAATTCAATTCCATATTTACACAAATAAGACTAAAAACTGATTAAAGTCTATAAAAACGGTATTTAAAACATTCAAAATTACAAATTGTATCTAGCTCTAATGAGATATCTTGATAAAAAATACATTTTTCTTTAAACCAAGAAAAAATCAAAATTGTTACACAAATCTTAAAAAAATATTTTTTACTTATAGAAAATAGACAGCAAAATGAATAACAAAAATTACCCAATAATAATTAATTCAATAATTAGTTCAATAGAAGTTATGGATTCTATTCCTAATGGAACATTCAGATGTCAAAAACTACTGTTGAACATAGTAGTAATAATAAACAATGCATAACATCAAAACTAATATCATCAGTTTGTATTGTTTTATTTCCATACACTGACTGCAATACATCTCTTTTCAGATGAAGATACTTTATTTAATGTTATAATGATACTTATAACATATAAATAATGTTATTGATACTTTATTTAATGTTACAGACTGCTATGTAACCTATCTATAAACCACATTTTATGATGCATATATGTCACAGCTACCAAAATATATATAATATACACACATAAAGCAGCTTTATATATTTTTTAGTGATGAATCAAACCATTATCTTTTTATGAAAAAAATATTGTTTATCCAAAAAAAAATCATATGAACTTGGAAAATGCAAGTGGATTCATTGAGTTGACAAAAACTTTAATACCAGTATGCAGTGGCTGATAATTCTGAACTGTACTTCCATCAAGTTTTCTATGAACCTTAATAAATCAGCTACAGAGACTTTCAAAATGCATTGTAAGATTTAAAAGGTAAATGCACATTTCAAGGCTGACATGTTAATTAAAGATACAAATTACCAAGGATAAGCAACCACCAACGTAGCACCAAAAAATATTGTGAACTCATCCATAAGGATTGTTGCCAAACAGTTAGAATCAGTTATTGGGCTTGCCAAGAAATTTTAACTTAAAAATTGAATGTGGATCACACTCCTACAAAGTTTTTCCACAGCTCTTGTCACTCTACCAAAAGCCATACCATGGCTGTCAAAAGATGCTTCACAACTCAAATTTCATCTCTAGGATCATTATCGGTAATTAAAACTGAGTTTACAACTATAATTCACTGATAAAGCAACAGTTATCAGTGAAAAAACCTGCAATCACTATGACTGCAGAAGACCTTTCCGATCAAATTGCAACCAAGTTCAGATGCACTCTGTTTTTTTTTAAATCAAGGATATTATTCACAGAGAACCTGAGAGAAAATAATAATAATTTAATTCAACTTGATGTCAGTCTGTTCCCTTTTTATCTAATTCTACTATTTCACTTACTTTACTAGAAAAACATATTTGGCACAAAAAACTGTATAATCTATTTCTTATTATAAAATGGATATTATTTTTTCTTCACATCAGAGTACAAATCATAATATTCTTACTCCTACATCCCACTAATAACAAAATCTGAAATACATAACAAAAGACTCTTTATCAAGAGCAATTATTCCATAAACTTATCAATTACAATAACAATATAAAAAATATTTATTAATAATAAGAATAACCATCAAAATCATATAATAAAATAGATTTCATTTATCTACCTCATTTAATACAGCAGCATTTATTAAGTTCACTCATCATCTGTATATACCTAAAATACACATAAATATATATGTTACTTTAATTAAAAACTTTTCCTGACCACATTAATTAGAACTGTAAAGGTTTATTTTAAATATCCTTTAATAGTTTCTGTTATTATTGTTAACCAAATCAGGTTATCTGTTTCAGATTTTATCTGGAATTATTATTTTTAAATTTATGAACAAAAGGTTCTCCTAAATATATAAATTTGTAATTATTCTAACAAACTTCTGGAATAACTAAATTATTTTCATAACTATTCAAACTAATATGGCCACTAACAATTTCTTAATTATCTGATGGAAGAAACACCATTTATAACAATATACAACAAATTTTAATGCATATTTTTTTCAAGTATGTAAAGCAGATCATAAGAGTGCCCTTAAAAAAAAGAAACAACCCCGTATTAAACAAGACAGTAATAAAACTATTATTCCATTTTGTGGTTACTGTTTATAAACTCCAAACCAAGGTTTAGAAACATTTTAAAAAATGTAAAAAAAAAATATTTACTGTACTTTAGAAATCAGAAAAGGAATCCAAGAACAAATGTTGGAAGAAATATTTATAAGTGAAAGAAGCTGCTGAGCAGAAAAACCTGTAATGCTAAAACCATCACTGTCCCTCTGAGAAGAAGCTACTACCCTAAGTGCTTCAACGAAACCATTTTCATACCTGGAAAAATTAAAATAGATAAAGCAATAAATTTAATTCATAAATTAACAGAAACTTAACATGCAGGTTCAACATGTAATGATACAAAAAAGGCCATGTGTAAATAACCTACTTTTAATTAGTAAAAAAGACTAGTAAAAGATTCATCTTCATCATTAGGCTGTTATGAATAAGAACAATAAGTCACTACCAATACGGATGAATCCTTACTTACAATTACCAACCACCACATATTCTAGAAGGAACAACACAGCAAATATGAGAATCAAAAACAATGAGTTTTTTGTTGCATGTTCTGCTTGAAGATATAATTCACTCATCACCAACTGAGGCTTAAGCTCTGTATTATTTATTTAAGTTTTAACTAAGAACTAAAAATGGCACCTTAGGAATTTGCAAATTTGAGTTCAATCCTCTTAGTTATAAATCCAAATTATAAATTTTAATATCTGACGGCGATTGTTTAGTTCTGTTATCACTTTAGTAATGTTTCACTGCAATATGGGTAAGTCAAGAATTAAACTTTATAATTGATTATGAGGTTCCTAATACCTAACTGATAATAAATGAATCACCTTGTTGGGAGCAGAACAAAGCTTTTTTAAAGTTCTACCCATTTCTTAAAACTAATGGTCAAAAAAATGGAAATTGGGTTTTAATCCACCATTAATATATAATTTCTATCAGACAATTATTTCCTTCATTTAAATCTTCATTTGATAATGTCTAATGAAGCCTCATAAACCTTTTAATAGTGTTTTCAAGCAGATCACACTCACAAAATAAAATTATTTAAACCTGTTATTTAAGATGTTAAGACAAACAAGTATTAGGAAATGAAGGTCGGTCCATTCCACCAAAGTGTGCATGAATTTGAACTAATTCTAAAACACAACTTTTGCTCATTTGTTCACCCTGTGTTCACTGAGAACATTGTTTGAGACTAGGTTACACTACGAGCAATCACACTCCTCAAGTTATAATTAAGGTTTCAAGCACAAGCTGTAGTAACCACACTGTGGTTACTGTGATTATAAAGGGAAAATACCTTGTACAGAGTGATTCAAAGAAACGGGAAATTTTGAAAGTTGTGTTGGTAGCCATGGGCAATTGGTACCACTTGATAAGTGGCGCCAGCCTCTCTAACCTAACCTGCCATTTAGTTGTCATGGACCCTTGGGGGGGGGGGGGGTGCGGAATGTGCATTTGCTATCAAAGCGTTTTACAAAAACAATGACAGTGTGGAGGGAGCGCGTAGAGAATTTCGCCGTCATTTTAATCTGGGACGGCACGACCGTGTTCCATTAGCACATGCAATTAAAACATGGATATCTAATTTTGAGGAAACTGGTTCAGCAATGAAAAAGAAACCTCCAGGCCGTAAGCAAACCGTCCGTACACTACAGAATGTTCAAGCTTTACGAGATGCTGTCACACGAAGTCCACATCGGTCAATCCGTCGTCTCTCAGCATCTTTACAATTGCATAGTTCAAGTGTTCAAAGAATGTTAGTGAAGGACTTACAATACCATCCACACAAGTTGCAGATCGTCCAGGAACTGAAACCGAACGATGCAGTTATGCGAGCACAATTCTGTAATGTAATGCTTCAGAAGATAAATGATAACGAAGAGTTTGTTCACGAACTGTGGATATCAGATGAAGCACATTTCCACCTCAGTGGATTTGTTAACAAGCAAAATTTCAGATACTGGGCACAAGAAAATCCTACGCAGCTACACCAGCATCCGTTGCACAGCCAGAAAGTGACCGTGTGGTGTGCTATGTCATCTTACGGTGTTAGAGGCCCTTATTTTTTTGAGGATGACAACGGTCTTGCGATTACAGTGACGTCGGCTCGTTATGTAGCCATGCTTGAAACCTTTGTTATGGAACAACAAAAGAGATTTCCACCAATTCTTAACACCAGCCTGGTTTCAACAAGACGGAGCAACGTCACATACTGCACGAATATCGATGGCAGCTATACGCCGATTGTCTGGACAAAGTGTCATTTCACGAAATGGTGACATTAGATGGCCTCCCAGATCGCCTGATCTCTCAGCTTGCGATTACTTTTTGTGGGGTCACCTTAAAAGCAAAGTGTTCTACAGTAGACCTGCTACAACGGAAGAACTGAAGGCAAAGATCCGAGAAGCAATTGCGGAAATTCCAGTTGAGATATTACGTCAAACCATGAACAATTTAACGAAGAGACTTCATGAGTGTTTACGTAGAAGATGAGTTCACCTGGAAGATGTCATCTTTAAAAAATAAACTAAAATGTATGTATCCTAAAATGGCAACATTTGTACAATTACATGAAATAAAATTCATTTTCTAAAAAAAATTTTTCATTAACGTTAATTTTTTTAATTTCCCGTTTCTTTGAATAACCTGTATAAGAACGTGTACTCATATTTTGCATGTACGACTAATAAATGTGGTGTCAACCACCTCATCTTGTGAAAAAAGTGTAAAATCAGACTGGGGCCCCAAGGTTGCTGCCTTCTGTATTATTAAAAGTTGGCAATCAAAGTCATACAAGAGGATGATAAAAAAACAACAAAAAAATCAGAGTTGCGGCTGCAATACATAGAATAAGGAAAAACTGATCATATGGTAGAAATTACTTTAAAGACAAACATCATATAACAGAATTACCAAGCATTCTGTAGTTTTTTCCACAATGTTTCAGTAACTGGCAGAAATATCTGATTAGTACTAGTCTGTGCAAGTGATGGGTGAATCATTTCTCTAGTGATCAGTATAATAGGATGATCAGATAACTGAAAAAAAAACACAAATAATAACTATACATTGTTTAAAAAACTGTATACATAAAACAAATAAATTACAAGTAAAACAACATTCACATCCCACATCCCCTGATCTCAAGTCTTACTTCTAGACCGCTTTATCTGCCCCTGCTCGCCTGTAACATGATTTTTACATGCTTTTCTTTGACTCAATTTCATTCCACGGTTACCACTTGCTGAAATGTATTTAATGTGCAGAAGGTGGAATAGTATACATGCACAGAAGCTGGATAGTAGTACACCTGCACAGTAGGTTTTTGGAAAGACCAGTGACGTAGTCGATCAGCCAACATAACCCTTTGAACACCCTTGTATGAGATATCGAAAATTCCAGTATATTTACTCCCGTAAATATTTAAATAATGTACTAATAAAAAGTGTAAAATTTAAAAAAAATGTTTAAATCATGCTTTTAAAAAAAAATCTAAAAATGGATTACCCAGGAAACATAAATAGAAAAAAATTTTGTTTTCAACAAAATAATGTCTATAAAAGTATTTCTTCTATGCTTTTCCACAATGAAAAGCATGGGACACGCTTTTATATTCAATATTTAGATAAATTCTTTAAATATGACATAGGTTTTGAAGCAAAATGGAAATGATAACTTCAATATAAAATATCTAGTAAATCTCTTTGGATGAACTAAAGTTGATGCGAAATAGAACTGAGGTTGCACCCCATGATTTTCATTGTGGTCTTGCAAAAATAGACAACTTTATACATACTATTTTGTTGAAAATAAAATTATCTTCTATTTACATTTACTGGGTAATCCATTTTTTAAGATGTTTTTAAAACTATGTATTTTAATTTTTTTCCTATGATTTTAATCCCTCCATTAATCATAAATCTTCTCCTTTTTTTATGCTTTTCAGAATTAAGGTCTATTTATCTTCTAGCTATTTAGTTTTTTCTCTATTGCAAATAACTATTAATAATAGGTTTTAACATTACCAATTATTCTTATATATACACCTCAAACCAGATTAATTTTTTTAGTTTTGATAGTTCACAATCATTACTTTTACCTAGTAACTTTGACATCCACATAAATGGTATAACTTTTCAAGAACATATTCATCTTTGCATTTGTTTATGGCATTTATTCTGATCGTATAAATATCCTGGTTCTCCTAAAAAGAGATAGTTGTCAATAAGTAAGCTGTAATTTTTACCTTTACAAAAAATTTTTTTATAAGTTATATTTAAAACAAGCACAGACTCAGTAATATGTTTATTCTGCCCACAAGTTAAATAAATGTGTATACAACTGATAGACAACTCATATAAAAAAATCTCAGAGACAATAAAAACAGAAATTAAATCTTCACTTTACATAATGTGTGCTTTAAAGTTAATAGTTCATACTTTATCATCGTTTAACAGTGACGATGACCTAAACAAAAGATTTCTAACTGGACTCCAATTACACCTTCCACCCACTCATTTATATTGATTTCCCCACACTAAATAAAATCTGAAATCTAAATTCTTAATCTTTTAGTTATTTGTTAAGAGCTATATATAGGTGTAAATGACATGAATTAGTTTTAGTGAATTTTAACAAACTAGATGTATTTATCTCATCAGGAAAAACTCATGAACATTGTTGCATGTTAAGCTCAATTAATGCCCTGCATTAACTACACAACCCAAATCTTTCAGAAAACAATATTACAAAAGCTTTAAATGTCGATCAGATCAGTAATGAATATAAATAGAGATAATTTTTTTTCTATAATTAAAGTGTTTGATGAATAACTCGACAGAATTACTTATTTAGCAAATTTGTAGTTACTAAAATAAATAAATAAATGGCCGAGTTAAAACCGCCAGTTTTGTTTGAAGCCAAATCTATAGAAAAATAAATATAGAATCCAATCTATAAAAAATCTTGAAATTTATAAGAAACATCTTATTTTGAATTTTCTATTCTAATATTAATTAAAATTTTTTCAGTGCAATACATTGTGGCTTTTAAAAATTGCACCATTAAAAAAAAACTACGTTCATAATAAATTAGTAATTATTGAATCACATCCTTCAGAAAAAATTAGAAAAGAGTATTGGTGATTTATTATATTTTTTGGCAGATTTGAAACAGAAGAAAGAAAAAAACAGACAAAATATCGAGTTAATGGATAAAAAGAAGCAGGTAAGATGCAAGTATTTAGAAATGTGAATAGGAAGTTCAGGTATTAATAGAAAAAATTGTCCTGTACTTTTTTTTATTTTATATGTAAAATAATTATATACATATATTTTATATATGTAAAACAATGCTTATAACCAAAATGCTACAAGTTGTAACTAAAATTACAGACAAATGATCTTTGATAAAATTGATTTAAACATTACTAATTCAAAGTATTTAATTTAAAAACACATAGAATATAAACAATATTTCAGATTTTGTTAACTTTACATCAAAAATTAACTAAAAAGAAGTTAAGAAGTTTAACAATTTAAAAATTACAAAAGTATTTATAATGTAACAAAGGTACTAATATGCACATTATGGTGTTATCGATACATTTAAAATTGTCTGTATCTGATCATCAATTTTGAACATTTTATCTATTTTCATGAAAAGTTACGAGCTGATTTAGTTCTGATGACAATTCAAAGATAAATGACATACAATTCCGAAGACTTGCCAAGTTGCCACTGACTCTAAGGAGCATTTTCCCTTTTAAATTACACACAGTTTTAAGGTTATTTTAGTAAAAGGTTTCAATAAAAAAAAAAAGAAATAAAGCTTCAGTATCACCTTAAAAACTACTACACATAAACAGAAGACATCGAATCCCATCATAAGGAAAAAAAAATTAAATACTGAAATCATTGTAAATAATTTTATCTCACTGGTGATGAACTGATTACAGACAGGTTTTTTGTTTAAATCAATTATCTACAGCAAGAATTATAAATTTCATTTCAATATTTAACAACTTAATACATTTTAAATCAATGTGTAATATGCATACCGTATTAGTATATAAAAAGACATTTGCAAACTCAGGAAGTGAATACTGAATACGTCCTTCAATTTCACATAAAGGAATTGATTCACCTTCAGGTAACGGTGGAAACTGGTCCAATGAACACATCATTATGGGAGAAGTAATGTAAACTGGTCACACGCCTAAAACAAAAATTAAGATTATTATCAACAATCAAATAATAAAAAATAAAAAAAGTAAACATATAACAGGAAGAATTTTTTCATTCTTTAAAATAATCATCACCAGAAGTAAAAGTACTTCTCTTTATACGTCCTTGAGCAAGGTAATCAGAAGTACTAATTAAAAATAAAATTATATGCTAACCCATTCATTTATAAATGTAAAATCTTGATATATGATGCTAGTAAATACAAAATATTGCAGGCAGGTCCTACACAAATGCACCCGTGCGCACATAATTGATATTATCTATTATCATTACTAATTCTGCAATTTCCAAAACAGCCTGAAAGTAAATATTTTAATAAAGAATTCTATAGGATTAAAATTGCTCAATCCCAAAAATAACATTTTAAACTTTTTGAGTTAATGATTACTAGAATTTAGCATAGTTCAGCTACCAAAACTGCAAAGCTAAATTTTTCAATAATGACAACTAAGGATATAAAAATCCATTCAATTCCAAATCATTTTCATGAAGTCATATTCTTATCTTGAAAATAGTTTGGAAAGCTGCAGGGGCAGTTACAAACAGTAAAACTATTACAGTTGGAATTCAATAAGGATCCACACTGGGCTTCTGTCCTTCAATATTATATTAATTACCTTCATAGTTTCTCAAATGCAAATGTGCAGTTTTTTGTGCAGCTTGGTTTAAAAAGTATGGTGATTCCAATACTCACTTGGTTGGTTCTCTTGACACTGCCAATAAGTTATTAAGCAGTGCCCAGTCAGTAAATGTTACTTAAACATAGAACAAGAAAAAGATTTGGAAATGAGTTTTTCTGGTCAACTGCTCTGATACAAAGAAATTAAATCAATAAAATTTCCAAAAATTGTCTTAGATCCAAAATTTGACTAGAAGAATCATATAAATCAAATGCCAAATAAAACTGCTAAAGATTTGTATCTTTTGGATATAAACAATTTTGTACATTCTTCATATATTTTTTATATGAAGAATGCAAGGCAACATGGTACAAAAGAGGTCTTATCATCTATTATGCCTATATCCATAGCTTTTTGACTACAGTGTGCTGCAATATGGTTAAAACGTATGCGCAGTACATTGTTCAGACAGAAAAAAGCCCTCAGTTTGATCTGCAACATGCCTAAGAGAACTCATAGACCCTCGTTTGCTAAATTAAAACTTTTGACATTCCCTATAATTATATATTTCAAGTTTTTTTTTTAAACAAAAAAAAATATTAATCTTTTCAAAACAAATACTGAATATGATCACTTTACAAGAAGTAGAATTCACAAACAAATCAAAGAATGTAAATTTTCTAACGTCAAACAAGTATACAGTATGTGGTAGTTAAACTATTCAACAGTGTCTATAGCAGTAAGAGATGTATCAGTTAAACAATCTAGGAACAGGTAAAAAAAAATTATTCAATATATAACTGTGCAAAACAATTTTTTTCAATATTCACTGTTAGAAAAACTGCATAAAGTATTGTATTATGAATTCCAAATTAATCAAGGTTGTTGTCATGCTCATGGCATAGTCAGCTGTACTTTATGCATACTGTATTTGTATTTAAGTCAGGCTTGTGCAGTAGTACCTTTTGTAGACAAAGACTGCCTCAGATAACAATTAATTCAGTTAACAAGAAAAAACAGATTTCAGAAGTATACTTGATATAAAACTGTAATTTTTGTTAAATATAAATAAAATATTTTCATAAAATTATATTTTTACAATTTAAATATAAGTGTAGGTTCAAAAATTTAGTAATATAAATTATAAAAGACAAAGAAATACTACATTCACAATTTTTAAATTTAACTACAAAAATAAAAATAAGTTCTTAAAAATTATTTGAACCAAAAACAAATCAAGATTAAAATTAACAAAATATTTGGAAACAAAAAACTACATACACTCTAAGCTACATACAAATAAATGGCAAATTACTAAATATTAGCTTTTAAAGAAGTCTGTTAATGTCTTTTACTCATATTTTGAATTTCATTTAGAGCAGTCATATTTCAACAATGTCTTAACATCATTATTTCACTTATGTGGCTTTCTCTTGTTCGAATTGATGGTTGTTTCAATCACTTTTAGTCTTTCACGTGACATTTTATTTTGTATAGCACTCTCTTCATCAGTTTCATCTTCTTGGTTTATAATATTAATAATCATTTCATCAGTAAATTCACATTCTTCATCTGCACTTATCCACTTATTAATATTGAATTTGTCAATTGGCTCTGCGGCAGGAATTTTTCTTGTAAATGTTCCAGAACATTTACTTCATTTTCATCATCAGTCCTTTCTTCAACTTGAGTATCAGCTTGAAGCAACTTTCGCCATGGTTTATTCAGTCATCAATTCACATCATCCCATGCTTCCGCAATCCAACAAACATCTTTTAGTGCAATTAATTTCACACATTCAACTATAAATTTCTCCTCTTCCAAACCTTCAATCAGTATTTTTACAGCCAAGTCTGTAGTTTTTTAAAAGTTTCTACCCCATGATCCAAAGGCTGAACGATGGATTTAACACAGGCAGAAAATTCTTCTTTGGTCTTTAAATTTGGAATGAAAATGAATGACTTTTTCTTTAAGCATAACAACAGTAACTGGAGATCATTTTGCTCTTAGCTGAGTAAACCATATGTAGAGAGCTTCTGATGTTTTGTCATGATCACATTTCTTCATTGTCTTACAAGCTGGAGTTTCCACACTGTCGCCCAGCTTTCTGCAAACACCATTTTTCAATTTCACTATGGTTTTTTCTCCAATAACCTACCATTACTTCTCTGACACCTAATTCAGATGCTACATCTTTTAACCGATTCACCATTACCTAGACACCTTATTGGATTTAATTCTGTTTCTGGTGAAGCAACTGCATGCTTCCATTTACTATAATTGCATTACAAAAAAAAACATTAATAACACATATAGTAATCATATAAACACCAAATAATACACAACAATACTGCACCATCTGTAACTGCATAGTGGATGCTCTAAATGACTGGTAACAAAAAGAATGGATTTTGGAATGTAACTAAGTAGCGGAGAGCCACTCAGCATAATGTCATTGACCTTCATCCAGCCCTCGGTTAACATGGAAGTTCGGATACATGAGACTGTTATATTTTGTTTACATATAAAATAAAAGAATGGGAGATAGCTAAAGAGGGTAAAAGAATATCAATATTAGAATGTTCAAAAAGCAATAAAAGTAAAAACACTGACGGGAGTAGATGAACTTCTCACAGTTTTATACATACTTAAAGAAAAAAAAAGGAGAAAGGAATGAAAGTAATAGCTGAATAGTAATAGCACATACAGTACAGGAGAATGGCCTGAAGAATTTGTAAAAATGGTAACGATATCAGTCATGAAGACTGGTACCAGAAAATGTACAGAATGTTGAACAGTAAGTTTAATAGCCCAACCTGCAAAAATATTATTAAAAATCCTAAACTGGATGTCAGTAAGAATAATGGAAGACAATGCAGAACGGAAACAGCTTGGTTTCAGGAAAAGGAAAGGAATCTGAGATCCCATCGGGCTAGTATGGATAGCTGAAGAGAGATATTTAAAGAGGAAGAGGAATTAGTCTGTTTTATAGATTTTGAAAAGGCATTTGATGGAATCAAATAGAAGAAAATGATGAGAGATTTTTAAAGAGAATAAAGTAGAATGGAAAGACAGAAGGTTAATTATAGAATTATACATGAGGCAAACAGCAACAACTAGGAATACGACTAGGTGGGTGAATCTAGGTTATTATGTTAGGCAAGGATACTGTCTCTTAATGAGACTGTACAACATTTACATTGAAGGTACGATAAGGAATATATTAGAAGAAAAATAACAAGGAATAGGAGGACTAAAAATAAGATGCATTAGATTTGCTAATGATATAGTAATTCTACTTGATGGTGCACACTCGCTTCAAAGATGATTAACAGCCCTGGAGGAAGTAATGAAAATAAAATGAAAATAAATATAGGAAAAACTAAAACAATGAAAGTAACAACAAAGATGGTTTACGGTAAGGAAACTTATGCTAATGAAAGATTAGAAAATGGAACAAAAATGACAGATATTTGGAGACTATGGTGACAGAGGACTAAAAGAGCAAAACAGAAATAAAAGGAAGATAGATAGGATAGATTCCGGCAAAGGAAGTCTTCAGAGAGGAAATCACTATGTATGAAAAGTCTCATTTAATACTAACATGTGAGCCAAATGTTAGATATAAAGTGTCCAGTTGTATGGAAATGAAGCATGGACAATGAGGAAGAGGAAAAGGAATTGGATTGAGGCTTTTGAGATTTGGATATAAAGAAGCATGGAGAAAGTAAGATAGATGGAAAAAGTGAGAAATGAGGAAGAAACGAACAGTAATAAAGAAAGAGCTCTTATGCAAAGAGTACACAAAAGGAAACTGGTTAGGGGCATGTGGTTACAGAAAGTGGAATCTTGACAAATACATTGGAAAGGTCAATAAAAGGAGAAAGAAAGCAAGGGAAAAGAAGAATGAACTTAATAGATGGGGCAAAGCTTAAAAACTATAAGGGGATGGCTTGGGACAGAAATGGATGGAGTCAGTGGTGATGTAAGGGACCTGCCAAAAATCAGAACACCAGATGATGATATAAAACAAAATAACAAAAACACACACACAGAGAGAGTGAGCGAGTGAGAGAGAATGGGGAGGGGGTGGGGGAGAGCCTTCAAAATACATCTTAAATGTAGATTGAATATCCCTGAACGTAGATCTACAAAATGGCCTTAAGAATTCGTAAAAATGATAATTATACCAATTCTGAGGAAAACTGGTACCAGAAATTTACAGAACACAGAATAAGTTTAACAGCCCATGCCACAAAAATATTATTAGGTCCTAAACTGGAGATTGGTAAGAATAATAGAAGACACTGTAGGTGCAGAAATTAAAAACAATAAGAAAATTTGTTATCAAAGCAAATGTATAATAATGAACATTAACAAATAACTTAAGAAAATCTAAAAAATGTGGTTTTAATTAATACTATGCACAATTTTCTTATTCAACATAAAACAAGATTTTCTAATTCAACATAAATTAAAGATTCATTACAGGTTTTAAAAACGAATCTGCAAATAAGTTGCACACACAAAACTTTACAGAAGTTCTGGAGAATGGATTTTACATAGAAGACTGAAAATAATATTGGTAGAAAGTATATGTTTCACACAAAAGTATATTGTTTATTATTTAAAACAAATAAAAAATTTATAAATTAGAAGGAAGATCAATTACTTTTTCAAATTAATAATTTTCTCAACAAATATAAAAAGGTACGATTAGACAGATGACTTTGGATACAGATGTTGTAGCCATTAATAAAATGTCTACAACACCTGTATCCAAAGAATCAAAGCTGTTATTGGTAAACCTTAGCAGAACTAGAGAAGAAATTGTGAATCCACTTTTAATTTTTAAATCAAACCAGAAGCAAGGACAATACCAGAAGAAAACAAATGCTGAAAATTGTGAACAATGGACAAAAACAAAGTTAATAATACCAAATTTCCATTTTTTTCAATCTTGGTAATTGCAACACGTGTCATTGTAACATAAATTATCCTTATTCTAACTGCAGAAAACATACTGTTAGAAAGTCTACAAAGTAGAAATATACCCTTACACATCTACTCTTAGTAGATGTGCTAAAAACTGAATTTTACAAATTAGTTTGATTATATACGCTCTGCTATGAAGAGTATTACTTTGACAAAATACTGGACAATTATGGATGCAACATATTACAACTGTCACCATACTACCTGCTCAACCCAAATGAGCTGATTTGGGTGAAAATAAAGCAGGTTGCAGAAGAAACTAAGTTATTCCATTTTAATTCAATTAATTTTATGCATCACTATTTTTGAATTAGATGATATTTGGTATATGATAACTACCCACCTTGTAGTGGCCAAAAAATATTTTTTTAAATTATTTTCTTGAGTAATAGACTATTTTCTAACTTGCCAACAGGTAAAAATAGCCATTTTCATTACTTTTTCCATGAGCTGTAGCATTCTTAATTTACATCATACAGAAGTCAAAAAGGGCTTTTTTGAAAAAGATGGAACTTCATCTTAGTGTACTCAAAATTCATTCTGTTACATAACCAAATCTTGTAATGTTTTCTGAAGTTACATTTATAAATTGTTTTTTTCAAATTTTGGGCCCAAAATAAATAATAAAGGGCTTAGTGTAACAGGCCTATTTTTTACCTTTTAACTCTTAGATCCTTGTAGTACTTATAAAAAAAAATTGATTGTTACCATGTCCTTCATTAAAAAAAAAATGACCACCAAATCTTAAAATTTTGAAAATGTCTCATTTTGGGGCCCAAAATGCACATGTGGGACAGGTGGCAAAAATCTGAGTTTTACAGACGAATGATGCTAGGCAAGAAGGATTGTGTCTCTGTAAAACAAGCTGACAAGAAGAAAATTAATATTCAAAAAAGGCTTATCTTATGTAACTTAAAAGAATTGTACACAGCCTTCAAAGAAAAACATAATTTAAAAACTGGTTTTTCAAAATTTGCCTAAATTTTGTGTTCTGGTTTGGGGTGTCAGGTACTAACAAGGTGTTTCACCCACCAAAATAGCAGATGTTATCTGCTCTAAAAATGAAATTTGATTATAAAATTCTCCTTTCAACCACAATATGCGATATAGAAAATGGTATGTGCATGCTGTCATTCTGTGAAAAATGTCAAGGCACTAATGAAGTGCTCAGATTACTGCGAGAGCTGGGCTGATTTTGATTCTGAAATTATCTTCAAACAGTGGGTTTCTGCTAACCGATGTGAACTAACTACTCAAATTCTTCCATTTCAAGAGTACTTAGACAAACTTACTAAAAATTTAAATAACACTCGTAGACAAAAAGCAAATTGTTTAATGTTTCTCAAAGTACGATACCATTTCTTGAATTGCGTTTTTGCATAAATTACAGATCTGTTAATAAAATTTTTCCATCACCCTTATTTTTAAATAAATTATGTTTAAAAAAAAATTAAGGAAAAATATAGTAAAAATCTCTGAAATGTATATTTTGCAAGGCCATACCTGTGTTAGAATGATTTCGCTAATGCTTTTCTTTTATAAGCAGCCTCAGGGACATCCCAAATTAATCGGCTGGCCTGTTAGTATTCCATTTCCCTTTATAGCAGCTTTCCATCACCGAAATGTCTTGATGGAAATGTTCACCGTGTTCATCACTTACATCTCCAAGGTTGTCCAGGAAAAAATCCAGATGCAAGTGGAGGAAATGTATTTTCAGACATATTACATCCCATTGCTCTGTTTGAAGTAAGAAGTTGATTAACAATATCGTGGTAATTGTCGGATTTTTGTTTGCCGTTTAAACGTTTGCAAACGTCTTTAAATGAAGCCCAAGCTGCACTGCACTTTCTATATTATTTAACACTGAGTTAAATACATCATTTTTGACCAACTCTCTTATTTGAGGACCAACAAATATTCCTTCTAATTTTTCCTTCACTTATTCGGAAATTTCTGCCTGATGTACAAAAATCCAGGACTATCCTTCTTCATTGCTTTTACAAAATTTTTCATTAGTCCTCGCTTGATATGGAGGGGGTAAAAATATTTTTTTGGATTCAACTAAGGGCTCGTTAATAATATTTTTTCCACTTGGAGTTAAGTTGTCTTGTTTCTTCCACTCTTTGGTAACAGAATATTTATCCCTAGCTTGGCTGTCCCATTCGCAAAGAAAACACATGTACTTAGTATAGCCTAACTGCATGCCTAACAAAGTAGCTATAACTTTCAAATCACCACATATGTTCCAGCCGTTTTTTTAAATTTATTTTTTCAAGAATGTCATCACATCATATGTCTCTTTCAAATTAATACCATAAGCGATTGGTATCAAAGGACATTTGTTACCGTTGTGTAGTAAAACTACTTTTAACCTATACTTAGACGAATCTATCAAAAGGCGCCAGTCCTCAGGTTCATGAAGTTGTCCTACGTGCAACATAAGCTCATCAATATTCATACAATAAACCAAATTATTTTCATCAATAAAGTACTGAGAAAGTTCTTTTTGTTGGTTTAGAAAACCTGAAATTTTTGTATTTTTTGAAGTAAATTCCAACCTTGCGGTCTTGATTCTAACAGTTCAACTTGATTTTTTGACAAATTTAAAAACTTAAACAAGACATTTAATTCATCTTGCCATATGAGATGTGGCTTATTGGACGATAATTCAAAATCAAAATTGTTTTCTTCAGTACTGCCTGATTCTTCATTGCTGCTTTCGAAACATACATTCACAGGTGGCTCAGGAACTGGAATAATTTCACTATGAGGTACAGGCTTGATTGCAGATTGCAATGAAATATATTTTACAGTATGTTTAGATTTTTTTAGAAATTCCAGACACATTTGTTAAACAAAATTAACAATCGGTTACATGATACTTCAGTTCATGCCAAACCATACGTACACCAAATGGCAAAGCCTTCCATGTACCTTTCAGTCATCCTCTTAAATATATAGAGCAATTAGTGCATACTACATGAGGAGCCCACGTCTTATCCTGATCACCAATTTTACACTGAAAGTGTAAAATGATATGTTTTTATGTTACAAATTATATGTTTTTTAATTAAAGATGTATTGTTTTTTTTTTTCTATCTGATTTTACAGTAAATTCACCACATACACAACAAAAGGCATCCACTCCTTTACACAATTTCGAGGCATTATGACATTGCACTGTTAACAAACTTAAGACAGCAATAAGACTGAATAAAATTAATTCATTCCTAAATCCAGTGCTTAATACAAACAACATAGCTGTGTTTTCAGCTACATGTTTTGACCTGCACAGACACGATTAATCTTGGCCATCAAGGCTCAATCTTCAGTATTAGATATGATGTCATAATATGTGACTATGTTAGTTATGATTTAATTCTTTGTCTAGTAGTGTTTACTTATACCTTACAAATTATGTTAACAAAGTTTTAAACAGTAAAAAATGAGCTAACAAAGTACAGTATAGGAGTTAAAATGCTAATTATACAATGAAAAATTAAAAAAAAAATTCTTTAATAAAATTTTTTCAAAACTGGTGGGCAATAGAAAGATTCTGAGTTCATATTTGTTTTCAGCATAAAAAAAAACATATTAAAATCATGTATTGCATGTTAGGAAACATAAATTATGGGTACTTACGTATTAACGCCACCGCAGCTACTTTAGGTTATGTTGACTTCGTATACTGACAAGTCATAAGTGTATCAAAATAATCTAACTAAATATAACCTACGCTTGCTTCGCTCGCTAACCTCTTATAATTACCATATCATATTTAATGATATGCATAATATATACAACTTATTAATAATATAACCTTAATGTTATAGCACCGAAATCCAATTACTGTTAATCCACTGAAATCCGATTGACTACTTTGTTTTTAAATAAAGCTGTAGCTGCGGTGGCGTTAATATGTAAGTACCAAATTATGTTATCAGTGTAATCTAAAAAGGCATCATTTTGTTGCAAAGAAACAATCTAATTTCCTCAACATTATAAAGGAAAACTTGTTGGAGGGTGAATGTATTGTAATGGGAGACTTCTCTCAAAATTTTCCTTTTGTGATACAGGATGAAGTCCAGTCATATCACTGGTCAAAAACTTATTCCACCATATAACTATTTCTCATATATTTAAAAAAAGGAAAATTACAAAGCCACAGCTAATGTGTGATTAGTGAGTACTTGCACAATACTACATTGTTCTTCCCCTTCCAAAAGCAAGTTTATTAAAGTAAAAACACTTACCACAAGTTAAACAATATTTTTATTTTTCTAATGGCACCTCAGCCCAGTACAAAAACAAAAAAATTTCATAAATTTCTGCTACCATAAGATTTTGAAACTGCATTGTATGGCATTTTTTTGCCTCATACCATGGAAAAGGACCACATGATGGTATTAGTGGAACTGTAAAAAGGACTATGACTAAAGCAAGCCTTCAAAAGAGAGTCAACAATCAAATTGTTACACCTTCTGTTCTAAGTAAAGATGTTCAAGAGACAGAAGAATCTCGTAATCAGGTAATCACAACAGTCCCAGAAACAAGAACCTTTCACAGTTATGTTCCAAGAAGTCAGAAATGTATTCTGAAAGTCCAGGTGACCTCTGAATCAGAAACATATACGTTAGTATTTGTACACAAGGACATTGGTGTTTCTTTTTGCTTTATAGATTTACCAAAGCCAAAATGTAAAAACTATGCCTGCTGCGTATATGATGGCAAGTGGAGGTT
Organism: Lycorma delicatula; assembly: GCF_047948215.1. Lineage (NCBI taxonomy): Eukaryota > Metazoa > Arthropoda > Insecta > Hemiptera > Fulgoridae > Lycorma > Lycorma delicatula. The sequence goes on along the minus strand of NC_134455.1, from coordinate 332,210,395 downwards.
AGGTGAAGTCAAAATACATGAAAATGAAGAGGAATATCAAATACACTTTTTCCATCTGCAGGGTCCTTGTACTTCATTTAAAAAATCATTGGGGGATAATCAAACATGTCAACAGGTAAAGAAGGATTCTTGTTTGAATTATGCAGTAGCACTGCTTTTAACAAATCTATTTGACGATTACATGCCACAATAGGGATGTTTAAACAAAAATAACTCAAAAACGTAACTTTTCTGTATTCAGCATAACAAATGGTTTATAAAACATTAACGTAATGTTCTGAAAATGCTGTGGACCAGTGAAAGCAATGGGATCACTGATGAAGAATGTTATGTTGTTTAAATTTTTATTGAGATGAAGTCCACAACTTTGTTGTGGATAATTATTGATGCACCCTCATACAAGTGTCAAAATATTATTTTAAAAATGTTAACAGTAAAAATAATGAAAACAAGTTGCACTTTACAACTTTCAACTGCTACTTGGAGAAAAACTATCAATTCTTCTCACGGCACTATATAACCTACCTACTTATTCTGCTTCCACAACTTAAAACAAAATTATCTAATTACGCCGTAAACTTAACCCTTAATAAATTTGGTAACAGATACACAAAATGTACGGTTACTTCACGACGTTTATTCTTTCAAGATATTTTATAATAAATAAAGTCAAGTTATAATTAAAATAAGTCATAGATATTTTGTAATTAAATATGTCAAGTTATTTTTATAATTTCAATACTGGTACAATTCACTTTACTCATAAACAATCTTTAAAATCTATACTGACAGAAATTATGATAACGTCCGTGTTATAACACTTACAATTTTTAGACCAGTTCAAACCGCAAGAGTCAAAAGGCTATTGACATGGCCTTTAACGAACAAATAAAACTAATTCACCAACCATACTACACAAACATTAGTTTATACGAACGATTACACAAGCAAAAAACTTATTTTTACTGAATTACTGACAAATTATAGAAATAAAATTAGTATATAATATCAAACTTCTCGCCAAGTTAACCTAACAGCCAGTAAACAATGAATTTATCAGTACGTGTACATCCACCGTTACCACTTTTTCCCGCTTTCGAATACTACATCTTTCATTATGCATCAGGTGTTAATTCATGTATACCAACTCATAGAAGCTTTTAATAGTAAACTTTCAAAAAATAAAAAAATTCTGCGAGGGGAAGCATTTATGTATGAATTTTACATTCTTTCTTAAAAGCATCCTATTTTTTTTTAAGAAAACTGAATATAAAACTTTCATCATTACTTATTTATCTCGCGTTCGTAGGTTATTTATCTACTCGCATGTTCAGTGTTTTCTGACTTGTAACGATATTACATAGCAATATAGTGTTACTATATCATCCTCATTCATCCTCTGAAGAATTATCTAAACGGTAGTTACCGGAGGCTAAACAGGAAAAAGAGAAAGAAAGAATATGGTGTTACCATTGTGTGTTTCCATTCAATGGTAACATATTCTTTCTTTCACATTAATAAGGTATCGAACGTTTCAAAAAGGACTCAACCTCTTTGTTTGACGATTTCAATTTATTACACAAATAATAATGTTAATAAAATACTTATACAAGATTCGTACACGTTTCATAACATTTGCAGCCACTTTTCGTAATGTTTGAAACCTCACTTTCATTGTTAGACAAAATTTCTAGTGTCTGATGACTGTTTATAAAAACAAAACTTTTAAAATACCCCCAAAGATAAAGGTCTACTGGTGTAAGATATGGGGATGTTGGAGGCCACCATCTTTTTTTACCATCGTTGATATCAAACGATGGTAAAAAAAGTCCTGTAACATATCCAACTTTCCATTAGCATTATGACACATTGCGTTATCCTGCTGGAACCAGCATTTTCGTTCGTGTAAATGTAACACGGCAATAAACTGTTCGATTAAGTTGCGATAAATTGCACCATCTACAGATGTGTAAAAAAATAAAGGCCCTATTTCACGACACCAGGAGATCACACACACCAAACACCAACATGCATGTATTGGTTGTTCATGTAGCCGTGAAGATTTTCAGGGCTCCATATTTGGCAGTTTTGGCTGTTAATGTAGATATCCAAGTGAGACTATGTCTCATCACTGAAATAAACACGATCCAAATTTTCATTACCGTTGTCATCAACAAGAGAACGAAACCAATAACAATACTGTAATTGTTTTCCGTGGTCCTTCTTTGTAACCGTAATTTTTTAGTAGCCCTGAAAGCCGTAGATAGTGAAAGCCAGCCTGTGAAGATAACTTTCTGGGTGAGCGAGTTAAACGTTCTTTTACACCCTCCAGAACTTCTACTGTTAACTGTGATGGTCAACCTGTGCTTTTCCGATTATGAACACTACCAGTCTCACGAAATTTATTGATCAAACGCGATATTGTCGACTTATTAGGATCTGAAGAATTGGGAAATTTTATCCGAAACTCATCTTTCACTCATTCGTAAGATTTATACGCGCAATAAGTCTCAATAATAAACACACGTTCGTTCTTGCAAAACGGCACTATAGCACTGAAATATAGCAATACTGGAATGGGCACTGCCTATGTCCAACGTGAACGGAAAACGAACGTGAGACAGATAGATTTAGAGGTATAGTTTTCACTGTCGCACAGTGCAGCGCATGCGCATTGTACCTAACGTACCGTCCCTTCAGAAAGTGATTCCATAACTTAATTGTAGTTAATATTAAGTGATAAAATCTCATAATTCTATTTAATTAATAGAAAAATTTCAATGCTTATGAATATTAAATAAATGTTGAGTTAATCATTGTATCATATAAATGTTTTTATAAAAACTTTCTACAATAACTTGAATTATGAAAGATAACTTGTGATTTGTGATGAGAGATCGTCACAAACCTTTTGAACGGACTGTAGACAAAGAGATGTATACCTCTAAATCAGCTATCTTTGTTGGCACCGATTTCTAACGCTAGTGCCCATTCCAGTATTTCTATATTTCACTGCACTATAGAGACGCAAACTGACATGTAGGAAGAAATAAAATTTACCTATGCATGACTTCTACCTTCTTAATATTTTGTTGCGTCCTTTTTGAAACACCCGTTATTATTATTTTTTTGTGTGTGTTTTACGGGCATCGACTTCTAAGGTCATTAGCCCTCGTCACATCCTTAAAAAGAGATTAAATCACCATCAGAGTCGTCATATGTAAGGGTGTAGAGCCCTCACATTTTATTTAAAAGCACAAATATATACACAACATTTAACGACAAAACATTAAGACAACACTTATGGGATGTAAAGGGCCCCTATCTTAAAAATTAAAGAAAATAAACAAATTACATAAATGGAAATGATAAGTCTTTACAATATCATTATCTCTTTTTACCTGTTTCGCTTATTTTATTTAAGCATCCTCGGAGCAACCAGAACCGCCGTTAAGCAGCACATCAGTAGCCCCAGGATGCCGTGGCAGTTAACTCCTCCCTATAAATAGTCCTGTAGGACGTAACTCTTCGGGGTTTCTTCCCCCCGCGTCATAAGAGCAATTTGATCATCTGTTCAGGAAGGCTAAAGAACCCCTCGGCGGGGAGGCTGCCTTCCCAGCCCTGACCTACTTGTCTCCAGGCATGCCTTGCGCATACCCTTGAGTCCTCAGTCCACCTTGAGGGTCCCCCATACCATCACTGGATACGTCCCGACTCCCCTACTCTTGCATGCAGGCAAGCCCGGGCGGCCTAGGCAAGAGGGCTACCTCCCGTTACTATACGTGCCACGATTCGAGACTCCCTTGTATACAGAGAAGCTACCTTTTATAGAGTCTCTAACACAGCTTTAATTTTTTTTTACAGACCTTTAAGAAGTCCACTGGCGTGTAGATAAGCTACTATCCTTTCTTCATTTCCATTTTTCAAATCAGCAGCAATATTATTTCTTAGCCGGAACCTCTTTCTGAGGCCCTTATATGGCACACTCTTCCATTTGATGCTTAACTAAGTGTTGTATTACAAAAACCGCACATTAGTTTTTCTTCGCCGGTTAACGAATATGAATTTATTATTCGTGTATGACCGATTCTAAGTCTGGTCGCAGCCACCTGTTCTCGGCGAGTCACATCGCTTTTTCATTTATACAGAGAAGTTTTAGCCGAGTTTAATTTTGTATCCAATCGTATTCCACCTGTTTCTTATTGTGTTAGACAGTTTTTAACATATGCCACCCGTACAGGAATTACATCCAAGTTATCGCAGACTGTCGCCTTTCTAGCAGCTTCGTCTGCGCTTTCATTTCTTGCAATACCAGTGTGCCCTGAAGTCCATACGAATACACATAGCTGTCCTCGTTTATTTAAAACGTACAAAATCGTCAGTATGTTTGTAATTAGGACATCCTTAATGTTCTTGTTCCGAATTGCAACAAGTGCACTTAGAGAATCGGAACATATTAGCACAAACTCTTCGCAATAGTGTTCTGTGTAGCGAAGAGCTTGCTGTATGGCAGTAAGTTCTGTCGTATAGACACTGGCCATATCTGGCAGTCTCCAAGTGGGCTTCTCCATTTACATATATGGCACATCCAACACCATGTTCGGTTTTAGAACCGTCAGTATAAATTTTAATATTTTCTTCGTAATTACTGACGCTTGATAAAAATTCCTGTTGGATGATTACTGCTGGCTTCTTTTTGATTTAATCCCGGGAGGGATCCACCCTTGTATTTACCGCTGGCAAAAGCCATGGCGGTGTTTCTGTCGTAGAAATTGCCAATGTCTCTGGTATAGCAATTTCATATTTTCCTGTTAATTCGTGGTACCTTAATCCGGCTGATCTAGAATAGGTAGCACGATGTTCATATAATGCAGCCAAATGATAATTGTTAAAAAGTTTGCCATTTATATGTGTAGGGAAACCTCGTATGTTTGCTGTATATCTTAGCAGTAGGATCTCTCTTCTATAATGTAGTGGCATTATCCCGGCTTCGGACATTAGACTAGTCGCCGGACTTGTGCGGAATGCGCCCGTCGCGTATCTTATTCCGCTGTTATGAATTATGTCTAACTTTCTGAAATGCGACTTCCTCGCAGATGATTATACAATACATTCGTAGTTGAGTTTCGACTGAACCAATGTTTTATACAGACTCAACAGTATTTCTTTATCTGAGCCCCAACTGATGTTGGATAAACATTTAATAATGTTTAGGGCTTTTTGCATCTATCACTCAAGTCCTGTATATGTAATCCTCACGTAAGGGATTTATCCAATAACAGACCTAAAAATCTCACATTTTCTATATATTATATTGGATTATTATCGATGGTCAGAACAGAACTTTGGTGAGGAATTCTCTTCCTACAGAAGTGTACACAGCACGTTTTTTCTGGTGAAAACTGAAATCCATTATTCCTCGCAACTTCATTAAGAGGGTTAATCGCTTGTTGTAATTTGTACTTCATCATAACTGTCTTGTTGTTAGCATATACAACTGCCAAATCATCAACATAGAGACTTTTGCTGATTTCTACTGGAGATCAATATCCAATAATAACATATTTTATTATTGATAACATCTTCCGGCGCGTCAACCTTCTGGCGAAAGCCCGCTATCGAGTCATTTGGGGTGAGGTAACAGCTGAAAATCGTCACTTCACCGCAGCAGACCCAAACGAACCCCTTGCCTGCGCCGTGCCTCCAAACTTGGGCTCTGCTGCGATACGGAATCCATATCGCGGCAGTCTCGAGCGAGTCCCGGAATCATTCGGAGTCATCACGGTTCCAGTACTGCTCGCTGATCAGCACCAAGTCGGCCTCCCTGTCTCTGGCTAGCTGTAGCAGCAAGTCATCAACTAGCCAACTCCTGTTAAGGTTGGCCTGTAGTACGTTCAACATTCTAACGGAGCTTTCTCTTCACCCACTTCAGGGCTTCCCGGAAGACCTGACACTCCCTTGTTCCAGGTGCGTGAGCCAGCTGCGAAGCGTTCACACCTTTTTCTCAGCAGAGCATGAACACTCCTTAGCCTTATGCTCTCCTATCTCGCACTTATGGCAGAGCCAGCTTCTGTCAGGTTCCTTAGATCCACGCGCAACCAACTGAGGCTCAGAGAGCCATGCACATGGCTGGACGATCATGGGTTGTCTCTAGCTCTCAGCAAAACGGAGATCATGGTTCTAACGAAGAAGCGTATCGACACCTTTCTCTCCCTGCGGGTCGGGGTGGAGTTTGTTGAGACCAAGCCGGCCGCAAAGTACCTCGGTATTATGATTGACCGGAAACATTATGGGATTGACCGGTATTATGAGAGCCGCCGACAAAGCTGCGAAAGCCGTAACTGCTCTCTGCTGGCTCATGGCGAATGTCGGTGGACCGAAGCCCAGCAGACGGCGATTGCTGATGTCACGAGTCGGAAATATGGGCCCAGGCATTAAGAGCTGCAAGAAACCGGAAGCGGCTCGCGCAGGTAAAACGCACCACAGCCTTGCGAGTTGCTTCCGCGTAACGGACGGTTTCCGAGCCCGCAGTACTGGTGGTCGCCGGCATCATACCCATTGCTATTTTGGCAAGGGAGCGCCAGGTAACCGGGAGATCATTGCCAACGAAGAACGCACTTGCACGTTCGTCGGATGGCAAGAGATCTGGGACCACGAGATCAGAGGACGATGGACCGCAAGGCTTAACCCTCTGGTCGGACCGTGGACGGAGCGGCAGCATGTAGAGGTGGAGTACTACATGTCCCGGTCTTTAACGGGTCATGTACTATTCCCCCATTGTAGATGGACGGACTACCTCTGATCCTCGGTTGATTTGTCAACATTTCGGTGAATATTTTCAATCAGTATAACAAGACTTTCCTATGCAAAAACACATCTGATAACGCCTGTATCAACAACCATCAGATTTTTGACATCCTAGTAATTTCATCTTCTGACGTATGTCTTCTAGTGCTATAAACAATCTAAACGGTAAATCGACGCTCGGCTTGGATCGGATTCCCGTTCGTTATCAAAGGTTTAAATGCAATTTTTTTCTCCTGTCCTGGCTTCCCTGTTTAATGGGAGCTTGTCATCTTCTTTTCCTTCCCTATGGAAGCATGCAGTTATTACTCCTCTATCTAAGCCTGGTGTCCCTTCTCTAGATAATTTTAGATTTCCTCTGTAATGAAATCGGATCTTCAACCAACACGACAATATAATCAGTATAAACGAACAATTTTATATTTTTTCTATAACTCATTAATAATAATTAGTAAAATTTTAGCTCATTATTTTTGAAATTTCAATAAAGCTGTACGGTTATTTGATTTTGGCACATACTTTTCATTGTTAATAATTATGGTTGCTAGCATCCCTCCGCTTGAAGAGATTGCTACTTAAATGGTATAGATGAAAATAATCTAAGTTCTCTAGATAATTTTAACTTGTTTCTGTCTTCGGTACCTTTTCCAAAATATTCGAGAGGATTCTATTTCAATATATTTAAAACCATATGCTCTTGATGTTATCGTCATTTCACCATGGATTTATTAAAGATTACTCACCAGCTTCTAATTTGGCCGCATTTTACAGGATTCAGAATGCAATTGAGCGTATGGGTCAAGTAGATGTGATATATTTTGACTTTACCATAGCTTTTGACAAGATGCCTCATCACTTGTTGTTATCAACGACCAAAAACTTCAGCTTCAGTGATCGTCTTAATGATTGGCTGTCCTCTTATCTTCATTCAACAGGCGTTTTTAGGTGCATTTTGGTGGACAGATGTCTGAGGAATCATTCTTGGCTAAATCTGAAGTTCCCCAAGGCTCTATTTTGGATCCCCTTCTTTTTATTATTTTTATAAATGATATCGAGGATCTTTTGACATGTAAGCTTCATATGTTTGCAGATGGCATCAAAATATATTGTCGGATCAGGAATAGTGTGGATCACCTGTTGCTACAATTAAAATTAACAGAGTTGTTGAATGGGCAAACTGCAATTGTATGCCTTGAAATTTTCAGAAGACCAAACGTTTGACTTTATCTTGTAAATCGTCAAACTCTGTTTTCAGCTATAGGATTGCTGCACACGCTATTGTTGCTGAAACATTAGTTGAGGACCTCAGGGTTTTATTTAACATGAAATTGTATTTTCACAAATATGTTAATCAGATTATCAGTAAAGCACATCGGGACCTTGGTCTTGTGTACGGTTTAACAATATTTCCACTGTAACCTTCTATACAAATCTTTGGTGAAGAGTCGTTTGGAATACTCGACCATAGTGTGGAATAATATGAGCTTTTACCTCAGATCTGGTTGAGGGTGTTCAGAATAGATTCTTGAACTAGATGCATTTTAAGTTTAAAGATTGTTTTGTCGACACTGGTAGAGAAGATATGTTGAGGCAATTAGAGCTTTCCAGATTGTCTGATAGAAGAACATATTTTGATATGGTTGTTTTTTATAAAACTCTACACAATAAACTTCCAACACATTACAAAGCTGTCTTATGAAACCAGGCCAGGTCAGTGAGGTCTTTTATACAATTTGTGACACCGGTTGGTTCTACCATGTCTCCGTTTAAGCGGTGTACCAGCATTTCAGTGAAATTTCAGGATAAACTAAGCTTTTGGGAAGATGAGAAGACCTGTATTAAAAATTTGATAGGATTGCATAGCGATGGATTATTATTCTTAGAAGTGTAATCTCTTATTGTATTGGTTTAGTCCTTCTTTAATTCCTAGTTCTTTATTTTCTAGTTCAACCGCAATTAGTTCCTTACTACCTAGCACTTTTCTTCTTCCAGGTTGCTAAGATTAGGTTAAGAATCCTTGAGTCTGGCGCCTTTAACCACAAGGCCACTCTGACTACACATCTCAGAAATGGTCGAACTGAGAATGTACAAGACTACACTTCATTCACACTCATACATATCATCCTCTGAAGTATTATCTGAACGGTAGTTACCGGAGGCTAAACAGGAAAAAGAAGGTTGCTAAGATTACAATAAGGGTGGTGGAGGTGAAACATGAAAATATAATTAAAAAAATTCTTAAGCTAATTCTTTAACTTTCTTTGTAATTATGTAGTAGTAATGTTCATTTTTATAATTTTGAAATTATTGTTATTTTTAAAAGATATTATTTATAAATTATTAATTTTAAAATGTATTAGTATTAATATTGTTTTGTTGATTTTGTATATTTTCATTTATGAGCTTTTTAATTGTAAAAATATAATAAATTGTTAAATGTGAAATTATTATGAAATTGTGTTAATAATTAAAAATAGTCAATATTGTTTGATAGTGATATAAATCTCTTTTGTGGTTATTTTTACCTCCACATTTATTTAGTGTTAAATAACTACCAGCAATTCTATTTAAATTATAATACAAATGTAATTGGATGAAGGAGATAAGATGTAAATGTGAAAATGTGATGTACTACTACTTAGATATATTTAAAATTATTATTAAAGTTATCACTAAATAACTACCATAATGAAAACTCTAATTATTATTTTTATTGTATTTGAATTTATAATTTTTATTATTATTATTAAAATTGTTTTGGACTATTTTATTACTATTATTTTTATATTATATACAGATTCATAACTTGCATTTATTATTATATACATGTAAACTTGCTATAGATTTGTATATGTTAACATATATGTACATATTAGTTTTTGTATCCAATGTACAATATACAAAACAAAGGCTCAAGCAGCTGTTCTGTTGTACAAAATAAATTAAAAAAAAAAAAATTATTATTATTATTATTAAAAGTTTGTTTTTAAAGGTTGCATTATGAGGTCAAGTGACAGCAGTGATAATGAAAATTAACTATTAGCAAGAGTAGGTAATAAAGAAATACAAAAACTGAATAAATTTTAATTTCAATTCAGACATATATAATGAAAGATTTTATATTAAGTCAAGCAGCTGTAAGAATAATTTACTAAAGGGATTTTGCAATATCAACATTTTCATAAATTTCTCTCTCTCTTGTGATGTCATTTCTTTTTCACTCGAGTCGTTAGTATGGTGGCTGAATTCATTTGTAAATTATTAGTCTGCAAGTGTGGCACCTACATTTTTGGAACAGTGTATTATTAGACTATATTTATTGTTCTTGCAACATGTAAATTATTAGTAATATGGTTTTGTGATATGTCTCAGGATTGCAATGGAGCAAATGGTAAACAGAAATGAAAGAGGAAGAAGGAGACTGATTTTATTGACAGGATTGATGGAAAATATTAAGAGACTCCTAGAATAGAGAATCTTGAAGGACAGCTTTGAGATATTTTGTCCAGAGACCTAACTGCTGCTGAATTTATTTGTTATTCTGTCTAGACTGCTTCTCTGTTACATGGGGTAAAAATAAAGGCTTGAGTGGGTGAGTTAACTCCAATATTCAGTTGCCTAAATGTAAAAGAAAAATATTAATGAATCAACTTCTTTCCTATTATCTGAACACAGCTTTTTTTTTACAAAATTTAAATAAGTAAAGATTAAAATTATAACAAAAGTAATAAACTGATAAATTATTTTTTCTCAAAAACAGTAGCAATTAGAAGTTTAGCAAATCAAAAGTCACAAAAAATTAAATATTTTTCTTACACTCAATTTCATTAAAATTGTTCAGCTGACTTTTTAATTACATGAAAATTTCTACAAAGCACAATTTTCCTACAATCTAATATACGCATGCATATAATAAAAAAGCTGACACAAAATTGTAATACTTTTCTGACATTGGTTATTTATTCTTGTATAGTGAAAAATGCTTGAAAAAATTTGTTAAAATTTTTTTTTTGGAAGGGGTAATTTATGACGAAGTTTTATTGTAAAATTATCATTATATGTTTAAATAAACCCCACCTCCAAAATTACCTTCCAAGAAATCTTCTTGATTTTTCTACATTTGCTGTTAAATGGAAGAAGCTATAAAACCCCCTGCACAGTTCTGTGTAAGAAGACTGAATTTTCTTTAATTTAATTTTGCTAACAATAGATACTGCAGCTACAAAACATCAAAAATTCAACTTGCAGCATCATAACAAATTACATTTCCAACTTGCCCCACTCAATTCTTTTCAACTGTAAATTGAGCATAACTCAAGAACAACTCAATAATCTTCATCAAATTTTCACATGCACGACTAGAGCATGTCAAAAGTTGACACTATCAGAGCATACATATATTTCAATGAAATTGATCTTGTTCTTTTGGAGAATTTCAAGCCACAAAATTTTATACATTGGTTGCTAAATAAATAAATATGTGTATAGGGAAACCCCAATTTAAGTGAATGATATTTTCATATTCCTCATATCTTAAAATTTTTAAAAATAATTTTCACCCCCACTCACACCATGCAATCAAAAGTAATCATAATTTTCTTTGAAAAATCTGTAAAAAAATCCACTGAAAAATGTACAACCAATAAAAAGTTACCTATGATCTCATTTTTTGGTGGTGGTGGTGGTGGAGGGGTAAATGAAGATGAAATTTTATTGTAATAATATAATTGAAAGTTTAAATAAATCAAAAAAAGTTTTAACAAATTCAAAAAATTTATATTTTTAAACATTGTTCGGCTCCCCACCTCCATTATTGCCCCAAAGTATTTTTTTTTTGTTTTGCACACTACTACTATGTTTAGGAAGACAAAAAAAACTTCAGTTAAAGTATATGCAATAAATTTAAAAAAATATTTTTTTGATTTTTGGTGAAGGAGTAATTTTAGGGCAAATTTTTTAAAAAATGGTAAGATAAGCATGGATGTATGTGCTGGGGTTACATTTGTCAAATTTTGAGAGAAAATTGACCCTAAAAAACGATCTACCTCCCCCCGTGGAGATACCAACCCCAAACTTTAGCAAACAACTGCCCTATACATATGTCTCTGTACAAAATTTCATAAAAATAGGTTTACCGAGTCAAAAGTTATTAAGCTTCAAACAAGCCAACACACATACATATGAACATCACTCGCTACTTGTTTTCATTTTTTGCAGTTCCTGGAGCATGAAATGTTGAGACATGCAAAAAACCTATACCCCATTTTTGACTGATTACCAAACTTTCCATCTTACAGTATAGACATATTTTCTCATATTAATATTGTTGTACCATGTCCCCTCTTCATGTCGTTCTGTAATAACCTTTGACTATTTTGCAAACTTGGTTTGGTCATGTAGTTACCAAACCACTTCCAGTGACTGCATTCCAAATTCTCTTTTAATAGTCTCTTCTTATACAAGTTTTCTACAGTTATTATTCTTTCTATTTTATAGTTCCTTCTTGACTTCTAAGACTCTTCTCAGCATAACCTATCCTGATTTCACTCTCCATATTCTGAACCATATAGCACTGCAGTTCTTAAGGTCTTATAAATTTTAATTTCCCTTCTGATAATGGTATTCCTACTTTACAGACAGCATTCAACCAGATGTGCAGTAACAAATTTTCCAGTACCGTAATGTTTTATTTTGTATCATAGCAGACCACAAGAATATGGTCAATGTAAACGCGCAGCTGGCTAACAGACAATGTTATGAAAATGGACATTCATTTCAATGTTTACATTGATAAGAAGCAAAACTTATCTTTTAATGTCAAATGTTTAAATTTTTTCGTGAATCAGATTTTTTGCAACTTAATTTTACACTGTTTGCCAACGGATTTTCATGCATTTGATTTTAATGAATTATGGCATTGTAGGTCATCACACTCCATTTAATGAAGTGATATCTTTATTTAAGAAACAAAACATTGAACACTTAATGTTAAAATAAAATGTAGACCAGGCTTTAAGTTAATCAAATTTTATGAGAAAAGACAATTTTTTATTTCTCTCAAAGAGTGATAACGTTTCGGCACTAGTGCACCTCTGGTATTCGACATTCCAGTGGATTTTCTATCTTAACCCTTTGCGCTCATCAGGCCAGCACTGCTGGCCACGTACTTCTCTGAGTCTACTCGTTATTATTTATGATGCTGCTGAGCAAGCAGCTCGGGTGACCAGCAGGGCTGGCCGCATAACTTTCTGTGCTAAGTCGGCGGCCATATTGACCACTTTGTCACACCAGCTGGGAATTAATTTTAGAGCATTCACTGATATTTGTACTTAGGATGAAAGAATGGCAAAAAATATTTCTTAATTAATCATATTTTATTTTTATAAAACTTTATAGTTGAAATAGATAAATAGAATTATATTTTTACAGTTTTTATAATTACAAAAAATTGTTAACAACTTACTTTTATTATAAAAACAAAAATTGCTACTATGTGAGTGACAAACATTTTTTTAAATTTTTTTGTGAGTGATATAATTCAAAGCACATACCAATATGCAGTCCTGGATTGGCAGAACAGGTTTTACAAAAAAAATTTGCTTCGTTTTCTTTGCTGTCCAGGTCTGCGATCGCTGCACACTGCACAATCTTTGGTTTTTCTTTCTTCAAGAGGGTACAGAAGATGTAATTTGCCTCTCTTCGTCTGCTACATCTGAAGGTCTTCCTCTTTTTCTGGAATTTCGTATATTTACAACAAGCTGCTTCACTAAAACCTTTCTGAATTGTCTTTGAACTAATTTTTTTGGGTTGTTAACAATATTGTACAATATAATTGCATTCACCATGGCAGTTTCTAGGAGCCAAAAAAAGACTTTTCTCCACCATTTGATGGATTTTCTCGTGAAAGAACAGCTAGCTATATATTAATCTGCCACATCCATGCCACCCATGAATTTATTATACTTGCAGACCACCTTAGGCTTTTTTTACCTCTTCTTCCTTACCCCCTTTTCATATACGTCTGATTGTCGATCCATCAGCATATAGAGTACTTAATATTGCTACTAAGTTTATTTATTGCTACTAAGTATTGCTACGTGTCTTTCCACAACAACAAGGATACTTCATAATTTTTTTTATACAACTTAAGTCTATTATCTTTTTTTTGAGTTTTTTCTTTGTACTCTTACATGGTCAGGAAGCCCTTGCCTGTTAGCATTATGGTCACAGTTATATGAACTTGCCAGTTTAGGAGTGCGGCCACCAGGTCCATCTTTTAGTTTAATAACAAGATGAAGGACAATACGACTAGTGGAGCCTAAATCAGATCTGGCCATACGGTCAATGGTCAGTACCAAAATAGGTCATATCTGTTCAATCGCACAGATGTATCCAGATTTTGCTTCACTCAATACAAAGATTTTTATGCCCCATCTTATTGGCTTGTCTTTGTTGTAGACTTTGAACTGGATTTTCCCCTTAAATCCTACAGTGCTCTCATCTACATTTATGTGATTGTTAGGAATATAATATTCCCTGAATTTATTGTTGAGATAGAGGACAACATTATGAACCTTTCCAGACCAAGTCAGTGTGCCATGTACTGGTCCAGGAGGAGGTGGACCAACATGAAAGTTCCAAAATATTTCTTTACTGAAAATGCCGTTAAAAAAGGATTGTTCATCGACCCAGTTTGTTGAGAAGTTGTCGTCTATTTCGGGTTTTTCGTTCATCCCCCATGTTTATAATTATTCCTATAAATGCTTTCATCTCTTCAATACTGATATCTTACCACGACCACCACATCGATTTTTTTTGGAGGGGTGTAATTTTTTGTGTTTTTTCATGGGCGTACCTATTGGTTTCACTGGTTATTTCAGTAAATAAATCTGTGAAGAATAGTTGAAAGAATTGTTAAGGGGTTTGTGGAATTTCACCAATTGGTGGCTTATATTAACTAACCTGTGACCATTTATACTTTTGGAAGTCTTGATCGCCTTCCTTCCACTTTTTCCAATCAGAACCAGAATCATTTGTGTTATCGCTGTTTGTCTCTTCTTCCTCCAATTCATCTTCAAAAGTATCCACACTGTTGTCAATAATGTCTATGTTATTGTCCAATATATCGCCTTGGGTTTCATTGTCAAACTCCTCACATACATCTGATTGTATATCACTTTCATGATCAGAATCGACTAGAAAATCTTCATCACTGTCTGATGGACACAATAACTCTATCACAATATCAGATGGTAGATCAAAATCGCTATTCATTCTTAGGTTAAAATATTTACAGTAAAATATCACTTAAATATATATACACTTATGTAAAAAAAAAAAGACTTAAATTCTTCACCAATATATATACAATAAACAAAATCACAATCACTTTAATTGATAAAATAACTAAACAATCGACGTAAAGGTAACGATGCTCAACCAGAAACACGTAATCTTTATTTGGCGCTCGTTTTACCATGTTACTTTCATCATGCGTTTTACAATCGTATGGTTATTTAGATCACTTTCTACTCCATAGGTTGCAGCATATATCAGACTTTGTACCAGTATGTTTATAACAGCTGAAATTTAAAAAAACATATTTATAAATGCAGTTTATTTTCATGGCCAGCACCGGTGGCCTCCCGAGCATTCGAGTAATTTAATGTTGGCCATCCGAGCTACGAGCGCCTATACGTGAAAAATAATTCTGAGTTGTGCCGTAAATGGCTGCGGCCAGCAGTGCTGGCCACACGATCTGTGCGTCCAACATATAGTAATGGTTACCGAGCGCAAAGAGTTAAGTAATCCTTCTCTGTGCTTCCTCAGTTGAATACCCTTTCCTAGCTAAATAAATAGTTATAAATATATAATATTTTTAAAATTGAGTTGTACAATTCCAATAAATCTCGTTTTTTTTTAATTTTTCATAGAATGATTCTAATCGTACTAGATATTCTTTAGAATTTTTGTTAACGATACGTATTGATAATACAGATACTTCCCAATATCGATATTATCATAAGGTTAGTCGAGAGTTTTCCCGCCATTTGATTCAGTGAATGAGGAGGTTAGGGTAAGATTCGTTTAGTTCTGATTTTGTTGTATTCAGTTGTTTATTTGGTTTATTCTGTGCTTGATTATGGGCAGTAGAAGTAAGTAGTAACCTTTTGTTTGAGAGGTGGCATGTCTTGCATTATTTTACTCAAAATATGACTTTATTAATCGTTTTAATTTTATGGAACGATTCCTGACAGGTGCGTCAAGCATTTATTCTGTGAATAGTTCCGTTAAAATACGGATGCCAGGTTTAAATCGGACATTACTGTTACTAATTTATACTATGAATTATAAAATGGTTTTTTTTCTGCGTGTATACTACGAATTATTAACTATTTGCTTTCTGTGTGTAATGTATGTTATTTATAGAACATTTATTCTGTTGCTAGGTATTTATGACATTTATAGATATCATTCTTTTCTTTTTATTGGTAGTAATAAAGTGGGTAATAGGTATGGTTATTTTCTGTATTTTTTCTGACTCTGTTTGGGTTTTACCTTTTACCATTCATTTATCTTCAGATTAACTCTTTACAGCCTGTAAAGTGATGCACCATATCTTTGGCAGCTGACTGTATTATTCTCACCAATTGTGTGCAGTTTCCTTTCTTTAACCGTTCTGAGACTGATCAGATAGGAGGCTGTTAACAAATTTGTCAGTTTTTTAAAATGATCTATACATTCTGACTTTTTAAAAGATAAACATTTTCTTTGGAGAAAAAATTGGCTCAGTGTGTTTTCTAGCTTAGGGTGCTTGGTTTGCTGATGATGTTTCAATAATGATGGTTTCATACTTTGATTCGCAAGTATTTCTTTACATACAACACATTGAGAAATTGGACTCCACTACTTTCATTACCAGCTTTTACCACAAAGCCAAATTCAAATAATTTTGATTGTATTTATAGTTGGGTGAGCATTTTTTCTCTTATCATTGCAACAGGATGTAAACTGAGCATCTCACCAGTCGATAAAAATATCTTCATCATTAATTTTCAACTAATTCACTAGTCAAAGTTCATTTAATTGGTGCACAAAACAGTTAATATATTACACAAAAATATTTACACTTA
The DNA here is from genome assembly GCF_047948215.1 of Lycorma delicatula. Classification (NCBI taxonomy): domain Eukaryota; kingdom Metazoa; phylum Arthropoda; class Insecta; order Hemiptera; family Fulgoridae; genus Lycorma; species Lycorma delicatula. Next base: position 332,193,458 of record NC_134455.1, on the reverse strand, counting down.
ATACTGTCATTATGTAACATAAGAATGATACTGAACTATACTGTCGTTTTTTGGCAAAAAATGATCTAAATGCCATTTAGAAGTGATTGTGCTAGTTGTATAACTGTACTTTCAAAATGCAGTTTGAAGTGCTCAGTCAGGAAAAACATTACAAGTGAATGCCACTGTCAAAAAAGAATTCAAATAATTTGGAATTTTCCATTGTTCAACAGTAATTAATTTGCAAAAATGTTGTTAGTGAATTTAAGATGATATACCCTGCAGTACTGCTTTCTGTATTGGATTTCTAATTGCCTATGTGAGTAACATTGCAAAAATTGTATGATGGATGAAGTTCTGAATAATTTTATTGAACACTATTTGAAGTCTAGAAAAGACATTATTTATCTTGGCATTAGGCTATTTGTTTTCATATTTGAACATTGTGTTCTATTTAACTTTACATTAGTATCATGTTATGTTTTTATGTGAAGCAAAAACTGCTTCACGTACCACAGTTGGGAACCATTGTTTTAGAGGCTGCTTCTGTGGCTCCACATAGTCTCTTCTAGTTGACTTTTAAGCATTTTTTTGTAGAAGCTTTAATAAATGCCTTCCACCAATGGGCTTAATGGCTGGTCCCAGCAACCTTTGAAACCCTTGTTACCTAGTTTTTTTTTTTTAAAGATTCTGCGATATATTTCTATAGTTTTTAATTCTCATTTCTCGTTTGATTAACCAATGCAGTTGTTAATGATGTCTTTTTAAACTACCCTCAAAAGTTTCTATTCTTTGATTTTCTATTTTCCTATCTATATATACAGTTTTTTTTTGTATTTGCTTGTCTCAGTGCCATAAAGCAGTATGTATCATACAGATGTTAATTTATTTCTAATTCTAAAATCTACGTTTGATAAAAGTAAATTTCTTTTTCTTACTTGTACCACTTTGTTTTGTATGTCTTACTTTTATTCATTCCTAGCAATTGTATTCCTCATGTAAGAAACTTTGTAAACAAACTAAGAGGCAATTCTTGTGGGTTTATAATACTTCCCTTTTTTATTTTTCATCTCTTCCTTTTGGATACTCTGCAGAAATTTTGTCAGCCTGGCCCTTAATTTCCTGGTGAAATGCTGTCACTTCTGTGTTAGAACTTATTGGATTGTGACAATTCAAGAACTTTATTTCTTACATGGGGTTTTACATAAATAGCCAAAGTAATGGGGGAGATGACTGATAAAAGTTTAGTCTTCTGCTACCCTTTAAATCAGAATCTATTGTAAATAAACAAATTTTGTACCTTTTAAATTATGACTCCTATTTTCCCAATCTATCCCTGTTCATAACCTCCATGGAGACTCAACCCCATAAATTTTAATAATGACCTAATACATAATAAAAATTTAACTACTCCCATTATCTTTGAGCAAATGTTTTACCAACTTCTCTCCCAAAACAAACCCAGACGCAGTGGTATACATAGATAAGTTGAAACAGAATGATACTGTTGGATGTGCTTTTGTTGTAAAAGACAGAACCTGTATGTTTGATCTACTTGGTATTACAAGTGTCCACAATACTGAATTGTACACCATCAATAAGGCCTTTGAATATCATTAACCCAAAATGATAAAGCCTCCAAGCTTTAGAAGGTCTGTATTCTAGAAGCTTATCGTCACTGAAATTCATAATGCAATCACAGAGTTGATCCATCGCAACACAAGTGAGTTTCTGCTGGACCCCTAGCTATGTGGGAGTCCCAGGTAATGATTGTGTGGATTCCACTGCTAACCATCCATCTTTCATCACTCATGATACTACTGCTGATTTTATTAATCCTGTTAAACACACTCATTGAGGAAGGTGACAAGGTTACTGTACTGCAGTAAATAATAAACTCAGCTACAACAAGGACACTGCTTCCATGGAGCTCTTCAGTCTGGAATAATCATAGTCTTGTGTTTAAATAGGGTATACTAATCTTACACATGAACATTTAATGAATCAGACCGATGCACCAGTTTGTGTTCACTGCGACTGCCAACTAACGATACATCACATCCTTGTGGACTGAGTGAGTTATGCGGCACTGCATTAGAAATTTGATTTAGGAGCTAACATCAGAGGTATTCTAGGAAGCAATCTGAATGTTATTGAATACTTGTTATTTGTTAAGGCCGAACATCTGTATTCGATTATTTAATAATTAGTATAAAATGTTTTTTTTTTGCATTTTATATTCTGCTTTAGCTTTTCATAGTTTCCTGTGTTATTGTGCAGTTTATTTATTAATTTTATTTTTTATTTATGTTATTTAGTTTATATATTGTTATGCATAGCGCACATTGTTATAAAATTAGTTTATATCTTGTAGAACATTGCTTTCTGGTGCTAATAATGAATCTTCATTTAACATCCAAAAAAAATATTTCTGATATTTCAATTTCTGTCTTGATATTTAACCTTCTTTTTGTTCTGTCTTACCCTCCTCCTTTCTGTTTGATTTCTTTACCTTTGATTTACTGATATTTACTTTCATATAAACTTTTTCACCAGAAAATAATTACTTGTTCCTATTCCTAATTTCAGTCAGAATAAATATAATCAGTCTTTAGATTGTTTCTTCAGACTCCATTTCTTTTTTTTTTGTAGTTCATGTATTGCTTCTTCTGGTTACAAATGAAAAGGCAGCAGTGGTATGCTATGTCCTTGTTACACTTCAGAGCTTGTCATTGCTCATTTCAGCTCATATCTACCAAATTGTTGTTGAAATATGAATGCTTCTTTATTTATATTTCAAAATTATTTATCAAAATGCTTAACTTATTTTGTTTTATTCTTATGAATTATGAAATGTTTTTTCTAGGCATATAGAGTTCTGTGCAGCATGTGTTCAGTTTATTACAAAATAATTAAAATAAATTTTATCATTTAATAAATTAGAACATTTAACTTTTAATATGAATATTTGTTATTTTAATTAATCATCATTACAAATTTAAAAGAAAACAGTATGAGATTTATATTTAGAAAATTGCAAAAAGAAAAAAACATGTTATAAATTACAAAAACCAACTGAATATGGCTGAGAGTGTATTAATTTTATAAACTGTAAAAATTTTTAATTTTCATGAAGCATAAATTCTCTAATTTTTTTGTGAGGCCCTTGGTTCTTTTGGATTAAAAAAAGAAAAAAATTAGTTACCATTTATTAAACGGTAGACACAGCTGCTATATGAAATTGTTCAGATTTTTACTTATTTAACAATAAATATTCTATTTACTCTTTTTTTGTTTGTTTGATGGTATTGACATGATTATGATGATAGTCAGTACTACAGGTGCATGTATCCTCTGCTTTAAGCTGGTAGATATATTTATTAGTAGGAAATTGTATACTCTACTGAAACTTTTGTCTGAAATTGTTCAAAATTGGTTCATTTATGTTTTCAGTTTATTCTTAAAGTAACGTAACATTAAAGTGAGAAAGTGGACTGAGTGGAGTGACTGTTTTCGACCAAAATGAATTCTCAATATTTTTAAAGTATATAAAACCCAGACTTGAAAAAGTCCAGTGACTAGACACTGAGGTTTTCATTAAAACCAGATAAGCCATTCAGAGATGCCTGAGAGGTACTTTCAGTTTGTTTATGTAAATCATGTTTGGTGATTCATACCTTTACTTCTTGTTTATTTAGTTTATATATATATATATTAAAAAAAAAATTAAAACTGGTAATTTTTACACCTTGATTTTATGTGCATTATTTGTACTGTTGCCTACTGTTTAATAAAAGTGTTTTGATGTGATGCAATAAATTTTTTTCTGCACTGATGATAGAATGTTTATTTTATTTTTTAATTTAAGCAAATGTTACTGAACTAATTTATGGTGATCTTAAACTGGAATTAAGGAAAAAATAGTTAAGGTGAATAAATTTAAAAATAAGTTACCAACCTTTCCCGGGTTCGAATCCCGGTCAGGCATGGCATTTTCACACACGCTACAAATCATTCATCTCATCCTCTGAAGTAATGCTTAACTGTGGACTCGGAGGTTAAACAAAAAAAAAAAAAAAAAAAAAAAAAAAAAAAAAAAAAAAAAATAGTTACCAACCTTATGTAATATTCAGCTGTTTTATTGTATTATACTATGATGCAGGTGATATGATCAAAGATTCTATATTGTTATGACATGAGAGTATGTTTCACTGTTGTAACACCAATACATTTTTTGAAAGTGAATAAAGAATGGAAAATTATGTTTCTGGAACTGAAAATGTAATTAAGACGTAATTAATTAAGGTTTATCAACAAAATATGAATGGTGGTTACAGCTCTTCCTCATCTGATGAAGAGGTTATAGAATGTTTGTATAGATATAAATGTGATTTGTTGTAAATTTTATATTGTTTTATTTATCAAGATGTAATTTTATAGAAAGAAGGATACATACTTTTATCCCTCCAGTTAAAAATATAAGATAGTGTTGTGCTTAAAATAATTTGATAGTCTTCAAATTGTGATTACAAATCGACTTTGAATTGTGAATACTGTCGTAAATATTTTTTTTTAACTAGTCACAGTTAATGTAAATTTCACATAAGATCTTCAAAAATATTTAATACATTTTTTTTACGTAGTTGTCAAGAGTAAAAAAATATGTTTTTGCTTTGAGAAATTTTTTGAAACGCCCAAGTTCATGATAAATATAGGGACAGTTAATGAATGGTTTACAGTTATGAATCAGTAAAAATGTTTCCCTTTAAAAAAAAAATAACATATTTAGGAAAAAACAGTTTAGACAAAAACAAAGAATTTTTTCTATGGATGCTACTTTTACTTTTTTGGAAGAACATCTTGCAGGATTGTTTGTTTTTTATAAATACAGTTTTATAAAAGAAGATACAAATTCAAATTACACTTTAGTTTAAATTCTGCCTTTTTGTCATTAAATTTTGATGCTATTGTAAATTTTATTTTTAACTCATGTAAATTATGTTTAAAATATTCCAGTAAATAGTGCTTGTAATATTTCAGTGTTTGTGTTATTTACTGTAGTAATATGTTACAGGGAAGTTCCTGGATGAGAAACTAGAAAACGTCTGTAGTCGTTTTACAATTAGAGAAATTTCTAATTTTCTTGTTCCCTTGCTTCCAAATATATCATGGAAGAAACTGAATAATGGAATTCAAACATACAAGTTGAAATTGAGTTCAAGAAACTTAGGGAAGTTACTCGTTCGTCTTTTAAAGGTATGCAGAATAGGAAATATGAGGGTGCTTTTAACTAGATGAATAGATCTTTCTGGGCTGACTAAGTTAACTTGTTGATGTTATTTATTTTATTTTCCTAAGGTGTATGTTGCAATCTTTTCTGCTAGTGAACAATAAGCAACATCCCTATGTCTATTAGGATGATGTTGATATATATGACATGTAAATGAGGTTTAGTTTTGTATGGATTCAGGCTGACCATTTCTGAGATATTTGGTTATCAACTAATAATTCTTTATAATTTCTTTGTGTTGAACCAACTACCAAAGTGTACTGGTATCCACTGTCTAGTATTCAAATCCATATAAAAGCAACTTTACTAGGATTTGAACCTAAGACCTTTCCTTAACTTCAAAAATTAGGCGTTAAACAACTTATTTGTGATGACAAGTTAACCATAAGGTGGACCATTTAATTATTGAATTTTTTTATAAATACGTGAATAAATAATTTTTTTTTAGTTTGGTAAATATATAATATATATATTGTTTAGATTGTATCAGAAATGAATAACATAATACTTCAGATATAAATGAGGAACTGACTAGCATTTGATTTGAAGGATTGAGGGACACTGTGAGATAGTCTTGATTGGAGCAGAATCACAGAATAACTAATTATAAAAAAAGTATTAGTGGTTAAAGTCTATTAACATTTATAAATTATTGTTATTAATATGAACACATATGAGCAAACATGTGAAGATACTAAATAAATTAATACAGAAATAACAATTTAGAAGGAATTAGTATGACTTTGAGCACCTTATTTGTGTGTCAAATGAGCAATCAGAAATTCAGAATTATTCCTAATTAATGAAAACTCATTAATATATAATTATTTAAGATTAATACTTCTTTCTGATAGATATATTTAAGAAGTATATTTCCAATTTGTAAAATGCCCTATTGGAAAATTTCCCTTTATCAAATGTAGAACAATGTGGTTCATCACAATGTTATCCTTAATCATTTTTCTATCAAAGTCTGTCAGTGTTTCTATCAAAGTAAAAAGTGGGTTGTGTATGGTGGTCTGGTTGCCTTAGTCTTCCAAGTCTGCAGATTTAAGTACATTAAACTTTTACTTTGGGTAAGCATGTACAGTATTACATCAATCTAGAGGTGTTCAGAAAAAGGAAGATGAATAATTGCTGCCTACGAATTAAAAATTATCTTTAATATTTGAATTTTGTTTGATTTTTAACAGTCAAGATTGACAAAGTACTTCATTAAACTAAACAAGGGACACAATGAACATGTAATTTGATTATTCTTTGCCATTTTTAAGACTGTTTTTCTTGCTTAATATAGATTTTAAACTAAGATGGTGAGGAACTTTTATGTTGCTGCTTTGTATAATTAAAAGTTGAAGACTAATCAATTTAGTCTCTGAAAAAAAAAGTATATATATATAGAAATTCCATATGTATATTATAGATATAAATAAATATATAAATTTTGTGTAATTATAATCTTTCAGTTTAAAATAACTAATAACAATTATTTCCTCAGATTAAAGTACTGATTCTCTAACAATTTCCTACATAATTTTAATGTATATACTAGTTTCATATTGTCATTTGGAACTGCATTTAAACAGATAATAATTTTTTTTTACAGTAAATTGTTCAAGATTTTTTTTTTGATGAAGTATTATTTTATTTATGTGATGATTTTTGATACATTATTTGAGATTAATTTGTGTCTATTTGAAATTATCTAATATAAATTGTTCTATTTATTCTGTGGGAAATAATAATTATAGAAAGTGCTAATTTATTTTAAAAAACTGACAGTGCTAGTTTGTATGTGAGGTGTTACAAATTATTTTATTTAATATTATTAAATATAAGTATTATAAAAATAATATTTAAAATATGTTATTAAAATAAAATCTTATTCTAAGTTTTATTATTATTAATAATAAAATGTATTAATATTATATAAAAAAATATTATTTAAAATAAAATTGATGAAAAATATTTTAATTTATTTTTGAGATGATTTTTCTCTTTAAGAAACAGAAACTGATGACAGATTACAGAAGTAATGAATGTAACATACATTAAAGGGTATTGAGGGAAAAAAAACATAAGTAAATATAACTACAATACTGTTTTATAAACTTAAGTGGAATAATTCAGTGTATTACTAAACAGATTATTTTCCTTAATGAAGAACACAAAATATAAAGTCTGTAGAAGAAATTTAAAAAATAGTCAATATAATAGACAATATAGTAGTGTAAAAATAGTATAGGGAACACGTCTGTTTAAATAATGTACAATAAAAAAATATTTACATTACTTAAGACCAGTAACATTATACAAAAAACTCTTAATCTAAAATGCATTCTTTTAATTTTCTTTATAATTATTACATTTTACTTTTTGAAGAAATCGATAATTTACATTTCCTTTTTCTATAGAAAATAAAAGGATGGCAAGCTGGTGAATTTGTCATAATATCAGTTTCATCAGTTCGGCTTTATCTTGTCTCTTATAGCATTCATTACATCTCGTTAACATTTCATCTGCTTCCCTGTACATTGCATCGTTTACTGAATAAAACTCACATTCTTCCTCTGTTTTTTTCAATAAATACATCGTTATTTTGCATGCAAGTGATAATTTCTGTTTCACTTAACATTTCATACCCGACATCATGATATGTCAGATATGTTTTCTATCCTGGGTATTTTCTGTAATATTTATTTGAATTCTGTTATGAACATTTCATGACAGAATTCTGCTGCCAGTTTTTGGTAATAACATGCTTCAGTCTGTTCCAACATGATATCAGCGTGTTATTATTCCAAAATGTTATTATTCCATTCCTCTTGAGACATTAAGTACAGTATAGTTCTTCCAAAGTTCTTGAACTTGCATCTCACTTTCACAAAATATCAGTTTTTTCAGAAATATTCTTCTATAGTGTCACTTTAAACACTGATTCTTTTACTGAATCTTCATGAAATGTTTGTTGGAGTTAATATAGCTGAATTAGTACCATTGTATGGTATTAGTACAATCAGATATTTCAGTCTTCAACTAGATGAGCTGGATCATTATCTAGCACCAGCAGTGCTTTGGGGTAAATTTTTATCTTTTAGATGACCTACAACTTCAGCAAAACATTCATGAAATTTTTTTGGGTGATCCATGGTCTCCTTTGAGAAAAATATTTTGCTGGCATCAGGTCTAAATTCAAATTTTTAGATGCACACAGCTTTTTAGATTTTCCAATAACTACTGAAGGTAATCTATGACTTTCACTGGTATTAGAGCACAACAGTAATTTGTTCTTATTTTATTTTAAAACCAAACGTACATCTTTCAGACAAAAACCAGGGTTTTAATGGGTTAATGCCTTCCATATTAACCCAGTCTCATAGCGATTGTACACTTTTTTCTTTATAACTCCCTTCCCCTCAATGCCCAATCCACGATCATCCTGTAACACAGCCTTAAGGGTGCAGCCATTCGGGTGCATCATGGATGAATTGATTTGAAGAGATATCAGCCTGTATCTGGTGTGAGTCCTTCAGGACTATTTTATTAGCAGGAGGATAATTGGTTATGCAGAAGGTAAAGAGGTTACGACCACTATGGAGCACAGTGTCACCACTATGGAGAAAATCAGGAAAGGTGAATGGACCATTCTATTGTTTGATAGGTGGTTGGTGGACCATGGCCTTAGCCTCGCTGCAGAAAAAACAAAGCTGCTGGTGACGGCCAGGATCAGGCCAAATACCTGGGGGTTTGGCTTGACAGCCAGAGAGTCTTTCAAGATCATGTCAGGGAGGCAGTCAGCAAGGCAGGTAGAACAGTGTCTGTGTCTCAAGGCTCATGAACAAAGTTGGCAGGCCAAGCTCATGAACAAAGTTGGCAGGCCAAGCTCATGAGCAAAGTTGGCAGGCCAAGCTCATCAAAGAGGAGGATGCTGGCAGCAGCAGTGGCTCGGTCCGTTGCCTTGAATGCCATGCCAGTGTGAAGGAGGGCATTATGCACAAAAGTGACCATTTGGAGGCTTTCGAACTGCAGCGCCTTTACTCCCCTGGGAGGCCATGCCAGAGCCAGCTATGCCGTTCCTGACAGCACCCCGCAGTGGCTGGGTCTTGGTCTTTTAATAAGCACCTGCCTCTAATCCGGGGCCCCAGACCAGTTCTTGGTCTTTCTTTTCCCCACCTAAGGACCCCAGGAGTCCCCGTTCAATCATTGATGATGGGATGGCAGACTTCCCACCCCTCCTGAACAGGGCTGTCCTCCCTGTCTCAACGCTAACACCCCTTACCCAGAAGGGGTCTTCTGGGTCTTCTGTTGGATAATGTTCCCTATTTCCTTACTGACTATTGACCAGTTCTGCTCCATGAAGCATTTCCTCCACTATATTATCTGCGGTAACTTCTCCCAACCGCATTTGTATCATCATCCTGCCTTCCTCCCACCTTGGGCACTGGAAGATTGTATGTTCTGGAGTATCCTGCTCTCCACAATACTGGCAGCTTTCAGACGACCGTCTCCTCCTGCCGCATAGGTAGCTATTACAGCTACCATGCTCCGATAAAAATTGGGTTAGCTCAAACATGAGTTCCCTTTGCTCACGTCTAAGCCAACGCCTGATATCTGGTATTAACTTCTTTGTCCAGAAACCCACCTCTGATCCAGTCCATCTCCTGCCAGTGTTCGGTCGTCTCCATCCTGGCCATGCTCTTTGTCATCCCTTCTCTTTTTTGCACCTGTTCTTCTGCCAAGAGCTCCATAGGGGGGAGTGAGGCAATCATCAGAACTGCCTCTATAGAGACCATTTGGTAAGCCCTACGCTCATTGCCAGTCGGCGCTGCAGTTCGAAAGCCTCCAAATGGTCACTTTTGTGCATAATGCCCTCCTTCACACTGGCATGGCATTCAAGGCAACGGACCGAGCCACTGCTGCTGCCAGCATCCTCCTCTTTGATGAGCTTGGCCTGCCAACTTTGCTCATGAGCTTGGCCTGCCAACTTTGTTCATGAGCTTGGCCTGCCAACTTTGTTCATGAGCCTTGAGACACAGACACTGTTCTACCTGCCTTGCTGACTGCCTCCCTGACATGATCTTGAAAGACTCTCTGGCTGTCAAGCCAAACCCCCAGGTATTTGGCCTGATCCTGGCCGTCACCAGCAGCTTTGTTTTTTCTGCAGCGAGGCTAAGGCCATGGTCCACCAACCACCTATCAAACAATAGAATGGTCCATTCACCTTTCCTGATTTTCTCCATAGTGGTGACACTGTGCTCCATAGTGGTCGTAACCTCTTTACCTTCTGCATAATCAATTATCCTCCTGCTAATAAAATAGTCCTGAAGGACTCACACCAGATACAGGCTGATATCTCTTCAAATCAATTCATCCATGATGCACCCGAATGGTAGTGAGTTGAATGCATTCTTGACATCCAACATCACCACCGCAGGGATACACCTTGTCCTACAAGAACCCGCTAAGGCCTCATCAACAATTATCACCATAGCTATGGCGTCCTCCATTGTCTGCCCTCTCCTGAATCCATATTGACATTCACTAAGGTCTCCCTTCTGTTCTCCTTCATCTTGGAGATGCTTCTCGAAGAGTTTGCTTAGGCAAAGAGCTCAGTATCTGAATAGCCCTTTACTTCTCCATCTTTCCTCAGTAGAACCACCCTGACCTCCTTCCATTTTGGTAGCAAACAACTATCCAGGAGTATTCGGTTGAAGGCCACCAGCACTTGGTCCACAGCAACTTCCACCGTTGCAGCCACTACCTTGTTAGTAACCCAGTCAACCTCCTCGGCAAGAACGGGTAACGCCCTACCAAATCTACAAGTTATGATTTGGAAGGTATCACCACCCTAATGTCTTCATCTAACCTGTCCAGGAGCTTTCTCCACTTCCTCTTCTTACCAGAATTTCACTCCTGTAAGCGCTCCTTTTTTCAGTCAGCTCCTTTCTGCATGAGAGGATGTCTTCACGATACCCCCTTCTCTTGGCCCTAATACAGCACCATCTCGCCTCTGCCACCTGAGCAGTCCACCAATATACACTCTTTCTTTGCGGACTTCTATGGTCCAGTGACTCTTCTGTTGCCTTTGATACCACCTTCTTGAGATTGGGAGATGTTTTCCAGATGACCAAGGTGCTCTTTCACCAACTTCTTAAGCCTAGCTAGGCCCTCTTTTGAAGATAATCTCCTGTTGTCAGCCTCCATGCTGTAAGACCAATCATCCCCAATCTCAATCAAACAAAGAAATGGTCGCTCTCAATGACTCCTCTTCAGTGACCACCTATCACCTTCACGACTCCTCTGCCAACCTTGGCGAGACAAATGTGACATCCACAAACGAGCATCCATTTACCCTCACCAGGGTAGGCGCAGTCCCATTATTGAGCACCACCAAACCCAACTCAGCTACATACCCAACCAGAATCCGCCCTCTGTGGTCTGTGACATGTCCTCCCTCTGTCATGTTCTTTGTGTTAAGATCACCACCCACAACTACATACTTTCTAAGAGGGTGAATCACACCGGCCGGATCCTCCAAACATTGTTCATAATCATCCAGACTGGAGTTGGATGAAATATAAACACAAAAGACCACAATGTCTGGAAGCTCAACCCATATGAATCCATTTCTCTCACCAGTGGTTAGGATCGGCACACCGCTCCCATAAACTGCCGCACTCCTCAGCCCATCCACTGTCCAGCCGTCTTCCTCCACCTTCTTCAAATTAGGCTCAGACACTAACAGAAAGTCATGCTCCCTTCCGCCTTCCCAATTCCAGGAATGCATCATGTGATGTCGTGCTCCTATTTGTGTTTAACTGCAGAATTGTAGGCATTTCTATTACCGCAAAGGGCGCTACCAATCCGATGCCCAGTTCCACCATATCCCAACCCCGTTGGGAGAAAGACACCCACTTTATGACGTTACCGGTCGCCACACCACCCCCTCCATTCCAAGTCCTGAGGGGCTTTACCGGAAATCGTTTTTAGACCCTCCTCTAACTGATTACATCTCACAGTTATCAGCCAGGCCTTGGTCGGGATGCCACCGATGTATATGCCTCGGCAGACATTTGCATCAGTAAATACATACCAAATTCGCCTTCACGTAGGCCTCAAACGAACAATCTTCACATCCAACCTAACATGATTCCCTCAAACTAACTAACCGAAACTGCGGAAGCGCGAACCCGCGCCAAGTACAGATTTGACTACACCGTTTGTGACCGTGAATGCCTCAGAAAACGATTTACCTTGAAAATGTAGTGTTTCTTACGCTCATTAGCGAAGATATCTATTGATTTGATTCCGGCTATAACACAGACTGCCTCCCGCGAGACTTCTGTAACCGCCTATAACAGCCAGCAGGAGGAGTCGCTGGGCCCGCAGCCAAATGTCCGCGCAATACCTAAAAGCCATGCGGTGAGCACCGACAGGCGCAGCATACAGCATAATAGCTTCGCGGACACCATTGTAAAGGATACGCTTGGTACGGTAATTCAGCCCCCAATCGGGGTGAATGACTACGGATTCCATAAAAATCATCAGCGCCTTTTTTTGCTACATACTGTAGGTGTTCCTTGAACCGAAAATTCTCAGGTATTTTTGCGTCGTAACGTACCGAATGGGAAGACCAGCCATCCGAACCCGGATTCGTCTGGAAGCTACCAATCAGCCTTTAAGCAACATCATTGTGGTTTACTCCCGGCTAAAAATCATCTTATGTTGGAGACTCCACAGTTGTAGTATCTCACAAGCACAGCACGAGCAGCTCGGAACTCTACCTCGTTACGCGAATCTCCTTCAGTCAGTAGCAGCGCGTCGTCAGCATAAGCAATGACTGAACAACCACATGGCAACCTTAAACGCAAGATCGAATCGAATTCTATGTTCCAAAGAAGGGGACTCAAAACACCGCTCTGAGGGCATCCTTTAGTTAAGGTCTTACGAACCATCGAGCCGCCATCACGCACAGGGAAACGGTCCGGTGGCTGAAATAACTTCAGAGCACTTCTAGTTCATTTCGTATACACTTGAGCCTCTGCATCTGAAACAGGGCAGAGGGCCACCATAAGTTGTTAAATGCCCCGTATATGTCCAGAAAAATCCCTAATACATATTTACATGGACTAGAGAGGAAGCTATATCTATCACCTTTAGTATGGCATCTTCAGTACTCTTGCCCGGTCGGAAACCATACTGGTTGTCCATTAGCAAATGATCAGTGGCCAATCTAACATTAATACGCAAATAACGGCCAATCCCGGGCAAGAGCGTAAGTGGACGGTAAGAAGAACTTACAGTAGGATCTTTGTCGCCACCTTTGAACAACACCAAGTCTCCACGCTTCCAACTCGCCGGAAAGTGGCCGGTGAAAAGCAACCTGTTATATATTCTAGTTAGAGGTCCAAGGACTAGTAGAAGCGCTCGGATGAGGAGTTCCACTGTGATACAATCATATCCGGGGGCCTTGTGCCGTACCATGCTACAGATCACCTGGCGCACTTCCGTCTCAGTGATCTCAGAAGATTATATGTCGGTCTCGAAAATCGCGACTTCCCGCTCCACACGCCGGTGGTATGAAACCTCACCCACCGTGGTGTCATCTGGGAGCAAATCATTCAGAAAAATATTAAGGAACGGTCCTTATCAATTACCATACCGGGTTGAGGAAGCTGACAGGAAGACATCTTTCCTGTGCTTATGTCCAAGGGCTCTATACACAACGCCCCAGGGTCTCTATTCCCTTGTTCCTGAATGAAGGAGCGCCAGGAATTACGCTTGGAGGACCTAATGCTATGAAAGTACCTAGCCCTCCCTCTGCGGTAATCTGCAGTTAGGGCCGCATGCCGATCGGGATCACCCTCTCGTTGCGCAGCCCTTCTGAGTCGGTTCACAGACTGCTTCGCTGCTGTCAGATTCCGAGACCGCCAACCAGAAAGGCCATCAAGGTCTCAAAAAGAAATCTCCAGTCTTGACTCCATCAAAGAGGAGAATTTCGGCCAGTCCGCCTTCCTATGCAGGAAGCACCCCCCTCCACCATGGTAAACAGGAAAGTGTCCCTCATGGCCATTGTGCAGCTCATCCATTATTTTAAATAGTATCAGCCGATGATTGCTGGATCAGTTGTCAACCACAGACCAGTCAAGGACCCTGCCAGGGATATCCCTACCATTGGTGACATCAATATTTGTACCTGAAAAGGCCCTTTGTTCATTAACCTTACTGACATAAGTGGCCAACTGGTCTGCAACAGTAAAGACCTCAAAATTGTGATGTGCAGGGAAACTGTAAATTAGGCCACCGCCATGATCAGCGATCCCACTGTGCCAGAAAAGCGACTTTGCATTGAACTATTACCCACAATACGAAGGATCCTATCCCATCTCGCTAGGTGTTTCTCAGTGGGATCTCTGTATTGGAAATATGAACTAACAACTGTAAGGTTCTGTCCGTGAATGGCAAGTCTGACCACAACATGATGCGCGTAAGTAACCTGTCATATAGAGACAGTATCAAGAGACTTCCTGCACAGAATAGCAGACATACAGGCATGCCCTACACAAAACTCTTTCCAGCTGTAAAAGCCTGGAAGATCACCCCTAATTATATATGGGTGTTGCCGAAGGACAACAGCGAGGCTCTGTCTCTACAATCTCACCTAACTCAACCTGGAATACATAAGCACTCTGGGCATTTAGTTGATCAAACCTAACCATCTAAGGAATTAAAGTACAGCACAATGGCCCTTATGTAACAGCCACACTTCTTACTAACAACTGGGTGCTCATGATTCTTGCGCAACCTCTTACAATTGGAACAGGCCAGAGCCTTGGACCTATGCGAACAATCATCACATTTGTGGCCCTGCTCGCCACAATGGACACATACCAAGGCAAACTTACAAAATTTAGCCCTGAGACCATATCTACAGCACTAACTTGCATATGCAAGTTACTAGATATGCAGCACTATCTGCACTTGAAACATCTTTGGACATCCACGTACTCTTTTAATCGGCAGGACCCTAAATCAATAAATAGTCTGCCTGCAGACGTAAATTTTTCTTCAAAGAGACCAGAACTTACCTCAAAGACTCCGTGATATTTCTGGTTATCATGCCTACCTGTTTTAAAGACCAATCTGCAGTCCTGCCTGAAGGCGGCTTCAACCAAATCAGTGTTCTGCTCCCTAATGAGGAACAAGGCATCTTCGTCGGTCAGGTTACGGTCAATATCATAGACTATAATATGGGGCCTATGCGTTCTCTTGGGTCTGTTTTCACTTTCAATCACTTAACCGATGTGGAATCTATAATTGCCTGAATGGTCTCTGTGTCACCGCTACCACAATTAATCCCTTACTGGTCTCTGATGTTCCTGATTTTAAGACCTTTCAGGACACCCTGAAAGGCAACGTGGAGGTCTTTTTTCAGCTGACTGCTGGACACAGTCGAGCCCTCTGCCCTATTAACAAATGCAACCTCAGGTTTCTTAGAGGACTGGCTGGTTTCGTGTCTGCCCCTGACCACCATAGCCTACCTGCACGGTTGCATTGGGGCTGGGGCCAGTTTCTATGGTTATTTCTTTAGGCCTTGAGGCAAGATTTTCGAAATACTCAACGAGAGCTGTGAAAGCTGCTTGGAGGAAATCAAGCTGAGGCAACAGTCTTTTCTTGGTAGCTGCACTAGTACATTTTGGGTTAGCTAAATAAGAAGACAAGCCACCCAGTTCTGCCAAAACATTATGGGCCAATGGAGCAGAACTGCCAGGTCTGCCCCCCCCTCGGCTTGCAAAAACTCTTCAATAAGTGGGTTAATACCCTCCCGGATGGTCAGCCCAATATCTGCCTCTGTACTATTGTTGTCAGAACCAGTGTTCGAGGAGGTCGAAGGAAAAAGCTCCGGCTTCCTACAGCTAGGAGGAAGGGGCCAGTTCCTCCACACTTCCAACATTTCACCATGACCTTGCACCTTTTGGCCTGATACCCTTCGTCACCACAGTTATGACACAAGGCCAACCTGTCAGGGCCACCATGTGCCCCACCTCAAAGCAGCTGTAGCGCTGTGGCTTCTCCTTACTCAGGGATACCCTGCAGTGGATCCATCCCACGCAAATTCTTCTCCTGGCCACTAACACCATTGCTGACATCGCGACTGTGGCTCTCTTCATGCCACCAAAGGCTGACTGTAAGGAGATCACCCCCATATCCTCCATTTTTCCATGCCTCACTGATGGTGTTTAGAAGCTCCACATCTGTCACTTCCTTCTCAAGATCCTTAACGATAATGAGGCTTTTCCTATGCGACCCACTTGTGATAATCACATCCTCTAGTTTACTCGACATCTTATTCTGAATCTCTACAGCTTCTTTGTTGGCTCTCAATTTCATATGCGAGGATTCCCCACCACCTCTCCTGACAGATAGTATGTTCCCAATCTCTTCCTTGGTGACACCCTTTTTGACTGTTTTGAGGAGGTTCGCATATGTAGCCCCTCCGCCTTAATTACTAGTGTACTGGTGGGCTCTGTCGGCTGCTGCGGCTGTTTACTCTCCGCCCTGTTTGCTACCGCGTCGTCCATATACACAACCCTATTGCCACCACTCCTACCATGGTATTCCAGCATTTTCTTAAGAAGTAAACTTGTTCCTTATTGAGCCATATCTAACCTTGGCCTTAATCTCCTGCATTTTCTTTACAGCTCTGTGTAAGTCCTCTGTAACTGCTCTCTCTCAGCCCTAGTGTCCATTACCACTGTGTACACCCTGCCCTGGATATCTTCTTTGATGTCCCCTATCAACACTTGTTCTAGGCCTTAGGCCTTATTCCAGCTGACCCTTCTTCAGCTTATTGCCTCACCAGCCTATGCGTGGTGGTGACCCTGTCAAGCATTTCCTACCATGGCTTGTCCTACCATCCATAAGTCATATGTGGCTAAAAAAATACCACCACTGGCTTCAAAGATGAATGTGTGTTCTTTTTCCTTTATTAATATCCCCATCAGAAATTTCCATTTTGCTGATAAAGCCTTCATTTTTGTTACCATTTTTCTTTATATCATTTACTGATGTTACAGGAATTCTAAACTCGACTGATAACTTAACTGCACATTCACCCTTTTGTAGCCAATGCAAAATTTTGTGTTTCTGTACCATTATTAAAGTTTTATAATTTCCATGTTTAGATATTATACTTTTTGTATCACTTTGCTTAATTAAAAAATATTAATTAAAGAATGGTATAAAAAAGTATACATCAATAAAGTTTATATGTAGTATATTTCAAACGACTACAGTATTGTTTAATACAATACCATAAACAATACAAAACAATAAACAATAAACAATACTGTATTGAACAATGTGTTATACTGATCCTTAATATAAACTGGTTCATAATGGTTAATTTATTGTAGTTACAATGATGCATGATGTCATTTTATTAACAGTACAGAATGAAATGCATAAAAACATAACTGCATAAACACTTGAATACTTCACTACATGATGTTTTTGTTATGAATAAAAGAACAAATTTTTTTATCAGTGTTCATATTTTATAAAAACAGACTAAATAACAAATTTCAGTGTATTATATGGTAAATTTATAAGTACAAATTATAGTTTATGTACATTATTATAGTACTCATCATACGGTCCAATAATATATACTATAGTTTTCATTTTTATGTTTGATTATGGTTAAAAAACACATATATACACACACATTCAGATGGGTGATAGATTGTAGAAGGTGATGATGAATTAGAGTGAGTGGATTGGAGAGGTTCTATTATATATTGAGGTCAAAATTAATTATATTTTTTGTAATGATGTTATGAACATGCTACTGAATTATAAGATAGTTCTTTGCATACTCGCACAAATAGACCTTACTAGTATTTTTTATTAATTTTGTGAAAGTACCCACCCAAAAATAAAATCCTTCAAAAAATTGTCAAATTCAGGTTATTTCAGATTTAAGGAAAAAAGATAAGAAAATAAAAATCTTAGCCCAACTATGCCGAGTACTAACTTATTGAAATATAATAGCTGATATTTAATTTAATAGTATTCGAGTAATATGTAATTTGATATTAACACACAAAAAGTTTGTCAAAAAAAATGATGTAAAGCATCCACTGTGGATCACTTCATTTATATAGACATTTTTTAAAGTGTTGTGTTTATTGTTTATTAATATGTCTTCATGTCTGTGTTGATTTATGTTTTCCTTTTTAGAATGAAAAGGATGAGAAGTTACGGCATATAGTCAACCGCATTCGTTTGTTGGGTAAGTTGTACATTTATTTCAATTTCTTTTCAAAAGACAGAGTGTATTTATTTCAGGTGATCTGAACTGTGGTGTGCTGCTGTTTGTTGATTATAGTAATATGAAATAGTGATTTTTCTATGTAATAACTTTTGTTAGAGGTGTTATTGGCTGTTGTCGTGTTTTTATAACATTAAGTAATATTATTTAATATTACTTAAAGGACAGACAGTAAAGGACATTATGTTTGTTAATGTCCTTTTATGCCTTTTATATTTTAAAGTTTTTTTAACTGCTATAGTTAAAAAAAAAAATATTCTGTTTAAAAATAAGTTGTGTTTGTTGCTTATCTGCATATTAGGTTAATTTTTTTTCTTTTTGTAATAAAGCCAAGCGATTCAGATTTCTTATAATTTAATTTAGTTTTGGTGTGTGCCAGTAGAGAATGTCTTAAGTAATTCTTAACATCTTCACTTCCTCTCTTGGATTGTTACTCCATTTTAAAGTATTGATCTTTCATTTCCATTATCGCTAAAGGTAATAATACAAACTACAGAATCAAAATATTCCATTCTGTAGCTTGTATGCTTTTTTCTGCTACCTCATTCTTGTACAAGTTGAAAGAAACAATCATACAAGAATAGTACTGATGCAATATTTAAAGTCAGTATAATTAATTATAATTAATCTAAAGTCATTATAATTATGTATAAATATTACAGTGACGTATTTCCTTTGGTAACAGTGAATGTCCTTGTGTGGTTATTTTCTAATTAGTTATATAGCTTGATTGATTTCCCATGAACTTTTGATTTTCTCTTTGTAGAAAACGTAGTGAATTAGTGTACAGTATTGTTAAAGGTAATAAGTATGTTTTTTTTTTTTTTAGATGTGGGTTTACATCTATCAAATGTTTGGATTCCATATTCATTAATAGAACCGATTTTATTAAAAAGAGTACAAACAACAGAAGAATTAGAGCGACTTATTTTACAAGCAATCCGGATTGAAAAAATGAACGGGGTATGTTATACTTATTATATCGGTAACATTAATTTTTCTTAAAAATTATTGTTTAAGTTAAACATTACTATTATGTTAAAAAGATTAAAAGTTGAGGAAGACAGAGAAATGGGGAAACAAAGAGGTCTGATTATCAATTGTTTTACTTGCACTTGTATTAAAAAAAAAAAAAAAATCAGCTAAAATAATATATGACAAGTTTTCCCCGTGTTAATCAGGTTCTGGAGTAGTTTTAGGAGTTATACTCCAATGAAATCTGGTGATTGTCTTCATTATCTGAAAAATCAGATTCCAGAGTTTGGCAGATAAGAATTGTTTTGTTATATTCAGATGTTATTATTTATAGTTTAATGTAGAAATTGTTAAATATATCAGATGATGGTTACAAGGAGGACAGTAAAATTATTGTTATAACCTGTATAGGAATGCAGTAAAATTTTAACCAGTGACAGGATTTTACAAATAATTAGTTTCTGACATTACCTCACAGAATCAATCAGTCAATCTCGATTTAATTGTAAAGATTATACTGCCTCAAAGCAGGCTACAAGATGAATTTTGGTTTAGCAGTAGGTCTTATCCATTCAGGCTGAACATTTTTGAAGCAAGTTTTTTAAAAATGATCAAATTATGTTGTAAATGCTGGCATTTCATTTAACTATAAATACTTTCATATGAAAGTTTCTCCTTCAGTGGTACAGTTTTTTTTTTAGTTATCTGTTCAACTTATGTGATGCTCTCAGCAGTGTTTTTAGAGCATTACTTAAAATCAGTCTATCAAGTCTTTGAGAAAAATTATGTTTATTATTTATAGAATTTTTTTGTAGAATTGTGGTTTTTTTATGTGTAATGGTGATTTAATTTCTAATAATTTTGGTTTTTATAGTTTTGATATTGGAGAATTTATCTATTTTGAAATTTTGGTATGTCAAGAAGATCATCACTGCCACCCTGATTCTTTACTATTAATAGTACTAATGTTTAATAAAAATTGGTAATTATCTAACTCTGATTTTATATTTTCTTTTTTTTATTTGAGCCCTCTTCTACCACCAGGTGTTGAGGTTATGAGAGATCTCTTGCTTTCTGATCTTCAACAATCTGCCTACTCGAATTCAGCCTCCTCCTCATCTCACAAAACTCATCAAACAACTCTAACTTCATCCTCTCACCATTCCTGAGGCTACTGTACCTTCTGTCCTGACTTCTTCCATCTGTCTTGTATTCCAAAACCTGTTTGGGAAGCCTATCTTCACTCAGACCAATGCCTTCAAAAGCCCTCATGCTCAAGCTTATATCAGTATAAAAAAGAAGAATCATTGTCTATCATCTTAAAGCTTTGAACATTTTTCTTTGCTTCGTGGATGCTTAAATATGACACCTTAGTCTTATCCCCCCCCCCCCAAGTTAATTCCAGTTCTTTCCCATTTAACACACCCTACAATCCATGTTCCAAAAATCAATATTATAAAAAATCAAATTTTTTGACCTCAATTTATCCTCTCACAATGGTTGAGGCTACCACCTTATGGCTGCTGTGCTTGCCAGATCTAATTGTTTCATCCTTCTGCTTTGGAGTCGAAACTACTGGATGAGACATTAGTTACTCCTTAACCATCGGGAATGAGGAAAATAAGCTGCAGACAAAGTCTACAGCATCCCAACACCAGTCTTCACTGACCCAGTTTCACACTAGAGTTGGTTGCCTAACCTTCCAGTGGGTTGCTCAGCTTAACAGAAGCACCTCTTGCTGGTTAAGTGTTTGAGAGGAAAGGCTAAGAGAATTCTCTTCTTGTGAGTCCTTATATTACTGATGTTGGATGTTTACATCAATCTCATCTCACACTCCCAAATGCCAGAGCCAAAGCTCTCTGTAGGCAGTTCCCATGGTCTTAATTTTCTATTCGCTATGTAGAATTTAATAGTAGTGAGGCGAGTTTGATACAATTCACATATTGCCAGCAACCAATACTTTATTGTAAGTAAAATTTCTTTGAATAGGCCCTTGCCACATCAATTTGCAGAAGTTGGATTCCAAATGGTAGTTAATTGTTCCATGATAGACATTATTTTGCTATTTCAGAGATGCCCACAACTATTCAATCATAGGGTGTGTACTCTAGTTTCCAAGTTGATGAAATTGTAGTAACAGTTCACTTTGAAATGATGAAAGACGTTTTGTTCAAGATCTATTGTTAAATATACTGCCAAGAAATTTAATACAAAATGCTATTTTCATACATATGGTATTTAATAACCTGCAGGACATTGCCACACAATATCATCTGTTTGATATAAAACCATATTGTACCTGTTATGACATCTTTGTTCTGCTGGCATGATTCTGAGATATTGCAGCAACTAATCATGTTGCCATCCTTAACTGGAAAATCTAAAATAAACTTGCCTGTTAACTGGATAGTTCATTTATGAGCAATGGTTGGATGCAGTGAAATTGGAAGAATTATCTCTATTCAGTGTGTCTGTAATTTTGAAGAAAATTAAAAATAAAGTTATGTTATGTGTAATGTAAGGTAGGATTTGAAACATAATAAAATCCATTTTACAACTGTTTCAATTACAGAGGGAACTCGCTGGTAAATAAAATTGTCATGGGCCAGTTTTCTTAATAAGTATCAATTTTTTTTTAAAGTTGTATGAAGTTAGGTTACTTCATTTATTGTGATGAAACAGAATTATGTGTTACACAAATGCTTATATGTATAATAATTTTGAGTATACAGTAGTGTAAAAATTAATCAGAACACAAGGAATTTTCTGTTTATTTCTACATTGTTGCTACACTGCTTGACCATGTCCATTCTTTAAGTTGTTTGTAATGAGAGGTTATTATTGCTTGATTATTTAGCAGTTTTCTTGTTATAAATAGTGATTTGTGAAAGTTTATATATCATTTTTGATTACAAAATCATACTTTTGTATTTTTTGTTCTGTGTGCCTTGAATATATAATAGTGGACGTAACTCCAAGAAAGTGTTCTAAGATTGTTTCTCTTTCTGAGCATACTAGTATGACACAGTGACAAATAGCTTTTGAGTGTAGTGTTGCACTACTAGGAACAGTGAATGCTATTTTAAAACAATTTAAAGAAATTAGTTCCTTTTTGCCTCAAAGGAAAAACAAATGTGGCCGTAAAAGAAAAATTATTTCAACACAGGATCAGTTATTAATAGAAAAAAAATCCAAAATTACCTGCTGTGAACTTAAATTGAGAATCAGCAGCCAATGGACAGATTTACTCGTGACAATGTTAGATGTTTACTTCTTACTGCTGGATGGAAAAATTTGGTCAGCTAAACAGCAGCTTTGCACCAAGTATGATAAAAATTGGTCTTGTGGGCCAAAGCACATGCTTACTGGACAAAGAAGACTGGAAGAATATTATGTTTTCTGACAAGTCACATTTTTTTGTTCTGGGCAAAGGGTTCCATACATTAGAAAAGCATTAGATGAAAATACATTACTGGCTAATATCCAACAATCAGTTAAACATCCCCAGAAAAAAATGTTTCGGGGTTGTTTCACATTTGAAGACCGTTGTTTATTATTCCGGTTGATATGTGTTGAAAAGTGATGGATATAACAAGATTATGAAGGGTAAGTGATGTGATACAGCTTCAAAATAAATTCCCACAAGGCAACAGAGTGTTCCAACAAGATTTGGCATCATGGCATACAACTAAAAAAGTGAGAAAATTTTTCAGAGAATGTAACATTAATGTGCTTCCACAGTGAGGCAACCCTTCAGACAAACCAATTGAAAATCTTTGGTCAGTAATAAAAAAAAACCACTCTCAAAAATGAATTGTACCGCAAAAATTGACCTCATTAAACAATAATATTGTATGGTTTCATTATGAAGAAATAAAAAAAAATGGTAGTATATTTGTTCAATCGATTGCAGATCGTGTATTTGAAGTGATTAATTATAAAGGAGAACATATTAGTTAATTGATTGATATTCACAAATTTTACAGGAATGATGTTTTTTCAAAATAAAGTTACATTTTATTAAACAATGCTTGTGTTTAGGTTAATTTGCATGCTACTGTATATTATTGTAATCTTTAAACATCACAGATTATAGTTGTTTCTTACTTACAGAATATTTATGCAACACGTATTGGTGGATTCTTTTATGTTATGATAGTATTTAAAAAACTGACACGAACTAAAGGAGTGGTTTTAACTCCACCGCTTTATTTTGGTGTGTCTGCTGAGGAGCCTTATTTATTTGTCATGAGAAACCAGATATCTGAGAAGACTTCACAGGTGAGCATTGACAGTAAATGATAGATTTTTTTTTAATAGATTTTAAGTTGGAACTGATTTTTAATACAATAAATTTCTTTTTATCCCTGCTTCCTGGACCCTGAATTAAGCATGATCACAATTTCAGGAGGTGCCTTTGCCTCTAGCTGCTGGATGAGGGAAACACCAGTCTCGGCTATGCTGTTCCCGGCCTCCACACCCAGCAACTGGGACTCAGTCCCAGTTGAATTAATAAGTTTATGTTGAATTAATACTAATACTACCTGTCAGAAAGTAAATAGGATTAATCATTTTTTTCCATTTACAAGTTCATTCAAACTCTCAATTTAAGAAACCCAAAATTTCTCATTTCTTGCAAATTTGCTACCTGATTGCAAAATTAAAGTGAGGAATCGTTAATCTTGAATATCCTTTTATTATTGTTGTACATATCTATTGTTATGGAGCACGGATGAACTGTGATTGAGAGATGTTTAATATTGTACAGTTACTCATCCTTATAGTTCAAAAAGAATTCCTCTTAAATGTCTGAAAAATCTATGTAAATAGATTTTCCTTCTGCACAAATATTGCTAAAGTTCTGTGTGAAAACAAATGTATTTGACCATCTTTTAATACTTATAAAAATGTTTGGTTAAAAGACGGTGTACTTGAGTTAAAATGAATGAAAAGGATTTTTAAAAAAGAACGATATGAAGAATGATTTGCATTGAATGGTGACTATATTTAGTAATAGTACATATATGCAAGTTGAGTTTAATTTACTTAGCATGATTTTATTTTATAAGCATGTACTGCTGAACTTAGAGTTCAAATACTGAGCCAATTTGATGGAATTAAAAAACATGATCTACAAAGATATTGTATGCTTTATTTAAAAAGATTTGATAATTCCAATCATTTGACAACTGTAAATGTCAGTCCTTTTTCTTGAATAACTTGTTTTTCAGATCCCTTGATACCTTTATACACAAAAAAATTTAAACAGTAATAGTGTGATACTGCGTTACATGTCATCTAAAGTTTTATGCCAAACCTGTGGTGTTTCTTCAGTAGTATTGGAGCAATTGTGTGGTTTAGCCCTCCGAATCATGCTACCATCTATATAAACATACTTGTCTGGAATAAATTACTGTTTGGATGTATGATACATATGGTTATTAGAGGCTGGTTCTTTGCACATGAATTAGTTTACTTGCCCTGGAGTAGGTACGCTAGCTGTCATCCACTGGGTTGGTCTAGTGGTGAATGCGTCTTCCCAAATCAGCTGATTTGGAAGTCAAGAGTTCCAGCGTTCAAGTCCTAGTAAAGTTAGTTATTTTTATACGGATTTGAATACTAGATCATGGATACCAGTGTTCTTTGGTGGTTGGGTTTCAATTAACCACACATCTCAGGAATGGTTGAACTGAGACTGTACAAGACTACACCATTTACACTCATACATATCATCTTCATTCATCCTCTGAAGTAATATCTGAATGGTAATTACCGGAGGCTAAACAGGAAAAAGAAAAAAATATACATTAGCTGTGTCATTCGTATGAAAGAACTATAACATAGCTTAAAACAGATTCCTAGAAAACATATGGCTAACCAGGGTATCTATGGACTACTGCTGGTCCACCACAAAATTAACATTTTGGGCTTTGTATGTAGAACCACGTTGATAAGAACCGCAACGAAACATTTCAAGGACAGAAACAGGTTTCTACTGTTTTATGTGACTTTGTGCCTTCAGTGAATGTGCATTGGCTGCAATAAATTTTTCAGCATATAAATTGATTTATTTTACAAGTACTTCAAAGAGGACGCTGTTAAAAAACAGTCCAAAATGTGTTATTGGTGGTGAATCATCTGGTGGACAATATTTTACACACTGGGCAATTCCAAAAATGAAAAATTAAGATTGTAAGCAGTATCCTCATCTGCTACATCTACCAGTCACCAGTCATTACTATCATCTTCATCACTAGTTACTAAATTAATGGGCAGAAGATTGTCATGGTCAGTCCCTAGATTTAGGAGCAGTTAGGCCTATATCTGCTGTACTATTACTACTGTCAGTAATATTGTATCCAAAAAAATTACAATGAAATTTTAAACGGTACGGTAAGAGTCTCGCAGATATCATTTCTTCCACTCAAAAAACAAAAATTTCTGTACTATGTTAAAACTGTTTTTAACAAAATGATATTGAAATCAAAAAAGGTAAGACACTATATTTCTATTATGAAAATCTGTTATTAATTTAGAATTTTCTTTATAAACATGTACTTGTTAAATATTTGTAATAGACAATAGATATACATTAATAGATAATAAACAATGTTTAAGTGTTCCATAATAAGCAAAAAAATTAAAATTTGTTACAAAACTATTACTGGCCCGATTTCATTTATTAAACAATGAATAATCATAAGAATTGTATTATTTCTATAAATGTGATATGTATTACATATAAATGAAATCGGGCTAGTAAGAGTTTTGTAACAATTTTTTTTTCTTATATAGAATGCTTAAACATTGTTTAGTATATCTATTATTGTTTATCTACTATCTATTACATATAAACATGTATTTCTTTTAAAGAAAATTCTAAATTAATAACAGATTTTGCTAATAGAAATGTAGTGTGTTACTTTTTTTGATGTCAGTGTTGTTTTATTATTAACAGTTTTATTTATATTACAGAAATTTTTGTTTTTTGAGCAGAAGAAATGATATCTGTGAGACTTTTAACCATGCAGTTTACAATTTCATAGTAATTTTTTTTGATATCACTGAATTTTGTTAGATTATTCTTTTATTTATTTTTTTATAAATTACTGACTGTTATGTTTTGGATTTATTATTAAAATTTATTGCCTTAAAACAAACAAATTGAATTTCACAGCCAATTTTTTTTTGTTGACAGTCATGTCATTCACTTCATACCATATTTTTCCTTTTTTAATAAAACTAGTATAATGACATTTATGAATCGAAAGTCCGTGATTTAATAATACTGCACTTATTACTTTGTAAGTGTAACCCTCGATTTTTATTTTTAAATTTGATTTTACCAGTCTAATTTATTTCTGTTTTATTTATTTTCTTTTAATAAAACTGGTATAATCTCTTGTAAAGTAATACTTTTTTCTTTTTTTTTTAAAGTGATAGGAATTAAAAAAATTGTTTCATCTTCAGCATTTTCATTTACATAATAGCATTTACTATTAAAACAAGCTGGTAGCATATTTTCTTTTAAATTTTATTTTTTCAAGAACATTATTAAGTTTTTGTATGCTACCTAGTACTATCAAGTACTGCTGTCTAGTGGTGCAATTTGTAAATGTACATTAAAAAATTGAATAAAATGACATATTCGAGTCCCGCAGTTCAAAAAATGGAAATAAATGTTGTCTAACAAAATTTGAGGATTTTTCAAAGTATTCTTTAT
This sequence comes from Lycorma delicatula, assembly GCF_047948215.1. NCBI lineage: Eukaryota > Metazoa > Arthropoda > Insecta > Hemiptera > Fulgoridae > Lycorma > Lycorma delicatula. The sequence goes on along the minus strand of NC_134455.1, from coordinate 332,166,158 downwards.
TACTAATCTAATTGAACTGAAATATAATGTTTTCAAGCATATTTTTTTCCGTATTTTCATTTCACTGTTAGGTTTGGTCATGTTTAGAACTGTAAACATAGTTTGTTAACTTCGTCGCCTCTTACCGAAGAAGTTCTAATGAACTCTATGATCATTTTCTTTATCAGAGTCAGTATCATTGTAAATAATAATTTGTGACGTATCTGATGTTGAGGGTGCACGCTTGTCAATATGAGGGTCGTATGTAGGATCAGAATTAGTATTGTCAGTATATTGATAGTATTGTCAGTAGAAGCCTCAGAATCTGTTTCGATGTAAAATGAAACTATTACTCAAATAGTCATAATTTAAAACTCTTTGTAACGCATTATCATGCAGATCGTGCTCACTTCATTTTATTAAAAAGTATTGAAGAAGAACTGCTCTAATAACCAAAGACAGTGATACACAAACAAACATTGACTCAATCTCAATAAAGCTGATGAACATAATCAACATGTGTGCTAACATACAAAGGGAAGATATCACAAAACATAAAAATCAGTTAATTGCACCTTAAGTGGTGTATGATGTTATATTTGTTTTTAAATGATGAGAAAACTATTTCTAATATGACTAATAATAAACCGTGTTACTACAATTCAAATTTGATGTTTTAAAAACACTTTTTCCTAGCATTCTGTTTTCAGGACCTAGGCACATTATGCATAACATGCTGACATCCTGTTTTCATGATGTTGGCACTTATAGCAAGAATTAAAAATGTCCAATTTTCAGGATGTTGGCACTGTAAAAGTTAAATTAATTATTTTATCCATATAATTATTTTTTTTTAAGTGGATACACTGGGCTGTCACAATTTTTGGTTATTTAATTACTATAGAAACTGTTTAGAAAGTGGGATAAGTGTCTCCAGTAATTAATTTTATTTGTTTGTGATAAAATGAAAAGAAACTTCATATACTTGATATTGTTTATAATCAGGAATATATCTGAATAATATTCCAGTGAATATTATTCATATTAATAATATTCCATGAATACCTGGAAAATTCTGTATAACATTTAGTTGTAAAGAGAGAAGCAGTTAGTAAATTGAAAATTTTAACCCAAAAAAAGAAACAATTTGTATGACAGAATTTGTATGCTGCATTAGTTTAATTTTTTTTAATAAATTAATCAAAATTGTATTTCTAGTTTAAATTCTGTAAGTATGTTATATGTATGAATGAATATTATGGAAAAACTCACCTAAAAAGGTATTTCAAGGTTCCCTACATGCAGTGGGTGTCAATTCCACCCACAATTCCTTGGGAGATTAAGGTATAATTCAGGATAGGAACACCACATTACTGCATAATTCAGATGTACTGCAGCTTAAGAATTATGCTAAACGAATAATTTTTCCTCTTAATACTTAAGAGCCAGTTGACAAGAGTATCTGGCTTCCTCTAGCAGAACCCTTACCAACCTCCAACAATTGAGCAATATGTGTGCTGGGAAAATAGGAGATGCTGTTCTGGTGTGAGGGTATCTGTGCTATAAATTGTTCAGTCAGTTCCTCTAGTGTAGGATAATTTAAAAAGTAAATTTTCTTTAGACTGTAAGTTATTAAAAGAATTAGAGCTCCCCAGTTTTATGAATAACAGTTACAACGATTTAATGACATAACAGTAAAAGATAAATCACTAAAAATATGCATTGCTATATTATATAAAATTTTGAATGTTATTTGTAAATGGTCAGTCCAAGAAGGTTGTAAAGAAAAGAAAGTTACCTATTTGTATTTATGTATTTCTATTGTAATGTAATTTGATATTAACATAATATTAAATAATAAATTATTTTTCAAATAAATGGTGAATGTATTAAGTTTTTAGGGGTTCAAAAAGGTTTAAAACTGGCTATTAAATACCCAAAAACTTATTTTAGAACCAACAAAATTGCCCCAGTGTCTTGATAATTAATTTGAACTGTTATAAAATATGGATTAAACTTTGCAGTATAAATACTGATACTGAAGACTTATCTTTATTTTATAAAAAAGATGCTGTGAGTATTAAATATTTTCCTGTTAAAAATGTATTATCTTAATAGGCTTGATTATTATGAAAAATAATTTAATTGCTAACGCAAAGTACATATGGATGAGAGAAATTTCTTTCTTTTTTTTTTTAATTTGAGGTATCATGGGCTGAGAAATAAAAATCTTATTAAATTTGGTTTCATAACTTTTAAATATTGTGTTGAGTATTTAAAACTCAATTTACAGTAAGAATATATCAAAACAAATTATTCATAGCAAATCTTTTTATTGTATATTTGGACATAAAGTGTACTCTTTGTTCCTTTCTGTTCTGTTCTGTATTAATTGTGTCATTTCAGTATACATGTTATATATAAACTTATTCTCAATTAGTTGTGTTTTTAAAGAAAATCATTCTTCAGTCCTTGCTTGCATTTCATTCCTATCACTATCACCAAAATAATTATGGGTTATTGTAAAATGTAATACATTAATGAAGTTCATGTTATGTGATGTATGTCTGTATGTCAAATTTTTAAAAAAGTTGATTTTTTATTTTATATTAGCTCAAACAGTTTTCAGCATTTTTCTATATTTTCTCAAATTAAATTCTATTTTTGGTCTGTCTTTTATAATTACTAAATTTCATTATTATAAATAAATGATGTGCATATTTTAAAAGATAACTCTTTAAAAAAGATCGTAATAATTTTTTACCGCCTGTTTTGTTTACTTTTTTATTCTGGACCAAGTTAGCAGAAATAACTATCTTATCTTTAAAATGTCTGTAAATGTAGACGTTAGGGGGGTTCTACGTTCATCTTAAAAATAATAAATCAGATTTTTTCATTTTTATACTATTTGTAATATTTCATTTTCTAGGACAATAAAAGTGGAGGGGGCATGCCTAACGGTGTGGGGCCTCCACGCCCCCGTGGTACCCATTTCAATCAGCTGAGTCCACTATGCTAAACAATCCCGTTTAGACTGGAAGCCCCCACGTGCACCGATGACGACGGGAAGAACTTGTGCGCTATGAACGCCCATGTCCCTCATCACAGCTGAAGCTATCGGCCGATACTTCGACGTCTTCTCTCGAGCTCCTTCCCGGAGGGAATCACCCTGCTCGAAGCGGACAGTAACGTCAACGATCAAAGCCTTCCCTGGTCCTTTAATTACCAGGTCAGGCCTCAATGTGACGGAACCCCCGCTGAAGAGCTGTTTCCGGGCGACAGGTAAACCTAACGAGTGGGCCGCAGACTCCAGAGCGTCGATAACTGCGTCATGTTTGGCCAGGCGCCCACCGCGTCCGGCAGGGCATTCCTCCAAAACGCTAGCTAGGGTCTCATTTTTCGCGTGACAGCGACGGCAGGAGATGTCGACGTCCGAGTTCAGGCGATTCAGGTAGCAGTTCGTAGGGAAGACATTGCTTCGCATTTTAAGGAGATCGATCTCCTCGTCCGGGAACAGTACCGGCCGACGAAGTCAAGCGTTGCCATGGTTGTTGCCCCGGAAACACTGGCGACCCCCCGGCCCAGTCCTTATGCTCCTGATCCCTCTACTATTGCTTCCAACGGTCTACGCTGGACAAGGAGACAGGCCAAGCCCATGGAGCGGGCCATCTGCTCGTAGTAGAGCGTTCCGCCCTCATCTCTATTTCCGCCGAGGGGAGAAGATCCCACCTCGTAGCGTGTCTGGTCGCTACACCACTCCCTCCGTTCCTCCACTCCCTCCGTTCCTAGTCAAGTGTGGCTTTTTTCTCTCTCAGCTCCCCTGGGCCGGACCGACTTGTTGGTATTACGCCGCCCAGGGGAGTGTCTTTAAACTCAAATAGGCCTCCCCACCTACCGGTTATATACCGGCATGGCAGGTCGGCCTACCATGCCCGGCGACGCGGCGCCGGGTCCCTTCAGTATTCAGTGTGCTGTTACCTGACTGTTACCCGTGGAGTCCTTGGTGGCTCATCAGTGCCAACACACCGCAGCATGCTGGACCTCACCAGCAAGGCTGTCCACCCAGTTCTATTCTAGCCAACACCTTGTCTTCTCTCATCAGAGTATTTCTGTAGAACAACTTGTCTAACAAAACTAGCAAAATTATTCCAGTTTAACTCGCTTCTTAGCATGTAGTCTATTGTTATCTCTGGAGTTAAACCTGTGAGTGCCTTACTATGTCTAAGTGTGTCCCACCTATTGCACTCAAAAAAGGTGTGCTCAGCATCATCTATCTCGTTGCAGTAGTTGAAAATTGGCTCTTCTCTCTTGCCTATTTTGTGCAGGTAGTTATTGAAGGAACCATGTCCTGTAAAAAACTGCGATAGATGATGATCAACCTCACCAAATCTTCTCGACAACCATGGCTTGATGTTGGGGATGAGGGTTCTCGTCCATCGACCCACAGCTTCCTGCAACCATCTTTCCTGCCAGATATTATAAACGCCATCCTTGACCTCTTGTTCTGGCTTGCCTTGTGCCCTCTCCACCCTCTTTTTTGCGATTAGGTCAATAGGAGGTGTACCCAATAACACGCACAGGGCGGCATAGGACACTGTCCTGTATGCGGACACAACACCTAGGAGCACACACCTGTGCGTCCTCGCCAGTCTCTCTTTGTTGCGCCTGATGGCGATAGAGCGCCACCAGGCGGGAACGGCATACATAAGCGAAGACACGACGGTGGTCGCCAGTAAACGGCGCTTTGAGGCCCGAGGGGCATTCTGCGATGACATAATGATGTTTAGACTTTTTATCATCCTTTCTGCCTTGTTGCATACATTGACTATGTGCTCGGTGTATCTACCGTTTTTCTGGAGGATAACTCCTAAGTACTTGATGTTATTCGCGTCTTCTATAGCATGACCGTTGATGGAAATATTGAATGGTTCTAGCACTCTTCTACCCGTAAAGGCAATACACCGGCATTTTTCCGTAGACAGTTGCAGACCCCTAGACCTCAACCACTCCTGTATAGTGTCGATGGCCGCATACATCCTCTCCCGCACCTCCAAGACCGTCCTTCCTTCTACGAGGACTGCAAGGTCATCTGCATAAGCCAGGACCTGGACGCAGACAGGAAACTCCTTCTGAAGGAGTTCATCTATAATCACCAGCCACAACAACGGCCCCAGAACAGAGCCCTGCGGAACTCCACCGTGCATTTGTGAAAATGTACTGTTTCTTCCTGTGCTTCTACCAGACATCCTCTGTTGGACAAGCAACAATTCAATTTGCCTACGCAGGTACGGGCTGAGGCCCCTAGCCGCAATTGCATCATTAATGTGACCCCAACCAACAGCCCCGAACGCGTTTTTTATGTCTAGTGACAGCATCAGTGGAATTCTCCTGGTTCGGCAAGTGCCTCTCTTCACCTCGTCGGCCCATCCTGAAATTCGGCAGATAGCCTGCACGGTGGATCGCCCCCGCATAAACCCGTACTGGTTAGGACTGATTCCGGCTCCCTCTTCTAGTTCTTTGATGATGCGGCCAGCTAGCATCTTTTCTACTAGCTTCCCCATCATGTTAAGGAGGCTCAGGGGTCTATAGGTTATATCTTCCTCCGAAGAGGTGCCTTTAGGTAGGAATACCACTCTGGCCTCCTTCCAGTAGTCGGGGAAGTCTCCGTTCTCCATGCCGTGGCTGGCAATCTCGAGCATCTCCCAGGGAGCCTTCTGAACCAGCCCCTTGATCACTGTCGCGGGAATCTTGTCTGGGCCAGGGCTCTTTTTGGTTGCCAAACTCCTCGCCGCAAGTTGTAGCTCTTCCATTGTGAATCTTCTATTGTCGCAAGGTGTGGATCTCACGATATCAGGCACTGTATGCGGGAACAACCTGGCTACCTCCCTTGCAACACTGGTCTTATTGAGGATAGGCATACGTCTCCCGAACTTTTTGGTCACAATACGATATGACTGGCTCCAGGGATTGCTGTCAAGCTCTTCGCAGAGCCTGATCCAGCAATCCTTTTTACGTCTCTTAATAGCCTTATTGAGCGTTCTTCTTGCTTCGAGGTATCTATTGGCTATTTCCTGGTACCCTTCTCTGTTATTTCTAAGAATACGTTGTTTCCTTCTCCTAAGGGACTGGAGCTCTTGTCTCATTGCTTCAATTTCAGCAGTTCACCAATATACGGAGCGCCTCCTTGTATTGTTAGCTGCCATTCTGTCCATTTCCTGCTTTATTATATTAGATAAAGACTCAGGTGATTGTTGATGTCTATCAGACAGTCTACTTGCAGTCGTGTTGACGATTTGCTCTATTTATACTGATGAGAATCTCGGTGGGGGGGGAGTGCACTTCACGCCTGAAATCTACGTCTTTCAGATCCAAGATAGAGGCGCGGTGATCGCTCGCTATATCTTCTGAGAGAACCATCCACTGGTACTGATTCCTCCTCCACCTACAGTCCAGGATGGTGAGGTCAAGCACCGACCGATGACCTCTCGCTACGTACGTGGGCGTATCGTCATTAATGCAGATGCAGCCGGCAGTTTCCAGGAGATCGGCAAGGATCTGTCCCCTCCTGTTGGTGTGTCGACTGCCAGCCGCCACCATTTTGCTGTTAAAATCACCCAACATTACGATTCTCTTGGTTGAATTAGTAATCACACCTTGTAAAGTGTCGATGAAGTTAGTAAAGTCCGCGATCGCAATGTTGGGCGAAATGTGCACACCCACGAATAGAGTTGTTTCGGTCTCAACAGACACCACGCCACTACCTCTAAACTTAAAATTCCATTGTATACTATGACTTACGTCCATAATGGCAACATCTCCCGACATATCAACAGTCCATCCAAGTTTGGCAGCTTCATATTTATTGGGTTCGGTGACCACAAGGAGGTTTACGTTCTTGTCTGCAACAACACGACTAATTAAGTCGTGAGCGAGAATACTCCTATTGGCATTCGCTAACATAGTCCTAATCATGCAATTTTTTCTTACATTGCCATGCTCCAGTCCTGTGTTCACCGCTCTTACAATCGAGGCATTGCTTAGGTTCAAGACAATCAGCTATCTTGTGACCTCTGCTACCGCAGTTGAAGCACAAATCGAGCCTATCTGGGCCCTTACATTCGTGCTTTCTATGGCCCGTGCCCCAACAACGGTAGCACCTGTCTTCATCTTCCCGGATGTACGCCCGGCAACTAATCCATCCGATTCTTATTCTTTCCTCGACCAGTTTGCATGCCGCTCTGTAAGAGGTCATGTGTGGCTTAATCGGAGATCATCTTCTCGCCCTCAAACTGATCACAAGCACAATGCTCAATCCGGCCTCGTCGTTCCGTCCTCAACCAGGACCCACCGGACGACCTCGTCTGGAATCCTGGAGACCACAGAAGGCAAGAAGAGCAGCGACGCGGATCATATCGGCAGTCGAGGGACTCCGAGGCAACCGTCAATACCTGGGGAGTACAGGAGGCCGTCAGACGTGCTCAAGGGAAGATGGAAAAACCCCTTAACGGCGCGACGTACCATGGCGCATAAACGCTTAAACTGGTTCATGGACGGCAGCTGCAGGACAAAAAGATAATAATAGCCGGGCAAGACGTAATATAAAAGGATGTCCAACTTCTGACGTGGTTTCAGGGCAAGCTGAACGCAATCGCAGGCCAAGGCTAGCTAGCGGAAATTTCCGGAATTAAAGATCCCGGCGGCCAGGGTGAAATGGATACCCAGGTAGCCCACTTCTTCGGACACCCCAAGACAACGTAAGGGTGTCCCAGTAACTATGACGGCAACATCAGACGTGATCCACGACTTGCCTTTGCGTTGCGACTGAGGGTGACACATTTTCGGGAGACAGGCTCAAACCGACCGACTGCAGTTACGTAGAAACCTCCAGCACAGCTCGCACGGAGGCCTCGACGTAGGGGCCAGTTAGCCCCTGGAGCCGGCGTACTAGAGGATCGAGGTCCAAGTTGAAGAGCAGGAGGAAGAGGGATCATCCTGCTTATCCCACTTGCGCAAAGGTCATTCGAGCCCGCCAAGCCCCTTGAAGATGGTGGAGCTTCCTCTGTACATCGCCTGAATAACCGCCACCAATTGGCTGTGAACGCCCTGAACAAGCAAGGCGCGCAAGATAGCCTGGTGCGAAACACAGTCAAATGCCTTGACTATGTTCAGAATAGCAGCGCACAAGCTACCCTTTCCCACCCGGATGGCCTTGTCTATCAGGTGCACGTTCATATAGCATCCATTGCCTGACACTAAGACGCGCTGTGCTGGCGACAAGGTGACGTTGTCCCGGAGCTTGCCCTCGATGACATCACCAAACAATCTAGCGAACAAGTTTCCAACTGTGATCGGACGCAACCCGGAGACAGATGACAAGTGCTTCCCCTTCATCGGGATTTTGCTCCACGCGGACTGGTAATGGCCCGACCACAATAGTAGATTGAATAGTCCGGCAAGCAAGTCGTTAAGACCGGGCACGCCCAGCAGCATGTCGCGTCTAACACCGTCAGCGCCCCGCTTCTTCGTCCTCTTCAGACGCGAACGAATTTCGGTAGACGTGACAGGGCCGCAGGCAGGAGAACCCGGAGACGGCAGCACCAGGCTGCACAAGTGCCTTGTAGGCAGCACACAAAAGTGCTTTGTAGGCACCCGAAGGTGAGGAGGCAACCTCGTCAGGCAGCATATTGCCTAGGCAATCCCTTCTAACCAAGTTGCCAAGCTCTGTATGACTTCAATTTAATGCTAATTCTTGCTCATTGTTTTTGCCAAAAAAGTATTTGAACGTAAAAGAATATTCAAATGTATTTGAGTATTCGATTGTAAAAGTAGAGAATGTAAAATAATTTAAATTCTTGTCTCTTATTTTAAAATCATTTAAGTCAATTACATAATTTATTTATTGCATTATTTGTGGTTATGTTTTAGTTCATTGTTAAAGCGCTGGGTTATGAAAAGTACAAAAAACATTCTCGTTTATCGGGGAAAAATATCCAGTCATTACAGCAATTATTAAAAAATAAAGCTGAAGAATTGAAACAACCAGAAGATATACCGTTTTCTCGTAAGTGACCATTGAATCTGGTATAAATAATTTTAATTATTATTATTATTGATAATTTTTAAAAACTTTATTAGGTCCTATATTTAAGTTTCATTTCTGTGGTCTTTTTTTTTACTAAACAGAGTGATACATAATTACACAGGTCAACTAAATTAAGGGATTTAAAAATTGTTTATTATTTGATAACTCATTTTTATGTTATGTGGTGCGCTGATTTCAAATATGGCCACTGTTTTTTCTATACGTAAGAATGTTTCACAATACTAAAAAAAGAAAATGGAAAAAAGGCATATTATATATGTATTCCTCTTTGAAAACTTTTATTTATAAAAAAGTTATAGAACCTAAAATAAGGGTTTTGTACATTTTCTTACCTCTACGAAGACTTGTACTGCCCTTTTTTTTCTTTCAGTGCTTCTCAAGCTCCATTTTCTGTTGTAGTCAGCTTGCGGATCATTTCTATGGATGCACCAATAGTAGTCTGCAATCATGTTTACATTCCACCTCCTCAGATATCTGTGTTACATTTTCTTTATATCTTGGTGAAATCTTTTACCCTGTTCTTCACTTATAGCATCAAGATTTTTGGAGAAGTAATCAATATGAGAATGCAGAAAATGTACCTTCAAGCTGATCGAACAACCCAAGTCTTGCAATTTCATTAGTATGTTTTCCAGATTTGGGCCCTTATTGTTCCAAGGAATTTCTTTATGACTTATTTAAATGCTTTCCATGCGTCTTTTTCAATGTCCTCCATTTTGGTTTGAAAGGCTTCATCTTTAAAAAGTTTATGATTATCTGAACCATTGAAAACGCCTTCATTCACTTTGGCTTCTGACAGTTGTGGAAACTTATGGCATTTGTATTTAGAACACTACTTCTTTAGTTAAGAGTCTTCACATATTGTTTTCATCAATCCCAGTTTGATGTGAAGTGGAGGTAGGACTTTCTGTGGATCAACCAAACTTTTCCATTGTACATTTTTGCTCCCAGGTTTTAGTAATACCCTATGTAGCCATTCTTTTCTGGTCCAATGTTCTTTCTTATCTCGGCTGGTCCCATTCACACAGGAAGCAGGGATATTTGGTGTATCCTCCCTGCTGCCCAATAAGCATAGAAATTACTTTAGGTCACTATATATTATCCATTCATGATCGTAATCTTTCAGTTTAGACAGAACTAATTCTAAATTCTCATAGCATTCTTTCAGATACACGAAGTGTCCTACTGGCACTGAAGCATATTTTTTGCCATTATGAAGAATAAGAGCTTTGAGATTTCTTTTGGACAAGTTAATAAACAGCCTCTATTCATTCACATCATACTTTGTGTTCAACTGCTCCATTACACCAGGAACATTGTTAAATTCCATCTTCCATCTTCCATCTATGTAGAAAGCCTTTTTTCTATATCTCTACCATGAGAAAGAAGTGCCAGGGACCAGTAAGTGTTTTCTTTTAATCTAGATCCTAAACGTTCTGCTGAATGTTTAGGAAGACTTAAACCTCTGACCAAGTCGTCATTCAGTTCATGCTGTGAAAAAAGTTGTGGTTCAAAACTACCAGAAATAAAATCAACATCACCATTATCACTGTCATCATCCTGCAACTCTGTTTCAAAGTTGTTCAGTATATCTTCTATTTTTTGTGGAACTGAAGGTACAGGTACACTAAGGCCATGAGCTTAATGTAATGACCTTAGCTAATAGCTTGACAAAAATGACTGATGAAGTCACTCTAATTAATCATATTACATCATCTGATTAGTCACTCATCTTACTGTATCAAACCAAAATTATGAACACTACTTGTATTCATCTTATATAACCAAATCAATAATAAAGTATCAAAAAAATTAATACAGGTTTAATTTTTTATTCAACGAGTTATAAATAAAATTTAACAATTTTGAGAATATTTGAATAAATGGATTTAGTAAAAATATGGTATGTGATGGAATTTTTTAACTATTTTTCCTGAAACCAGCACACAAAAATCTATAAGAATCAGTTATTAGTTTTCTAACAACTTTTCCATTGTTGACCTGTGTTATTATTGATAGTAGTTTTTTTGAGTTTGCTGACCTCCATAAAAAATCTCATCTGCACTGGGTTTTGAGAGGAAAGAATTTTAGGCTTTAATCAATATTTAATGCTAATTGCATCTATCTTTCTGTCTGTAGTTTTAAAAATGATTTAACGCTGGTTTCATTATGAAACAAATATTAACCAATTGTCATTTTAAAATTAAAAGTTTAGTGAAACTATGTATTATGTAGATTTTAGTTGTCTGGATCATCTCTTTTATTGTGAAAACATATTTTGTCATTCAAAATATCTTAGAAATGTGGAATGTATGAAATATATTATTATACATCAATCATTATTATACATTCTGTATATTTGAATGTTCTGTATATTCATACAGAACATTCATTTACCAATGTTCCATATGAATATCATCTGCAGCCATGTTACTTTAGGATGATAACAGGAATTTAGTGTAAAATTGTCAGTATACCAATTATATTATTAAGTCAATCAGTTGTGTAACTTAAAACTTATTAAAAACAAGAATAACAGCTCTATTACACACATCCAGCACAACATTTAAAAAAATTAATTAATAAATGCAGCTAAAGATGAATGAATTAAAAAGAATTGCTTAGTAAATTATTTTTAACTGTAGTAAGAGTGTAATTTGTTTTTCCTCATACAATGTTAAGGTATTAAGGCATAAATATAATTTTACATTTTCTGTAGGCATAGAATGTATGAGGCTTGTTAAAAAAATATTTAACCGTAAGACATGGAAAAAAAATACCTCATCTAATGGTCTCTAATTCTGGTCTATTTCGAATTAGTCGTGGCTCTAAACAGCTAACTCAGTGTTTCTTCCATTGTTGAGAATAATTTATCTAGTACTCTCTTGAAATAGCTACTAGCTATACCATTGTACTTGATATCCTACTTGCTATCAAATTGGGAACCTTTTAGTAGCATCTTCAGCTTGGAAATTACCAAAAGTTACAATAAGCCATGACTGGTGAGTAAGGAGTGTGGTGAACCTGAGGAATTCCATACTTAATCAAGAAATCCTGAATTAGATGTTGCAAATGGGGGTTTTTTTTTATTATTTTAAGTTAAGGTTGCTTTGATGATTTTTTGCTTGTAAAGTCTTTATAATATACCTACTCTATTAAATCTTTGTGTAGCCAATTTTGTTTGCAAACAAAGTTGAATTTATTTTAACTCATCAGTCATCATTTCTTGTGCAAATATGTGCTCTTTATAATTTGTGTTGACTTTATTTGGTCATTGATGTGAAAAGCAATTTTATTAGATAGTTCATTTATTTATAATACAGTCCTAATATTTTGTTTTATAATTTTAGGTTTTTATTTCAGCTGCTACACATTCACACACCATTAATTTATTTGGACCAATCAAGTCCAAAATAATGCTGTGATTAATATATATGTTATATTTAAAATAATCTCATATTGCCTTTTTTTTTTGTTCTACAGCTATTGAGTATTGTGGTCATCGATCAAGGGCTTATGTTGAAAATGAAGAAAGGTTAAAACATGCTACTCATTTTTTAGGAAAGGATACAATTATGTTAGAAGAACTATCTGTTTCAGTAAGTTATTATAATGAATTTATAAAATATACCTGTTGTGGTTTTTTTTTTTATACTATTTGAAGAGATGCAGAGGTGATTACCAAATTAAAAGCAAAATATAACTCTTTTGGAATGCTAAACTAGGAGCTTTGTTTTCCTATTGTGTATATATTGAAGAAAAACATCCCAAACAAGGAGCTATTTACAGCACTCAATCTTTCTTCTATTTAATGTCTGTCATTTTACATGATATCTGCACTATATTTCTTGTTTTTAGCAATGGGCAGTTCTTTTTTTCCAATTTTATTTATTTTTAATTTAAATAATCCTCTGTTTAAAATAGTATAAGGTGGAAATGGAATTTAAAAATTATTTTTATCATACCTCTCCCAATTCATTTCACTTACAAAATTATAAATTCCAAAATTTTTTTCCTTTAAAAAAAATAGTGGGAGGGAACTTTACTTTATACCAGATGTTTATTTTAAAACGCAACCTAATTTAAAGAAAAATAGTGAGATATATTTAATGCTATTAGTTATAAATATTACATTTATTTGTGGAAAACAATATTCTGATCAAATTTTTGTATAACAAACATTGAAAGTGTCCACCATTTTCATCAATGTAAGCCATTACCCTCTTTTTGGGTATTCTATGCAACCTTTTGAAGTGCACCTTTTCCAGCTTCTCATAATTCTTGAGTTATGTTGACTTTCAGTTCTTCAGTGGTGTGTGGATTATTTTCGATTACACAACCTTTTAGATATCCCCAAACAAAAAAAAAACTGCAGGAGAAAGATCATGTGACCTAGCTGGCCATAAACCAGTCGATGTTACTCTTTCACCAAAGAAATTTCTCAAAAGGTCCATTGTTACTCTTATCATGTGACGTGTGGCCCCATCTTGTTGAAACCACTGATCTCTCTCACTTACTTCTAAGTTTGCAATAAATTGAATTAGTTTCTCAATAAAGGTCTGAATTAAAAGTATTTTCAAAGAATATGAGACCAGTTATTCTAAACCTGGAAATTGCACACCATACACCAATTTTCTGTAGATGTAGAAATCATGAATGATGATGTGAGGATTGTTGGTGCTCCAGTAGAGATCATTCTGACTATTATTGTAACCACTCAAATGAAACCAAGCCTCATCTGTAAAAAATTACCCAACACTTTAATGCTCTGCTGAACAAACTGATTAAACCATTGTGGAGCCTAGCAACATCATAATCAACTGGGTTTAATTATGTGTTCATGAATTCGATATGGTTTTTAGTTAACTAAATGGGTAGCTTTAAAGGCACTGTACAGAGATATATTTTTTTGTGCAAGTTTTCATAAAGATTTGTTAGTTTTTTGAATATAGCACCATTTGGTATGATTACTATTATATATAATTTTAAAACACCTTACCAAATTCAAATCTGATTTCCTCAAATTTGATTTGTTAGTTGGGTTTAAAAAGCTTACCCTAACATCTTCTACTGTTTCACTTAAGTACTGAATGTTTCTGGCCATGTCTCTGATTGAAACAGAACCAGTCCCTCTGTATTTCTTTATCAAACACCTAATTGAAGGTTTATTTGGTGCATTCTTACCCAGGAACTGCAATTGAAAATCTTCTTGGTGCAAAACAAAAAATTTAGTTGGTAAATAATTTTCCACAATAAAATCCTTTCTTTCATGTTCAAAACCATTTCTTCCTAATAAAAAACACAGATAACCAAAAATAACTATATGTTCACAAAGAAGAAATAGAAAATTATATCGGCTGATTATAAAACAATAGGTAGTGCTGCCAACCTCTCATTTGAAATTATTTTATTAACTTTTCTAAAAAGTATTTTGCTTGGTTGCATTTTAAAACATATACCCAGTATTATAAATGCTGTGTGTATATACCACTGAAAAGTAACTTACGGCCCCTTTAACCTCTTTTGTAATTGAGAAAACTGGATGAAGTTTGCGGCATTCTTCCTTCTACCAAGGGGCTATTTCAATAAACATTTCATTCTTTTTTTATTTTTGGGTGGCAGGTGATGGAGGCCAGCTCAAAAATTTAAATGAGGACTAATAGTCATTTGATATATCATTTTAATGAATTAGATGAGATGATAAGAATATGATTAAAACTAAATTCTATTCGCCCAATCCAAAATTTCAGGCAACAATGTGTTTGTTTCAGATAGCTAGGAACTACAGTTGTGTGCTACGCTTAATCTTTTTTTTTAATTTGAGGTATCCCAATTTTCTCTATGGAAATGTGCTCTGATAAAAGAAGCTAATTCATTATGCCCCAATTTAGAGTATTAGTATTCAGCCTTGGGGGGGGGGGGGGGGTCAGAAATTTTAAATGGGACATATGGTCATTTGATATCTTGTTTTAACCATAAAACATTGCCGCCTTTGCAGGCGGCAATGTTTTATGGTTATAGACGGTTTATGGTTATAGACACTTTCAAAAAAAAGTTCATGAAAAACTTTTTAAAGTAACTTAAAACATGTATTCATGCATAAAAACAACATATTCATTATGTTTTTGCTGAATTTTGCCATCAGTCTGGTTAAGGAACACTGTTTAATTATCTTGTGAGAAAAAACGTTCATGAAAATGGAACAAGTCTCACTGAGCGCATTAGAATTTGCAAACTATAGGTGATGATTTTGTTTATGTTGTTTTGGTGATGTTGGTTATGTTTTGGTTATATTATTGAGTTCTTTTCATGTAAAAGAGTAAATAATAATAAAGACTAAATAATTATAGTAACAATAGTAATGTTGATGGTAGTATAAAAACAGCAATTTTGAGTAAGTAGTGCACCTAAGCAGGGAATATTATAATATATTTTTATTATAATAATAGTATAATATATTTTTATTATAATAATAATATAAATATTTTTATTCATTTCCTTCTGAATTTTTGTCTCAAAAGTTTTGTTTGAATTCAAATGAAGCAAGCCAAAAATGAAGTTTTATAAGGAACAGTTTATAAAAAAATTACTTAAAAATCAGTGAAAAACACGAAAAAAATAATGCATGCATCTTGTTACATATGCACAGTCATTGAACTTATCTGATAACTGAAGTGAAATGGTTCCCAATCAGTTGTATCAGAAATTCCATCTCAAAATGATTGAAAGAACATCCTGCCAACTTTTGGAATTTATATGTAACTACATGAAAACAAATAGCCGGTCACATTCAGAGACCCATGTATGAGTTTCCACCCTCCAGCTTAAGAACAGGTAGCCGCCCATATATGGGTTTCCACCCACAAAGGGTTAAAGGTCTTTGCAAAACAAGCAAAACTGTATAAAATGAAATTATGACTGTTTAAACCAAAATGGCGATCACAAATGTTATTATGTTAATTAAAAATTGAAAAAAAATATTAGAATTTTTCATATATTTCTTTTAATGAAACTTAGTCTTGATGAGTATTATTTACTTAAATAACAGGTTGCAATTTAATTACTTTTTCGTGTATTATTAATTATACCTTTCATTAAAAAAACAATTCTAAAATCTCATGGATTGAAAAATAAAAATAAAATTATTTCAGTTAAAAAATTTTATTGCTTATCACCTCATATTAAATATTTAATTGCCCTCCCTGATTGTCCATGCAGTAGTAGAGGTTTTCACATTGTGAAAATAATAGAGATTTTCACTTTTCACATTGTGAAAAGTTTCTCTGAAATCCTCCTACATTCTATCTCAATGCATTCCCTAAAATTCTTTAATAGAAGTTGGCTTTGAGCTATACACAGTTGATTTTAAATACCTCCACAGGAAGATCAAGGGCATTCAAATCAGGTGACTTGGCTGGTCATTCAGTACTACCACATTGACCTATTGAATGGTTTGGAAACTGCTGGTTCAATGCATTTCTCACATTGTGAGCATAGTGTGGAGGAGCACCATCTAACTGGAAAACACATCTTCTCTTTATCCGTTTGGTCTAGATTATCCGTTTGGTCTACAAGCAATCTCAATCAAATTGTTGAGTTCTGGAATTATCTGCTTCTTCAGCAAAGTACTGAACACATCACAGTCTAAGTTACCATTAATGGTGACAAATATCCAAGAAGTGTCACCTATTATTCCGGCCCATACATTTAACCACTCTAAGATTCTGAGTATGACTTTCATAATGCTAGTGTGGTTTTTTTGGACCAGTACCTACTATGTCTTTTAACATCCCAATATAAAATAAATGAGGTTTCTTCAGTGGAGAATATCTTGAAGCAAGAAATAGTTCTTGCTTAATCTCTGAATTTCACCAAATTCAACCCTCCAATCAAAATCATCTACCAGCACATTAAAATTTTTCTATTAATTTGTGGTTGTGATCCTGGAAATTGTATGATTAGGTAGAATGCTGCACTTTAATGCATTAGATGTTCCTTTATATGTTTTTATTTCTCCAAATAAAAATAGTACTTTTACTCTTTCTTGAATTAAAAAAAAAATGTTTTTTTTTTTTTTTTTACATAAGTGCTTTTTCTCATAGGGTATGGTTTTTTTAACTAACTTAAATATGTTTTTATAATGTTCTTTAATCTTTTACCATTTTATTTTTGTACTTTTTAATTTTAACTTTTTTAAGCTTACTAATAAAAAAAAAAATGCAAAACTTTATCAAAAAGTAACACTAATAGAGTTACATTTTAATATCTGTTAGCTACTTTTCACAAAATCAACAATGAATATAAACTTTGGAAAATGTTACTTTGAAGATCAAGTGTTGATATTGATAACATGAGAAATAAAAATGACTTTCTTAAATGTTTCTTATGAAATAAAATTTTAATGTTACAAATTGAGACTGACTAATTGAGAATTAAATTTAAGACTGTTTAATTAATCTCTCTCTCTCTCTCTCTCTCTCTTTCTCTTTCTCTCTCTCTCTCTCTCTCTCTCTCTCTCTCTCTCTCTCTCTCTCTCTCTCTCTCTCTCTGTCTCTCTCTCTCTCTCTCTCTCTCTCTCTCTCTCTCTCTCTCTCTCTCTGTGTGTGTGTGTGTGTGTGTGTGTGTGTGTGTGTGTGTGTGTGTGTGTGTGTGTGTGTAGATGCAGAGTGAGGGGGGAGAGAGTGATTCAGGAGGAAAGAGAAATAATTTACAATTTACAAACTGATTCCAGAGCGTGAAATAAGTAACGATAAGTAAAATTTGTTCTCTACAAGTTTTGATAATATAATCTATGCATTTGTTAGTCATTTAACAAAGTTATTGTACTTCAAACGCAAAAAAAGTGTTTTCATCACTGAACTTTTTAGTTGTATGTTGGCTATCATGAAAACTACAGGAGATAACAGTTCTCGGACCTGCTTCATTGGATTTTTCACGTCAAGAAACAAAAGAAACTATGAAGTTTGTCCCTTAATAATGTCTTAAAAATTTCAGTGTGATCTCATTTCATTGAAAGCCAGGAAAAGTTTTCTCTAGCTGTAGCTATAACCAAGCATTTTTGGACATATGTTTGTATGAACTTAATTACTTATTTCAAGTTGTAGAATAAATTCCTTTTACTTCTGATTCAGTCTGCATATGTGCACGTGTATACACACACACACACACACACACACACACACACACACACACACACACACACACAGATATATATATAAGGCTAAGATGCAATTCAGAACAATTGAAAGTTTGAAGGATAAATTTCTAAACCAAAAATTATAAAAGTTTACATATTCTGATTCAGATTTATTGGGATAAAAGTTGAGGAAACATTTCTTACTTAATTTTGACAATTTTGAACATAAGCTATTGAATGCTTTTTTAGCATGTATAATGACATGTGATGAAATTAGGAATCATCATTTTAAGAGTATGGAATGCCAACAGGTGAGTTCACTTGCCAGGAAAAATCAAAATCTATATGTCAACTGGTATAGTGATGCTACTAGTGTTTTTCAGACTATAAAGGACCAATTTTTTGCAATTACTTGGAAGAAGAATGTACAATCAACAGTGAGTACTATTGTGGCATGTTAGAAAATAAAGTGAAACCTGCATTAAGGAGGAAATGTTCTGCTTCTCTCTTAAAAGCGTAATTCTTCTGCATGATAATGCTGCCTTCATACTGCTCAAAAGAAGCAGTAAGCTACTCAGAAGTTGAGTTGGGGTGTGTTACCACATCCACCATACACTTCTGATCTCGCATTATCAGGTTGTTTTTTTATTTGGTTTTCTTAAAAGAGTTTTTATGTAGCACCATGTTTGGCAACAACGATCTGGTCAATATGTGGTACAAGAATGACTTGGACCCCAAGGTGATCAATTCTTTGTTACTGGAGTAGAAAGCTCACAGAAAGATAGAACAAGTGCCTAATATTGCCAGGGATTTTTTTGAAAAGTAGAGCTCTACTTTTCAACAAAATTCTTGGCTAAATTTTTATGAAATTAAGCTAATTTCACTAATTAAAGAGACAAATGACCATAGAAAAATTATTATACAGTGATAATGAATGACGTTGGTACTTTCATGCATAAATTAAGAAAATTACTTGAAAAAGTTTAAATAAAAATAGTCATTTGTTTCACAGAGCCTTGGCTCACATTCAGTATTATATTAATAAACATATAAAACACATTACAAATTAAAAAAAATAATTTTGTAAATAAATAAATATAGACTTTTTGAAGTTGATAGCAAATTAAGGTTAGAAAGTTTTTTGTATGTTTTAAATTTAGTACTAGTGGCTTCCAAAAAATAAAATGTAAAGATTTGAAAAAGTATTACTTTTTTTTTGAGGGTGTAAGTTTTAGTCTTGTAAAGATTTTTTTTTTGTATTAAAAACTAAATGTACATAACTGCATTGTCCCTTTGGTGATTACTGAAGTTTATTAACTCACTTCATAATAATGTTAAATGAGGTGTTACTCTTTCTGATGAAATTTCAATCCTTCTCGTAAAACAAGATGCTAGAGAAAATTGCTGTTCATGTCTGCAATGAAGCAAACCATTTAATTGCCTTTCTTTTCATTAATGTCAATTCTAATCGCTTCATATTTATTTTAGGAATGAGTTTAAATAATTTATAATAACTTGCACACTTTCTTACTTTATTACTACTATTTCTGAGCAGGTATGTTGTACTAAACTAAAAGCTGCTAGCTGATAACATAATACTATTTATAAAAACAGCTAAGCCAATGACTTAAGTAAAGTTAGCTTTTTCAACCTTCATAACCTGCTTAAATAATAAAAGAAATCTTATTTTGATTATTTATTTTTAATCCATTAATCCTATTTTTTCTTATTATCCCTGCTGCTTTTCTGACTAACTACCTCAAAAATATAGACTCGTTAAATATTTTGCCTACTGTGGCATTTTTAACAATATTTATTGTTTGGTGCCCCATACATCATACAGCTGCAAATCATTACCTGCATTTATATTTTCAAACTGTTGCAAAAAATAGTCAAAACAACACCGACACCCCTTTGCGAGTATGGTGAAAATCACTCTGTTAAACACATCACAGAAGTTTGCCCTAGTACAGCTTATGAAGGGACTCCTGAAGATTTCCTGGTGGTAACTCCAGAATCAATATCTTATATTAATTTGTTAGATGTTTGTAATTTTTGACTGTAATTGATGTTGTGTCTTGGTGCTACACGCTAAATAAATAAATTATTTTTGTTTGACTTATGGATGTGAAACAAATTTTATTTATTTATTTTTCGTTTTTGGCATAAAACCATAAAAAAAAGGAAAATTTCTATAAATTGACTTTATCAGATCAACCCCATTGATTAAAAGTGTACAACTGCATATATTAGATTGGTGCAGAATACAGAATACCGTATTTTTTCGAGTATCCCCCGCACTTTTTTTCTTGGAATTGGAGAGAAAAAATAAGGGTGCGGGGCTTACTTGAAACATAGCCTTTTGCCAGGATAATTTATGTAAAGTAAACGTTTTCTTAGACGTACCTAAATTCAATTCCATAAATATAGTTAGTTACATTAGGCTTTTGTTTATCAATACTGGATGCCACTTATACAGAATACACCCTTAATTATTAACATCCTGTTCATATTATCGATAGGAACGAAGTTACAATATTTTTATAAAACTGATTCATTCTGTATAGGCTGCTTCCAGTTCTAATGACACTACAGTTACAGTATCAGTTACACATCGTCGTCTTGTCTATTCCCCATAAACATTGTTCTGTTTGTATATGTGGATGGTTATGTGCATTTTATCTGTTTAGTTTATCTTGTAAAGTTTAATATGGTGATTTATTTTAATTATGGCATTAAAATGAGTACAAAAAGACAGCATCTATGATCTTTTACAGTAAATGAAAAACTGCACGTAATAGAAGAGGCTGAAAAAATTGGAAATCGGGCAGCAGGAAGAAAATTTGACGTAGATGAAAGCTGCATTCAAGACTGGCGTAAGAAGAAACAACTTCTGGTGAAAGGCACTGGTAATAAAAGGGCTTTTCATGGCTTAAAACCAAAATACACACACATAGAAAAAAAATTGTATGACTTCGTTATGGAAAAAAGGAAATGCAGTTATGCTGTCACGACAGAAATGTGTCAATCATATGCTCGTGAAATCGTTAAATCATTGAATAAAGTTGATTTTAAAGCAAGCCATAGATGGATAACACGATTTTTTGGATGAAGTGATTTGTCAATTAGATATGAAAGACGACCATTTCTCAACGACTTCCAGTTGCTTATGAACAAAAAATATTACATTTTCACAAATACATAATAAATCTTAGAAAAGATAAAGGCTATTTGCCTTCTCAAATAGGAAACACTGATCAAACCCCCATATATTTTGAAGTGCCATTTGACAAGACTGTAAACAAAAAAGGTGAAAAAAGTGTTACGATTCGCACTGGTGGTAATGAAAAACAAAGGTGTTGTGTTATGCTTTGCATTACTTCTGATGGATCAAAATTATCTCTGTACATTGTTTTTAAAAGAAAAACTCTTCCTATCGTACAGGTAAATGGAGTTATTATCTGAGCACAGGAATCAGGTTGGATGGATGAAACCTTAATTTTAGATTGGATCAAGGTGTATATGGCAATAGCAATCAGGAGATTTACTTAATAAAAAAAATACCAGTATGCCAGTAATGGGTAGTTATCCCCCGATAACTACCCATCATGCGACTGATAAAGTGAAAGACATTTTAAAAAAGGGTATGACAGACCAAGTAATAATTCCAGGCGGATTGACATCTATTGACATCTCTATTGCAATCACTAGATGACTGCATTAATAAACCTTTCAAATCTGCATTAAAACAAATTACAGTAAATGGATGGCTGATGAAAATTTCTTTCTCACGCCTACAGGAAGAATCAAACACCCAGATTTTAACCAGATTTGTGTTTGGATAAAAGTTGCTTGGGAAGGTATTTCCATGGAATTAGTAAGGAAAAGTTTTAAAAAAATGCGGAATATCTAATGGAACTTGATGGGTAGTGAAGACGATCACCTTTGGCAGAGCGACGTGGAGACTACGATAACGCTTCTGCAGACATTATCAGTGACAGTGATTAATTAAAAATAAAATCCCATATTAAAAAGTGTATTGAAATGATTCTTTTCAACATGTTACTTTCTTTTCGTTTTACTGGCCTACTGATTCTGAACTAAACTAGTACTTACGGTAATTAATTAATTAACGTAATATTAATATTGTAATTTAAATGAACAAGAATTAAATGCTTTACTTTCTGAATATTTTCGTATTTACATATTTCTTTATCATATCTGTTGCACTTTAAAATTCCAGTATATACTTGATTTTTTTTTTTTTATTTTTGGTCCGGAAAATCGAGGTGTGGGGCTTATTCAGGGGCTTAATATATTCGGGGCTTATTCAGGTACTTGAGTAAATACAGTATTTCCCTTGCAGTTCCACGGGATGCAAGTATAAAAATTGTTTTGTTATTGAATTTTTCCTTAGGCCATAGAAAAATATTTTAAGTTATCTGATAAGCAGTAGTCTGAACTATGTCAAAAGAACTTCTTACATGTATAAATTTTTGTTGACTTTAAAAAACTTCATTCAATACAGAAATGCAGAGTGGGATGTTATCTTCAGAAGATAGTTCACCAGAAGAAGCTTTCTTATTACTGTCAATTTCTTTACAGTATATTACCTATTAAATTTAGAATTTAAGTTTAGTTATAAATGTTATAACTCTTAACTATCCCTTTATATAAATGATGTTATAATTTTATTATAAATTAAACATTTTAAAACTTGTCCTCATTTTAATATCTAAAGATTATTTTTAAGGATTATGTGTGATGCAACATGCTCTGTCAAACTAATTCATAAACCGTACATCCTTTCCTTGAAAATGCAAAATATTATTAAGTGTTTAACTCTATGGTATCATCAGCCGTTTTACAGCTGAAATTGACTTCATGAAACCTTTTCTACTTTCACTGCAAAAGTTGGTTGATAAAAACTATTGTGCA
Organism: Lycorma delicatula; assembly: GCF_047948215.1. Taxonomy (NCBI): domain Eukaryota; kingdom Metazoa; phylum Arthropoda; class Insecta; order Hemiptera; family Fulgoridae; genus Lycorma; species Lycorma delicatula. The sequence continues at coordinate 332,143,002 of NC_134455.1, read as the reverse complement.
AAGATAATGTACCAAAAATGTTGCATTATGCCATCAGCCATCATAAAATATTGTGCAGTCTATCTGTCTCTATAAAATTTCCAGCCTGGTTTTTTGTTGTATGCATTGAGAAAAAAATGATGTATATTCCAAGAAAATTTGTGAACCAAAAATTTTCTGTATGATTTGGACACTGCCATTTTTCTCATATTTGTCTTTTGTACTTGGATAGGTGTGAAGATAAGTATGTGGTTATTTAGGTTAAATGGAACTTGAGTTAGTGCTGAATGAATAGGTTGTGTTATGTTTGCTTTGGAAATTGCTGTGTTTTATAAACAACTTTTAAATGTTGAATAAAATTAGGCTGCTAAGGTATTCTGTAAGTTTTCAATTTAATAAAAAGTTTTTGATTCATGTTATTGTATAAAAATTAAAATATAATGTGGTTCAATATTTATTAATTTTGGATAGATTGGATATTTTTTTTTGGCCAAGTAAATGGAAAAATTTTAAACAAGATTATTTTGAATACTGCACCTACAAGGGTTTCATTTGCTGTTGAAGAATAAAATAATAGTTGAAATAATTGAGTAATGGGCAGGAAGGGTGATCATTCATCTGTTTTGTTTAATTGATTGGTGAGTATTTTGAAAGATTGGAAGTGAAGCTTTGTAAAGGTGAACCAGGAGCATTATATGCTGGTGAGTATATTTGAATGAGACAAACAGATGTGTTTGAAACTAGTAAGAAAAGTGAAACTTTCCTCTTGCAGAAAACTATGGTTCCCTTTTAAGGAAATAATAACTGAAGAGGATGGTACGATCATAAATGAAATGGGTAATGCTAAACAGCAAAGGAATTCTGAAGAACTGGTTATTAATTCTACTGGTATAAAGTGGAACATTTTCTATTCTATTACTAAATATTTCTGCTTTTAACAGTTTTTTTTTTATTTGTACTTTGATTAGATTTTTATACTCAAGAAAATCAATATTGTTGTAGGTATCTGATTTTTTAAGAAATAATTGTGATTATTAATCTAGTAGTGTGATTAAAGAGAAATTAATACGGAGAGCTGGTGGAGATATTGTATTTTTTTATTGTATTTTTCTAAAATTTTTAAATCTTTGATTTGTTGAACAAGTCAAATATTTGCTTATTTATATCAATTATATTTCATTATGAAAAGATTGTAGTTGGAATGATTTCTTGGAATCCTACTGTTGAGGTACAAATATTGTGTACAGTTTTTTTTTAGTATTGATATTTTCATTAATTGAACTTGCGAACTAATTGTATTGGAGATTTTAACTGTAGGATTAGGATGTGATAATTTGTGAAAGGATATATTTTTAGATAGTAGTTTAGGCTGGCCAAGGAAGGCATTAGATAAAATAATAAGGTTGAAGATCTAATGGATACAATGAATTCTTTAGTTATGAGTATTTGTAGTGGTTGAACTGAGCTGAATTTTCTATGGATGTTAATTATTTGTTAGAGGTAAAATACAATTGATTTGGGTATAGGTTGATGTTCAAACATCTTAATAAATATTTATTTATTTATTTGAAATTCTTAAATAATTTTATCATACATAATCACAAACCTTTGTCAATTAATTTTTGTTCTTATCTAGTATAGGAAATAAAGCAAACCACCTCAATTAAAAATTCTAATAATACAGTTAGATCAGTTTCACGGAACCAGAACAAGGTAGTAATACCTTCAAGTATGCATAAAAGTATCAATATATACATATTATAATATTGAGCCTAATGAAGATCTATATTTCAATGATATATGGGGTCTGTAAATAAAGTAATGAGACAAGCTTTTTTTGGCAGCCAAAGTGGCAACACTATAAAATTACTAATAAACATGGTTATATGAACAGCTGATTTGTACTGGTATTAATATTTTTAGTCTATTTTTGCCACAGGAGATGTAAACAAACTTTTCGTAAAACAATTTTTTGTTATGCGTTAAAACAAAGAGTGATAATAATTATGAGCAACGTTATGCAATCAAGTTTTGTATTAAACTTGGTGAGAATGCTAGTGAAACTTTTTAAAAATTGAAAAGGGCATATGGAGATGATGCTCTCTCTGAGCCTAAGTTTTTAGGTGGTTTAAAGCATTTTCAGATTGCTGGGAATCATTTGTGGACGATCCATGCTCTGGAAGACCATTAATGTCAAAAAGTGATGACAATATTGAGAGAATTAGAGACTTGATATGGTACGATTGGTGATTAACTGTCAGAATGATTGCAGAGCAATTGAATTTGAACCACACCACAGTCCATCAAATTTTGACAAATGAATTGGACATGAAAAACATTTGTGCAAAATTGGAAGCAAACAACCTCACTGTTGAAACAGAAAAACAACAGGGTGGAAATGTGCTGCAATCTCCTAGGGCGAATTTAAACTGATCCTGATTTTCTAAAAAATGTTATTACTGGTGATGAATCGTAGATATTTGAGTATGACCCAGAAATGAAAAGTCAGAGCAAGGAGTGGTACACTTCAAACTCACCACACCCCAAAAAAGCAAAAATTAGCAAATCAAAAATCAAAACCATGCTAATTTGTTTCTTCAATAGTAATGGCATTAACCATAAATCGTGTTTGCCTACAGGACAGACTGTAAATCATTATGTTTACCGAGAAAGACTGCAGAAAATAGTTGCCCACATGAGACTAGCCATCAAAGACAACTGGATGCTGCATCATGACAATCCACCTTGTCACACTGCACTCTCAATTGAATTTTTGGCAAAGAAAAACATTCCTGTTATTCCTCAATTACCTTATTCACCTAACTTGAGGCCCTGGAACTTTTTCCTGTTCTTGAATTTCTTAAAACACCTCAAAGGACACCATTTTGGAACCGTAGAAAATTAAAAAATAAAAGGAATCAGTCATTTGAAGAATATTCCAGTTTCTGAATTCCAACACTGCTATGAAGAGTGGGAAAACCATTTGAAGCGTTGTATGAATTCCCAAAGGAACTATTTTGAAGGTGATAAGAGTCCATGTATAATTGGATTGTAAATAAAAAGTTTTTCTGAACAATCTCAGTACTTTATATACAGACCTCATATATACTAATAGTAGCTCAGTATTATGAAACAAAAGAATTCTGCATTTTGATATGCTAAAAGTAATGATAAATGTTTGATTTAAATTGTCCACCTTTAAAGATGTGCAAGAAATGGAAATATTCACCAGAAACTTTTTCTGATTATATAACATTTAGGAACAAATGTAGGGCACAAATTAAAACGTCTAAAAAGTTTCATGTGAATGAAATTAATGTTATCTTTGGAATTTTAAAATCTGAAAGAATTCTCCCTTAACATGAAATAGCTGGGGGAAAATAATAACCTGAAAGCGGGCTTCTTTTTTTAATGATTAAAATACTTAATAAAATTTATTTTAAATAAATTAAAATTTAAAAGAAATTTGGTAGCTCCCATAAGGGGAGGAATATTAAATTATTATTTATTTGTCTTCAGTCATTTTACGTTTGATGCAGCTTTCCAAGATTCCCTATCTAATGCCAGTTGTTTCATTTCGGTATATCCCTTACATCCTACATCCCTAACAATTTGTTTTACTTCTTCCAAACATTGCCTACCTGCACAATTTTTCCCATCTACATCTGCCTCCAATATTAGTGACTATTCCAGGATGCCTTAATATATGGTCTATAAGTCTTTTAACTATATTTTTCCAATTGCTTCTCGTCATCAATTTGCTGCAACACATCTTCATTTGTCACTTTATCCACCCATCTGATTTTGAATATTCTCCTATAGACCACATTTCAAAAGTTTCTAATCTTTTCTTCTCAGGTACTCTGATCGTCTAGGTTCCACTTCCATATAAAGCTACACTCCAAACATATACTTTCAAAAATGTTTTCCTGACGTTTAAATTAATTTTTGATGTAAACAAATTATATTTTTGACTGAAGGCTCGTGCTACGGCATTTTATATCGCTCCTGCTTCGTCCATCTATAGTAATTCTACTTCCCAAATAACAAAATCCTTTCACCTCTGTAATCTTTTCTCTTCCTGTTTTTATATTCAGTGGTCCATCTACATTATTTCTATTACATTTCATTACTTTTGCTTTGTTCTTGTTTATTTTCATATGGTAGTTCTTGCGAAGTACCATCTTTAACACATTATTAGAATTTAATTTATGTACTACCAACATTCTCCTTAACTTTCCTTAATGTTCTGTATATTTTATCAATGATAATTTTTCTTTCCACTTGAACACTTTTCTTTAATCCACTCTTCTTTCACTAATTTACTCTTCCTGTTTATAGTATTTCTTGATTTTCGATAGGTCCGATTACCTTCTTCATTACTAGCATTCTTATACTTTCTACATTCATCCATCAGCTCCAAAAGGTTTTCTGCCAGTTCTCTTTGGTCTGCCTAAGTTCTTTTCTGCGATTTAAGAATTTCCTTTTTAATATTCTCCCATTCTTTTTCTGTATTTTCTACCTTACCTTGTTTACCTCAACCTCTTGCAATGTCCTCCTCAAAAATCTTATATATCCTCAAGCTTCTCTAAATTTCACAAATTCATCTGACACCTTTTCTTCAGGTTTTTAAACCCCAATCTCATCTCGTTATCACTAAATTATGGTTGCTATCAATGTCTGCTCCAGAATAAGCTTTGCAGTTGATTTCTAAATTTTTGTTTAACTTTGATATAATGTGTATCTGATACCTTGCACTACACCTTGCTTTTTCCATGTGTGTATTCTTCTATTATGAATTTTAAACTGGGTGTTGGCAATTTCTAAATTACAGTGATAGATAAAAAAAATTTAATGTTTCTCTAAGTATGACACCATTTCTTGAATTGCTTTTTTGTATACAATACAGATCTGTAAATGCAATTTTTCTGTCGCCCTTAGTTTTAAATAAATTGTGCTTTAAAAAAAAATAAAGGGAAAATACAGTTAAAATTGTAAAATTTATAATTTTGCGCGGCCATACCTGTGTTAGAATGATTTTGCTGATGGTTTTTTTTATAAATAGCCTCAGGCACAACAATGAATTAATGTCCAACAGTAATCATAATGTCTTATCCTGATCACCAATTTTACACTGAAAGTATAAATGATACGCCATTTTTAATTAAAGGTGTAATGTTTGCTGTATTTGATTTTATGGTAAACTCCACATACATAACAAAAAGCATTCACATCATTTATGCAATTTCAAGGCATTTGACAGTGCACTGTTAACAAACTTAAGACAGCAATAAGACTGAACAAAATTAATTCATTCCTAAATCCAGTGCTTAATACAAACAACATAGCTGTGTTTTCAGCTACATGTTTTGACCTGCATAGACATGATTAATGTTGTCCATTAAGGCTGTCGTCAGTATTACATATGTCATAATATGTGACTATGATATGATTTAATTTTTTGACAACTATTGTTTATTTATAGCTTACAAATTTTGTTAACAAAGTTAAACAATAAAAAATGAGCTAACAAAATACAATATAGGAGCTAAAATGCTAACTATACATTGAAAAATTTAATTAAAATTTAAATATTTTTCAAAAATGGTGGTTGATAGAAAGATTCTGAGTTTATATTCGTTTTCAGCATCAAAAAACTGATTAAAATCATGTATCACATGTTAGGAAACAAAAATTTTGTTGAGTGTTATACTTAATACAAAACTCAATAAGTCAGTCCTTTCTTTTTCATTCCTTTTGCCCAGCCTGTATTCACTTACAATATTTCCTCCCTTGCCTTTTCCAGTGCTTGCACTCAAATCTCCAACTATCATTAAATTTTCATCCCCTTTTATGTGTTTAATTGCTTTATCAATTTTTTTTGTACACACTACCTCATTGTCATCATGGGGGATTGTAGGCATATAGACATTAACAATCATTGTTTGCTTAGGTTTTGATTTTATCCTTATTACAATGATTGTATTGCTATGCATTTAGAAATACTATACTCTCTATCTTCTTATTCATTAGGAAATCTACTCCTCCCTGCCATTAAAGCTGAGTTAATTATCAAATCTAAAATCACCTGACCAAAAGATGTTCTCCTCTTCCCACCAAACCTCACCAATTCCTACTACATCTACATTTAACCTATCCATTTTCCTCTTTAAATTTTCTAACCTACCAACTTTTTTTAGACTTCTAACAATCCACGCTCATAGAATGTTATTTTTTAATTTTCTGGTGTCTCCTTCCTTAGTAGTCCCTACCTGGAGATCCGAATGGGGGACTAGTTTACCTCTGGAATATTTTACCAAGGAAGTTGCCTCCATCTCTGTTGCATGAAAATGCAGAGAGCTACATTTTCTTGGGGAAAAACAGCTATAGTTTTCCATTGCTTTCAGTTGCATAGTACTCAGAAGATTGAGTGGTGTTGATATGGTCGTTTAAGTCCTCCTGATCTACACTCTTAACAACTACTGAAAGAGCTGCTGTCTTCTTTCAGGAATCATTTCTTAGCCTGGCTCTCAACAGATACCTCTCTGATATGGTTACACCTTCGGTCCAGCTACTCTGTATCGCTGAGCACTCAAGCCCCCTCATCATCAGCAAGGTCTCATGATTCATAGAGGGAGATGAAATTATTATAGTTATTTTATTGCTTAACAAAATAAGTTTAGAGTATTAAAAATTTTAAAATGTGAAAAGTTTTTTTTTTCATTTTGGGGGTCCCATACTTGAGGGGATGCAATCTGGTAAAATTAATTTTTAAGAAACTATCTCAAGGTGATGTAATAAATTTAAAAAAGGAACTTTTTAAAATTGTTTAAAAAGTACAAAAATACAGCCATAATTCTAAATAAAGTTGTAATATTTTAGGAAGGAAGTGAAAACTTTTGCCTAATTTTTGTTAAGACACAATAGCGCAAGGACCATAAAATTTAGGATTTTTACATTTGAAATGCAGTGGGTAACTTACAAGATTACCACAGACCATTGGAGTAGAATGGGTGATATATATATATATATTTGCCATTTTTTGGACAGAGGATGAACATAACAAATTGTTTGGAAATTTATGATCTTTATAAAAAAAATTCAAACTTTGTAAGAAAGATTTTTGGTGAAATGTCCCAGTAATAATTTGAAATTTTATTTTGATCAAAACCACCCACCATTTTTTGCAAAAATGTAAAAAAATCTTTCCCTCCAAAGGTATATTTGATTTTTTGGTAAACTCCACACACATAACAAAAGGCATTCACATCATTTATGCAATTTCGAGGCATTATGACAGTCCACTGTTAACAAATTTAACTTTTGTAGATAGGTGTAGTACACCTGTCTATAAAGTTTGTCTCTGTAAAATCGGATCCAGAGTTATAAGACCAAATAGAGGCCAACATACATACACAAACATCCATCATGACAAAAATAGATATTTTTGAATTGGAAGCATTGAGATAAATGTTGTTTGCAGATTAAAAATTTATTAATTTATTTTTTGTTAATTTATTAACAATTAAAATTACTTTTTTGACAAATTTCCTTTAGGCACAAAACTTTAAAAAAATCTGATCTATATATACTTTCCTGTTATTGCTATAGTAGCATAAATCACTACGACCAGGAAAGTAATTTGTAAAAATTGTGAAAGTAATTTAATGAAAATTAATTTATGACTATGTAACAGTATTCTATCCTTGTTTTGCAAGTTGAATATTTTTCCTGAAATTATTTTTTATTGCTATTGATCAATATTTAGGTATGATTTTTCCTTGAATGAACTGCAAAGTAATAAATATAAATAATAAGTTGGTATGCTTAAATGGCATTTCACATAAAGTATGAAAGCAGTTATTACTAGGATGGGAGCATTATTTACTAAACATTTTTTATGTAGCATTGAATACATGTTAATCTAGTGTTAAGATATCTATTGATATTATTTACTTATTAACCCAATTTTTCCAAAAATTACAGGGAATTTCTCCTTTCTGTGACAGCTATTTATTTTCTGGTTTCCTTAAGACTAATGTCCCTGATAGAAGCTAACAATTTTCTTCCTGAGGTTAGGTAGACGTGGCTGCTCTTTCTTGTACAATTTATTTATATTTGATGCAGCTGTCTTCAATTCTGTTATGATTTAAAGAAAAATGTTTGTGTGGAGTATTTATTGACTTTTTAAGGCTTTTAATTTGGTTAACATGATTAAGCACTAGTGGTAAAATAAACTACTAAGAGAGGCCTGTATGGGAATAAAAGGATAAGGGGTATTTTTAAACAGTTTACTGGAACAGAGATTAAGCATAAATTTACAGATTTTTCTTTTCTCACATTTACAGAAGGCCCTCTTTTCCATATCTTGACCTAACCAATCAAGAATTTGAAGAAAAATAACATTGAAATATACCACTAAAATGCAGAAATTTTCAATTACATGTCTGTAGATTTATTAAATTAATTTAATTTATCTACAAGTTTTTTAATCATAGACCTATAATAAATATAAAGCACCATGAGACAAACAACATTCAGATGAATTTACAACCTACTATTTATGTAAGTTTATGGCTGTAGGAAACTCTTGACTAACGAACATGTTAATGAGTGGAGACATTATCGCTGTCAATTAATTTAAACTCATTTAAAATTGAAGATTATTTCTTAAAAGCTTGGTAAATGATCGACAACACTTGATATCTCATTGTTTTCATGTAGAAAAAGAATGTAAGAGAACCCTGTGCTTTATTTAATTGCACAAACGCAACCAAAACTTATTGCAGAATGAAAATTGCAGGTCATGTCAAGTGTACAGACATAAATTTTTGGCAAAAATTCTGTCCATAATATATGAAACCCACCCCAGACAAAAATTTACTATCGTACAAAGAGAATGTTTATTTTTAAAAAAATTATGAAAACACAAGGATTTTATTCTTTAAATAGTGTCTATGTATATGTGACTATCATAGGTTATGTATATATGAATAACCAAATAGCAATTTTAACATTATTAGTTTAATAGAAACTGCAGGATAAAGTAAATTTAACACTGTATTTATTTCTCCCCTTAAATTTTTTTTCAGCACCAAAAATAAATAATAAAGTAAAATTATGATAAAAATTGGTGAAGTTTAGTCTGAAAAATGAATTTTTATGGATTTTTTAAGTAATGCTCTTTGTGAATATTTTTATTTCATCTTTCCCAAAATATGAAGACATAATTATGCAACTATTTTTAATTCTTTTAGTTTACTGTAAAACTACAGTTTGGGAGTTATAAAAACGTATTGGGGTATATAGAGAAAAGATGTTTTTATTTTTTAAATTAGCGGTACATACATTTAATAATCATTAAGTTCCCTTAGCTCTGAATAGAGTGCATGTGTGCACAACTAGTCCCCCCAATTCCTCTTCAACAATCTCTTCCATTCTGGGCTGCAGAAAATTTTACAACATTGAAGCATCATGCTCAGAATTCGTGGTCATGATTACAGTTACTCTCTCCTCCTCAAAGAAGTATGAGCCTATCACATCAAATTGTACTATGGCGCACACCACACTGTTAGTGTAGGGAAATGCAGTGGACTTCGTGAATAATTAAGGGATTATTTTCAGGCCAGTAATTTTCTTATTTACAGCTCCATTGAGGTGAAAATATGCCTCATTGCTACTGAAGAAAGCTGCTCATTCACTGCTCTGATTGACATCAGCCATATGTACCTCTTCTTAGTGTGCCACCAGTTTCATATAACTGCCTAACCCAGGACTGAATTGTGTTAACAATAGGAATGACATTATTGCATCACCAATGTTGTGGTAATAGATCAGTAAGTTGTTTTAAAAATTTTGCACCGGGCAAAACCACACTCCAAACCTTGTAAGCTAGAAAGCTACTGAAATGTGGTCATCAACAAACAGAGGGCGACCATCTGCACCTGCCTACCTCCTAACCATTTATACAGTTTCATAATTTGGAAATTTTGCAGTAGACAGTAGCTACAGTGGTTGGTTATTTATTGCTTTTTCTATATGGCAAATCTGAATAAAGTTATGAAGAATGAAGACCTGGTGAATAAATGTTATTAACATTTAACATGGTATATTTTGATGTTTTACATGTTAACTATTCATTTTATTTATTATGATAGCCATTTCATTTACATTAAAAGCAATAATATTGCATTTATCTGAAAGCTTTTTTTATATTCTGTTTCAGAGTTCTTGTGAGTTCAAAGGAGATTATGAAGAGTTCCTTGAAAAAGACTTCAATACGGCTATGAGAATAAAATCCCAAAATGTTGGCCAATTAATTAAATATTTAGCTTGGAAAGGAGCTATAAGACCTCCTTTTCCAGATTATATTAAAAAACTAAATGTTATTGGTAAAAATAAAATTACATTAAAATCAAACAATTGATGAATGGAACATAGAAAACAGTTTTTGAAAATTTTATTGTTTTATTCAGTTAAATTACTTATACATTCTTTTAATTACACAGTTTTAATAATAGTAATAGTAATAATAATGTGTGTGTGTTTTGAGTATTTTTATTTTTATTTGAGCAGTTCTTACTTATGTATTTCTCTTGTAATTAAGCTTACTGTTCATTAAGTCAGTTTCATGAAAAATGAAAAAAGTTATGTTTGTGCAAAATGTTGATTTAAGTGTAGTAATCATAATTACAATTATGTTACTAAAAAATTATGTTACAGTTATTTAGAAAATAAATTATGTTTTGTTACAAGTGGAATAAAACTTTTCATTCTCCTTTTCAGTTGTTAAAGTGGTGAATTCAGTCTTGTCTTTAAGTGGAATAAAACTTTTCATTCTCCTTTTCAGTTGTTAAAGTGGTGAATTCAGTCTTGTCTTTATTTGTAAATCTCTTTGATATACATTGTGACAAATTTATCTGAGCAGCATACGCATAGATTTGTACACTTTTGCAGATTTCTCTCATGTTCTGTACACAAAACACAAAAATTTGCTGTCATATTTATTCTTTTGATACCTTAACATTGATCTTTAGAACTTGAGTTATTTAAGCTGCTTACAGGGGGGTGTAATTGCTTATTCTTAATAATATACTATTATACACTATGCAGTATTGTATATATTTATAAATTTACATGTCATAACTAAAATTATAGTTTGTAATTATAAAAAAGTAATGCATATTAAAAGTAATATAATAAATAAACTATAATATATAATATCAAATAATAATAACAGTAATAATTATAATACTTTTGACTATTAATCTTAAAAATACTTTATTCTTAAAAATAGAATATTCCTGTTTTTGAGTCACATTATTCTTTGATTTTACTCACAGGCACATTATTTGCTATATATTTCAATTGGCACAAAGCAATCCTTAACTCATTCAAGTAAATTTAGTTTGCTATTGGTTTTTCTCAATTGTGCTCTCCATGGAATTATCTGAGTCGTGTTGTCATCTTCATCAACATTTGCTTTTGTATTATCCTTTGGATCAGGTTTACTATTTTCTTTATTGTTTTCATGCGCTGGAATCGACTTCACTATTGTTACTGGGACTGTAACACCATTTGGTTTCTTTTCATCTGAGCTGCAGACTTGTGCTTGTGCTGCAGTGGTATTGTGTACAGTTTTCACAAGATTAATTGATGCAATGGTTGTTCTGTAATCATACATAAATAATTACAAGCTTTTCTAGTAATTATATAAAAAGACTGTACTTAAAAGTAAATTAAATATTTCTGTTTCCACATAGTAACAAAAATGCAGCAGTGAATCATATAAAATTTCAAGAATTCAAGGTATAATCTTTGTTGAAGTCAAAAAAATCTACGTATATTCTTTAACATGTAATGACAATCATTAATATAAAGGAAGTATTAAAGTGATTTAAATATGTAAAAACATTAATTGGTAGAAATGGCTCATTATAATGTGTTTTGTTGAATATTGTTTGTAGTGGTATATTGTGTTGTTCATAATTTTTAAAAATGATTTAAACAATTTTCAAGTGTATTTTATATATATATATATACATTGTGCGGGTGTGTGTGTGTGTGAGAGCGCGCACGTATTACACTGTATATATAACAGATCAATGTTTTAACGGTATTTCTGTCTGTATTAACTAGCTAAAGTTTCTTTTACTGTTTAGTAAACTTAGCCTTGTATATAGACTCGTATTATTACCATAATTATAGTGGACTTAAGAATGTGTTTAATCACATATTATTATATTTATCTTAATATGAATGGGTATAAATATAATAAATGATACTAGATCATTGTTTAATTCTTATTTTGATAAATTTGTGGTAAATTTATTCAAATTTTATGTAGTTGTTATTTATATGGTTTTGTAGGTTTAATCAGTTTAATCAGCTGTATGAAAGTTCAATTACTCGTCCTCCATGTACCTTTATCATTTATGTTATACTTTTTAAACATTGTACCATTTAACTTTTTTGTTAATTGTACCATTTTAAACAAAAAGATTAGTTTCATTGCGGTTAAGATAATCATAAATCACATTTCTACATATGAATCTTAACATTAACAGTTAAAGATCAGGGTTCGGTTTTTCCAATTGGACTTAAATTATATGATGAACATTATGTATCGTTACATGTAGGAAAAAGTATTTATTTGTAAAGAAAACTGATATTATTATATATTAAATTTATGTCATAAGTATAGACTTATACTTACGGATTGAGTTTTGAGTATTTTAATGAAATTCAGTGTAAATTTACCTATTAACACATCTACAAAAAAAAAAATCTGAAAATTTTACCTTCAGGAAGTTAAGCAGTTTATTGTGAACAAAAATGATACATGTTAAAAACTATGAACATCAGTGGTATTACTTGTTAAACCAGGTCTACTGTTTGTTTCAGTGAACAAAACAAATACATCTCATACTACTAGATTTCTTCCTTTGGGAATTTTTTAAATTTAGAACATACCACTGTGGAAAATCAGAAATCTGGGAAGGGTTAGGAAAATAATTGATGCAACTTTTAATGGTTTTAAGTTACAGTACATAGATTAATAGGAATTTATACAAAAATATCTTCAATACTGTATTTAAGCAAACACGTCATTTAAGAATATAATTTAAATGGAGTGTCCCTGCAAGGGACACTCCAACTACGCTATTATTTATATTAAACTAAGTTATCTAAAACCCAGAAGTTATAAAAACGTTTAATAGATTTTAATTTGTTATAATTAGTAATGTTTACATTTTTTTAATTATAGACTTAAATTTAGTTTTCAGAATGCTTTATTTTTCCATAAGCGCGTTGTAGATCTGTTTTTAACAATTCTGTCACCTATGTTTAACAACATTTTACCTATGTGATGAAATAAAACTTACAGAGCAATTAATGATAAAATATTTAAATATTCACTGCCATTTTGAAATTTTCAAAGGTAAGATTTTCAGACCTATTATTTATTTTCTAGATGTTGGTTAAATCTACACCAAATTTCATTAAAATATTTCAATCCATTCCTAGGATTTAGATTTTTATTGGAAAAACAAAATGACCATAAAAATAAAAAAATGAATCTAGATAGGGTATTTAAGCACAAACCTTTTTTTCTGTTTTGATGCCTTGATTTAGTCTCTCAGATTTGGCTAACATCTTATAGGACATCTAGTTCACCATTTGCCTTATTTAATGAAACTTTCTGTGGATTAAATGAAACCTATTGGGTAACCTAGTCCACTTGTTATTATGACAAGTGAACACTTGTCATCTAATTTTAATTCTGCTCAATCTCTAATTTAACTGTTAGCAAATGCAGTGTTATTTGGAGTTTTAGGTGTAATAGTTTTCTGTGGAGTTCTTTTAACAGTTATTCTTAATTATTATACATCCAATTATTGCTGTATTGCCTAAATGTTGTGATCAAGAATATGACTTACCAATGAATTGTTAACTGTAGATGTGATGATTCTAAGAATTATTTGATGACAGTAGGGACAGTGAACCAATTATAAATTCAAATTTGAGTAGGGAAAACGAGTTGAGAGTCCCTGTTTATAAAAATATTACAAATAAGTTTTAAGGACTTATGATTGTTGAACTAAATAATTTTATATAGAATAAATTAAATTTCAGAAACAGGTCCAAATGCAAAAAGGACTAGTCCAACTAGGACTAGTTTGATATCTATATTTTGCCAAACAATGTCTGTTCTAATTTTGTATGAGAATATAAAATTTATGATTTCCTCATGAGGATCTTACTGAATAATCTATTTTTGGTTGAGTGTTATATAGCTTTCAGGTTGATCTTACATTATCAAGTTTCTTGTAGAAATGATTTAGCTGTTTTTGTGTGGTGCTAATATAAACAAAATTTAGAATAATATCCGAATATTTGCTTCTAAGGTATGTATCAAATAAAAAGCAGAATGAATCTTAAAATAAAGGATGAAAAATCTTAAATTTTCTATTTTATTATTTTGTAGCTAGTACACTAAATCAAGTTGAGAAGAGAATGATTGCATCATAATGTGTGGGACAGATACTCTCCATTATTGTTTATTGTTTCCTGTTAAAGTATTATTTATTAAAGCTCTCTTTTCATTTAAGCTTCACTTCAATGGTTTTATGGGTTCATATTTAACATAGTTTAGATAATCTGTTGCTTCGTAAGTTTTTTTTAGGAACAGTTCAGCATTTTCTGCTTGCATTTTAGCATTGTCAAGTTTAATTCTCAACTTCTGAGAATCTGTTTATTGGTAGATAATTAGAAGAAAGAGAGGGTGAGGTGTTAATTTTTCTTTATCAATAAAAGGGCCATCGTGATTATTTTTTATCAGAAGATAAGTTAAATTAGGCCTTGGAATTCTTGTGTGTTTTATCTTTGCTAATTTTATTTCCAGTTTTGTGGTAATAGTTAGCCTCTTTGTGATGTTTAAGTCTTAAACCTTAAAAATTCAATTGAGAAAATAATTTTTCATTCCTTCATTCTGATCAATGAAATTACTTAATTATTTTCAGCAATTCTTTTTATTTTACTTTCCAAAATGTAAATTATATCACCAGTACTAACTCTGGTTTTTTGGCTTGCAGCAGCTGGCGTTTCCAAGCTGGAATTGATTGCAATCTTTTTTCCTCTGCTTCTCGTGCAATTTGTTCCTCCATTTCCTTACGAGCTTTTTCTGCAGCTTTCTTTGCAAGCATTTGTCTTTTCCATGGTGGAATAGGATTTCCTGTTGAATCCTTTTCTGGAATCTGTAATAAAACAGTTTGTTAAAATTTTTTTTAAATTAGCATAAGTTTTAAAAGAGACAGTTTTGGTTTCAATTGTTTTAAGCATTTCTGATGTTTGTTACATTTTTTGTTATGTTAGTGAATGTACATTTTATCATATTTCTTTAGGACATATACTAATTGTATGATACTGATTCCCTACCATCTGACTGTCCTGACATCTGATATCTTTTACTATGTTATTACTTACTTATAAATTTTAAGATCTTCATAGGACATTGACGTATTGCCACCCTATCCCATGCTACTCATATTTTATGCTTGTTAAGATGACACACACAATCTCTTTTTAACTATAAATGTCAGTGTTAACCTTTTTTGTGCATCTAAAATATGTGCAACTAATTATGCTTATTGTAAAATTGCCAGCTTTTTTTTTATAATATATTTTGACCTTATGGTGATCTGGTAAGGGCAGAATTATTTTAAGTGACAGATTTTTAACAAAGCTAATGAAGTGAATAGTTAGCAATGATATCAGCTGGTACAATAAAGATCTTAACCTATTATTACAAGAAAAGTTAATACCAGAAAATTATCAGAATTAGTGGGTGTAACATGAGCAAGTTAATGTTGGGCTATGTTAATGACATACAGTTTTTTTTATGGGTAAACAACCAAAAAGTTACCTAAGAATGAAATAGAATAACATTACATAAAAAAGAAAATTTACCTCATAAGAGAACAAACTAAAGTTTTTATTGCTTAATTCTAAAAACAAAATTTTATTTAAAAATTGACTGGTTACCATGAAAAATAACTTAAAAGTGAAGTTTCAAGGGTCGAATAAAAGTAAATAAAAAATAATTTAGCAATTTTATTTGTGGGATATTATGTAAAATGCTAGTTTGTATGTTAGAAAATTTATGTTTAAAAAATTAAAAAGTAAGGATTAAATTTGGGACATTGAAGACACAATAACAATGGACAAAAGAAGGCTAAATAACAAACAATATAAGAGAAGAACAAACCAGTGTTTTATCACATAAGTACAGACTACTTAAATAATTTAATTTAAAGAAACTAACTAGATGTAATCAACAGAGGCTTCAAAAATTTATATGAGGCTGAATGTGCCAATGTTCCTTAAATAAGACTGTTCAGTGATGTGTCGGCAATGGACCATATTAATTTTGGTTGTAGTTTAATATCGAACATTAAAAAAGTTCCAGCATGTTACATTTTTATGCTACCATGTTATTAATTGCCATAATTTAATATTATAGTTTAATGTTTTCTTATGCTGCAGTTGGGAAATCTGCAGGTTGTGATGAGGTATTAGAATAGTTTATTTATTCGCAGTAGTGAATGCTTAAATGAGATTCTGACATTTTTTATTGCAATTTACTTTCTTGTAAACAGTTATCATATAAGTTGAAGTTATGTAACAAGGTAGATTTATAAGAAAAGAAGTGAATAAACCTATTTTTTATATTTTGATTATAAAATTTGGGTTTCTTATAATTTATAACTTTTGTTAATCTGTAATGTGACTAGTTCATTCGATGAAAAATAACAGAAGCTGTATGCCATTTTCTACCCCTATGGTATTGCATGAGCCTACTATAATTTTAATAACTACTCTTGTTTTATGAATTATGAGTTCTATGTTTTTAAAATAAGTTTTTACTGAATCTTGTTACACCAACTCAAATGGAACTAAATTTACCTTAGAACTATCATTATAAAAACATTATTAGAATAGTATATCAGAACTGGTCCTTTATCTATTTAGCCTTTATACAAGTATAGAAATTCCATATCCTGTTTCTTTCTGGATTGAGATTTAGGAATTTAGCAATGAATTACATAGGTGTACTTCCAACTATTTTTGTAAGTTAAACTAGTAGGCTAAGATAATTTTAAGTGACAGGAGTAAACCAAGCATATAGAATTACTCGTGTTTCTTAAAATTAGAATCAAGTCTGAATTGTAAATGTACAAACTGGAATAATATCTTCAACAAATCAGTATCACAAACTACAACATAGAATATATATATTTACAAGTTATAACCAACAAATGTAATTACATTACTAATTTTTGAATCTTCTATTTTACTCTGAAAGTAATTTTCAGATGTTATTACTATAAGTAGATACTATGATATTTCAGGTAGACCTAACCAAAACTGACTTCTTTACTAAAATAAGCTTTGATATCTATATTTTAGAAAATGCACAAAGTATCTCTTGCTCTTACCTTCTCAACAAAACTGTCAACAGAAAGTGTCTTAGCTATTTCAGTTACAATTTCTTTTTCATGGCGTTCTTCCATTCTGACTCGTTCAACTTTGAGTTTTCTTATACCAGTTATGCTTTTGGAAAGTTTTAATTCAGCAATCAAATCTTCTTTTTGAGTTTTATAAGGTTCCTCTGTAGTTCCTTGTAAAAAAGATTAAAAATTAATTTCTATTTGCCAAAAATATAAATATGAATTAGTGATTTATATCTTTGATATTTAGTGTAAAATGTTTTAACTGAAAAAAAAAAAAAATTGTATACATATAATCAAATGATAAAGTGTTATGAATAATAAAAATTTTAATGCATTTTTTATTATTTATTCAATCATTATTTATTATTTATTCAATCTTTTGAATGATAGCTTCTGTGGAGGCCAGGTGAAAAATTGTGACCCACTGGGTTAGTCTAGTGGTTAACGCATCTTCCCAAAAATCAGCTGATTTGGAAGTCGAGAGTTACAGCGTTCAAGTCCTAGTAAAGCCAGTTATTTTTACGTGGATTTGAATGCTAGATCGTGGATACCGGTGTTCTTTGGTGGTTGGGTTTCAATTAACCACACATCTCAGGAATGGTGAAACTGAGAATGTACAAGACTACACTTCATTTACACTTCATACATATCTTCCTCATTCATTCTCTGAAGAATTATCTAAATGCTAGTTACCGGAAGCTAAACAGGAAAGAAAGAAAGGTGAAAAATTGTAAACTGCATTCCCTACGACCTGATAATTGCCATTACAGGGTCATCATAAAAACATGGTGAGGTTTCAGTAGCTCAGATAAAGGCATTAGGGACATTTTGAGAAATTATGTTGGTAGCTGTGTAAACCTCCATCTGAAAAGTTTATGTAATAATCACTGCATCGGTCTGTATTGTTGCCAAGGTGTATCATTGTTTACTCTGTTTTGTAGCATTTTAAACTTTTATTTTAATTCAATGTGCATTTTGATGTACATATGAAAAGGAGCCATCACTTGAAAATAATATGTTGCGGGAATCTGAGAACTGAAAAAACTTTTTTATCTTTGAAAAAGTACAAATGCTCATTAAATTTATTTACAGTATGATGCACCCCACACTTTTATTCATTTGCTAGCCAGACTTTGAATGAAAAATTTGTGGAGATGGTTCATTCAAGAAGGCCCTATATTCCTTGGTGTTCAAGAAGTATAAAGCTAGCCTCTTATGATTTTTTTTTAGATAAATTAATGTAGCAAAAATTATGTGGCCTGAATCACTTAAAAGAAAGAATTAAGGAAGCAGTTACCACCACAAAAAATAATTAACAGGAAATAAGTATGGAGAGTACTAACTAATTATAGTAAGTACATCTACCAAGCAATGAGGCGCATATTTATTGATCATATAACAACTATTTGAGATGGAGAATTTGATAAATAAAAAAAAAAATGTAACTTAAGTTTTTTTATTTAATTCATACCTTAAACCATACCATTCTTTTATTGTAGAAAATCGTAGGCGTAACATATCTAAAAATAAAAATATTTCAGTTTAGGCTGAAATCCAATTTATTAAAGAGATTCCAGTGATAGCTTAAGTTAACTATACTATGTGTTGATTTTTTTTTATTGTACAATTGCAAACCTGCAGCAGTGTGACAAGTGTCACCTTATAAGAATGTGTGTCTGCTTTCTATAGAGATCAACCACATTCAGTGCATATAATTAGCGTCTTGTTTTTATAACAGAATGCTTATTAATAAGCAATGGAAAAAATTGGTATTGAAATTAATTAATTAAAAGTAGAAACTGTAAGAAATGACATTCGATGTTTTGTGACTAAATTAACCTGTGATAACGTGTAATAATAAAATGAAAGTTTAATTTAATTATGTCTATACACATCCTTACATTTTTTGCTTTATTGATTAGTGCGCCAACAATGCTGCTGTCTGCTCTGTCAAGGAAAGCCTACTACTTTGTGATGATTCACACCACTCATGATGTTTCTAGTCTTATAATAAGATACACACATGTTGCAACAATTAACGTGCAATTTTTGTGTAACAATTGCTGTTTCTGTTTATCTTATCTCATCATTTTCAACAATATCAGTCTAAAGCTTGGGTTGTGATGCCTTCAATCCATATGGAGCCCTTAATATGATGACTATTCTTGGACAGCAGAAGACGAAGTCCACAATATTTCAAAACATTTCCACAGAACCAATTTCTAACATTTTTGTACTAATACAGCTTATCAGCTACAAAGTACTTGTTTGATCCATATGCATTGTTTCGTCTGTGTGTCTTGGTCATTTAAAAATTTAAGCGATTCACTCATATATTGTGGTAATTCATTTTGCTCTTCCCTGCACTTCTACTAGAAATTACTTGCCATAGCTTATACCAATGTAGAATAGCATTTCTAGAAGGTTGTATTTTTATACTTGCAGAGATGTCAAAATTTTTAAACACTTCATTTAAAAATTAGCAAACACTTCATATTTATTTCAAATTCTTACTGTTTTTTCAAATTCTATGTTTTTAAAATTTTTATAATAATGTTGAAATTAATTATAAGAAATACCAAATCCTCACTAGGAGTAGGGTTGACAGTCATCAGATAAAATAGTGACTTAAACACAAACTGTATAAGATATTATGTAGAATATACTTAATGATGTTTCTTTACATGTAGGTTAATTACTTTATTATATTTATATAAAATCAAACTTTCAGATTTTAATCAGATCAGTGGTAGTCATTTTTATCTTACTTTTAGGACTTCTATAAATAAATAAATAATTCAATAGTAATTATTAATAGAATAAAATTACACAAAGAAAAAAAATCTTGAATCCTTAGCAATGTAGTGTTTCCCTAAAACCTTATTTTTTCTTACTAATTATCATGAGACTAGATCTACTTGATAAATTGTTCTCTTATATACAGTTAGGTCCACATACTGTAATCTTCTTCTGGTTAGTATGCTGTGAATAAAAGAGATAATTATTTATTTTATGTATTATTTTGTTTTTAATGATTTTATTATTTTGTGTAGTGAATAATAGTGAAATAAACAGTTAGAAGAAATTATTAAAAAAATTAAATAATATATATTATTAATAATAATAATAATATAAGCATTTTTGTTATGGCTTTATATCCATATATTTATGTTAATTTTTTCTCAATATTGAATGTTTGTCCAATATCTAAAACTAACATGTCTATGATTACTTCAATCCTCATATGTTTGTTTTTAACGAAACCTTTTTTCTATGTAAATCCATTTAACATTCTTTAGGATTAATATTCTCATTGTTAACTCCTTAATTATAAAGGCATTGTTCTTTATTTATTTTTAAATAAAAAAAGAAAACTTAATAAACATCATTAAATTTAGTTATCGATTTAAAAAGTAGTATATAAAGAATACCAATTTATTTAATAGTGCAATCTCCTTTGTAACACTTAATAAAGAATACTGTATATAACTTTCATTTCTTCTAGCTTATTTCACAGTTTCTGATCATAATTAGCTGTATGTTGTAATGAATAATGCATTACTTATTGAGGCAGAAGCAAAAGTTTCAATAATAATTACAAATTAGCTTGAAAATTTACTGTTATCATATGAGCATTCTAATTAAACTAAAAGTTAGTTTTTTCCTGTTATTCTGAATCACATTGATACTTTTTGTATTGCATATTTTATTTAATTTTTCAAATGCGAGACTGACATATTGTAACAAGACTGGTATAGTGGATCTGAGTTGACAGATTCCTACCAATTAAAAAGAAAGTAGTAGAAAATATAATAGGAGGAATCCAGAAAGTGGCTAAAAAAAACCTTTTAGTAAAGGTAACAGTTCTATCTAACAATCGTCTTTTGTAATACTGCCCACTGACACACAATAAACAACTGTTAGTTCCATGAGAAGAGTTACCGTACCAAGATTTGGAATGCATGGGAATGAAAGGACTCAATCGATCGTCCTCACACTTTGAGTTGGGTCCAGTCTGGCAGGTAAAGAAGATAGGAGTATAAATATTCCAGGGAAGACCAGTTGAAATCAGTTCTGCAAAATCAGTCTACGCGAGACGTTATGATGTCAATCAGCAAGAGTATTCTGTGAGGAGGTCAGTAAAGAAGTAAATTTGTAGTGTAAATTAGGTTCAACCCAATCAAGGTGACATCACGAGTAATTTCCGTAAACAAGAAGTGGTTTGGTGAGTTACTGTTGAACTATTAAGTGAAAGAAATATACTAAATTTCATTCAACAGCAAAGGTATTTGCAGTTGAAGAACTTTATACTTGTCTTATATATTGTACTATTGTTGTTAATACAAGACTAACAGTTAAAAGTGTTAAGACTAGCAGTCATGCTAATGTCTTTTGTCAATGGGACTGAATCCTGCTTTCCATTCTGTTTATCTACCTGTAAATAAATCCTGACGATTACTTTAAATTCTGTTTTGTATGTAATCTCTGTTTATTTATTGATTGTTTATATTTATTGTTTATTATTATTATTGACATTTATGATTATTTGTTTGTTATTGACATTAATATTATTATTGTTTACTGTTGCCATTATTCTAATTATTATTGTGAGATGTTTTTTTATTGTCTGTTATTATTATTACTATTATTCTGATTATTATTGTGGTTGTGATTACTATACTTTTTTTTATTTGTTTTATCTTTGTCATTTACCAACTAATAAATTGTAATTATATAAACATTTTCAATTGTCAATCTCTTAATATTTTCATTGAGCTGCAAACACATGATAATATACTTAAAAGTGTTTTATTTAAAATGAGATTTTGTGATAACAGGTTTATAATCTTTTTTTGGAAACAGGTGATTGGTTAAGCTATTAATTTCTTTAAGCAAAATTATATTATTAATGTATAAAATGAGATTTATTTCAACTTCATTTTAGAGAATGGAAATTTTTATTTTTTTCAATACTCCTTGTTTTGCAGTAAAGAAGCTCTGCAAAAATCTATAATCAGCCATAAATGGGAAGACATGCTTTATTTTATTTATATTCTTAATTTACTTCTGATGGTAATAACCTGAATCATGAAATGTAAAACTGGACAGTAAATTAAATCTTTGTAAGTAAAATCTTTTGCAATAGTAATTTTGTAGTATTTTGTCATTTTTTGGCATGCACCTCAATATCAGCTACAAAAACCTTAATTTTTATACATGGCAGCCGAATTATTTTACCTTAAAATGTTTGATTGATTATTTCATGATGTTTTTCATAAGACAGTGTTTTAAAAAAATTGGTTTGACTTTATATTTATTATTTTGCATTAAAGTGGAACATTAGTTTGAAGAAACGTGATTGTAGATGAGTAAATTTTTCACCACAAAGTAGGATCACCATTCCACATTCAACATATACATTAGATTTTATTAATTTATACTAAAACACTTTTTGAGTACCATCAAATTATTGTTAAATAAATTTTTTGCTGGCTACTATTAATTTACTTGTGTCGAAGAAGATATTTAAGCAGCTTAATATGAATTTTGTTGAAAGGAGAGACATTAAACACGTACAAATTTTGACTGAACAAAATTATAATTTTACTTAACAAGAAAAAAAAAAAAAACTGATTGGCTATTGCTACCAGAAAAATATCTACAGCCTTCTCTAAATAAATATCATAAATAACATAAAAATTAAATAGTGACAAAAAATATGCTGAAACCTATTTATGTGAAGTGAAAAAATACAAAATTTGACCATTCAAAATTTTTAATGATGTATATTAGTCAAACTTACTGAGAAAAAAAAACGCATTACTGTAATGCGTTGAAAAATTCAAATGCATGTTGAAATTCAGTGGACTGATAAATTTCAAAATAAGAAGATTTTAAAACAGTTAGGGAGTAGAGAAATTTGTGGCGAAATCTGGTAAACAGATGAACTAGTATAAGTTGGAAAATTTACTCTGATTAAGGAATTGACACAGAACAGGAAAAAATGAAGAATAGTTTAATCGGCCAAATAACTGATGACCCCCAAAACAAACTTTTTATCCCTTCTTTCTTTGTTTTAACTATCTGTGATATAAAAATACTTCTCATAAAAAAAATTACTACTTCAGTAACAGAACTTTTAAAAAAAAAATGTTATTTAGTCTTCTTTAATTTTCTATTTTCTTGCAAGTCGGCGGCAGATCGTCGGTAATTTGTTTTTAATTTGAAATAAACTTCAGAAGTAGAAATTTAAAAAAATTGCAAATGTGTTATTTTATTTTACATCTTCAAAAATTAGAAATAAAAAATAAGTCTTATTACTTTTTTAGTGCGCTTAAAGTCGGTTTAATTTTTATTTAAAATCGGAGATATATAAAAAAAATTGCTGTCTAGGTGTAAAAACTGTTAGAAACGTGTAACAAAAATAACTTTAATCTTGATAAAAGTACGAAAAAAAATACAGAGAAAAACGGAATGAGATTACTAGCAAATGTCAAAATTTTCTGCAGTGTAGGAGTTTGCTGTATTTTTTCACCTAAATTTTCCGACCAATCTTCGTGAAATTTCGCGGCACGTCCTTTGAATATCAAAATGACGTTAGTGTATATCAGACGCTAAGCAAAGAATGATTATGAAAATAATATACCTCGTCTACTGCAAGCTTTTGTTCAACAGAATTTCCAATTACATTATCTGAAAGCAACTTGTTACGGGATTATCCAAGCAACGTTTGAAATCTAAGCATCAGTGCTTCGAAAAAATAAGAGAACAAAAAACTGAACCTGCTCCTTTTTTTAAATGTGCTATTCATAAATGAGCTTCCGATCATAACGTGATTTCACATCAAATGTCATACATTATTGTGATCACACATTTATAAAACTTAATTATTTTTTCAGTTTATTGTAATCATTTCAATAAAGTACTGACGGCGATAAGGGATTTTCTTTGTTCTTTTTTTTTTTTTTAATAAAGTCATCCAACTTTCACGTCAGGTTGCAAAGCACACTAAGCACATTTTTCACAAATATTTACTCGTAAATAAATTTATTAACTGAACGAATGATATTTGGGTACCTTAAAAAAAGTATTCCACACAACAAAATGTTCTACATTTTTATATGAAGTATTTTACTTGCTGTATTAAAATATTTAAATTCTCAAAACATTACAATGTTAATTAGTCAAGGATAGCGAGCGTAGGTTAAGTTTGGTTAAATTTTTTTTCAAACTGCGGTACCAGTAGATAAAAGGTCATGTTTACATTTGTGCATTTGTTAGTACTTTGGACTTCGAATTATTTGCAATTTTATTTCAGTGTTTGGTGAGGTTTTTTTATTTACTCCCGGTTAAACATTTTTAAATCCTAAATATTTAAGTTACGGTTACCGGTTTATATTATCTGAAAAATTAACTGTAAACAAATTTTGTGCTTTCGAAGCAACCATATCTAGGAAATAATTTTTTTTAAGTTAGTCTTTGTTATAACCTCTTTTTCCAGTTTAGCTGTTAAGATAAGGCGAGTTTGATCAGTTAAGTAATGCTAGATCGTGGATAACGGTGTTCTTTGGTGGTTGGGTTTCAATTAATCACACATTTCAGGAATAGTCGATCTGAGGCTGTACAAGAATACACTTGATTTACATTCATACATATCACCCTCTGAAGCATTGTCTGAAAGGTAATTACCGGAGGCTAAACAGGAAAAAGAAAGCAGATTAGGAAAATAAAGAGCTTTACATTATTAAGGTTTCAAGATTTTCTTTTTTTTAAGATTTTAAGTAACAGAAATTCTTTCTATAATAAAAAGGTAAAATATTATCACCCATATTTTATGGAAGAAATACTTCGCTCGTTACAGTTACTGGGAGTTGACGTGGAATAATGTATTTAGATATTCTACTTCAAAAATTAATTTAAACAAAATTTCAAAACCGATGTTTCATTTTATACCTCATTTATCTTCATAAATTATTATACGCTACTTTCGCGCACTGTTTATGATGACATTACGTATCTATTTTGTAACGATAAACTGTCAAATATTTAAGGATAGTTTCACGAATGACACAATAAATAACACCGTAATATTTTGTAAAATCTAGATTAAAAACATTTTACATTCATTTTTAGGGTTTTAAAGAATTAAAAATGTTCTCGTTCGAACACTATTATTAAAAACGTAGTATACATATGTTCTTATTACTCTTATATCATTGCCGACAAAAGTTGTTTATAAATTAATTCAAAATTTGTGAGAAGTAAAATATTTTTGTAAAAATAAGTCTTGGTCTCTAAATAAAAATGTAATATGTTTTTAAAAGTAATTTTACTTTTGTCGGTACAGTAAAAATTAATATTCTCTGATTTTTATAACTGATAATTGTCTTTTTATACCGTATAATATGAGTATTCCTATAAATTAGATCCGAACGGTAAGAGTTGGTTTAGTGGATTCCAGTACGAAAGGGGAAAACTACGTTAAATTTCCTTATTTCAAACAATCACAATCATCTATGTAATCCAGAAAAACTATTTTTATGTTAATAGTTAAAACTATTGAGGGACCTCTTTTTAGTATGCGGGTATTTTTTTCCAAATCGATAGGTATTTGCAGAGAAATTGTAAATACGATCTAACCAAACCTAACGTACGCTCGTTAGTTAAGGTTAGCGAGAATAGGCTAAGTTTGGTTAGATTATAATTATAAGCAATAATGCGTATATTGGATCTCTCTCATGTAAATTTGAAGACCCATGTTTGAATAAAATCGGCGAGTTGAAATAAAAAATTTTGGAAGTTTAATCCAAGACTGATTGTTAATATGGAAATTGTTGCTTTTTCAGTAAAAGTGTTATTTGACTATCGGTTTATTTGGTTATTTTTATATAAATGCAAAAATAAATGTTTTTATTGTTACTTTTGGGGAAAAAGAAAAAACTGGTATCCGCTTACCGATAAAGGTCTGAGTTACGACTACGGCTCTGTTATTTGTATAATGAGCGCTGAAAGGTGAGAGAATTGAAAAAAATATTATTATTTTCTTTTAATGCTTTGAGGGACAAACTGTTATGTGTAAGCAGAATTCATCGATATCAAATAAAATTTTAATTAATTTTTACTGTAATAATTTAAAGCTATTCATTTATAAAAAAAAATTAACGCTAAAAATTATTAGGCTTACTTAAAGAAATAAACTCACCAGTTACATGTGCCCTCGGCGGAGCCGACATCGTTTTGCTTGCGATCACTTTCTTCTCCGTGCGTCGGAGCTGAACACTATTCAAATCCTGAATGCTTATAGTCGAAAGGGGTTGCTGATGCGAGCGAGGAGCGGTGCCGTTGTCGGACGGAAGCTGGGGTGGCAACGGCGGCGGTGGCGGTCCGGTACTGCAGACGCTAGCGGAGGATTTCGTCGTTTCCGTAGCAGAACAAGTAGATACGTCGTCCTCCGGCATAAGATTCGTTTGTTTCGATCCGTTTGTCGGTACAGAGCTGTGAATACTACGCAAATATTCTGAGGGTTTAATCAGCGCGTTAGAATCGTTCGAAGAGCTGGGAAACTTTGGCGGTATAAACGGCAGCACCATCTGTTTGTTGACCAAGTTTGGCCCATTGCTGTGACTCACGCCGCAAGCAGATTCCGAGCTGGCCGCCTGATCCTCCGCACCGGTGGTCGCTGCAGCCGGCTCTGTAGTGGTCGACTCGCCTGCTGAGCACAATTCAACACAACACCACACGATTCTCATTAGATGGTAACAGTAAAAGGTCTATTTTAAAGATTAACAGAGTGTAACACTTAATTATCATTATAACCAGTAGCAGTCATTAT
This sequence comes from Lycorma delicatula, assembly GCF_047948215.1. Classification (NCBI taxonomy): domain Eukaryota; kingdom Metazoa; phylum Arthropoda; class Insecta; order Hemiptera; family Fulgoridae; genus Lycorma; species Lycorma delicatula. Next base: position 332,115,678 of record NC_134455.1, on the reverse strand, counting down.
TGCTATCCGTATCTAAGTGCTTGGAAATCATTTTTTACCATAAATCTGCGACTTAAACGTTAATAAGCTGCTTAGACTTAAGCGGACTGAGCTTATTGATATTTTATATTTCTTTTGAATGTGTGTGCACTCATAAGGGAGATAGTGTGAATGGGGAGATAATGTGAATATATGATAATATTTTCATAACATTAGGTCCGAGTTGATTTCTCGTTTTTAATGAACGACCACATGTTTTAGTTATCTCGTGAAATTTCCTCATGTATATCTAAACGCGAATTACGGTTTAAAAAACACACATTAATATAATTACTAATTAAAAGATATAAATTCTTTATAAATAAATTTCCTAGCGATGTTTCCATAGATCAGATAAAAAGTCTATTTCAGAATACTTAGTCGTATAAAAAAGATGGTTTCGGAAAAAATATTATTATATTGACGGCTCGACCTGTGGTAGGGAGATACCTGAATCGACTTTTACTATTATTATTACAGTACAGCTCTAATATAACGCGGCTCGATATACCCCAGATACAGATATAACGCGGATTATATAATTGTCCCCAAAAAAATATGTGAATATCTGAAAAAATAAAATAGGACGAAGAAATGCTAATCACTTTGCCGCTGTATTCGATATCGCTGTAAAACCCACCATAAATCCTTTGACATTTTCAACAATACACTTCTAATATAACATCCGTCAGTCACGACCAATTTTAAAGCCTTGGAATTCCCAAAAACATGATTCAATAAAACTGAACTATGATTCTAATACAGTAATAGGAGAAATTCTTATAATATACTGAACGTGGACTCATTTCCTGTAACAGCGATAAGACCATCAATGTGCTGCCTGTACAAGGCATAGTATACGGTATCTGAATGTTATTACGTATTGTGATTTATTCCGAGCTGCTTTTACTGTGTTTATCAATATCGTTAAGTTTTATTATGTTGGTCAATTTAATCAATTTTGTAGTGTTTGTTTTCGTTCTTATTTGTCTAACATGTCGTCTAAACAAAAAACGTATTCTGTAAAGGAAAAATGAGGAATTATTTAAAAGGTTAAGGCAGATCGTTCGAAAGCCAGTTTATCCCGGAAATTCGATGTGCCTGAAGGTTCTATATGTGGTTGGGTGAAAGAAGAAGGAAGAACCCCGAAACAAAAAACAACTTCTTATTTAAAAAAATAATTTACATTCAAAGAAAAAATATCACATTTTCCGCACTTATTTCTATGTAAATACACATTATACTATATTGGCTTTATCTATTAAGCCACTATTACTTGATTTTTTGCCTATTTTTTTAATTGATCCCCTTTGTGATTTAAAATTTATTTCTCGAAATAACGCGGGTGTCACTTAAGTCCCCCGATAACCGCGTTATAGCGGAGTTACACTGTATTAGTCTATTATACTCCGCAATTTTTAAAGATTGCTAAATGAGATAAGTTTACAAAAGCAGCTCGCAACAAAGAAATAGTTATTTATTTCTTAAATTCCAACTTTTTGAAGCTGCATCAAATTAAAACCGCCTACCAAAACAATCCTAACCATTAATTTGGCTCCCACTTCAAAACGACGAAATTTAAAGATAAATTGAAAGTTTTTTGTTTTTTTTTTACTTTCTGTGATACATTTTTTGAACGGGCTTTAATTAATTTCTTAAAAAATTTATTTTATTCAAAATATTTGTTGAAATATGGGTAGGTTTACAAAAAAATTGCAAATAGTAAGAAAAAAGAAAAGTCTTTCGCAAGAAAGATTAAAGAAGAGAAACCTGAATTTTATAAAAATAAGACAAGGATTGGAGAAAACATATAAAGATTCTACTACTGAGGATGAACTAAGACTCCCTATATATGGAATATTTTTACTTTAAACTCATATTTAATCATAAAATAATGTCAGAAGGGTTTTTATAAATATCTATTTAAATATACTTCATCATTTGTGTTTAGGGCACTTTAAAATTCTTGCAAATCTTTTTGAATTTTCATTTGAAAATATATCAGTATCACATTAGATCATTACTTAATAACATTTTAACACTAAGTAATAATGACGACAGCAAATAAAAATCTGATGTGGACACCACATCAACTTCCTTGTACGCTTATTAAATTAACATATACATTTTTTTAAATGAAAAGTGCATAAAATTTTATTTCATTAATAACTTCAGAAATTTTTTCATATTTTGTTTTTATTGTTATTATTGAATTGTTATTTATCGTATTTTTTGTTTTTACAATCAGAGGTTAATAATTATAAATAAATCAATATAATTGAATTTAAAAAAAAGGAAAAAAGGAGATGAAGTCTGATTTGAACCGATGGGTCTTCCCCTTGTAAGATCAATATATTTCATTAATTAAACTTTTATTCAGCTATAACTCTGGAGCCAATGAAAATAAGAACCTTTTGTGATATATTGTTAAAAAGCTCTCAATGAGGGCTTATTACTGCAGCTAAGAAAAAGTCCAAAATCAAATATTTTTTGATTTTGGGGGTTTTGTTTTTATACTTTTGGTGCAATCGATTGCAAACAAAAGGGAAGGTGCATAACTAGATGTTACACCAGTCCTAAATCCAAAATTTTAACATCCTACGGCTAATCGTTTTTGAGTTATGCGAGGTTCATACACACATACGTACGTACGTACAGACGTCACGCCGTAACTAGTCAACATGGATTTAGGGATGGTAAAAATGGATATTTCCGTTGAAATCTGGAATTCGAATTTTTCGCGATCACAATAGTACCTTTACTTCGTACAAGGAAGTAAAAAATGTTTAAACTATATTGTGTAGACTATATAATTTTTCGTTTCAAATGTTTTCCTACTTAAATTATGTGAAAGAAATTTATTAATCGAAGAAATTTCTTTTAAAAAATAAACAAATAGAATATCGGTATATTTGGTAAAAATTATGGCTTTAACATACGTAAAAACTTTTACACGGGTTGGAATTGTAAGGACCTCCTCCATAGTTTTGAAGATTTTTTTATATGTATGGACTATTTCTTTACATGTATTTAATTTTTACTGATTATGGGAAGGAATATCAATCATCTAATTATTTTACGATCTATCGCGCTAAGCGGCCTACCGCAAGCCAGTACGTTTGGAGTCTGGAAGTGACACAACTTACCTGAGATTTACTCTAATTTTTAATACAGAACTGTATGAGAAATATCGAAAACTAACAATACTACCGTTGTAAATAAAAAAAAGTTTAATTCAGCTAATTATTTACTGTGCTGGTTATGATGGCATCTCAGTTGATAAAATTAACATAAAATAGAACCACGCGTAGATCGAATAGATAAACAAAATTCGCTGCTTCAGATAATTTATGGAAACATTAAGGCAGTAAATACAATATTTTATTTGTATAAAAGCCAATCTTTTTTCATAATCCTAAACGATCATATTTAATCACAATTTTTAATTTTTTTTTCATATCGGTTACAAATCATTGATACAAACTCGAGAAAAGATGCGAGCGAAAAGTTTATGCTGCGAGCAATATTTTGGAAGTCTCATTTTTTCGAAGTTCGACTGTACGATGTTTATCACGATTACCTATAATAATATCCAGTATACTGATAGCAGTGGTTCTCGACTAATTAAATTTGCATAACTTTTCCGCAGGATGGGAAATTATAACGAGTAAACCGAAAATTTTTTGGTTGGAATAGGTTTGTGCTTTGACGCAGTAGAGACAATAAAATCTGTTTTATTTTTGTGGATAGTCAAATCCAACAAGTAAATTGGCTAACGTACTGAAATTTATTGAATTATAACAGTATTACTGTAGTTCTAAATATTGATAAAATATTTACTTACAATTTCATTACATGTGTCCTGTAAAATTGGTGATAGACGACTACGATTTTAATTTACATATTCAGTTTTCAAATGAATTGTTCAGTTTAGAACAGGAAGTGTTTGAAAATTAATAAACAATTTTTTTTCAATGGGAAATCATAAAGATAAGAAAATTGAATATAAGATTACATTTTTTGCAGAAAAAAACTATGATAATTTCGATTAACCGTTGTCCGTAAATCAGTTGTCTAAAAATGTAACGGAGAATTAACGTTAAGTTTTCCGCATTGACGAGAGCCCCTGTGTATTCTGATTTACCTTTTTAATAATAGTTTTCATTTCTTTAATCTATATTTTTCTGCTTTATATATAAAACTGTGACCTATTCAATTAGTAGCATTCTGTTAGGCAAGAGTCAATGCAGAAAGTAAGAACGAAAGATACGAGTGAATTAATTTATTTAAAAACGTTAAGGTAACGAATGCAAGTGTATTTTTTTCTCCTTTGTTATAATAATTTCTCTTGTCAACGATTTTAAAACCATATTTTTAATTGTCGACAATTAAATGAAAGTAGGGGAAGTGAGATAATCTAGTTGGCATTTGGGGCATCATTCGCTGACCCATTTCCCTTTTTAATTACCGTGAATTGTCGGCACTGCTAATTGATTTACTTTAGAGTAAAGTTT